>NW_024543071.1:24350000-25550000 GCF_018167655.1 Microtus oregoni
AGAGGGGGAAGGAGGGAAAGGTGGAGGAAGGGGGACAAAGAAGGGAGGGGGAGGGACGAAAGTGGAGAGAGAGAGAGAGACAGAAAGAGAAAGAGAGAGACTGAATTTGGGGATAGAACTCAGGCTTAAAAAATCATACATCCATTTATTTCGTACATAAAATTAAAATAGCATTAGCACCCTCATTCTTCAGATAAAGGAGAGTCTAATGGTGGAGCCTCCTCCCTCCCGTGGGACTGCACCAGATTCCTGGTTCCTGGTGCAGGATGAGGCACCTGGGTTGTAGCTCGTGGAAGCCCATTATGCCATTGTTCCTATTGCTTTCCTGGTGGTGTCTGGTTCCATGCCCTTCTGTTATCACCATGACTTTTTTTTTTTTTTTTTTGGTATTTTTTGGTAGGGACTATCATCTTGCTCTTCTTTGCAACACTTAAATCTGATTGACACAGGCCTGGGGGAGTTTCCATGACTCAGGGGGACACACTAAGTATGATGGCCAGCACTTACGGATATCCAGAAGTTCCGTTCCACACAGGCCAGTGTTCTGGGGACCCTGCATGGGAACAGGCGCAGGTTCCCACCTCTTTATACTCCTCTCCTGTGTGAGACTTTTCATGCTGGGACAAATACCCAAGAACAACAACTTAAAGGGAGAAAACTGTTGTGGCTGATAGTCTCATAGGTCTCAATCCGTGGCCCACGGTTCTACTGCTTTCCTCCCACAGCAGGACAGAGTATCAGGATGGGAAGGAGATGCTGAGCAGAGCTGCCCACCTCATGGAAACAGGCAGCAAGATATGTGGGCGTGGGAAAGAGAGGACAGAGAGAATATATCCCCCAAGGATACACCCTTCAGTGACCTACTTCCTCCAACCGGGCTCAGCTAGGGTTTCTATCGTCTCCCAAAATAGCACTGCCAGCTGAGGACCAAGCCTTCGACACAAGATCCGTGGGACATTTCATATTCAGTTATGACATTACATGTTTGCCCACCATTTATTCTTTCCAGGACCTGCTCTCCTTTCTTTTAAGAGTCTACCTTGGTCATAAAACATTTTAGCCATTATGGAAAACAATCTAGAAATGACTTAAAACCTGAAAAGTCATGCTTTTATTTGAGCTGGCAATCCCACTGTCGGGTGGGTATCTAACACACACCCTATGGAAACAGAGTCAGGCTGCTAAAGAGGCATCTGCACACTCACATTCTTTGCAGTGATGCTCACAATGATCACGAAATGAATGGGTAGAGAAAGAGTGGTACAGAGGAACAATGGAATACCACTTAGTATGATGCCATTCTGTCATGGAAATTATAGAAAGCATAGTAAAAGAAAAAGAAAACAAAGAACAAAATCATCAACAAAATACCAGTTTAGGGACAAAAAGAAGTTAAGAGACAAATAAAAATACCCGTAAGAGTCAATAGACAGAAGCCTGAAGAATGCCGTTGGAATGACCAGAGGGACGGGAGGCTGCTGACGGCAAGCCAGGTTCAAGTCCTGGCACAGGCTGGTGTTTATAACTCATACAAGAGTGCTTCATATAACAAGCAAACTGTGTGTGCCTGGGAGAGTAAAGATGGCATCAGAGAGGATCAAAGAAGGAAGAGAAAAATTAAGACAGTGCCTTCAACTGCTGGTGTATGGTGCTCCATAACACACAGCCCTGAGTGAATGCCAGGAAGCAACTGTCACCGGAACAGGTCCACCCGTGTCCCTCTTAGAGCATTAGGGGCCGCTGAAGGCAATTATTGTGTTTACAGATAAGTATTTTACATCCACTGTACCCCGAAATGCAAGCTCATCTGGCGCTCACCCAAAGAAAGAGCAAGACAACGGACTGCTGTATGATGGTCTCCGCGGTGGGCAAGTTCAAGTCTACAAGCGGTTACTCCCTTAGAGGAGTCGTGGGGAAACTGGACTGCATGTGGCTACTCCCCCGATGGGGAAATTGAACTTCAGGTGGTTTTCATCTTCTCTGCTGACTTTAGATTTGTCTCTAAGTCGATGAAATGACACTGTCTGGAGCCCTTGCTGCCACGGAACATCTGCTGACAGCTCAGGGTCCAGAGCTGATGTGAAGTGATTCATTTTAAAATAAAGATAGCTAAGTTCCTCGCCAGTAGCAATTATAGTGTGGCCGGGTAACCCAACTGTAGGGCTTGCGGATGGTTTTCAGGAAAGGAAGTAAAGAAAGGAAGGAGGGAGTAAGAGAGGAAGAGAAGGAGGAAAGGAAGAGAAAGAGGGAGGAAAGGGGGAGGGAGGAAGTAAAGGAGGAGTGGGGGAGGAAACAAGGAAGGAAGGAAGGAAAGGAAGGGAGGAGAGAGGAAGGAAGGAAGGGGGAGGATAGCTTCTTTCTCCAGCTGCCTCCTCTTTTATCCCATTCCAAGAATTCCAAGGCACTCTTGCACCAAGGAAGAGTTCGGGCCCTTTGTGTTCCAAAGTCAAAAACATTAAAAATGTTTGTGGCCCACAGTGTAAAGTTAGACACATGTATGCATTGTATGTTTAAAACAGGGCAAACAGGTCTATCTCCTCAAACATGTATCTTTTTTTTTTTTTTTGGTTTTTCGAGACAGGGTTTTTCTGTGGTTTTTGGAGCCTGTCCTGGAACTAGCTCTTGTAGACCAGGCTGGTCTTGAACTCACAGAGATCCGCCTGCCTCTGCCTCCCGAGTGCTGGGATTAAAGGAGTGCGCCACCACCGATATTCATTTTCTAGCCTTATCATTACCCTACTGTGTAGCGGCATCTTACTTCGGTTACTTAGCCTCTATGTCCCTGCCCCTTTCTCCCTCCTACTCTGCCTATCCATGGCCACTTTCTATTCTCAATATCCATGAAATCACTTTTCTATATTCCACAAGTGAGTGAGATCATGTAATTTTAAACTGGATTTGACATTAGTCATGGCTTTGGGTAATTTGACCTTGGCCCAGGCTCCCTGTGGGACTGAGCCTTGCTGCCTAAGGGTTGATGGTGACAGCTGGAAGGGTCCCTTGCTTTCCTAAGCTGTAATGCACTGTGAGACCTGTCTGTCCAATCTTCTAGGTCTACTGTTGCCACCCTTTTTGGAGACTGAAATTTGTGCATGTATTTCAAGCTCCTGCCTCAGGATCAGGCCTTCTCTGCTGAGTACCTTTTATGAGGCCCTTTCTGAGTAAAGGAGAGTCGGGGAAGGCTTTACACAAAGCCAGAAGATGTTGAAGTGTTAGTCCTGTCTCCATGGGACCCAGCATGGATTCAAATACTCTCTGGGTATTTCTAAAGACACCTCACTGCAAGACAGATTTGAATTACCTCCCCAAAGGTTGTTATAAGGAATAGAGTTGTACAAACTGCCCAGGGCACTTCGCTTATAGCTGCCAAACCCAGTGAAAGGAGTCTGGGGAAACTGAGGTAGCTTCTTGGAGATTAGAAGTGATTTGTCCTTATTGATGGCTCACCCCATTTTTGCCTTAGAGCGCAGTGGAGGAGATGGTGCCTGTTCTGCCCCGGGGTGCTAGACCTGGGAGAGCCCTCGGTCTCTCCGTCATGGTTTCCTTCTTGATTTTAAAGTGAATGTAGCATTCTTTACTGCTTATGATTTTGGGAGAGAGTACGATTCAGTAGTCAGTGTGGTGCCTGGCTCAAAGGATTACCTGCTGTTGAGTTCAACTGCTCACACCTCTGTCAGACCCTGTGTTCTGTGTGGGCAGAAATGCTTCCAGGTGACCCTTGGCCCAGCGGCGGGCACGAAGCTGGGCCTCAGCCACCACTGAGTAGAGAAGCAGTCTCCCTTTTCGTCCTGGTTCTCAACAGATCCCATTTTGAAACTTTAATATTAAGGTCCCCTAGCAATTTAGAAGATAAACAATCCCAGAATAGGCTTCTACAGCATTAAATAGGACAATTTAAAAATGGGTCACTGTGGAAAAACAAAACAAAAACCTCAACTGTGTTCTGTGAAGGAGGCTTCTGGGGCCCGGGTCACATGAGAAAGCAGCCCTGGGAAGGGGATTTCAAACCGAAGGCGAGCACATTTGTAGCAAAAATATTGCACACAATTTAAGTAAAAATGACCACCCTATAGAAGCTACTCTGGGACTCTTTTCCAAAGCTTGAGGGCTGGGTTGCATCCATGGGGCCTCACAGGCTTGGATAAAACGTTCTAGTATTTTTATAAACACAGAGAGAAGCCACTGGCATTTTAAGCCAGAGTGGACCTGGATCCGATTTGACGGAAAAGCTTAGGTTTCGCAAAGCTTGTGTTTTGCTATTGTTTTTCCCCTCACACATGAATACACTTTATTGTGACCACACTTCATCTGAGTCCTCCAGGGTCCCCTCTGACCCCTCCCCGCTTCGCCCCCCACCCCCACCCCACTCTGGGCTAAGTCCTGTTAGTGTTGCATATATAATGCATATGGCTGTAGGGCTGTCTACTGTAACATGAACAATCGACCCAGGCCCCCACTTCTGAAGAGAGCTGACTCTTGCCCCCTCCCCTGCCCCCAGTTCATTTTCTCTCTTTCCCCTGATGCCCTAGGCGGCCTCCAGCCTTCCTACACGTTGCGAATTATCTCGTCAGCTTCTCCTTCCACACCATCTCCTCCCCCTTTCCAGTCAGTTTCAGCCTACAGCAATTGTCTCTTCCTCTTTGTTCCTAGCATTTGCTGGAATCTTCACACTCTGCCCCATGACATCTGATGCTATTATTATCTTCGGCGCGTTAGTGAATGAATTAACTCAGCAAGCACTTCCTGACAGCTGCGACCAAGACGTGTCAAGCGTGTCAAGCGCTGCGCTGGGGACCAGGGGTGGGGATAGTGAAGGCAGGTGTCCCACTCTGGTGTTTAAGTCTGGGGCTGAGAAAGAGCTATAAAGCGACCTTTGGAGTCAGTGTGGAAAACCCAGTGATAAGCATGGCTCGGGTTTTCAAGAGGTCACTAATCAAAGGGAGAGGGGAGATGGGTGGAGGGCTAGGGGCAACTTCTGGGTGAAAGAAGTTGGACGGATTCTTCAGAGGCTGACCAGGAATGATGAAAGAATGGGGGGGGGGGGCTAAGGAAAGCGTCAGGCAGGACTGGTGAGCAAGTTCATTCCGTTCGCTTTCCATGTGGCAGTTAGACGAAGGTTGACATGAGCGGGTGACATTGCTAGACAAGCAGGGAGTGATACAACACAACACGGCACCACACCGCAAACGGCCTTTCTCTTTCTGGGAGAAATTCTCAATTGGGAGAAAGCCCCGGGGTGGTCCACAGGAGCCAGAAAGAGAGTTTCCTGACTCTCTTACTGAGCTGGTGGCTCTGGGGTGCCACAACAACAGTCTGTGCTTCCAGAGGATCATGGGAGACTAACTCATGGCCAGACTAAAAATGCAGTGTGGTACAGAAAGGAGTTGTGGGCCCTCGGGAAAGAGCCCTGAACCTACCCCAGGGCCAGGGAAGCTTTCTTGGAGGTGATGCTCTCTAGTCAATCAGCCTGACTCTTGGACTTTATAGCATGGAGGCGGTGTTGGGATGGGGAATTTGTTCTCAGGGAGTAAGGAAGCCAATGTGTAGAGAGATCTCCTGCATGCCACTTTTCTGAGCTCCATCTTTCCAGGCCCGAGAAACAAAGCTACAGACTTTGGGGATCCAAGGGACTTCGGAGTAGGACAGGGAGGAGCCTGAAGAGACCCTGGCTATTTAGAGGCCTCTGGCCTCTCTTGGAACCTGGGCCTGTTTTGCAAACATAGCAACATGGGCCAAGTACGTGGGGTTTGGCACTGTTTAGTCTGACCCAGCTCACTAAGCAAATAGCGGGGGAGTTTCTTCTCTTTCCTTTGTAAACTGGATCTTTTTCAGGCTCATAACTTATAGAATTCCAGAGAACTCCATTTTGGCTTTCTTCCCAAGAAACAAAACCATTTCACATTTTCCATGCAGTTTCTCTCGCCTGCTGTCTAGAGCTAAGATCTCCTATTGAGGCTAAGGACAGGGCTGCTGCTGTTCAGGGCTAATGTGTTCGGGGATGGAGAGCTAGCTGTACAGCTGCCCCTGGGGTGGCTGCAGTCACGTGGTCGGTAAGAGTTCCTCACAAGAGTGAGGAATGGAAAACAGACATCGGGGTTCAGGGCAAGAGAGTATGCAGACAGAAGGTCTGCTAGGAGCTGTGCTGGGGGTCTTTCCCAACCCCAGTGCCCCAGGATTCGTTAATGCTTACCAAGCACTTTCTCATCTCATCTTTACTCCCCCACCCCAAGGAAAGGACACACACGGCCAAGATTTGCATTTAGCTGCTCAGCTGTAGCTGAGTTGCTAGGGAAATGGAAGAACTTGAAATCATCAGCTGCCTTGAGATAGAATCCCTAGCTGGAAAACTTCTAGGCCTCTGGAGGTAACCTGATGGGGATGCTTTTCCTGAGGGTCCCAGGATCGCTTGGGGTGAGCAGCCTCCTCTGTGCTTAGCCCTCGGCAGGACCAGGACGGGGCTGTGGAGTTACTGAAGTCCTGACTCTGCTAGAACTGTGAGCTGAGTATTTTGACAGCCATCGTAGCCCTGTAGGTCGTCTCCCTCACTTCGTGCCTGTCAGGCTAGCCCACCCTGTGTGGATGCTGCCAGCAGAGGCTGCCTGTTTGGGCTGGGCTTAGAGATCTGGGATGGCTGACAGAGGAACTGCCTGTACGTCCGATAGGGCAGTCTTTAAACCCAAATCCCTGCCCCGCTCTGTGGGAGCGAACGATTCTAGAAACTGCACAGTTGGTGAAACTTAAGCTTTAGAACATGAACCCTCGTTCTCAGCCGTCTGCTTCCTCTTATAGTCAAGGGCGAGTGTCCAAATCCCACTTCATTTGTCATTGTCATTGCCGCTCCGAAAGGTCAGTGTACGTTCCTCTTTGCTTCCAGACACTTGGCTCTGAGCACTGATTAGAAGAGAGCATTTAGAAGTGCAAGGCTTCGTGTGCACGCAGTAGGCACTCACTAGGGTCTGTAGGCAAGGAGTCAGGTTGTGTCCCATAACAAGGCTGGGAGCATCTATTCCGCCACAGCGCAAAGACATCATGCTCCCTTGTCAGCCAGTTCATTGCCGCTCCCCCATGTTCCCCCTGATTGTTTCCCCAGTGAAAATGCTACAACCTTATAACGAGTTTCTTCTGCCCTCTTCCTCTAGATCGGTGGCTGGCTCTTTCCTTTTACCCAGTTCTCAAACTGATTGTTAGTCCCGAAGGACAGTCTCTGATTTTCGCACCAAAAACGGTTCCCCCTCCTCCACCGAAGGCCCCATCTCAGTGTTCATGTTTATCTTCATTACCAAAGTAATTTTCTGTCATCTTCATGACTACAGCATAGGCTCCATGAGGGTGTCTACTGTGAAACAGTAGAGTTTAAGAGTTATTTGTTTATGGATTAAAAAAATGATAATGGAATTCAATGTCTTCTACTCACAGAGGAGGAAATTGAGGCTCAAGTTTTTAGAAGGTCACTGTAAATTTACTTGGGCCAGATCTGCAGGCTGAGAGCCTTTCTCCTCCCCCCCCCGACCCCCCGTAGCTTATTCCTCAACTTTGATGGGTCTCTGGAACCAACATGGCTTTCCTTACTAGTTTGGTATGAGGGCCATTTTGTCCCTGGAGAGCTACAGCACTGGCATGAACCCTGAGAAGCCAAGGGACCACTTCCTCTCTTAGGCTGATAGCGGGAACACACATATGCATGTATGAGCGCACTGAAGATGAACCAGAACGAGCCAACATAGGGCAAGATGTTATCATATGAAATGACGTCAGCTAGCCAGGGGACGCAAGTGGATCATCACTGCTAACGTCAGGGGAGACTTTTCCTCCCTAGACTCTGAAGGGAGAATGGGGAGACTCCTGAGATTGATGCAAAGCTCAATGTCTTCCTCGAGTACCTGCTCAGTAAGGGCTTGTTCTGTTAGCACCCGCGAAACTGGATTACTCTGGCTGAAGACTGTTTGCTTCCATGTCTCACTGACTCCCAGTGCTTTTCTGTTTGTTCCATGGGGGATGACAGGCAGCAGACCATACCAAGCTGCAGATGAGCTGCTGTGGCAGTTCCGACAGGTTACTAGGGTAGTAAGAAGTGGGTAATAATAATGACTCTATCGGGCAGTGCTTCACTTCCCCCACACCGTCTATGTCTCAGACAGCGTACGAAAGGCTTAGATTCACTACTTCAACTGTATAAGGCTGTAACTGTCGGCTTCTTTCTTTTCTTTTGTTTTTTTGTTTTTTTTTTTTGCTACTTAAGCAGAGTTAAAAAGCACACCTTCAATCCTGTGTGGAAGGGAATATTTTCACGTCTATTTGCAAGTGAACAGTGATAACAAAATTTTCTTTCTGTTTAGAACAATCAGCTTGGGTTTTAGGCCACTAGTCACCCGAAACTCCCCTGTGGATACTCTGAGTGGGATGTTTTCCCAGCATTAAGGCAGCGTGTGGAGTAGCTGGGGCGATCCCTGTGACTGTCTCCAGGTGTTAGGGAAGTGAAGCAGCATTTGGTACTATTACTGATGTTTAGATTGTGCTCATGCAGAAAACTTTTCGTCCCAGGAAGATCTCACAGGGAAGCATGAGCTTTGGCCTTGAACTCTTCAGCTAGTAGGATTAGAGTTGTCTTGTGAGACAGAAAATGCAAAATAATGATCCCCATTTCTAGGATCTTATTTTATCACATAGCATGAATTGTGGCTGTTCAATGAACTCACCAGGGCCACTGACACCTACAAGTCTGGTCCATTTTTCCCGTATATGTCTTCCCTCCCAAGTCTAAGATGGCTGCTGGAGTTCCAGCATTGCACGCAGGTCCCAGATGGCTGAAATAAGATTTTCTTGTTCTTCGAACTGCTCCTCCTCATCCCCTATTCCCTTTCCTTTCTCTTTCAGCTTCAGATTCCAAAACAGGGCTCCGAAGTAGATGTTAGAGCTCACTGTATTTCACATCTATTTTTCTAATTTATAAACGCTTAATAGATGCTTATTTCTAATAGTGAAGGAAAATCAAGACCCGTTTGTATTCTAGCTTCTAGGACAGGCTTGTACTTCTTAAAGCATCACAGAACCAAGTAGGTAGTTTGGTATATGAGCAATAGGAAGTGATGGTAACTGGCTTAAGCTGGCGACCAGAACCTTGGTGGAAGGCGTCATCACTGCTCCCACTAGTAGCTGCCAAATGGAAATGTAAAGTATATGCTTTCTATTTATTTATTTGTGTGTGTGTGTGTGTGTGTGTGTGTACCCATACAGGGCGTGGCACATGTAGGGTGGTCAGAGGACAACTTGCAGGAGTTGATTCTCCCTCCCATCATGCTGGTTCTGGGGATCAAACTCGGGTTGTCAGTCTTGGCTGCAAGTGCCTTTACCCACTGAGACATCTCACTCGGTTTTTTTTTTGGACTGTTTTGATTTTTGAGACACGGTCACACTGTGCCACCCAGACAGACCTGGGGCTCCCAATTCTCCCCCTGCTGCAGCTTGTGGGGTGCAAGCATGATAGGCATAAATTCCACATTAATGTCATCTTTGATTAATTAGGAAGAGTATGGGACACAATGGAAGAAGGCTAAACATGACATCCGAACTAACTGATGGAAGGCAGAGGCTCCTCTCCCTGTACTTGCCAGTCACTCCAGGAATGCTTTAGCTTTCCCCAGCTGTAGTCTAGGCTACTTAGAGGCAGAGGTTGTCTTCTTGGTCACATCGGCCAGCCAAGACCTTAAGAGTTCTTTCTGTGTCCCTTCTTGCACCTCACAGGTCCTGTTGCTAGCAGCTTGGGGACTTTATTGCCCTTGAGTGGAAGTTGTTTAGCTAGGAACTAGAGTTCTTTAGCTAAAGAAAAAGAAAGAATGGATATTGGGAATTTCTCAGAAATATCTTTCACTTGGTCCCAAACACTATGGGGCCCTGTGGCATCTTGTCTTGGAGTCCACGCTATAGCAAGTAGCATGAGCTACAACACCCTCATTCATTTTATAGGTAGGACATTTGAGGACCAGAGGAGGAAAGGAACTTCTCTAGGAGCATGTGATAAAGGAAGCAGCCCTTCTGGCTTATACTGACTCTCGCGTGTCCAAAGAGTGGCACTCAGTCCTTGCTGGTTCTACTCCGGGACGGTGACTTCCAACCCTCGCCCTCCCACCCCATCTGTGAACGAGCCACCTCACCCCTTTCCCTAACCAAACCTCTACTCAATTCCTTTCTCAGTTGTCCTTCCCCCACCTGTGGCTCATGGTTTTCCTCACAAGGACCAACTAGTACTGATTGCTGGGGACTTCTAGGGATGGTCTCCATAGAAGGGATGGATAATTTGGGTGTTGACTAATGAGGTCTGTTGTGGTTATTGCTGAAGAAATGATGAGTCTCGAGATTAGATTAATTCGAGTTCTGCTGACTTTTTCTTCCGGGGCGAGGGGAAGAACACTCCATAGGTGTAACCCACAAGATATCCGGGATTCACTTAAGACATTCTGTTCTTACAAGCGAGGCGAGCTTCTAGCTGCACTGCAGCCATCTGGAAGGGGAGGGCGGAGGGTGTGATTTCTCGTGTAACAGGTGCTCCTGGCCATCCATCACCCAGGCAGCCCCATCGGACCCTGTCTTGCATCAGAAAGATAGCTCTTATCGCCACTCCATAAGCTGAATCTATAAAAAGAGACGGGGTTGGATTGTGACAAGTGCCCTAGAGTGACTGAGGCAGCCTCACAGTTAGGCTCCGGTGACAGCTCCCTCACAGGTCAGACACTAAATATATCCTCTCATGGTGACAAAGAGAGCCAGGGAGCACAGCGACCACGTGATCTTTCCCAGTCACAAGGGGAGCGACCCTGAGCACTCTGTCCTCAGAATCTAGCCCTGAACTAGACTCAGTCTGGGCACACAATTCCTGCTCTACTTGGGGTCCTTATGCTGGACGCCCCTCACCACACTCTGGCAAGTGTGCGGGCAGCTGTGGAGGAAGGGGCAGGACTCTGAGCCATGTCTTCAGAGAGCTGCTTAGATGAGGGAGGGGTCCCCTCCAGCTGTGTCATGGGCTATGAGGAAAGGAAGAAGGCAGGGTTGGTGGCGCTGGTGGGGAGCTCGGACTTGGAGCACCCCAGCTGGATCTGCAAACCACGGATGATATCAATCTGGTCCACTGTAGGACGAACCCGGGGCCAGCGACTTGCATTAGGTCAGGCTTGTTCCAGTAGCACTTCGTTTCGTGAATAGCACACACCTGTTAGTCCAGGTGACATTTTCATTTCACAAATATTATGTTAATACAGCTCTTATTGTAAAACCTTTGAACAATACAGAGGTAGAGAAAGAAAAGAAGTTTTGTCTTTCCGTCTGTCTATCCTGTGTTCTCTTTTCAGAAGTAACTGGGTTCAACAGTTTAATGCTCTTTTCATAATTTTTTGTATATGCCAGATACCACACCACAGTCTTTCTCAGACCCACAAATCATAGAACGATGTAGTATAAAATGCTATGTAATTGTCACGTGTGTAGTCAGATAGCTATACATCCGTGGGTACTTTATTTCTAAAGGTTTTGAAGTCTATCTCTGTAAAATGAAAATATTAACATTTACCCAACAGGGTCATTGAAAAGATGAGATGGGATGTTAGACAATGACCAACAGAATGAGGTCTTGTTATTATTACACACTTAGTTACTCGTTACTGCAAACAAATCACATCAAAAGTTGTGGCTTTAAAAATGTGATTGAACTGAGCAAATGTTATCTTGTGGTGTCTGTGCATCAGGAACTTAGGGATAGTGGGTGGTTCTAACTCCCAGGCTCTTCTATGCTGGCAGGGGCTGTGGCCTCTGAAGACCCAGCTAGGAATGTGAGGATGCTTTTTCCAAGACGGCCCACTTACATCTTGTCACCAGGATATTCCTGTTGATTGCTTAAATGTCCCCAAGACATGGCCACTAGCTTCCCTATTAGATAAGCAATTCGGGGAAGAGAGAGGGAAGGAAGACATGTCACGCTTTACCACTGACTCTCAGGTCTCAGGCCCCACTTCAGGAATTACTAAATCCAGTTCACATTCAAGGAGAGGGATTGACGGGAACTGGCTGGCAGAATATGAACATATGTTATGAGCTCCCCAGGTTATCACAGGCACACGTGGTAATTGTGCTCCATGCATTGTCTTTTTGCAATTTGCTTCCTTCATTTACTAGAACACTTTGGCCACCTCTCCATGTCCACACATGTGGAACAGAGTCTGTCTCACTGTGTGGCTTGTCATTGTGAAGGGGTGCCAACATTTCTTAATCCTCTCTGTTTGCTGTTTGTCTTTTTTTTTCTTTCTTTCAGAGAGCAAGGGCTAAGTGGGGTTAAAGATCGCTTCTTACAGATCCATAGTCAAAAGTCCCATAGCAGTGAGATTGTCCCCAAGTGGTCAGACAGGTTTCCATACAAGAACACCTACATGCAGCTCTGTTACCGGTCCAGAGCAGCTCCTGCCCCCCCCCCCCCCCCTCCAGCTTTGACCCTGTACCTTGGGTGAGTGTTCTTGAGACCCTAAGGGATGATTTCAGCCTAAGGAGCTGGAGGGCAGAGTGCTTTCAGCATTAGACATCCGGACCTTAATGGTTTCCACACTGGTTTGAATCTTAGCTCTTGTTACTAATGGCTTTGGGCCTACACTCCCTCCTTTCTTCCACGTGCAGTTCACGGTGGCGTGGTCTGGCCTCTCAGGGTGAGTTAGGATTAAAGTCAAAGACTGGAATGGAATTCCATTCAGCAGACACGTCCACTCCCAGCCTCCCTGATACCTGTTGGCAATTGCAGTGTGTTTTTTACTGAAGTTTCTGTTACTATAGAACAGCGACTGAGCTATTCAACTTGTGTGAATAGAAGGTTTATTTCGGCTGACAGTTTCAGTCTATGAATTGTTGGTCCCGTCGCTTTAAGTGAGGCAGTTCATCATGGCAAGACTGTGTGGAAGAATAGAACTGCTCACCTGGTGGCTTGGAAGAGACAGAGAGGAAGCAAAAGTGGTCAGCATCCCAGGATGCCTTCACGAGCATCTTAAGATTTCCTGCTGGGCCCTGCTTTTTAAGAGTTTTACTAGCTCCTTACAGAGCCGTGCTGGGGAGCTACTGTGGCCACTGACTTTCTGGGACACTTAAGATCCAATGTATACAGCATACACAGTCTAAACATATGTCTGCCACAAGACTCTTTACAAAGCCTTTGCCTTCTGAATACAATAACCAGATATTATTTGTTTCTACCCTCTGCCGTTGGAGCTCTAAATATAAACTTAATTCTGAGAGCTGGAGTAGCTATCTTGAGACCTATGATAAGACAAAGTTGAAAAGCCACCATTGCTGAAGGTCTGGAGTGACGGAGGGGGATACGCAAGCCCTAGGATGGCAGCGCTGAGGATCAACCCACAGACCTTGTGTTGCAGTGAAAAATATGTTTCCGTTGTTTTAAAGGCACAGATTGTTAGAGGGCGTTTCTACTTTCTCTAAACTCTGCGAGTCCAGGGACACTGTCTGATGTGACTCCCATTGGTCAGATGTCTCTGGGAGGGACAGATTTGGTTATCCTAGGCAGAGAGGCGGGACCTGAAGGAAGACATCAGCCCTCCTGAGAGAAGAGGGAATTTTTTCCCTGCTGAGGGAGATCAGGAAGGTCTGACTGAGGAAACGGTTGGCTTCATCAGTTGGGTTTAGAGACATGTTTCCCTGTATTTCTGGCTGAAGTAGATGTTTAAAACAATGACTTTCCCAGATAAGTGGAGCCTGGAGGAGCAATAGGCCTAGTTAGTGTGTGGCCAGACAGTTTTGTCCATAGCCTTTCTCAGTTTGGAGTCTCTTGTCTGGAAATGGCTTGTCCCAGGAAAGAGGGGTGCGGTTGGCTCTTATGAGAATTGTGAAGGAAGAAAGAAAGGTGACAAGAGGCTGTGGACGGGTCTGTGGGCCTCTTCACCACAGCTGGAGGGTCTGTGATCTATCGCCAGTGAAACCCTGGTACCAGGGTCTGTGCCTGGTACTCAGGAGGCGTCCAGCCAATGATCACCTGAGCTGAGGGCACTTCCTTAGCTTCCCGGAGCATCAGCTTTCTGGAGAGTTCGGATGTGCAGATGACATGACATTTCTGGAGGGTTCCCCGGACACATAGACAGGTTTATCATCTCTAGGCAGAAATGCCTTTACCCTGTAACATCCTTTTCTCTCTCTCGTGGCCCCAGCTTTCTCACTGGGAAACATAACATAGCAAAGCAGTCTATAAAAGCTCAGATGTAAGATGTATCTTCATTCTTTTCTAGCTAGATGCTCATGAGTAGGGTCAGGGCACACTCTCTCAAAGAGCATTCTTGCAGAGGATGACAAGGAGGCCTCCCACGTGATGAGAGCCAGATCCGGGTCCATTATCCAGACAGAAGAAAAATAGCTCTAGATAGCGAGGCAGTCCTTCAGTGAAGTGGAGAGAAAATATGTTGAGAATCTCATACTAATGTAAGGAGATCTTGAGTGTTTTTTGGGGGGGACAGGGGGGAGCAGACCCAGTTTATTGCACATATCGGAACGTTAACGCTATCTTTAGAGCTATCTTTGGCCATGTATGGAAGAAAACCAAGGGCTGAATCAGCCTATAATTATCAGCCTTGTGATAAATACCACAGGCCGGGAACGTCATGATTTTTTTGTTTTGGTTTCTCGAGACTGGGTTTATCTGTGTAACCTGGGCTGTCCTGGCTTACCATGTAGACCATGCTGCCCTCAAAGTTACCTGCTTCTGCTTCCCATGTGCTGGGATTAAAGGCGTGCATCACCCCTGCCTGCCTGTGTCTTAATTTTTTTTTTTAATGTTTTCAGCAGAAAGAAGTTTTCAAATAAAAAGGAAAGGGAAGGACATGACTGCCCCTAGGTCTGGTGGAGGAGACAGTTCACTGTAGATAAAAGGGAGAGTGTAGATAGAGGCAGGGGCATATCCTAGGAGAGTCCAGAGTGGACATGATCAGACTGAGCTGGACCATGTAGGAGAAGGGGAGGGGACGGGAGAGGGCCAAGAAGGGAACCAGGGGCAGGGTAGAGGGCAGGGTATGCCAGTCAAACCCAGTAACAGGTAGGACTGAGGGATGCTGGGGGACCTGGCGGCCAGATTTGCTTTGATATGTTAAGTAGGCATATCAGCCATTGTTTGTCCAGATTTGAGTCTTAACAGGATTCCAGTTTCTGATCTTTACCAAGGAAGCCACTCTCTGGCCTCTGGTCTTTTGTTTTACAATGCTACTTGCTTTACTGGGTTGCTATGAATATTTAAATAAAATCACATGGGGAAACACCAGACACACACACACATCTATATATCTACATCTATATATCTTTCCAACCACAGCCTCTCACCCGCCAGGCTCCCATTGCTGTTGGTATTCTCTGTTATAGACGCTCCCTTGCAGTGAACAGGAGGGGGAATCACAGTGTTCCCTTCCTCTTTCATTGAATAGATTACCTTCCTTTGGGTCTTGGAAGGAACATCTGGCAAGAAGATCGTCTGGCTGTTCAGGCCTCGGGAGACAGGAGAAATGCTGTCTGCCTCTTCTGCCTGGTTCTGCAACTGTGTTTTGGATTTCAGGCCTTCGCAGGGGGCATGATGTGTAGTTACACTGCAGTTCAGTTTGCAGGGCTGTGCGGTTTCTGCCTGCTAGCCAGAAATTAGATTCTCCATGCGATCCTCCTCTCTCTGAGTCTCTGAATGAAAAGGTTGTCCCCGCCCCCTCTCTGTAGAGGCTGCTGGTGTCATTTCCAGTCAGCTCAGGTTAGTGGATGCAAGGCAGCTGTAGAGCTCTTAGAATCCTGTCCTTCGGGTCTCCATTACCCCCACCAGAGTGTGTGTCTCATCAGTGGGTGTGGGAATTCTAGAAGCAGCTCCTGTAATCACAAGGAATGCTGCTATATCTTTTTTTTCTAAATGAGACTTCTAGCTTTTGAAAATTGCAATGGCTTTCACTACAGAGACTAATAAATCAAATAAGGAATATAAGCCATCCGCAGTCAGAGCTCACAGTGCTGATACATGGAGTGTTTTTTCCTATGCCTGTTTATGAATTCTATTTTCAAATAGGAATGCAATCATATTCCATAATGCAGTCTTCTGTGCATTTGCACCGAATTAATGAGATATGGTTAACAGCTTTCTAGATCTTTTTTTTTTTCCTTCTCTGAGGCTTACTTTTTTGTTTTGTTTTGTTTTGTTTCATTTTTCAAGGCAGGGCTTTTCTGTGCAGCCCTGGCTGTCCTGGAACTTACTATGTAGACCAGTTTTGGAGTTCTACCTACTGTGACCTCCTTTAATCTGCAGGAATTAAAGACATGTACCACCACCACCTGACAGGCATGATTTTTAAACAGCTTTTAAATTATCATGTCAGCATCTTCATTAGTGAGTTAACTGAACCAGTTTGCTGATGGTGAGCACTGAGGTTGTTCACGGTTTTCCGCAGTTACTAACAGGGCTGTGACTCACACACAGCCCTGCAAGGTTTTCTTGGTTGCTCTTCCCCAGGGCCTAGACTTGACAAAGGATTTGCTAGAAAGGCTGTACTCATCCAAAAAGTTGAAAGAATTCACGTTTCTAGCTGGCCTTCCCAGAGAGGCTCTGTCTATGAAGGCGTGGAGCTGCCTCATGACTTTCAAGGTGCTGCCTGGGTACCGCTTGGCACAGCTCTACAGGATGGGCAGGCGGCATGGTTGTTCATATTTTGGAAGCTGAAAGGTTCCATTGCAGAGAGCCACAGAGATACCCCCAGGTAGCCCAGCGAAGTGAGTTCCCGTAGACAGAGCTGATGTGGTGGTGTATGTAATTGTTGAGAGAAGATGGGAGCTGCTTTGAGGGTCTTCCTCTTGTTTCTGGCTGGATTTTGTTTTTACTTCTAGTAATAAGCTACCGAGGACAATGGTCTGTCAAGTATTTGGCAATAAAAGCATGGTCTCAGCATCTTGGAGGGTACCTCCCCTTCTGTCCTCTGTCCTGAGAGTAAGCCCCTGAGAACTCAGGAGTCCAGCTCGTCCAAAATTCTCAAGCAGTTAAGTGACTTAGCCAAGGCTACTCAGTGTGTCAGTGGCCAAGTCAGAAATAAAAGTCAGTGCTTCCTGTGACAGAGGATGTGCTTTTCAAAGACAGCTGGGCTCTTGCCATTGGCCAAGCCGCTCAAACGTCTATAGTTGTCCTCTGAAGAGCAGTGGACGAGGGAGCTGGTTAAAACGCAGGTCCCATCGGACAGTTTGGGGCTGGGTCCTAAGTTTTCTGCATGCCTCACAAGTTCCCTGATGATTCCTTTGGCTGGGGCTGCTCTTGGATCAGTGAGCAGCCAGAGAACAGCCCAGTAAACAGCAGAGCAAATGACCTAGATAAAGACAAGACTCTCTGGCAAAGAGAACAGCATTTGAAATGCTGATGACTGGAAAGGGTGTTCTCAATAGCTACGAGTCTTAAAGGTCATATCCTGTTTCTGCAAGAAACACCGGGCTTGGGATCACTCAACTGGCCAGGCGAAGGCTCTTTGCACACACCTCTTAACAGTACAATTGGCTCCTTTATTGTATGGAAGAAGCTACAGCAAGGCAGCCAGGAGAGAGTCTTTAATATTCCAGAGGCGCTCCCAGCATCCCCCAGGATTCTAATTAATCACCTGGAGAAAGACCAAGGCATCTGGGGTGGGAAGAGAGCCTCACACCACTGGGACGTCAGCCCCACTTGGGTGACAAAAAGTAGCACTAAATAAGAAAAGGGGGGGAATGGAACCTGGGCACAGGAGCAGAGAAAGGCCTTGGCCTATGACGTTTCTACATTACAGGCATGGCTTGCCCACTCCCAAGAACAGGCGAAAGGCGTCAGCATTATTCAGGGACTGAACACGGAGTCAGGAGTGGCTCCTATTAACAGACTTCAGGGCAGGGGGAGTAGGTTGTTGGTGCCATGAACACAGCAGGCCTAGCAGAGCCAACCGTGCGGCCAGGCTTGGAAGGTTGAGCCTGCTTATTATTTCTTCAGATTTAGATCCAGGAAATGCCATCATTAAAGCTGGGGCATGAGTCATAGGAAAGGCTGTAGAGGCCGAGAAAGCTGGTGTTTTGAACCTATGCTTCCCGAAGCTCCAAAGAGTCTCTAGGAAGGCATTTCAGGGTCTGCTGTTAGTGTCAGGTGTGAAGGGATGTGGTCCTTCATCCCTGGTTTAGTGTTACTTGGTATTTATTTTATATATTCTGAATTTGATGTATTTTTATAATGGGTCTTAAATTAAAAAAAAATCTCCTTATTTGACAGCTCAGAGGAGGAATATAACTTCTCAGAGATTTATAGCCAGTCTGTGATGGATCAGGGAGGTATTTGCTCTGAGGGTGTGGACATACCACAGTATTAGAGGTTAAACAAGACTTTAAATGCCCTCAACACTGGCATCTTTTCGTTTAGGGAAGCCTATTTATTTTGTTCCATTTCCCTAGTTCAGATCTTACCCCAACCCAAATCAGTGCCTTTTATACCGTGATCTGGGAAGAGGACCAGCCTATCCCATGTCAGACAATGTTATCTGTGCGGTGTGACGTATGTGGCCCTCAGTCACTTGCTACTGTTGCTCACCCAACCGGAATCCCTGCTCTGGGTGGGACACGTTTTCAGATGACCTTGTGTGACTGCCCCAGAGAAACGGAGTACTGGTGTGTGACTGTCCATTGCGTGGACGAGGAGCAACTTCACCAGCACAAACTCTTGTGAGCATGGGCTATAATGTAGGTCACATGCTATTACAGGACTGTGCATACAGTTTCTGGTTGTCTTGTTTGATAAGATTAGGTACAAAGGACTTGGGGGATGCTTTCAGAATTCATTTAGGAGTCTCCCCATTTCCTTCCTTGTTCTCACATTTGTGGGGTCTTCATCAAGACAGGGCTCACGTGTGCCCTGTCCTGGGTCTGAGCTTTTGCAGCGTCAAAGACTACCTACCTCCATCATTTTACTATGGAGAAAAACAAGTTCTTTCTTTCTTTCTTTCTTTTTTTCTTTCTTTCTTTCTATCTTTCTTTCTTTATTTCTTTTTTTCCTGAAGGCCCTATACCTTCTGCCAACCCACATCAAGCCTGTACTGTTTAAGACAGTAATATGCTAACTTTTTTTATTGTATTAGATACATAATCTATCCTAACTGAAATAGACACTTTTTATAAAAAATAAAACAATAAGACTATATTGGACATGGCTGATTTTACCATAACTTTTCTGTTCACTTCGTGGTTCATCCGCAACTTCATGGTCGACTCTCAAATAACCATGTGGCGAAAGGACTCATACTGGAAGAATTTAAGATGGATTATAGATGAATTGCTAAAAAATTGTGAATCATATCACAAAGATAGTTTAATAAGCGATGACAAAAATAAATGATACACGGTGAGGGCCACATTCGTGGTCAGGGAGGTCTGGGGCGTCCCTGATCATCATCACCCACTCGGAAGAGCCCTGCCAGCATTGCTTCCTTAGCAGGCTGAGGGACTTCTTTTTAACCAGAGTCCAGTCCTGTCTTTCTAGACTGCGCCTTCCTGACTTAATGGCAGAATGTGGTTGGTATTCATCTCCCTTAGATTTCTTCCTGGTATTAGAAAATTAAAATGATTAGGAGTTCTAAAGTGGAAATACTTTTGGAAAAGTTAAATTTAATTTTCCTTTCAGGCTGTTTTGCAAGCATAAAATCCAAACACTGACCATGCTGATGCCACCCTTGCCTCCTGTGCAGTGCGAGTAAGTTTCTACGAATTTCAGTTCCAGTTTCACAAAACAAGGTGGTTCCGATGATGGAGTCTAAGCCTTTGGAAGCTTGCTTTCTTTCTTTCTTTCTTTCTTTCTTTCTTTCTTTCTTTCTTTCTTTTTAATTGTCCCACCTCTCTGAATGTCAGAAGACAACGTGCAGACATTGGCTCTCTTTTTCCATCATTTGGGTCCTAGGGATCCAACTCAGGTCATGAGGCTTTGTGTTGAGTTTATTTACACACGAAGCCCTTTGCTGGCCCAACTCTGGGTCTTTGTTTTTCACGGACTCCACGTTGTTGGGGGAAGATCACATGACTTTTCTAGCTAAGAGGACCCGGTGCTATCTTTAGCAGGGGATGCTTGCGGTTGATGAGAGGAGCTGACAGCCTTACAGAAACAAATGGCATATTGTAAAGCTCCATGAGGTACTCGGGGAGGGCTTTGTTTCATTTCTTACTTGCTGACTTTGTTGAGGGCTAGTATTCTCAAGTGCAAATGAATAGTAGATGTGCAAACAGAAAACTTTACCAAATAACTTAAAATTAAGGAAAAATTTATCTGCTGCATTTGTAAGGTATAGATTATTAGGAGCCAGTTCCCCCTCATGTTTGGGTCAGCATGATGAGTACCTGCAATCTTGAGTTAGACAACAAAGGCAGAGGCGTGTCTGCATAAGCCCCACAACACACAGGGCAAGGATAAAGCTGAAATTCTGGTCCCTTGCTCTTTGCTGGCATCTGCCCCTTTCACCTTTGAGGATCCCACCGTGGAATCTGGCTCTCTTTAGCTGCCTTGGAGTGGCATCTGGGGCACTTGGCGCAGTGGCCTGTGTAAAGTCTTCCAACATGAAGATGGCCTAGGGGCAGTGCAAGACGAGCTCAGCTGCAGGAGGTGTGGGAATGTGGGAGTGGAGCCTCTCTAGTTTGCCCACTGCTGAACGGTACCATGCAGGCTGGGCACCAGTTCCAAGAAGTGGCTGAGCTGTGAACCATCTTAGGAATGCTCACAGGGAATGGGAGTGTGGTCTGAGCACACATGAGAAACTTGTGCTACTCGGAGCTGGAGCATTGAGTTGGCCACGGACAGGACCCTCCCTTCTATGGCTCAGATACCTGTGTTAGAAAAAAGCATGAGAAAGAGGAGAATCACATCTCTCATCGTGTCTGAGCACATCTAATCTCACAGTGTTTAAACTATGTTATAGAACCCGAGGACATCTCTGGGTCGGTGAGGACACAAGGAAAGTTGGGACATTCATAGCCCCCTGCATCTGCTGATGTATTCTAATATTTAAACGCTGAGATTCTGTAGACAGACATTCTAAGCTTTTTAGTTACATGTGTGTGTTCAAGAATATGTATATGAACATACACACACATGCATGATATGTGTGTGGAGGAGGCTGAAGGATAACTTGGGGAATCTGTTGTCTTCTTCCACTATGTGAGTCCCGGGGTTTGAACCCTTGTCATCAGGATTGTTGGCAAGAGTCTCTATCTGCTGAGCCATCCAGCCTGCCCTGGTAGTCTAACAATGATTTCTATGAGTATAAATAGTTGTTCTCTCTTGACCTAACCTAAACTTCTGTTATTAGTTACTTTTCTTGTTGCTCTGACAAGACACCTGACAAAAAAATGAAAGGAAGAACAGGCTTATGCAGTTCATAGTTCAAGAAGATCCATCCCATCATTGCAGGGGAGGCACAGCAGAAGAAGCCAGAGTCT
Source organism: Microtus oregoni (assembly GCF_018167655.1). Lineage (NCBI taxonomy): Eukaryota > Metazoa > Chordata > Mammalia > Rodentia > Cricetidae > Microtus > Microtus oregoni. The sequence goes on from NW_024543071.1 coordinate 24,371,469, forward strand.
GATTGGTTGCGCCATATCCTCGACTGGGAGGCAGAGGGCAAATGGGAAGCCGAGAAGGGCTATAAAATCTTAAAGCCTGCTCCCAGCCTCACTTCCCCCAGTGAGGTTCCACTTACTAACGGGTCCACCACCTTTTAAACAAGTGCTAACAGCTGGGGACCAAGTGTTAAAACACAGGGATCTGTGGAGGATATTTCACTTCCAAACCACAACCATGTCCCTGATTACCAATGTCAATCAGTGTCATTATTTTTAACTTCATTAAATGTGATCTCACAGCCTTCCTAAGTAATCCATGTTTAGAGAATATGCTTTATGTAATACTGGAACTCCTGGGGGGGGGGGCAGTTTCAGGGTGTGCTGGAAATTTCTGAAATCTTAAAATGTAGAACATGGGGGTAGCTGATGCTAAGACCATCCCTGAGTGAAGACAGTGTGTCTTCTGTGTCACCAACCCCTTACTGCCAACTCCTGTGCTCCAGCTGCTGCAGCGCGTCCTGAGCTCCAGCTGCTGCAGCGCGTCCTGAGCTCCAGCTGCTGCAGCGCGTCCTGAGCTCCAGCTGCTGCAGCGCGTCCTGAGCTCCAGCTGCTGCAGCGCGTCCTGAGCTCCAGCTGCTGCAGCGCGTCCTGAGCTCCAGCTGCTGCAGCGCGTCCTGAGCTCCAGCTGCTGCAGTGCATCCTGAGCTCCAACCGCCGCAGTGCATCCTGAGCTCCAGCTGCTGCAGCGCATCCTGAGCTCCAGCTGCTGCAGCGCATCCTGAGCCCTGCTTGGACACAGCCTGTGAAGTCAAGTCCCCTTTCCCCCACTACTGCAGCACAGCGTTGGGAGACGACAGTCCTCATTCCTGATAAGCTGTGAGTCCGTGATTAGGATGGAATATAAATACAGCTACATCTTAATCTATTTTTAAAAAAAGATTTATTACTCAGGCTACCGCCCCACACTTCCCTTTCTCATGTACAAGTTCTTTCTCAGACCTTTGAAGTGCTTGTCTACCGTAGTTGGGACCGTTTACTCCTATGTTTCCACCCTGGGAAGTGGAGTGGTCCCCTATGTCGATGAAGGATGCTTTTGCAGTCTCTTATATCGAAGAAGGATGCTTTTACAAGTTGCTTCTTTTCCTCTTCAGGCTGCCTTTTCTTAGCACTCCATGTATAATATAAGGGAGGTAGGGATGAAGGCAGCTTTGGCAAGACCTGGAGAGAAACTCCCGGTCCTTCCAGTTTCCTAGAAGAGCCACTCAACTGATTTATTTATTTATTTTTTTGGTAACTGCAGAAGTCTTCACCAAGACTTCCTGTGTTAACTTTCTACCACTATGACAGAATACTTGAGGAAATCAGCTTACAGGAAGGAAGACTTATTTGGGTTCCTATTTCAGAGGTTTCTGTCCATGGTCATGTGACTCCATTGTTTCGAGGAAGAAGGTAGGGAGGGTGTGTGTGTGTGGCAGAGCAGAGCTGTTCAACCCTTCACAGTGTCTGGAAAGGAGGGTGGGTGGGGACCAAGTGTAGCTTTCAAGGACAGGTGTCAGTGACCTACTCCCTCCAGCTGACCTCACCTTCTCCAGTTTCCAGCACCTCTCAGTTGCTCATAAACCTCTGGACCCTTCAGTGGGATTAATCCATTAATGAGATCAGAGCCTTCATGATCAAACTGCCTTCCAAAGGTCCCCCTCTGATCGTGATTGCCTTGGGGTCCAAGCTTTCGATGCACCAATGTTGGGAGCATTTCAGCCCCCACAGCACTTGCTGTCTCTGAACTTCTAGGCATGACAGAGGCTGGCGTGGCACACCTCCTCTTCATGAGCCACTCCTTACAAAACAGATCCAAACTGGCCTCAGCAGCCAGCAGTGACTCACTGTGTCAGACCCTGGGGCGCGCACCGTCTTTCCGCCATTCATTCTGCTCGGGACTTCCCTGTTTTCAGATCTGGTCTCCACTTCCGCCAACCTTTCTCTTCCAGAATGTTTTCTCTTGGATCTCTACTTCTAAGAGATCAGAGATGGCTCAGAAAGCCTCTCTTCCACTCTGCCCTTCCGACATTTTTAAACTGAAGGTCATCAAGCGACCTGTTCTCCTGACGGTACAGCGCTGTTTTTTGTCTCTGCTGGCTGCGTTCCTCTCCACTGACTGTCCTGGCTTGTCAGCTGCCTGGTGGAGCACGGTGGCTGGTGACACTGTATTTGGACTCTTTCTGCACCCTGGCTCATCAGTTCTGAACTTTGGGGGCTTAACCTTAACCCCTAATGCTCCTCAGTAAAACGAGGATGAGGTGATGTCTTTGCCTTGTGTTTATTGTAAAGCTTACACGGGCTACCTCTTCTCTGGCATATAAAAGGTCAGCTATACATCCTACAAATACTTACTGTGTGACAGGCCCTGAAGATCTTATGTAGAACATTCAAGTCATTGCCTTTCTATTTTAATGATGATGAAACACAGTAAAGAATAATAAAAATCCGAAAACTATCTACTGTCTGCCAATCACTGTTCCAAGCATTTTAATGGTTGCTAGACCTTTTCCTTCACAAAACTTTGAGTTACACATAGTCATTATCTGTTTACAGATATGTAATGAAACAATCAGTATCTACACCAGGTCAAACAGCTCTCCCTCCTACCTCAAGGCCCGATCATGGCCTGGAGGCCCTGTCTTAATCACCACCGCTTTTCTGGAGGGGGACTGTGCCTCAGCATTTTCTTCTTTGGACCAACCACTGCTGCTCTCTTATTAGCATTATTATATTTAATATCACTGCATTTATGGCTTTGTTAGCAGAAATTTAGTCCCTTTGATGCTTTGGATTTAGAATTTCAGTTTAATTGGGCAGACCTCGGGCTGTGGAGAACCAGCTTTTCAGCCAGCTCTGCCACTTAGTAGCACCTGTGGGCAGCTGGCTTTGTGTTTTGGATCTGTTCTCACATTTGTTAACTGCAGAGAGGAGCTTTCCCTTCAAAGAACGTGGTCAGGATGATGGGAGTAACACATAAAAAACAGCAGACATTTACACATACATACATACACACATACATATATATGTATACATATATACTTTATAACATTTTTATACTCTGATGTCTTGCCCTTAGACTGAGTAAATTGACAAAATGACTGTTCCCTGGTATGATTAGGGAGAAGGTTTTTTATTTTAGATATGAGAGGGAGCAGTCAGAGGCATCTGGAAGAGTCCAGCGCAGAGAGAGAAAGCAGTATACTGAACATGGCCAGCAGACTGGGCCTGGCCATGAGAGAAGCAGGAGCAGAGAGAAGGGCTGGGCTTGGGTTGGGGAGGAGGGGCATAGAGAGAGGGAGACCTGAGGAAGACAGAGAGAGAACCCATTGAACACGGCAGGGCTATAAGGAGAATGAGTGCTGTGGGGAGGGAAGCCCAGGTGGTCCAGGAAGTTTAGGGTAGGGAAAGAGGTGAGAGGGGCTAGGATGCTAGTGTGGACTTTCAAATGTGTAGCAGGTCCTTGTTACACGGAGGGAGTCCGGAGGCCAACATGCCCTTAGGTAAGCTAATATACACCGTATAGCCATTTGTCCCTTCTGTCTTTTGGAATTTGGGGAAATGGAGTTTTCTTTGGACCTGACATAAACCTATCCACCAATAACTCCCCAGAAAATTTTATTTCCATTTCTTAAATTCCTTAGATGATGTCCAGAGACAAAATTCCTCCAACTATGTCTAGGCCCCACAGAAGCTTGCAATTGACATGCCCTTAGCCTGTTGCCACTTCTTTGCAGGGGATAATCTTGTTGATGAGCCACAGTTTCAGAGCATTCTTGTTTCAAGGAAGACCTGTGTCTCTGTCTGTGAGTCTTTGTGTGTTTAAATCTCCAGGCCCTCTCCCGGCTCGTGAATGGTCCTGTAGTGCAGGCGCCGCAATACAGTAGTATCATACTGTCGCGTAGTACAGACGGGTGCTACAGTTAATAAGAGGCCTGAGATAATAGGTCAACCAGTTTATAATTAATATAGACCTCTGTATATTTCTTTAGGGATGAATGGCTGCAGGACCAGGTGGGACAAAAACCTCGGTCAACTGTTAGGGATTATGATGGTTTAGTAAAGTAGTGGTTGTAGATTCTCCTCCAAAACCAATGACGTCAGTAACCCTGGCTAGTTGGCTAGGTTTCTATACTGGGCATGGTTGCCGTTTTTTTGAGCAGGTCTTAAGTCCCATTAGAGAGATGTTGGTTACTGTTAAGGTATGCGTGACACCAATGCCATGTTCGTTGTTGTGATTCATAGGCATCATGGCTGGGTAGGACCGTTGGTTTCTTTACCTTTTTGGAAGCTTTCATGGTACCTTTTGATACCATCAAAGCCAGTCCTCAGAGATGAGGCTTTCAGGTCAGTTCCAGCTCAGGGTCCTCCGAGCCCTGTGTCTGAAGTGCATGGTGTCATCAGCAATAGGGACTCGCCCTACTCTAGGGGCACCCAAGGCAATAGCAACAGCATGTGATGTTTTGCGGAGTCTCTTGGACAACCTGGTCAGACTGTTCTATCAGAGCAACTGAAACCAAACTAGAACACCAGCCAACTTGGCATCACAGGGAAATTGGTAGAATCCATCAACAAAAAAAGAGCTAGGCTCTGTGCTTTTCCTATGCTCAGATGGAGCCCATTGAAGTGGACCGTGTGATTTGACCTGTCCCTGCCAAGAGATTTTGGCATCCCCCAATAGATGAATGATTATTTTAGTTCTCGGTTAGTTCTTCAGTGGTAGCATTACCCAGGGTACCCTCTACTGGGAGGATCCCCAATTCTTTCTCATTGGTCAGTGGTATTGTTTGAATCCAAAATGTCCTCTAATAACCCATGTGTTAAAGGTCTGGTTGTATGGTCACATGATTCGGAGCTGGTGGAATGTTTAGGTGTGGGACTTAGTGGAAGGTCTTTCGGTCATTGGGGTGTGTCCTTGAAGGGGAGGACAGGACTTTGGTCCTCCCTTCGCTCTCTCTTCCCTAGCAATGAGGGGAGTGGCTTCCCTTCACTTTATGTTCTTCCATGATGGTCTGCTTTGTCACACACCCCGAAACAATGGCCATGGATTGAATCTGCCAAAATCTTGAGTCCAGGTAAGTCTTTTCTCCCCATAATCTGGTTATCTCTGGTGATGCTAAGTTGACCAACAGTCCTGCTTCTAACCTCCAAAGGAACTTGGGCATTTTCCTTTTTCAGCCTGTGACCTAAATCCTAAAATGCATTCCTTGTTCTTTCTTAACCTTGGTGATGAGTCACCTAGAGCTTATGACACCCCCCATTCCCCAAATCCCAGCTAAACTTTGCTGCCCTGTGAGGAATTTCAGGGTGTGTGTGATATGCAGAATGGCAATTTGCAGGCATACTCCAGATCTTGGAGCCCAGGCTGGCTACAGACACTGCATTCATTCCCCAACCTGGCCAATACGTCTGCCTAGCACCAGTACTGGGGAGAAACTGAGGCAAGCGTCTCTGTGGCCACTAAGTTTACACTGGTTTCTTCTTCTGGATCTGCACTTGGAAACCTGTAGTGTTTTCTCCAGCTAGAGTCTTGGAGCTAGGGACAAATTCCATTGGTGTTCCAGTTTTCTTTCATTTAATTTAAACAACACACCTTTGCTTTACAGGATTCTTTGACTTATCTTTCACTCAAAATAAATTTACATTAAGAAAACACCATGGTCCAGTCATTATAAAAAATTGGGAAAATCTACAATATTAGTTGGTCCTGGCCACAGAGCAATTGCCCTGTAAGCATCCGTGGGACTGAATGATGTTTTGTCCCTGGGCTGTTTACTTCTCAGAGATGCAGCCCAGTCTGTATTATACACATCTCACAGAAGACGCATTCAGACTTGCAAGTTCTTCTGGGGCCAAGGTAGGTGACTGTTTTCATTATCCTTCCAAATGCAGGTAGAAGCTGGGCTCTGATTGACCAAAGCTCAACCAGACCCGTCACCTGCCAGATTAACTGTAGTAGAATGAGTGGGCTTTGACAGTGCCCGGTACCAGCTGGCTTCTGGCACTGTAATTGTGGGCCAAGGCATTGACAGTTGTTATGTTTACCAAAACAGACCAATATAGTATGCTCTGGCTTGGACACTGCTGGGGGCAGAGACTATGATTCACTTAATTTTGCATTCCTGAACCTGGTCCTGCTGGGTAGATGGTCTTCAGTAAATACTTGCTTAATCAATGAATCTGTCAGTCCTGGAATTCCCCCAGAAAAACCATTTCCACCATTTTGACCAAACTTAGGCAAACTTTTATTAAATTTTTAAATAATGACCAAGATGGAATTTGGTAAGGACCATCATCTGGAAATTTTCCAGGTAAGTGGCCTGAGATATGGTTGGCGGGGCTTATACGGACAAAATACACAGGCCACTGTACTCCTATGGGGCTTTGTTGTTATTTTTGCAGAACTACAGCTTCTAGTATCCCAGACAGTTACCTGGTCCTTGGGTAGGTATTATATTTCAAGAACTACAATTCCCAGAATTCCAGGAAGTTATGTACATGGTGTTTGGGCAGGTAGTGCTTACAGGCTGATTTCAGAATCAACCTGTAATAATAGAATCAATCAATATTAGGACAATATATATAGAATGATGGAGGAAGGTCATTGGCTAATAAAGAAACTGCCTTGGCCCATTTAATAGGCCAGCCTTTAGGTGGCTGGAGTAAACAGAACAGAATGCTGGGAGGAAGAGGAAGTGAGCTCATACGCCTTAGCTCTGCTCTCTGGGGCAGACGCGATGAAGCTCCGACCCAGGATGGGTGTAGGCTAGAATCTTCCTGGTAAGCGCACCTCAGTGATACACACATTAATAGAAATGGGCCAGGCAGTGTTTATATGAATACAGTTTGTGTATTGTTATTTCGGGGCATAAGCTAGCCAGGCGGCTGGGAGCAGGGCGGCAGGAATGCAACCCGCAGCTCCTTTCAACAATAGAATATATATGAAACAATATATGTTTTATAAAAAACATTATTGGTTTTTTTTTTCCTCTTTGAGTGATAGACAATAGACAGCTGTAGTGTGTTCTGAAAACCTAAAACCATTACAACTTGAGGAGATATTGTTTATCATGCTTCTGAGAAGATGGGCTCAGCTGGTCACCTTGGGGCATCCCAAGCAAATGCATGCCTGGGAGACAACAATAACAGAGACTTCTTGGTAGCCGCTGCTTCTCCCCTTAGTGTGCAGCACCTTGAAGTATCACCGTCCTTACTGCGTCAGGGTTGCCCCTGTGTCCTGTATGACACAATGCCAGGTTAGTCTGTCAGAATTTACTGTGCAGACACACCTTGTGACTTCCCTAACATGTACGACCATGGTGTCTCTGGGAAGGAGACACTGTGGGGTTGCTTTTCCACTGCACTGGTGGACCAGGGGACATTGGAACTGACAGATGCTCAGGAAAACCCGACCCTTCCTCTCCTACCACACCAAGGGTGAATTATGCCTTTGTGATCATAACATTTAATGGGATCCAGAAGAAGCTCCTCTGCAAAAGGTTGCAAGCTGCGACACGCTACCGATTTCTTAGTTTCTTTCCAACCTTCAAGTCCTATGACGCTTGCATAATTAGGTGAATTCACCTCTCTAGGCATTGAACACAGTTTTCCTGCTTTTTCTTTTCTTCAGTCACTTGCTAACATCTATGAATAAAGTACACACCCCCCCCATTGCGCACACCTTGTGTTTTCTGGAGTGAATTATTTAAAAGAACTGGCTGAATGAATCTCTGCTCACTGCATCTCCAGCACTGAAGTCTCACTTAGGCTCTGACTACACTTTTTATTTCAGCTAAAAGCCAACAAGCAACACTTCCAGCAGAGAGATGGCTTGAGGCTGCCGAGGACGGTTTTAGAACTTTTTTTTTCTTCCTCTGCAGTCAGAAACAGGGCAGATGAGCACGGCATAAAACAGAAGCATTTACCCACTCCAGACCGAAGGAAAAAAAAGCTCCTGTTGCTTGTCTTGACTTATGCTAAATTTATCGTGGCTTTCACACCAAAACCACCTCAGCCTCAAAAGAAAAAAAAAAGTGACAGATCTCCACTTACATGAGGAAGCTGACAATTACCTCCCAGGATACTGTGACGGTTTCGGGCTTAGCTGACAGTGGAGATCTTACGTGAGGAAATGGGTACACCTGAGGAGACTTTTGCCCTCATGTTGCAGGGTGGTAACCACCCCCCACCCCCAGAGCCTTGGCTCCACAGTGTGAGGGTATCTGTGGTTGGCAGTGGCTTACCCTAAACTTGGGGTGGTGGGAGGAAATGCTTGCTCTTTGTTAGAAGGCACCTTCCCCCATCTCTGCTCCACAGCCAAGCCTCGTGTCTCTTGCACTGGGTGTTGCTTTTTTATGCTCCTTAATTCTCTGAGATGGCGGCAGCTGAGCCAAAATGGGTGCTATGTTGAAAGGCCCATCCAGGGTCAGGACGGCCGGAGCAGTGAACTTTTCAATGTTGGGCAAAGACTGCACGTGTGCCTTGTTATAGGACAGCGAGGAAGTCTGATCAATTGAAGGGAAATTAAAAATTAACGTGCTTCTGTTTGCTTGGCTATCATCTTTAAGTGGGTCAATACCCAGGGCCTGTGCCAGTAACCTGGTTTGAGGCTGGCCCCGTAGTATGTTTGAACCCGGGCGTGGGTAGACAGGGCTGAGAGCAGCTAGGCAGGCCTGGGACTAATATGTCTGGGACATGGACAGTCCCAACGTGCTTACGCATTCCTTTCTGGGGCTGGTGTTTGTGCGGCTGCAGGGTTGGAGAGGACCCAGGACCTGGGGATGGCATGCCCACCAGCGGTTCTCTCCAAAGGAGATCAAGGACACTAACTGACAGCTGCCTCTTTCCTTCGCTCGTTTTCTGCACCTCTTCCTCTCTGCAGGGCAAGACGGCAGCTGGAGGTGTGAGGGACCTGACTAGAGATGAGAGCGGTGTGTTTATAGGAGACACAATAACCAGACAAAATCTAGGGGTGGCTTGTTCCCACTAACCCCTTTTCTTTTTGGCGCTGTGTGCGAATGTACCTGGGAAGTACACTTAAATGTACCTGTTAAACGAGCGCTGGTGTAGTTAGGGTTTCCGTTTGCTATGATGAAACCCCATGACAAAAATACCTTGGTGAGGGGAGGGTTTATTTCAGCCTATAGCAGTCGTTCATCATCCGGGAAGTATGTATGAGGATCTGGAGGCAAGAACTTAATCAGAAGCCTTGAAAGAATGCCACTTCTCCAGTTTGCTCCACATGGTACACTCAGTCTGATTTGTTATACCATCCAGGACCACTTTCCCAGAGGTGGCGCCACCTTCAGTGAGCTGGGCCCACCCACATCGATCATCGACTAAGAAAATGCCCCATAGGTGTGACCACAAGCTCATCTGGTGGGGCCATTTTCTCAGTAGAGGTTCCTTCTTTCCAGGCGACTCTAGATAGAGCTAAGTTGGCATAAAACTGTCCAGCATAGCTGTAAATAGAAGTTCCCAAATTCTATAAGGCTGGTGACAGGAGAGATGGCTCAGTCGTTAAAAGCACTGACTAATCTTCCAGGGGAACTGGGTTCAATTATCAGCACCCACATGGTGGCTCATAACTGACTGTAACTCCAGGATCCAACACCCTCACACAGACATACATACAGGTAAAACACCAATAAAATAAAAATAAATTAAAAAAAATTCTACAAGGCCAAGTGACTGAATTTCATGATTGTGGAGAGTTAAACATTGTAGACCTGAGCCAGTTTACCTTGGGCTATTTTTAGTCCCTTGGAAAGCAATGCATCACTCACCCCATGTCTGACCAACACCCTTGTAACTCTCAAAGCTTTCAAGTATTTTTAGCAGATCACTAGTGTCCACCAATCTAAATACTAAGGCGTCATCAGGGAGCACCCGAGACTGATAGCAGCGTTTCCTCAACTTTGCGGTCACCCCATCAACCTGTGGCTCCGCCAGTATATGTAGGAAATGACTTGCTCTGTGACTAAAGACTCTCGGGTAAGGTCTCCTGCAGGGAAAGAGTTTTCCACAGCAGCCCGAACCCGTGTTCCAGGACCGCGATCACCCACACTTGACTCCATCAGTCATTCCTACTCCCTTTGAGGTGGGAGCTGGGGGAGTTTCGTTGGTTTTCTCATTGATGGCACAGATACTGGTCTACAGCTACTCAAGAAACACTTGATGGCTGGAATTAGGAAAAAAAAAATGAACGAATGAGCAAAGCTCATGTAAGACTCGGAACAAAAGAATATGAATTTTAATTTGCAGTCAATCAATTGCATGAGTTGTTGATCCCTGTCTCTACTACTTTCTCGTTTCCTGTTTTTATTACTTTTTTCTCTCTGTTCATTTGTATATTATAGTGATCCTAAACAAGAGTGGTGATGTGGGTATTAAAGGGTGTGTGTGCGTGTGTGATTTGTCCCCTGGAGATGCTTAGCAATGTTTTGGCAGTCGTATCTCAGGGAATGCTACCGGTATCTAGTGAATAGAGATCAGATATACAGCTAATCATCCCACAGCATTGAAATATCATGATCAAAATGTCCGTAGTGAAGGACTAAGAAATAATCATATAAATGGTGGTATAATGATGGAGGAAGGTCATTGGTTAAAAAGTAAAGAAACTGCTTGGCCCTCATAGGTTAAAACATAGGTGGGTGGAGTAAACAGAACAGAATAATGGGAGGAAGAGGAAGTGAGCTCAGAGGCCATGCTCCCCTCTCCCGGCCAGGCGATGAAGCAAGCCGCCAGGTCAGACATGCTGAATCTTTCCCGGTAAGACTAATGCTACACAGATTATTAGAGATGGGTTGATCGGGATATGAGAATTAGACTGTAAGGGCTAGAGTTAATGGGCCAAGCAGTGTTTAAAAGAATACAGTGTCCGTGTAATTATTTCAGGGCATAAGCTAGCAGGTGGCCAGGGTGCTGGGGATGCAGCCCCGCCGCTCCTATCACAACAGTATAAGAGAATGTTGCCAAATTGTTCATGGTGACAACTTATGCAGAGGAAGGCGGAAGAGGGTTTTGAAAAATGATTTTCTTACTGAATTTAGTCACTTATTTGCTATTAGAATTATTTTTTGGACAGAGTTTGTATATGGCCTGGAACTTAAGATCTATCTGTCTGCTTCAACTTCTGGAGGGTTGGAATTACAGGAACGTGTCACCATGCCCAGCTTCTGGAATTTATTAATTTTTATTTTATGTGCATGTGGTAGTTTAAGTAAGTATGGCCCCCATAGGCTCATATATTTGAATGCTTAGTCCCTAGGGACTGGAACTCTTTGGATAGGATTAGAAGGATTAGGAGGTGTGGTCTTGTTGGAGGAAATGTGTCTTTGGGGGCTGACTTTGAGGTTTCAAAAGCCTGTGTCAGGCCCAGTCTCTGTCTTCTGCTTACAGATCAGGATGTAGCTCTCAGCTAGTGCTCCAAAACCTCCCGGCCTGAGTGCTGCCCACCATAATAGTAATGGACTAAGCTTCTGAAACTGTAAGTGAGCCACCAATTAAATGCATTCCTTTATAAGAACTGCCTTGGTCAAGCTGTCTCTTCACAGCAATAGAACAGTGACTAAGGCATTGTATGAGTGTTTGCCTACATATATGTACCTGTACCATAAATACGCAGTTTGTGTTTATGGAGGTCAGATCCTATGGAACTGGAGTTACAGATCGTTGTATGCCACCATGTGGGTCTTTTGGAAGAACAAGTGTTTTTAATCACTGGGCAATCTCTCTAGCCCCCAGATCTAAAATTAAAAACAAACAACAAAACCCACCAGTGAATTAGAAAGCTATCAAAACCAGCTGGCTACTGAGTAAACAGGTATTATTAGGATCCTAGCATAGAGTAATGAGAAAGGGTGGGTGCTGCTCACAACAGCAGAACTGAGCAGACAAGTTCTCATTCAGCGGGGCAGAAAGTCCTCTATGTTTGCCGGAATATTGCTTTTCTTTTTTAATTAAAAAGAAAAAGCACTTGGGGCGTTGTAATTACTGAGCATGTTGGTTCCAAAGCAGTTGACAGCACTCTGTCTTTAAAGGAGGAAGCCAGATCTAGACAGGAGAAACTCTCGTCTGGGTCTGCCCTCTGGGGCAGCCTCCCCTTCTATCTCACCTATTTTGGCCCAGCCTCAGCCCTCAGGGAGCAGAGTCTCAGAGGAGGATGTGGTCCAAAGGAGAAGATATTGATGGAACCCTGTGCTCGTGCTGAAATCGCTCTAGAAACATCCGCATTCACACCTTCCCTTTCCGGAAGAGGGAATGAGGCCCAGGAAGGTTAAGTTTGCCTGGGACTATAAAAACAGCTCATGTCTGAGTAGGGCTGAAGGCCAGGTCTCTGCCCTGAGGTTCTGGGGTATGCCGTTGCTCCAGGATGTCCGTTCTTCTCCTTTGCCACCAGAGCAGCTAACAGATCATTTGCTAGGCAGGACCTGGACTTGGTCCACATTGCTAGACTATAGTTTACACCCCTAGAAATCCTAATGGGGCCTGAGGCGTTTCCAGCAGTAGCCCACACAGCAGCCCACACAGCAGCCCAGAACATGTTTGGTTGCTATGGGAAGCAAGCCAGGGAGGTCTGGAGCTGGTTGTGAGGGGAAACTACACAGACCTAAACTCATGTTTGGCAGGTCCATGGATGGACCAGTGCCAGAATGAACAGCCTTGGGAATAAAATGATGTGTGGGATGGGGTGAAGTATGTGTGTGTGTGTATGTGTGTGTGTGTTTACATACATGTGTCTATGTTAGTGTACATAGAGGAAGGTTACATGTATTGTGTGACTTTTCCTAGGGCGATGTTGAGAATCTTCTCTTTACTTCTGACAGGGCACCTACAGTCAAAGGAATGAGTCCATTAAAATTCAGCTTGGCAGACCAATGAGTCTATTGGGTTTATTTACAGGGGCTTGGATAAGGGGTTTCTAATAGGGAGTATCTGTGATTCATGTGGATGGAAGTTCCCAGAACAGTAAACTTCATGTCTCTTGAAGAAACTACAAGCCTGAATGACTGAGTAGGACCTAGTAGTTGCGGGGTGTTAGAATGTTTACAACCCAGCCAAATTTTCTCTATTTTTAGTACTTTTGAATGCCATTCATTGTCCACCTTTGTGTCTGATGTAGCCTTATGACTGACTATCAGAACCTTTGAAGTGTATTCTGAGCAGACTTCTAGTTTGCACAGATCCCAAAGCTGAGAACACTATCAAGAGGCCCCTGAAGTCATGGTAGGGCTTCTTCCTCTGCTGTAACATATCTACTTGTGGTCCCTGCTGTATATTTGACAGATGTGTCAATTTATGACTCTCTTTGTCCCATAACTGATAGACTCTCATGTATCCACTTCCACAGAACATGTCTGTCAGAGCAACCTGAGCCTGTGTCCCCAGACCACGGTCACTCATATTTGACCCTATTTTCTTCTTCTTTTTTTCTGCATAACAACCCTAGCTGTCCTGGAACTAACGTGTAGACCAGGCTGGCCTTGAACTCACAGAGAGAGTTCACAGAGTGTCTCTGCCTCCTGAGTACTGGGATTAAAGGCCTGTGCCACCACCTCCCCAGTTGACCCTGTTTTCTTATTTCCTTAAGACAACTGCATTTTGGTGCTGACAGTTTTGGCACCTAAACGTGGAGCCCCAAGGGCCCGCTTGGAGCACTCTCTAGAATCAGTGTCAGATACACTCACGGTCCCTTGTGGCCTGCTGTCTCTTCCCACCTTGAGTGCATGATGGAGAGTTCTCTGTGGGGCTCATGCCGTGCTTGACTTGGCTGATGGTCCACGGACTGATTTACTTTTTTTGTCTTCAGTCTTTGGTTGTTTTTGCTCATTTTATTTATTTATTTATTTGGTTTTTTGAGACAGGGTTTCTCTGTGGTTTTGGAGCCTGTCCTGGAACTCGCTCTTGTAGACCAGGCTGGTCTCGAACTCACAGAGATCCGCCTGCCTCTGCTTACCAAGTGCTGGGATTAAAGGCTTGCGCCACCACCGCCCGGCCATTTTTGCTCATTTTAGAATGTTCACATATTAGCTACCTTTCCTTTCTCTCCCATCCCTTTTTAAAGGTTTAAATTCTCTGTTTTCCTGTGACTTCTGATAATTGTAAACTTGTTTCTTTTTGTTTACTGAAAACCTGTTCCTCTGCCCTGTAGGGTGGTGGCCTCTGGGAGAACACCACACACAACATTATGAGAAAGTCTCAGAAGATGCCTTACTCCTGGGCTGGAGGGATTTTGTTAGGATGAAAGCTGGTTCTCAACTCTACTTTTTCCTTATTCAGTCCACAACCCCAGCCAAGGATGGTGCCACCCACATCCAGGGTGTGCTATCTCCTTAGTTAAACATTTCTCAAAGACACACCAAGCTCTGTGCTTCCGCGTCAAGTCCACAGTGAAGATAAATCATCATGGGTTGCTGTCTGCTGCCTAAGCTCTCCCTGCTCTCTTCCCCTTCCCTGCCTTTGCCTCTTTTGAAAAGCCAGGTGTTCTGCATCCTTAGCCAAGCCTAGCTAAAATAACACATTTAAGACTTAATTGTAAGATTTGAGACTTTAGAAACTCATTATGCAAGGAATTGATCTCAGACCTGACAAAAATACAGATATTAAAATTAAAATATTAGTTTGTTTATTTTGTAAAAATTTTATTGTTCGTGTGTGTGTGTTGCACAAGTTTTACTTGGTCTTAGTAATAAAAACCCAGACTCAGATATAGGGGTAAACGCTGAAAGATCAGAGAAACAGGGCAGCCAGCCTCTTTGAAATCCTCAGACCAAATGGGCAATCCTGACTCTCTTAATCCTCACACTGAATGCCATCTCCATGAAACTTCAGACTGAATCTTGAGCTCCTGTCTCCTCCCACTTTAAATTCCTCTCTCCACCCAGCCATATCACTCCTGTCTCCACCTCCCCAGTGCTGGGATTAAAGGTGTGAGCCACTATCGCTTGGCTCTGTTTCTCTTTTAGACTGATTCAAGCTTGTGTGGTCCAGGTTGGCCTTGAACTCAAAGAGCTCCGTCTGCCTCTGTCTCCTGAGTGCTGCTACTAAAGGCGTGTGCCACCACTGCCTGGTCTCTATGGCTAACTAGTGTGACTAGCTTTGCATTCTGATCTTCAGGTAAGCTTTATTTGTTAAAGCACAAACAAAACACTGTGTGTGTGTGTGTGTGTGTGTGTGTGTGTGTGTGTGTGTGGTCACTCAATAACCTGGAATTGAAGTTACAGGCAGTTGTGAACTGCCCAATGTGGATGCTGGGAACCTCATGTGGGTCCTCTGGCAGAACAGCAAGAAGGGAAGATTCAGTAGGAGTGCTTGCTGCAAGCTGGGTGTGGTGGCGCACGCCTTTAGTCCCAGCACAGAGGCAGAGGTAGGCGGATCTCTGTGAGTTCGATGCCAGCCTGGTGTACAAGAACTAGTTCCAGTACAGGCTCCAAAGCTATAGAGAAACCCTGTCTTAAAAAAAAAAGGGGGGGGGCTTGCTGCTCTCACACAGGACCTGGCTTTGTTTCTCAGCTGCCACGAGTTGGCTCACACCTGTCTGTAACTCCAGTTCCAGGGAATCTGATGCTCTCTGGTCTCCATGGGCACCAGGCATATGTACAGCACACTTATATACATGCACCAAACACCTTTGCATGTAAGATAATTTAAAAAGAAGAAAAAGACCTCTCTTAACTGCCGAGTTGTGTCTTTAGCTGTTAATTAGTTGTATTGGCGAATCGTCCAGTGCCGTGTGTCCTTAATGAGAGCTGACTCTGTGGAGAACAGACAAGCTTTTTTGTCCCAGACTCAAGCACGATTGTCTCACAGTCTTGTGCTTCCTGAGGCAGGCTTCCCCTTGCCTCTATGACAGGGAGAAAGGAGAACAAAGAGCGAAGGGTTGTACCCAGGTCACATCCCTGAGCGAGGCCTTTCCAGAGGATGTTGTTGAGCATCCCATGGAGTAAACGTGCCTGCAGGGCCAGTGGGAGGGGAGAAGCTCACCCATGAGGAGGACATCCTCAGCCAGGAGCCCAGCGTGACTGTCTTCAGCAGGGCTTCCCCAGCTGGGTGTTGTAATAAGGACACTCCACTTGCTCTCCCAGTTGAGTCACTGCTTGAGTCACGCCAGGTGCTTTTGCTGGACGTCGTACGTGCTTGATTTGACTGTTCTTGCTGTCGGTCTGCCCCTCTATCAGCTGTTTGTATTGCTCATCTGCTTCTTGCTTACATTTGATAATCTTATCGAATGAGTGAGCATGCCTGCTGTGGATCATTTCTCACATATAGCAATGGTTTATATTTGGCATTTCCAGATGTTAATTCTGGAAACTAAGACAAAAAAACAAAACCAAGTCAAATTCTCTACTCTGGGTTTAGAGGACATATAACTAACTTCTTACATTTAAAAGGTGATTAAGTTGTTAAGATATGGTTTTATTAAATTCTCATAAATTGTCTGAACTGATTTTTGTTGGGAAGAATTAAAATGTGATTTTAAAAGATTAAAAGCATTTTAGGAACATAAAGGGAGGACTGGTGAGATGGCTTATCAGATGGTGGTAAAGGTGTTACCACCAAGCCCGATGACCTGAGTTTGATCTGAAGAACTCAGATGGTCGAAGGGCAGGACCCACTCCCACAAGTTGCTCTATGACCTTAGTATGTGTACCATGGCACATGTGCACACCACACACACACAAATTTTTAAATTTTAATTTAAAAAACATAAAGAGTTGGCCTACATGCACAGACACTTCTACGTGGTTTCTGGGCTTTGCCTGCACAAAATACACATGTATTTTATGTCAATTTTAAGCTTGCTATTTATGCAAAATAAAGTTTCAAGATTTCAGCATTAGTTTATTGTTAATAGATAATTCATTGTTATAAATAATGTTATGAGATCATAAATTTCAAGATCTAATTTAGCATAGAAGTACAAACATCCTGAAGTTATTTAGGCAAACCCAGAGTTGTCCACAAAAGTCAAGCTTGGGTGTAGGGTCTCTGTGTTCAGTATCTATGCTTATAACAGAAGGTGATCTAATGGTGTATGTAATGCTATTGGCTATATTAACAAGTGTCTGGCAGACACGGCATGATAAAATGCCATTCAGAGTTTCCTCGTCTTTTTCAGACAGGCTATGTTTTTATGAATGGTGAATATACAAAAGCTATGGGTCAAGCCTGCTGTCATTGTTCTTAGCTAATCAGAGCCACTGGGTTTGCATCCTATTTCTTCAGGTTAATTTCATTTTATTTTTATTACATTTATTCATTTATTCATGTGCATATGTGCATATGTGTGTGATAGCACACATGTGGAGGTCAGAAGACAAGATGGGGGAGACGGTGCTCTCCTTCCACTAAGTGCGTGGCCTTGAACTCACAGAGATCCGCCTTCTTCTGCCTTCTGAGTGCTGGGATTAAAGGATTGAGCCACCACTCTTAGCCATAACCAAATCTTATCATGTTTTATTTTGTAATCAGAAAGAGAACTCATTTTGCAATATTGTCAGTTTACTTTTTTTTTTTTTTTTTAACAGAACTTGCCTCAAGTTTATTTGTAAAAACAGCATAAGGTCCTGAACATCTGCAAATACTGTGTAGGTGTTCACACCAGTCCATCTGTCTTCACACTGGCAGACTGCGACCTTTTTTATGGGGCCTTCACAGGGGCCTGGGCACCTTTGGGAGCCTGAGCTGCAGCTGAGGCCTCTGCCTTGGCTTGAACCTTGGGCTTTGTTTTTTGGAGCCTACGATCCCTGGCCATGTAGCTTCTAATCTTCTTCCCAAGCTTGGGGTGAGCAATTAAAGCCAGACGGGTGAGTTTGCGGGTGGGGCCCTTTGGCACCTTGGGCTTCACCACCTGGGGCTTCACCAGGGCCTTGATGGCCTCCGCAGTGCGCTCATGGCCTTTGCATTATTTGCCTGCATCTTCTTCAGGCCTTTCTTGTTGTGCTTCTTGGCAAAGCGCATGTTCCTCAGGAACTTGGGGTCAACCCCCTTGAGAGATTCGTATCTTTGTGACCGGGGTTTCTTGATGCCGTTTCTGTGCCATTTCCGGGACTGGTTGTGTGTGGTGTGGTTCTTGGACTTGGCCATGGCTGGACGGTAATCGGCGGCTCCCGAAGCGCCTGCGACCGGAAGAGAAAGAGAAAGGTGTCAGTTTACTTTTTTATTGGTAAAATATAAATATTAAAAAATTAAATCCTGGCTAATTGTACCATAGGATATCTTAAGTACTTATTTAATCAGGAAACATGAGATCTTAAGTTATGAAACACCACTCATGTTGTTTTAGCCGGAGAGTAACATCTTTTGTATAATTTGGATAAGGAGAGCTCATCCCAGGAACATTGTTTTGGTTTCTTTCCAGGATCTTGCTGTGGAAAAACTGCAAAGAATTCTGAATTTTTGGTTGTAAATTAAAATTAAGGCTCTTATAATAGTATATGTCTCCTCTTTGTCAAGGTGGCTCATCTAGGTTTGTACGTATTTTTATAGGCTGCCGGCTCCATGTTTTATTTACTTACGCAGGTCCCCAGTATTTATTCGCTAAGAAGTCGAGAGCTTTAGTCAGTTTGGAGAAGAATTAGTGTCACTCGTTCAGCCACCAGTCCAGAGGCTGAAGATCATAGACTGATGTGAAATTCCTCTCTGTATGCTGTGAGGACCATTGGTTAATAACGAAACTGTCTTAGGCCTGCGCAGGGAGTAGAGGTAGGCCGGGAAAACTAAACTGAATGCTGGGAGGAAGAAGGAGGAGTTAGAGAGAAGCCATGGAGCCGCCACCAGAGGCAGACATGTGGGAACCTTGCCGGGAGGCCACGAACCTTGTGGTGAAATATAAAATACTGGAAATGGGTTAATACTAGATGTAAGAGCTAGCTAGCAATACACTTAAGTGACTGGCCAAGCAGTGATTTAAATAATATAGTTTCTGTGTGATTATTTTGGGTCTGAGCTGCTGGGGGGCCGGAAAACAAGTGGTCTCCGTACAACAACAGAACAACTAACGGTTAGTATCATAGGCCAAACTTTACAGGTAGCTTTAAGTATTAGTCCACTGAAACTGTTTGTCCAATTGTTTGTAAATTAGCAGGAAGGTGGCAAGTAGGAATAATTCCTTGCAATAGGTTTTTAGCAGTTTAGTTTTTTTTCTTTCTGCTGCCGATGAAGCAGCCAGCAAGCGAATGTTTCATCCAAATGGGAAAAAACACAGATGCAGAATTTGGATGCAACCTAATCACAGATTTTAAACTGCTCATTAGTAAAAGAATAAAACAAAATCTTTGTTCTCTAAGCCAGTCTTTTGTAAACATTACCAAGGACAGGTCAATATTTAAGAAAACCTTATTTGTTTTAAGCAAAGAGTCTAGCATGTGTTGTATCAAAGGGCATTGGATTTTGGCCTTAGGAATTTTAACAACCCTTAATTTCAATCATTTTAAGTAAACACACCCATGTTATCTTTACCGTTTCACAACCTTTTTACAACATACTTAACTTCAAGTTTTGACCTCCTTGGTCTATTTCCATTTTCTGAATAAGCTGTTACTTTAGTATAAAATCTTTGTACAAAATATTTTTTCATCAAAAAACTATTTCCTTTTCTCTTTAGCCTTCTTTATCAAAAAATACATTTTTATACCTAAACCTTTTTAACTTCTTTTCTTGCCTGATTTTTTTTTTTCTGCTTTAAGGATCCTTATAAAGTTTTTTTTTTTGCTTGTTTGTTTATTTTGTTTTTGTTTTCCCGAGACATAGTTTCTCTGTGTAGCCCTGGCTGTCCTGGAACTCACTCTGTAGACCAGCCTGGCCTCGAACTCGAGTTCCATCTGCCTCTGTCTCCTGAGCTCTGGGATTAAAGGCGTGCACGACCACCACCTGGACAAAAATGATTTTCAGTTGGGTTTTCAAGGGTACTAAAAACAGGATTAAAGTCTATTATTTCCATTTTCTTTTGAGTCATCCGTTTATCTTTGTAGTAAGGACTTCAATCACTTAATAAGTATTCTACTACAATGGTCTTAACTTTCTGTAGACCAGAGGACTGAGATAAGTTACTGTCCTCTGTTGTGGGTTATTTGATGGCACTGAGACTGTTAACAAAGTTAACTCTGCATCAGGAAGCAGAGTCAGCAACTGACTGGAATTAGCCATAGAGATTTTGGAGGACCCAGGATAGGACAGAAAGGCACAGGAAGGAGTAGGGAGAGGCTTAGAAAGATCCGAGGGTCTTTTTCAAGCTGGGAAGTGCAGAGAGAGGGTCAGCTAGTCCTTCCTCCACTGCTTCCTTGACCTATCATGTTTCTAAGCCAGTATCTGACTCTGAAGTGTTTGCTGATCATAGAATAGTGCAGTGATAAATTAGATCCCCGGTTGCTGGGTTCCTCTGCCACTGATGCAATAAGCCAAATCAAACCGAATTAATACATACAGATTTAATAAACAGGGCAATGCAAAGCAGAGCAGCCCAGGTGGCTTTCAGGAAGGCAGGAGGCTGAACGCAAGACCACGCCTGAAGGGTGGGTCTTAAATAACTGGTGGGTGTGGTCCCGGTCATCTCTGGGGGTGGAGCTGCCGGTGGTGGGCTTTGTCAGGGGCTGAGTCTGGAATGAGAAGAGCTGCTGCTTGGTGTGCCGAGGGTGGGGTCTGGAACACACCCCTCCAGCTGGAGATTCCAAACATTTAGATAAATGCTTCAGTCCCCAATATACTGCAAAACAGAAATTATATGTATATTATAGGGTAGCACATTAGAATCATCTGAAATGACTTTGCTGCTTTTAAGCTGGTTAAAAAGTTTTAAAATGACCATCTGCATTAATTTAAAATTTTTAGAATTTTATTTTGGACATAACTAAGATAGTAACTTTGAAAAAAAATCTGTTTTTCTTTTTTTCTTATTGTTTTTATTGCGCTAAGCGTTTTTCTCCTCTCCTCTCCTTTCCTCCCTTCTTCTGTGACCCCCACACTCACAATTTACGCAGGAGAGCTTGTCTTTTTCTAATTTCTATTTAGATCCATGTATGTCTTAGGGTCCTCTTTGTTGTCTAGGTTCTCTGGGGTTATGAATTGTAGGCTGGTTTTTCTTTGCTTTATGTCTAAAAGTCACTTATGAGTGAGTACATATGATATTTGTCTTTCTGGATCTGGGTTATCTCACTCAATAAGTTTTTTTTTCCTAGATCCGTTTATTTGCCTGCAAATTTCAAAATGTCATTATTTTTTACAGCTGAGTAGTACTCTATTGTATACATGTATCATGTTTTCTTTATCTATTCTTTGGTTTAGGGGCATCTATGTTGTTTCCAGGTTCTGGATATGACAAATAATGCTGCTATGAACATAGTTGAACAAGTGTCCTTGCAGTATGATGAGCATCCTTTGGGTTCTTTTGATGTCAAGTTTCTTGAGTTCTTTGTATATTTTGGAGAAGAAACTTCTGGAGGCATTACTATCACTGACTTCAAACTCTACTACAGAGCTACAGTACTGAAAACAGCTTGATATTGGCATAAGAACAGACGGGAGGACCAATGGAAGCGAATAGAAGACCCGGATATCAATCCACACTTCTACAAACACCTGATTTTTGACAAAGAAGCAAAAAATATAAAATGGAAAAAAAGAAGCATATTCAACAAACAGTGCTAGCATAACTCGATATCAACATGTAGAAGAATGAAAATAGATCCATGCACAAAACTCAAGTCCAAATGGACCAAAGATCTTAATATAAAACCAACCACGCTGAACCTCATAGAAGAGAAAGTGGGAAGTACACTTGAGCACATTGGTACAGAAGACCACTTCCTAAATATAACTCCAGTAGCACAGACACTGAGAGAAACAATTAATAAATGGGGCCTCCTGAATCTGAGAAGCTTCTGTGAAGCAAAGGCCATGGTCAACAAGACAATACAACAGCCTACCAAATGGAAGAAGATCCTCACCAACCCCACATCAGAAAAACCTGTTTTTCAAAAGAGGAAATAGCAATTAAAATGATCCTAATTTTTTTTTATTCACACTTCCACACTCATGCCTGCACCCATGACTTAAGAGGTTAAGGATGTGCCGAGGATGGTGCACACTAAGGCTTTATATTTTAAAAAAATATAAATGAAATGGCCACAAATTTTTCACTTAGTTATTTTTAGGAATTTTAGGGGAAGATTGAGCTTTGTCCATGAAAACAATTGCAGTGATCATGAAAATACAAAGAGGAAACACCAAGTGTTCTTCTTAGAAAAACAAAGTAGAAACCTTATATGTTTGTATTTTTAAGCCCCAGGAAAGCTGGGTGGAAGAATTGAAGGTTAAGCTTGCTGCACCGTCCTTGCTGCTGAAGACTTACCCAGCAGAGACTCTGTGTACAGCAGGAATTTTTATCTAGCTCTGGGTCTCTCTTCCCTCTGAGTTTTATCCTTGATACCGTGTTGTTCTGCCTACAGGGTGAGGCGGGACCAGGAAAGAGAAGATGAGAGTAGGGGGCTGAGGACAGTTAGATTTCTCAGAACGTACCTTTATTTCATACATAACTGCAAACATTTTTATTAGTTTTCTATCCAGTATTTCCTTTTAACTTAGATTTACTTTCTAGAACTTTTATTAGTACATTATAATGCATTTATTTTCTTTATGATGGAGGAAGGTCATTGGTTAATTAAATAAAGAAACTGCTTGCCCTGATAGGTTAGAACATAGGTGGGTAGAGTAAACAGAACAGAATGCTGGGAGGAAGAGGAAGTGAGCTCAGACTCGACAGCTCTGCTCTCTGGAGAGAGGCCATGCTCCCAGCTCCAGGGCAGACGCACGCGATGAAGCAAGCCGCCAGGTCAGACATGCTGAATCTTTCCTGGTAAGACCGGTGCTACACAGTTTATTAGAGATGGGTTGATGGGATATCAGAATTAGCCAGTAAGGGCTAGAGCTAATGGGTCAAGCAGTGTTTAAAAGAATACAGTTTCCGTGTAATTTCTGGTATAAAGCTAGCTGGGTGGCGGGAAGCAGGCCGCTGCTCCTATTACTACACTTTACTCATTTCTTCTCATTTTTTTTGTTTAGTTTTTGCTTTTTTGTTTTGTTTTGTTTTGTTTTTTGAAACAGGATTTCTCTATGTATCCCTGGGCGTCCTGGAACTCACTCTGTAGACCAGATGTGCCTTGAGCTCAGAGATCCACCTGCCTCCGTCTTCCAAGTGCTAGGATTAAAGGTATGCACCACCACACCTGGTACATTTTCTAAATTCTTTATCATAGTTAGATGTGGTGGTGCATAATCTTCAAAGTCTTGGGAGGCAGGGTCAGGAAGGTCAGGTGTTCGGCCTCATCTTTACTACATAGTACTCATCCTGTCCCTGGTATTAATTTCCCAGACTCCTTTCTGGTGTAGTCTCTCTTCATTGCATTGGGGAAGAGGAAAAGCACTCTCAGTAAGGTCCCTTCGGACTTAGAGTTCTGTTTTAATTGTGGTAAAATGTATCACCCTTGAAATGAGTCAGAAGCCTATGGGTGCAAAAAACCAAAGTCGGACACATGCCCACAGGCACCTTGTTCTTCTGATGAATGTAGGTGCCAGGCAGATGCTACCATCCTGACCCACAGCCTTTCTAACCCTCTACTCCATTGACTTCTGCCTGTGACTTTGGGGAGGCAATCCTCAGACCTAGGCATCCTGCGTTGTGGGTGGCTTGTCCCCTTGACCTCAGGCTAGGCTTCCCACTGACTGCTGTTCCTCTAGACTGGATAAAGCCAGAGTGGTCAGAAGGATCCAGGCTGGTGTCACTTCATTGCCTCTCAGGCAGATTTGATAACTGAGCTGTTCCCATGCAGTAAGGCAGGGTCAGCAGAGATTGTTGGGACGCCAGCGAGGTCTTGGCAAGCACAGCTCCGCGTCCAGTCTGCTGGAAACGAGATGGGGTTTAGGACGCGGCTCTGCGGAGGGTGAAGCTAGTAAAAACTCGCCATTCATTGATGACTGATTAGTTAAGAAAGGCTTGCACGATGGTTTAGGTAGACCCCTGTGAACATTCCAGCGGCCGCACCGCGTGTACAGCACCCAAGAAGCTAATTGAAAGAACATGGTGCCCTCGGAGCGGCATCTCTTAAATTCCACTTTCAATTGTGTGACCTTAGGAAAGAGTCTTCGCGTCTCTGTGACTCAGGAATCAAATGCAAAGTGCTCACCTTGGGAGCTTGCTGTGAGCACTCTGGGTTGCTTAATTGTAATATTTGTTCTATTCAATGTAAGGATCGGTGGAACCCTTCTGGGAAGCTGTTGGGTGTGTGCTGTGTGTGTTTATGTTTGTGTGTGTGTTTGAGCATTTTAAAGTAAAAATTTCAGACAGCATATTTTTGCACCCATAAATTCTTCAGTTTATACCTGTAGTAGAAAGGAACTTAAATATTAAAATGAGAACTAAAAACCCACCTCTAGGCAATGCTATTATTACGTGTACATAATTAATAATTCCTAAATGTCCCTAATAATTCCTAAGTATCACGGAGCTGTGATTTGCGAAAGGCTGGAAGCCGTTAGTGACTCCACAGCATCCTGACATTCCCCCAGTGAGGTGGGAACCGGGGCTTGGCTGTGGCCCTGTCTTCTGCAGAGAAGGGAAGGTTCCTTTGACCCATATACTCCTGCTGGGCAACCTTCACCCCCAGGAAACTCGATTGCCCCTCACAGCTGGTTTTCAAATCAGAATCCAAAGTTCACAAAGTGTTTGTCTTGTATTTTACGTACTTGGCTCTTAATCTTTGTTTACTTCCTTAATCTTGGATCTGCTCCATGACTCATTTATCCCAGACATCTTCCTGCCTCCTTGATTTTCATGATTGCTACCCACGGGGTTGACTTTTCTTATCCAGAATCTTGGTGCTTTCTACAATATTTCAGAGAAGCTCCGAGTCACATCAGGAGCCGCAGGGCGTCTGCTGGTTTGTTCTTGGTGACGGATCAGTGGGTTCAGACATTACCAACTTGATCGCACCATCTCTAAAGCTTCTCAGAAACATTCAGCCCCGGAAGATTGTTCCTAAATCAGTCACTATTAGTCACGTGGTAATTTTGTGTGTTTCCCTGTGTTTATAATTGTGTACATTTTACATACTATTTACCTTTATTGCTGTAACTTAGTTTAGTGTGCTCAATCTGATGCCAAGTGGGTAAGACATGGGTCACTGAAGAAGACCGCAGCTGCATCTCCAGTTTGTCAGGCTGCCCTTCCGAGGCTCAGTATCCATTGGCCTGTTCCTGCTATAGCAGAAACTCTTTGCACCAGGGCATCCTCCCACCTGTGTGCACTGAGGAAGCGTCTGTGTCTCACAGAGGGCCTGACATCATTATAATAACGCTTGTGGCTTGACGTCACCTCCCCTTTTGTGGGGATCATCGGAACAAATATTTTTAAAGGGAGATCTAACCCATCACGATTTGGGAATTTGAGAGAGAAAAAGGTTACCTTATCCCATGTATGCCATCCACACCACAAATACTCCTAAAAACTTCAAAATCCACAATTCAGAATCTAGTAGGGCACCTTTCTTGGGGCAGCCCACTCTGATTTCTCTTTGGAGTGTTTGCCTTGCTTAGCTTGGTTCAATAAACTTCTGCTTAAACTGTTCACGCCGCTTGACTAAATTCTTTGAGAAGAGAAACAGACTTCCATCTGTTTCTAGAGTATCTTTTAATTTCCTTACATGGGTGGCAGTAAAGCCAATGCCTCTTTTATTTTATAAGCTACCCACTTTCTTCCCCTGGATAATTTAAGCCATTATTATTTGCCCTACTTTTTTTAATTGACATAATTTCTTTATTGAATCTTTGGGAATTCCACACCATGCCCTCCAATTCTGCTCCCCTCCTGGTCTCTCCATATCCTTGCCTCCCCTTACAGTGCCCCCAATGAAAATAAAAACACCAAAGCCAGACTGAAGCAAGCAAGTATGCAAGAAAACAAACAAAAACAAAAAGGAAAAACTCCAAACAAAACAACAAAAACAAATAAACAAGCAAGCAAACAAGCAAACCTCTTCACCCCTCCATCTTTCCCGCCTCTCTAACACCTCTTAACTCCAGGACATTGGGGGCCATGGTGGGTCCTTTTGTCCAATAAGCTTTACCTGCAATGAGCCATTGCTCTGGTTCAAGGCCTCTGGCTTCTGCTACACCATCATCATTGGATCCTCACCAAACTCCTCTCAGATATCCCACAACCTCCCCAAGTCATGGAGATCATGTGGTTACCATTTCACAGGTCCAGGCCCTTCATGAGCTTTAGCAGGTTCTACATGGGGTAGATGCTAGGATGGGCCAACCCCAGGCCCGCATGTGGGCCGGGTGGGAGTCGAGTTGGTACCCGCTGCCCTTCAGAGAACACCTCAGATCTTCACCGTGTTAACTGCTCCCGAGGTGCCCCGCTGCCCTTCAGAGAACACCTCAGATCTTCACTGTGTTAACTGCTCCCGAGGTGCCCCGCTGCCCTTCAGAGAACACCCCAGATCCTCCTGTGTTTTGATGACTGCACAGGTCCAGCCTGGCGGCTCCTCCTCAGCTCATGCTGTCCTCTCTCGCTCTTGGCAGTCACTTTGGTTTTCCTTCAGGTCCTCAGACACCCAGTTCTCCCTCGTGACCAGGTGTGATTACTTCCTCCTCCCATGGCTGCTTAGGGGGAACATTAGGGCCTCTATCCTCCCTCTTGGTTATATCCACCACTCTTGAACACTTTTTGTGTGACTTCTAGCTGGAGTGTATGCTAAGTGAAGGAGGAACGTGATTGTATAGTTCATTGTTCTTTCTCCAGCAGTGTCTGGCACAAATCCTCAATAAATAATTATAAGCTGAACTAAGCAGCCACAAGAACACTACAACTGCTTGCTGGTGGCATGGGGATGGGTACTGAGTAAAACCCCAGCAACTAAAAAACGGAATACTGACTCTTTTAAGGAAATCAATCATGCTGTATCAAATTCATATGCAAGTGTTGGATTCACCCTCTAAAGTGGGGGCGGGGGTTCTATTCAGAGGTGCCTAGCTTTGTTTCCAGAATTATTCGGTTGCATATGAAATCCCTCAGCTCCTGCTGATGAAGTGATTTCTTCGGAAAACTGGCTGCTTTCCGAGAGAGAGGAAGGAAGGCCCCCTGAGATGCTTCCCAAAGAGTTGAAAGGATTTCCGAAATAGCAGTTTAATGTTGTACCACATATGGGATTTTCAAATTCACAGCTGGTTGGAAAACCATTTCTGGCTTCAGCCCATGTGAGTTACTGTCTTTGTGGCTTCAAGCACCCCGAATGTTAACTCCTAGTTGTTGGGGACACTTTTCCCTCCCCATCTGCTCCTTCCTGTTCAATACAGCATTCTAGGCTAAGCATCCATATAGGATGTAGGCTCCATGGGTTGAGGGATGTTGCTCAGGAAGAGAAATGTTCATCTAGCATGCATGAAGTCTCTAGGTTTGGTCTCCAGGTGTGGTAACTCATACTCATAACCCAAGCAGTGATCTAAAGGGCTCAAGGTCAATTTCTGCACACAAAGATTGTTCAAGGACAGCCTAGCTTATATGATATAGGCTCCACGGAGGTGGGTGCCACTCCTGTCCTTCAATTTTTTCTTACATAGTGTTGAATCCATGAGTCACTCGTCAACCATCAATCAATACAAAGGAGCACACTGACAGCAACTTGAACCCTCCGCGTAAATGTGCTCACCCTGCTCACGTATCCCACCCCTGTTGTGGGATAGCTGGTCGGACTTGGACACTCCCGAAACAGCCAGGAAAGTCTGCTTGGAATAAGAGGGCAGAGCTAGCCACCAGCTGACTAAAATTAGCCATAGAGGTTTGGGAGTACCAAGGATATATAGAGAGACACAGGAAGTAGTAGGGTGGGGCTTAGAAAGATTCTTGGTCCTTTTAGATTGAGGATCAGAGGTGGTCTCTGTTTGCTTCTCCACCACTTCTCTGATCATTCAGGTTCTTACCCCGATATCTGACTTTGAGTTTTATTGATAAAGAATAATCAGATCAATGCTTTACACCCCCTCCCTCCCTATTTGGTTACTATCGCTGTGTAACAACCATCGCAGGATATATTGCCTATAAACAACCTATCCTATTATGCTCAATGACAGAATTTTAAACAGGGCACATAGGATATGGCTCATCTATTCATGTGACACCTGGGGCTTCAGTTGTGTGGGTTCCAAGGTCAGGGAGGCTTTGGCAGGTGGGTGTAATCACACTGTAGCCCTTCAACCAAATGTTTCCGGTGGGACTGCTTTGACTTGACCTGGGTGTGGCTGCTCCACGGTTTGAGCTTCTGCACAGCATGGCAGCATCCGGGAAATCAGATGTCCTACATGATCCGAAATTATTGTGCCACATAATGTGGCAGGACACTAAAGTCCATTCTAGGGGCAAGGTGGCAGCTTCGGGACTCAGGAGTCACGTTCTGTTGTCCTTCATTAGTCAAAGAAATGACAAGAATCCTGAGGTTTGGGGGAGAAGTCACCTTCCTGTTCTGATGGGACCATGATAAGATTGCAGTTAGAGGAGAGTATGGGCTGGGAGAGACTTCTGCAGCCATCTTTGGAGACACAATCTGGTGCCCTCTCTCCATCTTCACCTGCTGAAAGGAGCAGTAGACTTCATTACTGGGTGCTGAAGGATGTCTTTTCACGGTGATCCTGCCATCATCATGGGCCCTTTCCGGGTTTTACTGTTTCACTTATCTGTCTGTCTGTCTTGTCTATCCACCTACCTACCTATCCATTCATCCATTTTTTAAAAATTACATCTATTTACCGCGCGTGTGTGTGTGTGTGTGTGTGTGTGTGTGTGCATGAGGAAGCCAGAGGACAACTTTACAGGAACTGGTTAATCTCCCACCTTACGGGAACTTGGAATGAAACAAATTCAGGTCATCAGGCTTGGCAGCCGATGCCATCTGATAAGTCCTCGGCTTTGTTATCTTTTAATCATGATAGATTTTTACTTAGAAAATTATGGTTTTGGTATAAACGTGTAGGCAAGATGAAAGTAACATTTTTTGTCTAATTTTAAAATTAAGACATTAATAAATATGCCTTGGGGGAAATAAGGACTTGGAATAATTTTTGTGGAAATTAGTGTGCACTATTAGCATAAGGCCTGAGAAGTCTTGCAGTGTGGAGCTAGCAGAGCCCATGTGACCTGAAAGTGGAAGAGAAAATACGGGGTGCGGAGTGTCTAGAAGGGTCTAAGCAGGGGCACGGGGCAGGGTAGTAAAGAAGAGGAAGGGTGAGGGCAGCCCCAAACTAAGTTTGTATAAAAAATCCACAAGGAAACCTACTACTTTGTAAGACGATTAAAACTAAAATTTAGATAGTGGGGATTTAGTGAAGTGTCGGCTGCACAAACAGGAGAACCTGGGTTTGAATCCCCAGCACTCACGCAAAAGCGGGGTGTGTCAGTGCACACCTGGAACTCTGTTGTGGGGAGGACAGGGGAACAGAGACAGCAGCCTTCCTAGAACTCATTGGCTGGCCAGTGGGGTCCAGGTAGAGAAGGCCCGTTAGTGCCCGCAGTCTCAGGACGGGCCGAGCTGCCTTCCTGGCAGACTTCTGCTCTCTGGTGAGCACTGAGGAAATGCCTGAATCTTGCTGTCTGAGCTGGGTGGGCCTCAGGTTTCTCGGCTTGTGTGTCTCTCTGTGTGGTGGGGGAGGGGGCACTCCTGGTGATTTGGGGAGATGCTCACACTTGTCTGCACTGATGTTCTCTCTGGGGGTCACCTTTTGTTGAAAGACCAGTCCGGTTGTATAAGGCCGCACTGAAGGCTAGCTAACACATTTCCCAGGAGACTGGTAGCACAGATTGTATGGCTTCGTAGTGGGAGAGTCCGAAGGTCACCAATGTCCCAGGCCAAGAAGAAGAGGGGCATGGGTGTGGCTATTGCTGTCCATCTGACACCTGGTGCTCTCTCAGAAGCCCAAGTCAGGATCTCAGGGATGACAACCATACTTTATCCTTGGCCACGGGTAGTTGAGTCGAAGGCACAATTTTGGGAGTCCCTCTCTGGCTTCAATGGCAACCTCGTTTGCAGTTTGGTGACCCAGTTCTGGGCCGGAGGAAATGAGAGTGGGGGAGGGGCCCATTTGCCTTTCTCTTTTGAAAGGTCTAGGTTCAGCCTTGAGAATAGGAACTGTCCTATTTTTTTTTTTTTTTTTTATGTCCTGAAACTTTCCCAAAGTAAACAAGCGCTGGTTACTGATTACCTGAACTACATCTCGTGACCGCAGTGGCGGTGTCACCTCTGCAGAGGAGGGCCTGGGAAGCAGCGACTGGGGAGAATCCTGACCCCTCAGCAAAAGCCAGAGTTCAGACGTGGCTCCCAGTCTTTAGCACAAACCACAGACAGCCTAAGTGTACAGAGATTGTCTTCTCGCCTCAGTATTATTTCTGCTCTATCTGGGAACAGCAGAACATCTGAAATTAGTTTTCAAGCACTTCAGATCCCATTTCATCCAAAGCTCCCCAGGAATAATGACTGCAGGAAAGCTGAGGGTAAACGGAAAGATTCACTATGGCACCAAGAAAACTCCTTATTACCACGCCCATTGTATCTTCAGCGGGATGACTGTGTGACATAAAAAATACTTTTGGTGGTGGGCATAACAGTGACTCCCACATATACCCAGGTATCATTCTGAGGGTTCTGTGGCTGTCACATGGCAGCTGCGACTTTTTGCATGTGATTGAGCTTACGATTTTGAATGAGAAACTCTCTGGGATTATCCGGGTGCTACCGATGTTAGCCTGTCTTATAAACACGACAGGGAGCAGAAGAGTCCAAGCGACACTGCTGGGCTTGAAGGCAAAGGAAGGGGTCATGAGCCAAGAAACGTGGGCAAGGAAAGGAATCAGATTCTCTGTAGAACTTCCAGAAGGAAGACAGCCCTTTCGAGACCTTGATCTTCACTCGTAGGAAAAATTTTGCTGTTATGATCTCCAGAGCTCAAGGCCAAGAAATGGGTGTTGTTTTAAGGCCCCATGGTAATTTGTTAGAGTGGCAATAGGAAAATGATAAACCTTCATCCATTGGTCTTGCATGCAGAGATGTCCTAATTTGCCCTTCTCCAAACCCACATCTGAATTCAAATGTTCTACTTAGAGCCATGACACACTGTGGTTCTTGATGGCCTGGAACCACATACTGCCTTCTCCATGAACCAATCACCCTGTGGAAATCTTGCTAGGTTCTCAGAATCAAAAAGAAATGTGACACGCACCATCTCCTGACTTCTGGAGTGTGTGCAAGGACCTGGTGCACACCGACTCCAGGCTTTCCGAAGATCCCAGGGAGGTAGAAGAGACCAGGTGATGCTCTGGTCTCCATGGTTGACTCCTGAAGGCTCTGGAAGTTACTTGCCTAAGGCCATGAGTAGGCTAGGACCTGAGCAAGGATGAGACAACCTTTCTTCCTTGTCGCAGCTTGGTGACCGCACCTGGATCTACCTCCTTCTGGTTACTCTATGAGACACAGCCATTTTGACCCAACAGAGGACTCGTCTGAAAGGCGACATTTGCTTTATCAGGACTATGTGAGTTTGATGACTGCCTGATTCTATTATCACCTTCTTTTCACAGGCCTTGATTCGTGACAGCTCTGTTTCCTGAGCATTCGGTCCATGATCCTAAGGGACAGTTGGCTCTAGTGCAGTGCAAATGGAAGCGGTACACTCTGTTTTGGGCTTGGACTCTGAAATCTCCTGGGTAGGTGCATTATACCTTCTCCTCTAGCTCCCTGGATGTGGTCTCTAGTGATCCCCTACCGCAGTGGTTCTCAACCTTTCCAAGGCTGCGACTCTTTAGTACAGTTCCTCATGTTGTGATAACCCCCAACCATAAAATTATTTTCGTTGCCACTTCATAACTATAATTTTGCCAGTTTTATGAATTTAATGCAAATATCCAATATGTAGAATGGTCTTAGGCTATTCCTGTGAAAGGGTTATTTGACCACAAAGGGTCACAACCACAGATTGAGAAATGCTACCCTACAGCATGGTAGCCCACAGGATGGAAGTAGCTGGGGATCAGGAAGAAGCGATGCCTTGCTAACCTGAGCACCCTTGCAGATCTCTTCTGTGAGTTACACATAAGCTTGCATTGATTGTACACAGCATGTCTTTGGTAGGTCAGCTAATCTACCCTGACTTGTCCCCTCATCTCATCTACCTCTTTAGATACAAGTGGAGGAACTAGAGAAAGACATGTCTCTGTACATGAGTGGTCATTGCCAGGCTGAGTGGACATTCCTTAGGCTAGACTTAGGCTTAAGTCAGAGAGCCTCTTGTCAGATGATTACACAGAAGGACAAGTCCTGGGCATCTTATGGTGTTGAGATTGAAACTCAATTATAATGTAGTCCAAAGTGACTAGGTTGTTATCAACTAAAAAAAAAAAGCAGGATCCCCTCTGAGGGCGGGCAACAATCATAGAACAGGAAAAGTAAGTTCTCGTTCTAACAAAGAGGAGACTAAAAATGTCCTTCCCCTTCTTAGTAGGTCAGCTTTGGGATGGAACAGTCAATTCTCTTGACTATTGAATCATCCACTCCTTTCAATAATCCACAGTGATAGATGGGAGACACATGGTATATAGTTGTATACACTGCAGGTAGCTAAAAGGCAGGTGGAGATTAAAGGTAGGTGAGGGATGGTAGATGTGTAGATAGAGAATACATTGCTGTCTAGATGGATATCTAGGTTGTAGATACAGAAGACATGGAGACTACAAGGCATTGGGGTCTGTTCTCATGGTTATGTAACTAGTACCTGGGGTTGCAGGTGGGTATTCAGATGTAGTTATATATGGGACTCAAAATCCATCTCTAGATCTGGCCCAATAGAGGACAGCTATCGGGCAAAGAATATTCCACGTTTCCCAGACAGTTTCCTTTGACTTGCAACAGTTTTGTTTTTCTTTAACTTTATTATGCTTAGAATTAATCAGCCCAAATTTTGTCATCTAGTGGGGGTAGAGGAAGAGGACATTTAGTGGCTTCATTCCCTGAGTTCTGACATGCTCAAACATCGTTCTTTTATACTTTTGTTGAAAGTTGGGTCAGGGTACAGTGTATGATCTCACCCTTTCAATCTGAAGATTTAATAGAGTTTACATGTCATAGTTATATTTCCAGGCAGTGGAAGGTCATAGTTACATTCCCAACACTTTATAAAGGTGGCATCCACTGCCTGGAAATATAAAGGGGAAGATACATCTGGTTTCTTGGAGCTGAAGTTTACAGTGGTAGGTTCTAGACTGTCACAGAGATCAGCCAAATATGTCAGTCAATGATGGAAGGCATTCCGTTGTTCAGTCCAACTTGTCCAACCTTGGCTCCTATAAATCTCCTTAAGATATGCCACAATCCTCCCAAACAATACCAAAACTTATAAAGTCATACTAACAGAGATGAACTGGAGAGAAGACTCAGGGATAAAGAAAGTCTGCTGGCCCTGCAGAGGACCCAAGCTCCATTCCCAGCACCCACATCAGTCAGGAGTTAAGTGGTCAAGGCCTGGACTGGGGCACTGGCAGTGCAAACAGATATACCGTGGATGCAGAATTGCTGGGCTTTGGTAAGTTTACCAAAGGACAGGCCAAAGGAGAAGGAGCTATTAAGTAGAATTCCTGATTAAGATAACCTAGTGGGAGACTTTTGCTGACATACCCAAATGGAGATGGAAGTTTAGGGGCTTAGGCGAGGAGGAGGGGGAGGCAAAGGTGGTGAGAGGATGGACGACTAGCTGTGCTGACTGACCCATGTCCTCCCAGAAAACTCACTTTTGTCTTTCTTCAAAGGTCATATGGTCATTGTCAGATCTAGGCTCAAACTGTAGCAACATAGTAAATTAAGAGAATCCACACTAGGACGGGGGAGAAGGCTCAGTGGGTGAAGTGCTTGCTGTGTAACAAAGGCTGGAGTTTGACTGCAGCCAGTACATCAGAGTGGAGGGAGGTCCACCTGTAAGCCAAGTACCGGGAGACAAAGGGATCAGAGACTCCCAGCCAGTCAGTCAACTGGAGATGGAGAGTTCCAGGTTCAGAGAACAACTCTATCTCAAAAATAAGGTGGAACATGACAAAGACACCTGACATGGATGTCTGCCTCTACACGTGTGCTCATTCTGTGTCTCACTCTCCCCACACCCCAGCAAATAACTCCTAAAGGTTATTTCCAAGGATGCAAACTCCCAGTGTTAGAAGTATCCACAGCATTCTCTCCTCAGTTTCACTAGCTCTTCTCTTTCTGAAGCTGAGGCAATATGGCAGGAGAGAAAAGGAGAAAGGAATGGTTCTAAGGAAGAACACTGAAGACACGAAGTTGCCCATCTGCAACCAGTAAGATGTCCTTGGATGTTCCCTTCTGGGTGTACTTCACTGCTACTACATATTCATTTGGTAAGACATCTATCTATCTATCTATCTATCTATCTATCTATCTATGTGACCATTCAGATAGTGAGTATGCAGTTTCATACTAAGAATATGCTAAGGCAGTTGATTATACTGCTTGTTAACTAAATAGCCTTTGAAAATGTATGTTTTAGCAATTTTCTTAATCACAATATCTTGTAAAGAACAGTATAATTTATATTTTAAATCTATTGTTTTAATTAATTATCCAGTATTTAAAAAATGAACTGAAGTCTGACTGACTGTATATTTTTAATATTTGAAAATGTACACAAATTAACTCAATACAATACAGATTGTACAAAAAAGGACTGCTAAAAACTTAACATACAGAGAAAAATAAATAGGTTTTTTAAAAAAGGACAAGACATTTTATAAATACTAATAAATACTTTGCAATGCTTTAATTTACTATGGCAGATACAAAACTCAAGAAACCATTAACAGGTTGTATATTTAAAAAGCTACATGAATTTTCTAGCTGATTAAATTAAAATGTAACAGTAGTGGTTTTTACTTTTAAAATGAGGTATTATTACATTGTAAACCAAAACAGAGCATAAATATATGACTAAGTAATTCATAGTTATAAATATCAACTTAATAAAAGACAACAGAAATCCCCAATATTTATGGACTTTGTCCCTTAAATTTGGCTTGCTTGTGCACTTACTAAAAGTGACAGAGCTATCGATACACACACATCGTTAGACATGCAGACCAAGCCAACACTATTCCATGAGTCATCTCTAACAAATAAAAACTTTGTTTACATTTTACCTAAAACACTTAAATCTGGTTTTGTATACATGACTCTTTGTGCTTGTTAGTAGTGACCTATGTTAAACATCATACTTTCTAGTTCAAGCAGTGCAAGAGAGAAGCAGTTTTATTTGCATATGAATTGAAAACATGTATGAACCAAACCAAATGTGCCTTTAGCTGTCTCAGGCTTTCTGAGACTTTGAAGAAGAAATATCTGTTTAGTATACTCCAATGGAAGGGAGTCATTTGCAGGCTCAAGCAGTCTAGGGAAGAAGGCTAGGTTATAGCGGGAATGGGCGGGTTTCAGAACTGTGGGCAGACTGATGAGTTCCTGCACCCTTGAATTCTGCTGGTTGGGTGCAGAAAGCGTAGCAACAAAGAAGTGCCTAGCTCAGAGAAGGTTAGGGCCACGTGCTGTTGCATGTGGAGCATACGCTGGTACTAAATGCTGGTTTCATTCTTATTGCAAATGTTACCTTCAGAGTTTTCTGAAGAAGAGCTATCAGAGAACGAGAGAAGTCTTGAGATGGACATGTTTGTAACATGCTAATAAAACTGCTTCATTTGCTATAAATTGAAAAAAAGATCTGGGACTTAAAAATGCAATTTTTACATGCTACTTGTATTAGAAATAGAAAACAAGGGTAGTTTGGAATTTACTATACTTAGAATCCAGTGAAAAACAAACATTTTAGCCAAAATGTCAAACTTCTCTTTTATACCACGCTAGATCATTTTGACACAAATGTTTTATTATATTTCACTTTTGTCAAGTACCTTATCCTACATTTTCTAAAAATTAGAATTTCCATATAACTGGTGATCAAAAATGTAGGTAAGTTGTACATCAAAATGTATAAAATGGCAGTTTTTGTGCTTGTAATTAATTTAGTAGTCAATGATTAGTTCGGTCTAATTTGTTCTATTTTGATTTTTAAGAAGAAATGACCATTATACAAACATTACGGAATACTCAAGTAACTGATTTACTGCCAGTGAGCATGCGGACTAACAATACTTAAAAGAATATAACCTTGAATCCAATTGGTCTGAAAATACTCTTGTACAATCATCTTTATTGATTTGTAAAAGCTGTATACACATCTAAAACCCTAAATTTACTTTGTAAAAATAAATCTTTAGCAATAAATGGCACTATCAAAATCCCATGATTCTTAGGCTGTTATGTAATTATTTACATGCTTTTCAGGAACAGTTGAAAAGATGTTATAGGACCCCAAACCAATATATCAAAAGACCCTGTAAACTGCATTTGCAATTATACTGTTGTTTACCTTTGTATGAAAATATGGCTACATGCTTTATGGTAAAGACAATGTAGCTATCTGCTCTGCTACAGTGTGCTCCAGCACACACCTGCCACTGGGCTCCATCATGTCATAATGCCCTCTTTACTGCACGTGGCTTTCCCAGTGGACACCTGTGACTGACTATGTATGGAAAACAACAAAATGCTATAAAAATGAGCACTGGACCCAGGCCTGTTTCTGCCATATGCTCTTTTCCTTACTCTATTAATAAATTTCTGTTTTTTTTTTAAATCATGCCTTCACTACACATATTTTGTATTCGAGTAAAAAAAAACCCTCATATTTTAAAAGTGGTGAGCTTTGTGAAAGTGTTTGGAAACAGAAACATGAAAATGTTAAAGGCACGATAAGAGGGAAGTGGATGCTACATATAAAATACTGTATTTCAAGTCTTCTAGGTTACTCAAGTCCAAAACCTTCTGAATTTGAGATTCCAATGATCAGTTTCTGTTTCAGATCTTTTTTGCTCTTGTATGGGGGGAGGCAGAGTTGATTGAAGCAAGTGTGTGCCACAGGTAACCTAGGGAAAAATAAGTTTATAAAGGATACTATCTTAAAAACACACACAAAATGACTAAGAAACATTAAAAACCTGCATCTATTCAGATCTTTTCTACTGTTCTGCGATGCCTCATCTCCTCTTTACTGGACAATACTATCGAATACCTAAGTACCAAGTGCCCTCTGGACAGCAGGAACATGTCTACAGACAGGACAATCAGTTGCCTTTATTAAACTCTAATCTGAAAAGCATTTTGTTTGGAGTCAGACAGATCTGAATTTAAATACTGTTTTCCTCACTCACCAGCTGTGGGACTTGGATCAAATTGCTTAAGGTCTTCAAATCTGTTTCCTCATCAATATGATAAACTATACAATACGGTAAACTATACAATATGGTAAACTATACAATACGGTAAACTATACAATACGGTAAACTATACAATACGGTAAACTATATACAATACGGTAAACGTACATTAAAAGACTAAGACTGTGATCTATGTAAAACACCTGGCGAAGTAGTAGACAGTCGATGGTTATGGCTCAGTCTTGACTGTCAGGAAGTCATGAGAAGCCACTTTGGGCCCTCCTCACAGCTGTTATCCTCTGCACATGGAGCAGTCGGCCCCTGAACTCTCCTGATCAGCTCCTGCAGCAGTCTACCTGCCAACACTGCTATCTTGTCTAAGCTTCTAAAGAACTCTCAGATCTTTCTCTTTGGTTTCTATGGATCCTGCAGCATCACAAGAGCTTTCGGCAAAGTCAGTATGTGAAAATGGGAATAAATCAAAGAACACTGAAAACGAATTTCTGTGATCAGAATTGATACTGCAAGACCATACAAACAGACAAACACCAGGTCAGTTGCGGTTTATAGAGCTTCTCAATTACGATAAGCACTGGAGAACATGTCTGATATGCATCGCTTCATGTAAGATCC
Organism: Microtus oregoni; assembly: GCF_018167655.1. Lineage (NCBI taxonomy): Eukaryota > Metazoa > Chordata > Mammalia > Rodentia > Cricetidae > Microtus > Microtus oregoni. The sequence continues at coordinate 24,409,480 of NW_024543071.1, forward strand.
TACTAAAGCAACCTAAAATGGTTGCTACCCCAGTGTATGAGGAAACTTAGACCTGGGAATAAACAGATCAAAGGTTCAAAGCTGCAGAGCTGGAGAGGTGTAAGCTTGAGTTTCAAACCCAGTCTAGTCTGACTCCAAAACCAGTGTTGTTTGCTAGGATGTAAAGCTTTGCCATTCACATCAACATCAATCCATTAGTCTTCAACAGTGCCTTACGGAGGGGATGAAAGTTCTTAGTTCTGATGGAAAACTGCCCTTGCCTTTGAGGAACAATGTCACTCTACTGGATGGAAATGTCACGTATCTTTGACAGTCAATTATATTTTATCAATGTGAGGTTCCTTCTGAGAATCCAGAGTCAGAACTAAGCCATGTTAGCTCCTAAAATCATCTCTGAAGTAAAAATAATTGAAGATGGCTGGGTGGTGGTGGCACATGCCTTTAATCCCAGCACTCGGGAGGCAGAGGCAGGCAGATCTCTGTGAGTTCGAGGCCAGCCTGGTCTACAAGAGCTAGTTCAGGACAGGCTCCAAAGCTACAGAGAAACCTTGTCTCAAAAAACCAAAACATGGCGAGGCATTTATATTTTGCCTTTGTATTAAAATAAGCTATTCATATTATCTTTTAAATTGATCATATTTTGTTGCTATAAATATCCCCAAGATTTTCTGTTGAACAAATAAATTTTCAAATGCAAAATTTGAAGGTTTCTCATTTTAGATTTTTTAATTATGACTCATATAAAAATTTCTTAATTGTAAATATTCTTCATTTATGTTTTAAAATATAATCCTTTTTCTATTTATTTTTGTGTGGTGGTGCACACACTCATATGCACACAATGAGGCCAGAGGATACTGGGTGTCTCTTCTCTCACTCTTTGCCTTTATTGCATTGAAACAGGGGGTCTGACTGAACCTATAACTTGTCTTTTCTTAATTAGGCTGGCTTTATGCAAACCCCAGTGATCCTCATGTGTCTCCAAGTCTTCCTCCAGCTCAGGGGTATAAGCTAATGTACCCCACACGGCTTGTTATTTGGTTGCTAGGAATCTGAACTCAGATGTTTGTGTTTAACCACAGAGCAGTATTCTGAGCCCTCAGGTATAATTTTTCATTAGACATAGTTTTAAATATTCATTCAATAACCATTTTTACTACACGTGTACCTTTAAGAGCTAAACGGCTGCAGTCTAAGGTGAACCATGGAAAAGGAATGTATCGAATGACGACTTTTTAGTGTCCCAGGAGAAGACAACCTTCGAAAGGATCTCCATGAGTGCTAGCAAGCACGTATCACATGCAAAGGGACCAAACCAAAGGAATGGAGGAAGGCAGGCAAAGTGTGTTTTAAGGATGATGCGAAACACTGTGGGTGTAAACAGAAATGATGGAACTGATGAGAGAAAGCTACACTAAAGTTACTAATGCCCAGGGTGTCAGGGCCAGAGCAGAGAAGGAGTTGTGTGGGAACCTGGGCAGGAAGGAGGCCTTAACTCAGCTAGGAACAAGGTGAAAAGTGACAGATCCAGGGTGGTGGCTACTGGCAAACATAGGACCAACTCAAGTTCTAAACTGAAAGGACTGAGTCAGGATTTGAGAAACATTCAGTGTGTGAGCTGCAGGGCAAGGGTGGTTATAACCTAAGTCAAGTCTAGTCGAAGTAGCTTCTGAAACCACGGAACACTGCACTAGGAATAAGGAAGATCAGCATTAGTCAGCCATGAACACTGTTAGGAAACTGTTTATAGTCATGGTCTTTATCACTTCATATGACTTAGAAGACGGTGAGCACCAGAAGTTAAAGCACTACCCCTTCTAAGAGCCTCAACTTCATATATTTCCTAATTATAAAGATCACTTATACAACAATGAGGACTAGACTATAAAACTACTATAAGACAGGCTAAGTTATAAAGACCACAAAGCAGTACTTGGCCCAGGCATGCAAGAAGCAGACGGAAGGGAATTGCCATCAGTACTGGGCTGTGTCAACACTGCAAGGAACTTTCAGCCACAGCCTCTTCCACTTCAAGGTCACATTGACACTGCAGTATTTTACATGAAAATGACTAAAAGACTCTTTTGATTCCAAAATTAGTAATAAGTTATATATTAAAAATAAAGTTATAATCCAGAGTTTACCAGTTGGTAGAAGTTTCATTCTTTGAAATTTTAAAGTTCAAATCAGCCATCCCTCCCACAGGCACTCTGTCACTTCCTGTAGTAAAATGAAGCAACTTCTTCTGAAGATCAAGAGGAAATCCAAGTACAACATCCCAAAAGTATCTACAGGAGAAAATTTACACAATGATATAATCCTAATTAATTAGAGATTCTAATAAAGTAAGCTCTGGGAAACTTTAACACACACACACACTTTGATAATCGTATAAAGTAACATTTTATAACATTATTTAACTAGTCCAAAAATGGTTAGCACAGAGCTCATTTTTTTCTCTATATAATCAGAAAGCCTTATTTTTCAACACAGTGCCAGGAAAATGCTATTTAGAATTTAGCATATTTGAAAAAACATGTATACTTTGATAGGAAGTTATATAATTTCCTCCTAAGGGGATTGCTAAATGTACTCACATTTTAGTACTCTCTTATTTTTGGAAATGAACTAAGACAGGGTGGACTGCAGAATATTTAACAAGTGATTGAGGAATTCTAAATTTAACAAACAAGCAAGCACACCCTATCCTGTCCTCCATCCAAGCGTCTGGGGACGGCGAGCTCACCGTATGGTCAGGTCTGTCTTTGCATAGCCGTCATACTGAGTGCTCCTCTGCAGAGCATGCATATCCAGCTCAGGACTTCCGCACACCAGAATCTCAACCTCTTCTGGACGAAGCAGCTGTCAATAACCATAAAAGTCATAATTTAAAAATGATGGTCTTAAATGAAAATTGAACTGTTTTAATCAAAGAATCAAATCAGAAATCATGACTTTTTTAGTAAATCAAATGATTTTTGTTGAAGAAGATGCTTTTCATTTATATTTTCCAACTACAGCAAGGTATTATGTTTCAAAAGGTTTGTATCTTATAAAATAGTAATTAGTAATTTCAGAAAACCAAGACAGCTCGGCATGAAGCAAATTCAGCCTTCGCCGCCCTCGGAGGAGCACCGCTGTGTACTGCCCTGCCTGCCCCGCCAGCTCTGTGCACTGACTGCAGAGCTGCACTCACTCTCTCTGCATCACTCACGGCTTTCCACCATCCAGGTGAGTTTGTTCTAACCTGGAGATTAGATCTGAGAAATAGAGAATCCTATGCCATTTAATTTTTATTTTCCCTTCTTCTGTCCTCCCACTACCAGAGAGTCATAAAACTTAGTGTTAACCCAATGGTGCTTCTGTTTCAAAGGTACTTTCAGCAAACGTGTTGCAAAGATTTGTTGTGTGATATTTTTGATTGCGTTCTGAATAATAAAGCTTGCTTGGAGTCAGAGAGTGGAGCTAGCCACTAGCTGACCATAGAGGTTTGGAGGACTGTAGACAGACAGGAGACAGGAAGGTCATCAGGCAGGATTGAGAGAGGATCTTGGCCCTTTTGGATGGAGGAACGGTAGAGGCAGGAAGCAACTGGTAGCTGCTTCCTGCTTTTCTGATCTTTTAGGTTCTTACCCTGATATTTGACTCCCAATTTTTGGTTGTTAAAGATGAATTAGATTAACATTTCAGAGGTTACTCTAAAACAGCGGTCTCAACCTTTCTAATGCTGTGACCCTTTAATACAAGTCTTCATATTGCGGTGACCCTCAGCCATAATACTATTTTGTTACTACTTCGTAACTGCAATTTTGCTACTGTTATGAATTGTAATGTAGATATCTGACATTTGACCCCCTGCGAAAAGGTTCTTGGGCCCCTAAAGGGCTTGCAATCCACAAGCTGAGAACTGCTCTAAGTCAAACTGTAAAGGGCTAAGGTACTTGCCCCGCCCCCAAATTAATCTTGATAGTCCATTCCTTTCTTCTTTAAAACAACCGACATGAAAGGCTACGCCAATCTCTCCTAATAAAGCAGAAGGGACATATGAGAGGCATGATGGCACATACTGGGTATATGAGGTGACGGAATCACTGATATTTACAATATGGCAGTCTAAGTCCAGTTACCATCAACAGTCTACCATGCTTCTGGAGTTGAACTATAGACCCAAGGCTGCTGATAGACCCTGGAGTAGGCAGGGAACGTCCTCCTTACTCAGTGAGAAGTGTCCCTTCTCTGGAGCTAGGCATTTGCTCTCCTTCTGTGCTTTGCTCCTGAGTCTTAACATCTACTCACAGCTTTTAAAGTCCTAATTTAAGACATAACAGAAGGAAGAAAAATCTGGTCACGTTTTTCTCTCTCTAGTGGAGAAAGGCTGAAACAGGAGCACTACTGTTGCTTCTAACTCTATTTTTTAAAAGTAGAAAACATTTTCTAATTTTAAAAGCTCATCTACCAAGTTACTTAAGGAATTAACTGTTGTACCATTACAAAACCTAATTGAAAGCTTAAGACTTTAAACTCACCATTAGGGCATTTGAAGCACACACACTATGGAATCCACAATAAAATGCAGCAAACTGCTTATAGATAGATTTGTTCAAAAGGAAGTCTGTATAAAGTTGTACATATTCTGGAAAGCAATTTCACATTGTTACATAGTCATAGTAAATGAAAAGTACTAATTCTCTGCAATTAAAAATGGCATCTAACTTACCTCTTCTATTCTGATTGGTAACTGGAATCTTATCACCCCCTGGCTTTAAGTTATAGGACTTAATTATTCCAAATTCTTCTTGAAAAACCTGATGGGCGATACCATGATATGTTTATTGGTACTGATGGTGGAACACTGGACTTCAGTGAGTAGATCTGTACAACAGCCCTGTCCCTCCCTTTAGAACGCAACTGCCAAAAGCCTAAACTTTGTGTGTGTGTGTGTATGTGTGTGTGTGTGTGTGTGTGTGTGTGTATATATATATATATGACTCAGAGGTGTCATTCTGAGGTGAAAAAAGCAGGTTCTTAATCCTTCCTGTTAAGGAAGCCCACAAAACTTGTATGGCAAGTGAGAGAGGTGGAAATGAGTGTTTTGGTCTGACTCATTAGCTTCTCCTAAACTTCCTGTGTTGGGGTGATGCAGTAGGCTAACTTTAGTAAAAAGGAATATACAACTGCCTAGCAGAGTGCCAAGCCCTTGTTGGATGCATTTCCGCATGCTTATCTGCAGGTTGTCTGCTCGACTATCTCTATTACATTACTAGCTTTGATCCTTTTAAAATAAACTGAGATAGGGTCTTTCTGTGTAGCCCAGGCTATCCTCAAAATCCCAGTTCTGCCTTAGTTTCCTGAGTGCCAGGACCCCTGCTGCACTGCTACATGAGACTTAAGATCTTTTGTCTTAAGATTCTATGTGTTGTTTCGTCCTTGTTCATCCAACAGCAAGTGTTTAGTAACAGCATTTTCATACTGGATGCACAGCTGACAAACAGCATATGCTCTCATCAGTACCTGGAATGTTGAATAGAAATCTTCTTCAACATTGCCTTCATAGGATAAGAGTTCCTTTAATCCATGGGCCAATTCCTGTAAAAACAAATCTGTGACCTGTCTTTTACAGTCAACCGGCATTCCTTCAGATTGTAAGGAGACAGACTGTGAGCCCCTTACTTTGAGTCTAAGACTATAGTAAACTCATACTTTAAAGGAAGATTTGCAGTCTGATACTTGTTAATGATTTCCACCCTCCGCAGCTGGGGAAAGCTGAAGTCCATGCAGGGAACCGTCTAGCTCACATGGAGAGCTAACCCGATGCCCACTTTTAAGCAGGCAGGAGTTGAGCTCTACCATGACTTTCAGTGTAATTCCTGGCTCTCTGCCACACAACTGTTTGTGGATTTGTAGTAGTTCTCACTTTCAACTTATACATATATATTCTTAAAAATGTGCTGCTATTTTAGAATGCATTGTTTAAACATTAGACATACAGGTCACATATGTTAAGGGCTTAATGTTTCATTTTTTTCAAGATGCATGAAAAATTACTTTTAATTTATATGAAATTCTTTGGAAAATAATGTCATGGGTTGCAATAATCTTACATACTTTATGTAATAAATTTCTATTCCATTAAAAGCGCAGGAGTGAGGGCCTGATATTTGGCAGGGTGGCAGTGATTTTATCATGACTACTGTAATATGAATATTACCCATGACCACACACTGCAGTGCTAGGAAACACAAAGAGAACGTGAAAGTCTACCATCAGAAATGGATGGAAGAACAGGCCCAAAACCTGACTGACAAAATAATGGCTGCATTTCAGTTAGGAATGATGCCTCTCGCTCCACTCTCTGCTCCTCCTCCTGCAGGGGAAATGATCCTAATTCTACCCAGTCTCCTGGGTCCTCCTCATTTGGTATGATGCCCACACCCCGCATAGGAGACCCTTCCATGATGCCAATGATAGATAGGCCCTTCTCCTGGGATGATGTCTATGGGACCTGTTCTTGGAATGAGGCCACTCACGGAAGGCCACATGACCATGATACCCGAGTCTCCAATTAGATTAGACTGTCTGCTTGCCCCACTCATCCTGGCATGACTTGACTGGACAGATAGCAACAGAGGGGCTCTTTATCAGTTTTGTGTTACTTGTTCTGTTTTGCCAGAAGATAATGGTGCTGTGTCTGAGTGTTTTCTAGTGGCATGACAAGGGAGACTTCTCCTATTACTGGCAAAGAGAACAGTCTTGGATGGGAGAAGTGGGACAAAAATTGTATTTTTCACTTGTACTGTGAAATGTGTAATAAAATTGTCAGATTTTCATTTTTGAAAGTACATATTTTTATACAAATCTAGGTCAGTAGAGATTTGATATGTCTATCACCATTAAAAATATTTATTTTAAATTATGTGTATTTGTGTAAGTTTGTATATGAGTATGTACACATGTGTGCTGGTGTCTGCAGAGGCCAGAGGTGTTGGATCCCCCAGAGCTGGTATTACAGGTAGTTGATATGGGCACCAGGAATGAACCTGGGATTTGTTTTTAATTATTAATAAAAAACATCCTATTATTCCCATAAGGACATTAATGCTCAGAGAGGTTAAATAATTCACCCAAGTTCACAAAGCTAGTAGGTGGCATGGTCTGGATTCAAATCTATGTTCCTCAGACTTAAAAATCTGTTCTGTAAGAGCTTAAGTACATTGAAAAATAGGTGACTATCTCTGTAAGGATATGTGTGTGTGCTGGGGAGTGGGCTGAAAGCAAGATGGAAAAGAGGTCTAAAAGGGAAGGCTATTTTAAAGTAAGAATAACATTAAAAACTGTATAAAGAGGCATTTATCATTACATGACTACAAGACATTAATAACATACTTACAGGCATAATCTGACACAAGTCATCAATGGTAACACTGCAGATGCCTACTGGTGTATTTTGATCACTAGGTACAATGGGAGGGCTCAGTAATTTCTTGTAACAGCAGGGAGGAAAACGAATATCCAAGGTGATGCTGTTATAAACAGCTAGTCCCATGAGCTATGCATACTAAATGTTAAGTATTAACATAAAATCCATGACAACAAATGAGCTTTGAATTATGCAGCACTTTTCACACTTCCTTCAGATCTAACACTGACTTTCTTTTAGTCCAACACACCTTTCTTCTTTCTTTAATTTCCCTTTATTTAATACTATAATTCTTGATTAGCAAAAGTCATGGGAAAACATGTTAATTTAAATAGTATTTAATGACTTCAGGCATTCCTATAAATTATATAATATATAAAAATTGCTAAATTTAAGCAAGCATCTTGGTGGTTTTATAAGCAGCACCCAGAGTTTTATTCACTGCAGAATACAGCACTGATTTTAGAAGTTGCCATATTTAGCTATTCAAAGCTTAAATAAGACCGTGTTAAAGGAGCTGGAATGAACAAGCATATGGATGTACAAATACTGTTAATGAAATAGTGTAAGTAGACTCATATATAAAACTTGAAGAGCTAGTTGAGATATCCTATTTATTGTAAAATTTGTATACTTATGCAGCAGAAGGTAACACCCATTTGCTGAAAAGGGGGGTTTAAATCAAATTTCATAGTATTTAAATGGTCAGTTATCATATTAAAGTTACTTAAAAAGTAATTCATTTTATAGATTCAAAAAGAAAACTAAACACATAGGCCTAGCAAATTTCTGTAAACACTCTAGAATTCAATTTGCAAAGGTAAAATAGGGCTGGTGACATAAGAAATAGCTATACTGTTTTTTGAATAACCATGTAGGCTGACTAGTGTGTGGAAGAAGAAGATAACAAAAATATGTTCAGATGTACTTACAGAATCAGGACAGAAGCAATGATGATAATAATACTACCACAGTATCATAATTTATAATTTTCTAAGTTTCTACTGTGGTGATAACTTCTGATCATTTTTTATTTAAAAAATTTAAATGCTAGATTCCTAAAACAGTAGTCCAGCATTCTTGAATATTGTGGAATCTGTTGCTTTGGACCTTAGATATGACAATCTATAAAACATTTCAAATTAACTTGCCTATCTCAATGTGTAGTTTTGTTTCCTGCTGCTTTTTGTTTCATTTACTCTTTCAACTGTGTCCTCAGGGTGTAATCACAATAAACTCAGTGCAGGCTGTTTGTGGGTGGGTGCTCAGTATTTCCCCTTGGTCCAGTGTGGCCGCTGCTTTGTAGCAGGTCCACAACATCTCAGCCTTCATTCCTCCCATCATTCTCCCGCTTCAATTCCTACCTTTTTGGGAAGACTATAATATCACGTTTTCTACCTTAAGACCCCACCACCCTTATTTTTATACTAATCTTGGTTTTAATGAGGTCACAAACCCCTTAGTATTTATTAATGCCATGCTGCATGGCCCTCTAATGGAGAATAAACGAGCGACCTTGCACTGAAATGCTAAGCTTCTCAAAGTTGGAACATTTTCTCTTTTAGCCAACACATCTTCTGCACTTGCTCATCTATTTCCTCTTCTTCATTTTCTAGACAATTATATTTCATGTAATTTAAAAAGCTAATGTACAAGACATCTTGTCTAATATCTAACATATCTTTAACCTTCCCAATGTAGGAATAAATTACACAATACATCCGAGATAGAGGTGAATGGTAAATGGATTTTTAACATTAAAAATTTAATTAATTTAAACAATTATGCATGCTTTAAATATTTCTCATTGCATTTATTTTTTAACTTCTTAGGGTTACCTCCTTCATGTGTCAGGATTTCAGGGTACATTAAAAGACCTATATTTAATTCTTGCAATTTCAATTTAGTAAGCTGAGTAAACTGAGCACAAAACAAGAACAGAAGATACTTTATAACAAATGGAAAATACTCCATTTTATTTTAAAAATGTTTTAAATTTTTAATAATTTTGATACTTAAGTAATCATTTTGAGATAAGGGAGAAAAATTTGAACCTCAGTCATTTCTTTCATGTATTGAAACTATGATTATGGAGATGTGATATTACATATTATACAGATTAGAAAATCTAATTAATAAATTTGATAATGTTTAATTTTCTAAAACAACATTTTTCTAAAATACAGATTAAAAAAAAACTTAAAACAAATCCCTAGTTCAGTAGCACCTCCTAGTGGACAGTTTAAAGGATACAATTCCAACCAATCGGAATTCAGAATAGTTATCACATTTAAAGCTGCTAAACCAATGGCAGTGTGAATCCTTGTGGTATGTAAACATGCCTGCAAAGAGGAAACATAATTTGTCCACAGACAAAAAGTGATGGTAAAATACACATGATAACTACTGAAAGCAAAGCATTGTAGTAACAGTTGTTACAAACCATCCTTCATGTTAAAAATTTAACAGACTACATTTGCACATCTTAGCAAAATATATGTGGAAGGCATTTTATTTTTCTTTGATATCTTGAGTTGAAGATAAATGGTATAAAATAATCAGATAATTTCATAAAAACAATAGCTTTATAGCTCATGAGCGAAATAAATTTTGAGCATTATCTGCACACTTCAATCTGTCTTTGCCAGTCCTGTCTTATATCACCAGATTTTACACATGCACCTATGTTATCTATAATATATATATGTGTGTGTGCCCTATAAAATATAAAAATTCTCCTTTGAAGGAAGCATTTAGAAGATGCTAATAATTATGTAGGCAGTTCCTCTAAATAAAATAAAATTTGAAGATTTATGTCCTAAAAACAACTCATGAATTACTATCTTTTTGTCTATTTGTGCTATATACATGTGTGTATACATATTTGTATGTGTGTAGGTGCCATAGGTTAATGTCAGGCATTTTCCTCAATCACATTCCATCTTATTGTGAAACAGAGTCTCCCACTGAATCTGGTGCTGACCAGTTAAAACAGACTGGTTATCTAGAAAGCTCTAGGGTCCTTCCATCTGTCTCCCAGTGCTGGGATTACAGAAGTGATGTCCTGCTGTACCTGCTTTCACATGGATGCTGGGGATGGAAGCTGAGACCCTCATGCCGGCACAGCCAGTGCTTCACTGACTAAACCACCTCCCCAGAAAACACTATTTTTTAAAATGATTCACTATTTAATGAACGAAGCTTCCTAAACTAGTATAGAAAAAAAATGTAGTCTTGCTTTCAAATTCTGAATGCCCGTTATTTCAATGCCATACTTTCATGCATTTGGTTTATTCAAGAGACGTATGGTTATCTCCATATAAATTCTTCATTTATAGTTGATGAAAATATCAGGGTTGCTACTGAACTCTAACAAGCCTGGAGATACTGTGGGACCCTGTAAAGATCTGTCACTTGTATTGTTTTAATAAAAAACGGATTGGCCAGTAGCCAGGCAGGAAGTATAGGTGGGGCAACCAGAATAGGAGAATTCTGGGGAGAGGAAAGGCTCAGTCTGCAGTTATCACCCAGAACCAGAGGAAGCAAGGTGAGAATGAATGCCTCACTGATAAAAGGTACCAACCCATGTGGCTAACACAGACAAGAATTATGGGTTAATATAAGATATAAGAGTTAATTAGTAAGAATCCTGAGCTAATAGGCCAATCAGTTTATAATTAATGTAGGCCACTGTGTGTTTCCTTGGGACTGAATGGCTACAAGACTGGGTGGGACAGAAACTCCTGTCAACACTGAGAGACACTGGTCACAAATATTACACACTCACCATAATCTGGATGGAAAATCTGGCGAATCAGAAGAAGGAACCATTCTTTAGTCAGGCCACCCATATCCAATCCAGCTTCACCTACAAATGTAACTTTCAACTTCTTCTTCAAGTCTGCTCTTTTCCGAGTTAACTATTTGAAGACGTTATGTAGTAAGGGAGAACAAAGAGCAATGAAAAGGTATTCATTTGTTTTTAATTTTGATTAAAATTAACAATATTAGGCAGACTTTAGCTTATTTTTACTTCCATAAACATCCATCTATCTATCCATCCATCTACCCATCCATCCACGTTGCCAGACACAATAAGCTAGGTATTATTATATTTGTTTTATAGATTAGAAAAATAGCAATCAGATGCCTTAATAAAGGTTACAGTCCCCAAGAATCACAGTGTATCAAAAATTTTAAATTAGTAGATGATAATATAAAATAATTTTTCATGTCCCCTTTGTCTTTCAACACTAAATTAAGAACATGACATGGATATAACAGCCATATTCTCTTAACTACATGATGTCTGACTGCAGCATGCACATGCAGGATACTCTGCAATATACATACACGGGTCAATGTTTGTGTGAATCTAATATCCATCCCTATAGGTCAGACCTGTAAGTTTATAGATGAGCAATCTGAGGTCTGGAGAACTTAAAATGACTTGTTACACACATAATCAGAAAGAGAGACTAGTGGGTCTAGAATCCAGGTAGCATACTAAGAAACATGAATTATGCATTTAAGTATTCTACATCAACTCCTCTAAGGAATTAATCAACCATTAATAAACATTAAGATGAAATAAAGCTTATTTATAGAAAATTTATCTTAACTATCAAAATTTTTGGAAGCACATACACTGGCACATAAAAATAATAAATAAAATTTTAGTAATAAGTCAAATGATTGAATTTATTTTAATCAATACCATTTTGGAATGAATTATACCTCATCAAGTGAGTCGCTAACCAGATGTGTCCGCCTTACTTTCATATTTAGGAATAACATATTCATGTCAGGTCTTTGTCTTCGAGATACTTTATCCACCAGACTTTGCTAATTAAATAAGAAAGCAAACATTTTCATTTACTTAAATTATAATTTCATTTAAAACACAGTCAAAATAGCTTAATTCTTGTTAATGCGATCTCTCATATAAATAATCTCATAAATCAATTACATACATTTTAACTTGTAAAACATTATTACTTTATTTTGGAAAAATGATAGCCAGTGGGTATCAAAATCTTACTCAACTTTTATAGTGAGAAGGCTGCACTGCAATTTCAACAGGCCTCAGACCTTTAAAAGCAAAGTCTGCTGTGTAATAAAAGGGGGATATTTAGCCGGATGGTGGCAGCACAGGCCTTTAATCCCAGCACTCAGGGAGGCAGATCAGGCAGATCTCTGTGAGTTTGAGGCCAGCCTGGTCTACAAAGTGCGTTTCATGACAGCCAGGTCTACACAGAGAAACCCTGTCTTGAACCCCACCCCCCAAAAGTTGGGGGAGCGTTTAACCAATTCAGGTATTTTTAACAGTAAACTCAGGCTTAATCTATTTTAGATAGTGAATTTACTCTAAAAGAATAGTCTCCTTCTAGAAGGTAAAAAATTAACATACCTATGGTATCAGGGACTTAGCAATGATCAAACTTTTTACTGTAATAGTTCTACTTCTGGGAATTTTGAAGATTAGAAAAACATTTTATTCCAGAAGATATTTATAAAAATATTATCCATAAAAACAAAGCTTTAGAACTACCCTAAGCAGATCTAGTTAGTGGAATATAATGCAGCTACTAAAAATGAGTAGGAAAACTATGTAAACAGTTTCAATCAAAATTATGCATAGCACACTGCTTTATCTCTGTTGTTTTTAAAGACTCCCCAAAGAAAATTTACCAAAAATGTTAACAACAGAAATAATGGGTGATACAGATATGACAGATTTGAAAAATTCATTTTTCATGTTTCTTCAAAATATAAGCACTGAGTATATAAAAACCAACATATTAAAATATATAAGAAATATGTAAATATCATTTATTATACAAAATCAACATGCTTGTATATTTACTTATCTAGACAATGATTACTGGACTGTTTAATTGTCTTTGGTGATGATGAAGATGAATTCTTTACAGATAAGGATGAATGTTTCAGATATCTAAAGTATAGTAATTTGCATTCCCCAAATCTATAGAATTTGAGACTTCCTCCAGACCTCCAAAATCCAATGTTAAGATTTAGTAGCTTTTTGCTTTTCTGGGCCCTGTCTTACCAAGGGAGTCTGTGTTCCTGGACAGTGTCTATGTAACAGATGTTTGTCTTACCCTTCTTTTGTTGTCTTCTCTTTCTGTTCTTGCCCCTAAGCAGCTGCCACATGTTGGCACTAACTACACTTACCCCAATGCTCATGGGGACAAGCTTGGCAGTTCTTCCCATTGGAAATGCCTATCTGCCATGACGAGGCTCCAAATCAAAGAAGCCGAGGAAAGTAGGGCTTTTGACAGTCTTATAGAACTTATTTATTTTTGCAGTTTCAGACAGTAGTATCAGCTGTGTCAGAAGAGTCCCCAGGCATTTACTTGAGTGGCACAACAGGAAGAACCTGTGAGCACTAGCAATCCCTCTTGAGTTTTTAGTCTCTACTCCCTCCCATGTTCTGTGAAAACGTATCTGCTGCTCTCCTTTCCAGTAGGAAATGCAGCACAGAAAGACCCTGACTCCTTAAACATGAGTGGCAGGGAATTGTGAAGAGAAATTTAGATGAACCAGCCACCTCTATTTTACTTAAACTATAATAACCATAAAGCCAAAGTTAAAAAAAAAACTTAAGAAAAAGACACATGACACAGAAATGCAACTAAGCCAAAATATCTAGATGATTAGCTATATATTAACCCTTGAGCCAGTATCTGGTGCTGAATACACCAAATTAAACTCATTCTCCAGGGACAGTGTGGCTTTGGAATTCTCTTTGGAGTCACAGGCAATACAATCTCTTCTAATATTCTTGTACTCAATGCAAGCTGATTTTTGAAGCTTATCAGGCACCAAAACCTTTGTCCTTGTCTGTGACAGAAAAAATAATCAGGAAACTAAGTTGCTGAATAAATTATTCTTATTTTTATATTTTAAAAAATAATAATTTATACTTTGTTTTTATACTTTTGAACAAAACATGGAAATCATTTCTTCCTATTCCGTGTTTTTCTTTCTACTTTAAGAAGACTACAACCAAGCTTCTCTTTCGTTTTGAAAAGTGCATGCATACCCTCTTGTCACACAGCAGGAGCTTGAGATGCACAGGTGTGAGGATGAGCAGTATGGCTCTTCCTGCGCTACACTGAATACAGTGGGAGGCAGTAATGTTCTACAATTTTCCAAAAGTCTGTCCTACTTTCTGTGTGTTTCCCATGTACTGAGAAACAATTTTTTTAAAAAAAAAACCTTTCCCTTTCTTTGTGCATATTTCTTAGTCCTTTAGACATATACTTAAAGTTTTAACATCTAATGTCTTGGTTGTTTCTGGTTTTCATGAACTCCAGAGAATGTTATAGTGTGAGTGATTTGTGTTAAGGCCCTCCTGGTCTCACCATGGTTTCCAGTAATATTTCTCTAGCTCCCTGGAATAGGAGCTCTACACAAAATGAATTCAAAAAAGCTCCTCAAATCTGGGTCTATCAGAAACACTTCTGCTGTATTTATAATGTAACCGGAAGCTGGTTAGATGAGGGTGTTCCCTCTCCCATATTGTGACAAGGTTACCTTGTGGGGTAATAACATAAATTATATTTTTAACAATTCCTGATTACACTAAAACAATCACAAGACATTTAACTTATTTATTATTTACGGTATTGATTACAGTCAGCACAAATAGGTTTCATAACTGGCTTACCCTTGCGATGCTTATCATCTGTTGTTCTGAGTCTCTCTGAATAATGATTTTTTTTGCAGTTATAGAAATAACGAATGGGTACTGACAGAAGGAAAACCTGCTCAACAAGCGAAAACAGAAAAAGCAAAATGGTGCATTTTTAGCAAAATTACACTAAGGGAACCTAAGGTACCCTGCAATATAAAACATTACTTTTGTGTGGTGTTTTACCATTTACAAAAAAATTTATGTGCATGATTTTATATCCATAAACCTATGAAAAATGTATCATTCCTGAAAGTGCAGTGCCTTAATTCCCTATAGGAAGCCACAGCTAACTTTCTAAATATGTGCTAGTCACTTACATCATTCACACAAATCGTTTCCATTTGTAAAGCCACCTATATTATCTGTGAAAAACATGGCCAACAGCAGGATAAAGTGCCAAAAGTGTTGATGGTGGAGAAATAGGACAGAATATTTACATGTTCAAATGAATATAAAATTCAATATTCAAGGACTATTTCTGATGTGTGAAAATCAGAAATGAGAAAATACAGCAATAATAGCATGCAAAAAGGAGTCATAATTTAAGAGTAATAGAATAAAGTTAGAAAAATGTTAGTAAGTACTATATTTAATGGTACAAAAACATGAAATGCATGAACTTATAAAGATATAAATTGTTATCAAAGAGTATGGAAATAACTTGGCTCCCAGGTCAGAGTTAAGTCTTATACTATATATGCAAGCCACAAACCATACAGCCATAAATACATGTGGAAAGAATGAATATGGCGGCAGTGATAGTTTGGGAGGTAGACTCCCATCAGAAGGGGCTGCAGTGTGTGCTAAGGTAGAGCTCAGCGGTAGAAGTGCAATGAAACCCTCGATGTTAGCTGTTCTCCATCTAAACACAGTAGGTGGTGTATCTGCAGCCACTGGTTGCAAAGAAGACATGAGAAAGAAGGGACAGCCCTATGTACTGAACATCAGACAGCTTTGACTCTGACTCCAAACTGATAACAAACCCAACTTGTTCAGTACTAGTAATAATAGTAGTAACTGAATGACTAATGCTAACTGAAAGTTTGGAAATAAAAGAAAATGCAATGAACTTAAAAAGGATATATGTTGGTTTCATTATATACTTTAAAACAGTGCTTCTCAACCTTTGTCATTTTGGTACATGAAAAGAAAATACTATGTACATGAAGTACCCAGATAAACAGCCCACGGTCAGTAGTGACTTGCTGAGGTCCAGAGCCCATTCTAGATCCCAGCTGACTGCCAACGGCAGCCGGGACCACCTGGAACACCTGTGGAGCACACTGCTGGCATGCTGCCCTGCGACTGGAAGGAGCTCTGTATTAAAAGTTGTCAAGGAAACAGTGCAACTCTTAGTTGTTTTATGGCCACAATTATGTTAAAATAGGAAGAAAAGTATCTTGGGAAGAGAAACTCTACCAAGAAAATATTCCACAGTTTGATTATAGTCTTTAGAAAAAATCATTTCCAGTTGTGATAGCTCATATGTGCACTGAGATTTGATCAGAGGGCCATTATAAACTTTAGGTCAATTCTCGTAGAATTCCTGGAAAGCTGAATCAATTCAGGTGTATATCTGGAAAGCTGAATCAATTCAGGTGTATATCTGGAAAGCTGAATCAATTCAGGTGTATTATCTGGAAAGCTGAATCAATTCAGGTGTATATCTGGAAAGCTGAATCAATTCAGGTGTATATCTGGAAAGCTGAATCAATTCAGGTGTATATCTGAATCAATTCAGGTGTATATCTGGGTTGTTTATATCTATAACTATATCTCTTCATCTTCTTAAGAAAAGTCTCCTGTATATTTCATGTTTGGAAAATAAATTACATTTGAGATAGGATTGATAATTTAATCCAAATATGGATAAAAAGTATAGGTATTCAAGAATTTTGCCAAGCATTTCAAAAACCTGTTGCATTAAACTGTGAAGCTCCTTTCTCTTCCTATTACTTCTATAAGTAATTCATAATCACTATTTGGGTGCAGACTGAGGGAGAAGGAGCGAATGTGTATCAGGTGACCATATGTATGTGATAATGAATTAGATTAAGCACTGGTACACTATGGCCTCCAAGACCAGGTGGCTTATCACCAGTTTTTGTAAAGTCATCTGGAACATTTATAGCCATTCATTTACATATTGTCTAGGACTGTTTCATGCTAAAAAGAAACATGTATTGTTCGCTGAACTGAAAATATTTATCTTCTGATACTTTAGAGAAAAAATATGTAAGTTGCCCTTGTGCATAGAATACTAAGCTCCAAGAGACCGTGTACCTAGGGAAGACCCCTCCTGTTCTTAAAAAGACGTTATTAACCAAAATAAAACTATATTAACATGTGTATAAACTCAAAATGTACCAAAAGTAAAACCTTTTGATAGACACAATGATATTTTAAAGATATGTATATGTTTATATGTACAGGAATTGTATTATTTATAATATAAACTTAAAATCCAGTTTTTTTAAAAATAACATTTTGTTAGAGAGATGAGCTGTAGACCATACCTGTGAGAATTTCCAAAGCTCTGCCAAGTATGATACTCTTCCATGAGATCAATGTGATCCAAGGTAGAATTATAGAAATCCGTGTAAGGAATAAGGGGAGGATGAACCAAATTGTTGGCAGTATCTGTGAAGATAAATTCTCATGTAGTGCTCTTTTCCAACATGTAGCGATCCATTCTAATAATAAACACATTGTTTAGCATCTATTGGCTAGCTTTAACTTAAATGTCCATTTTGCAGCTTTAACTTAAACTCCTGTTTTGCAGTTCCAACAACAACAACAAAAAAGCCATTTTTAACACTGTGGTCAAAATGCAGCTATTTCTTACTTTAAAAAGAAGTGTGATGAGGATCATAAAATGTTTAGAGTGCAGATGGCCACCTAAGCACCATTTCTCCACCAGTGTTGTCTCTTGTAGGATTCCTCCGTAATTAGTGGGAGTTCATGTTTTCTCAGGAATTAGTACTTAGTGGATCATCTGTACTTAAGACCATAATATAAAACACTGGAGAAACAAACCTTTTCCCAGCTTTATAAATTTTTTAATTTTAAAAATTTAAATTAAAAAATTATATAATGTAAAATTTATAAACAAAACAGGAAATATTTTTTTTCTTCAAAATAATGGTTTACAAGTTAAAGCTGCCTCCCTAGCACTCAGAGATACTCAAGGTATACCCTGCTATTTCTCCCGAGACTAGTGAGGGCGAGACCAGCTGACACCTACTGAGCAAAGCCAGCACTTTGGAGGCTGATGGGATCCACCAGGAACACTTTGTCAGAGGTGGGAACTCTTCTGGCTTCGCGGGAAACAGACGCAGGGAAACAAACTGTAGTAACCTCTCTACCAGCTGTTTGAATTTCTTCTGGGATAATCTGGCAAAGATTTTGAAATAATTCCAATCAAAATTTTCATTTCTTATTTTGTCAAAATATTTTTTCTAGAGATCAAACTACATCCTATGCACACAGATTATAGACTATTCATTCTCTCAAATTATATTTATTAAGTTGACAACATTTCAAAAGATATGAAACCCTATCATGGATACTGCTTCTCAAGTAAGAAATAAACACCCAAATTACTGTAGTGTCATTAATGTAATTTTAAGTTTTCAGTAGTCAGTTTCATGATTCACAGATCCCGCACTTGAAGGCTAACCTGCATGCTAACGTTTATCCCTTACACCACAGGTCAGCACTTGTGCTTGCATGGTTGTTTGTGGACATAAATCAATGGTGAGAATGTGGAGGCATGCACGAATGAGGGCCAGCATCTCATACTGGAACCCAGTGTCCTTTCTACAGTCTAATAACATGTTTTTCATCTTTTTGTGATTTTTTTTTTGCATGGCAGTATATACCTGTAACCCCTATAATTGGGAGGCTGAGACAGGGGGATTGTGAATTAGCAGTCCATTGGGATACATGGTAAGCTCTAGGTCAGCCTGAGGTACAGAGTGAGAGTCTGTCTCAAAAACCAAAAGCAAAAACCCAAATCCCACAGTGTAATAATTAAGTGCTGGCTAGTTCCAATGAACAAGAAGGATGTGGTGTGTTGTATAAAGAAATGGATGCATTATAGTCATACTGGCATGGTTCATAGTGCAACCATCATGACCTCAATTTAACCAATCAACTTACATGGAATAAAGTCAAGTATTAGCACTCAAAAAGTGGATGCTTGGTGAGCAGACAGGACTATACACAGGCCCCTGAGCAGGCTCAGTGGTGGTGTCTGCAGGTTCATCTGATGGTGACCTTGCAAACACTGCTAGTGTGAATAATGACAACTGACTGCACTGAGCTCTCATTTTGGAAATATTTTGCCCTTTTGGTTTCTATCCACCATAGAGAAAAGTCTGTTAATGTAAATACACTTCTGAGGGGAAGAAGTAATGTGCTTTTGCAATCTTGTATTTTTCATAAGGCAAAGAGAAAGCATCACATAAATAATAAGATGTGTTTATAAACAGAGAAGAAATAAAAAGATACACAATGAAACAATGGGTGAACAAATCCAGTTGAGCTGTATAAAAAAACAGAAACGTGCCATAGAAAAATTGCAAATAATAGATATTTACAACAATTTTCACAAAAACATTATCACTTAGATTAAAAATAGATTTTTATATATTACTAAATCATATATTTCATAACTGGCTTTTGAAACATTTCAAAGTATAAACATCATTCCTAAAAATCTTTAAAACAGTCAAATATGGTAAAGGTTTACAGTAGCTTATCACAAAATTAGTAATATCACATTGAAAACTGAGAGACTGAAACGTCTTAGTATTGCAGAAGGTTTACTTTTTCAGCCAGTGAACTAGGAAATGGTGGTCAGCTTCCACTAGGGCAGCTATCTGTCGTAGCAAATGAGCATAGATGACATATGTAGATGTGATATTAAATTGAGGATTCTGAAAAAGATATGAAAGATAACTGTGTTAAATTGTGTTAACAAGGAAAGTCATAAAGTGTAGTAATAAGGGCGGCGGGGCTGCGTCCCCAGCACCCCGGCTGCCTGGCTAGCTTATGCCCGAAATAACAACACACAAATTGTATTCATTTAAACATTGCTTGGCCCTTTAGCTCTCGCCCTTACTGGCTAATTCTGATATCCGGATCAACCCATTTCTAATCATCTGTGTAGTGCCCCTAGGTGCGCTTACCGGGAAGATTCTAGCCTATGTCCATCCTGGGTCAGAGCTTCATCGCGTATGTCTGCCCAGGAGCCGGGAGCATGGTGTCTCTTCTGAGGCGTCTGCTCCCAAGAGGAGAGCTGTGGAGTCTGAGCTCACTTCCTCTTCCTCCCAGCGTTCTGTTCTGTTTACTCCTCCCACCTATCTTCTAACCAATGAGGGCCAAGCAGTTTCTTTTTATTTAACCAATGACCTTCCTCCATCAATAAAGCTTAATGAGTTTTAAGTGGCAAATTCAGGAAGCTACATTTGAGTTTCTGCAGTTCTTTAAAAACAAGTGATTTGTCATTTCTTTAAGCAAGACTGGTTCTGCTGCAGTACAACGCACAGGCAAATCGGGGTCTGAGGGTCGATCCTACCACATTAGCTGTGCGTCATTAGGTGTGGTTTTAAAACTTTAATTCTTAATTTCCTCAGTTGAAAGATGGAAATATTATCTACCTCAAGAGTTGTTTTGAGCTTTAAAAAAAGAAAACATAAGCACTTAGGTTTATCTTTCATAAATACTGGTAATCACTATTATCCAATTAAATAACAACAAAATAATATGGGTTTTCTGGACTTAAAAAGGAACACCATGTAATGCTAGCTGTGAAGCTTCTGCACTGGGAAATGATTGGCTGCACATGTCACAAAGAACAAGCGTGTCCTCTGACAACTTTTCCGTGTTAAAGGACTGCAAGAGTTTTCACAACAAAGCAAGGCCCACGTTCTCTTTCAAAAAGCTGATGCTTTATTACAGTGTACATTTCAGAAATGTCTGTAAAAGTAACTATTATTAAAATCAGGTGCTGGCTGGGGAGATGGCCAGGTGGTTTAGAATGCCTGTTGCCCTTCCAGAGGATCTGAGTTTGGTTTCAGAACCCAGAACTGTACAATGCTAGTTCCAGGGCATGTGACTAGCCTTCACGGGCACTCAACACATGAAGCATGTACACACGCACAAATAAAATGTAAAAATAAATCTTTAAAAATTGATCCAATTGTGATAATGATAAAAGAACACTGTTTTTCAAAACTGATGAACAGGAGTGAAATTGGCGCTGATCGTACTCCAGCCACAGCTCTGGGAAAGGGTGATGTGTGAGCAGAGCTGACCGCTAACACACTCCTCTAAGACAGCTGAGCTTCACAGTGTTGTTTTGTAGCTTTTCTCTCTGCATGTTTTCTTTTCTTCTAGTTTTGATGCTTTTCTCATTTATTTCCTTTATCTTTCTTGGTCATTCTCCCTTCCCATTTTTTTGTTTTTTGTTTTTCTTTTGTTTCCTATGTTTCTTTTATTGAATATGATACTGGTAATATCATAATACTGAATTAAATGCTTAATATTTTTTACTTTTAAGTGAATTAATATACTTGGACAACTTGGTAAATTTATAAAGAATGATGCAAATGTGTTAAATAATATAGATTTTTCAAAAATAATTAAAAATAAAAATTTGCTTTGTATATTTTTGAATCTGTATCTCTCTCATGAGGAAGCAAGTATCATTTTGCCTTAGAACAAATAGTAACAACTTCGATGTTTCTATCAGAATTCTAATGAACATTAGTGAACAATATGGACAACTTAGAAACCGGGCACATGGGGAAGTTCTTTAGCCTGTTCCAGTTAGTACAAAGGAAAGAGTCTAAATGAAATGGGAAGAACATCCATTCTGTTTGTTCCTGGACACCATGGAAAGTGGACAAGACCTCACTAATAACTTAAGTCCTCACCTAATTTAGCTTCTCGGTGTTTGTTACAATGTTAGTCTTTGGGTTGCAAGTAACTATTATTCTGAAGAGTATTAATACGATTGACAAGTAATAGTTATCTGCTATCATTTAATTTGTACATGCAGACTGACATGAATCTAACAATTCTCACTTACCTGTAACAATATAAAATATGCTCTAAGATCATCTTTTGTTCGAGGGCTGAAAAAAGAACATGCATGACTGATTACAAATGACCATTGAATTTCATAGTATCTAACAAAGACATGACCATTACATGTTTTTCCAAGAACTGAGAAGCCAAAATGAATTTAAATTCACAGGCATTATTCTTATTGAGAGAGTAACACATCTCTAGTATCCTGGGAAATAGGTTAGTTCTGAGTACCCCTAAAACCCAAATTCCTCAAAGAGCTATAGCATTTTAAGGTAAAAGACTAACTAGGGAAATGGTTAAAAGTTGAATAAATAATCAGCAATTTAAAATATATTTTGTTTAACACAGATTATTTTTACTTAATATTTATCTATACATTAAAGGAAGAAAATGTGCTTCTGCTTACAGGCCATTCCTGAAGTGACAGAAATGTCAAGAAACTGCAATAAGCAGTCCCTGAATTTTCAAACATAGCTAAAGCATAAGAAAAAGATCCTACAACTGTCAGCATGAAGATGACAGGATTCTTTAAAGAGGAAATTACTAAATCCCTAAAAGAAATCCAGGAAAATACAAACAGTGTGAGGAAATGAATAAATCTCTTAAAGAAATCTATGAAGGGCTGGAGAGATGGCTCAGTGGTTAAGAGCACTGGCTGCTCTTCCAGAGGTCCTGAGTTCAATTCCCAGCAACCACATGGTGGCTCACAACCATCTGTAATGAGATCTGGTACCCCCTTCTGACCTGCAAGCATGCATGAAAGGAATGCTGTATACATAATAAATAAATCTTTAAAAATAGAAGAAAACATTTTAAAAAAATCTATGAAAAAACCAGTGGCAGGAAATGAATAAAATTATTAAATATCTGAAATGGAAGTAGAATCAATAAAGAATACCCAAACTGAGGGAATTCTGGAAGTAAAAATTTTAAGAATTTGAATAGAAACTATAGAGCCAAGCTTTGCCAACAGAATATAAGAGATAGAAGAAAGAATTTCAGGTGTTGAAGATACAATAGAAAAAATGAAAACATCAGTTAAAGAGTTGAATCAAAAAACAAAAACAAGCCGGGCGGTGGTGGTGCACGCCTTTAATCCCAGCACTCGGGAGGCAGAGGCAGGCGGATCTCTGTGAGTTCGAGACCAGCCTGGTCTACAAGAGCTAGTTCCAGGACAGGCTCCAAAACCACAGAGAAACCCTGTCTCGAAAAAAAAAAAACAAAAAACAAAAACAAAAAAACAAAAACAAAAACAAAACAAAACAACAACAACAAAAAACTCCTGACAAAAACATCCAGGAAAGCTGGGACACTATGAAAGACAAAGCATAAGAATAACAGGAATCAACTGGTCCAGAGACAGCAATCTCCACTGGAACAGGTACAGGGGAGTAAGTGCTGAATGAGTGAGCCAGAGCCAGAGACTGCTGAGAGTTTGGATGTGAATCTGGGACCTTCAAGGCAATAGACCTAAGCTAGGACCCCTGTGGGTCTGGGCATGAGTCTAGGACCTCTGAGTGAATAAGCCTGAGCCAGGTCCTCTGTGGTTCTGGGCACACCTGAGTCTGGGAATTCCGAGGTAGTAGATCTGAGCCAGAAACCAACTCAAAGCCTGGGACTTCTGCAGGAGGGGATCCAGACCAGGATTTACAGAAACGGGTCAAAGCCGGTAACCTAGGCCAAAGTAGGCCTAAGACAGCAAACTCCAAGGGAGCAGGGCAAAGCACAGGAGTGCTGAGCTATCTCTAGGAACACAGAGTAACCAATGGGTTAACTAGAACTGTGGCACTGACTGTACCACGAGGAACAACCATCTGAGATTTGGAATCACTGGCACCTAGAAGATTACTCAACAGAATCTCAGACAGTCCCAACCACACCTATTAGAAGAAAACATGAGTAGAAAAGGTAAGAACACATGCAACACCACAAAGAGCAACACAACACCAGTAAAACCTAAAGACCCTACAATAGCAAGACCTAAACAACCAAATATAGATGAAGTAGAAGAAAATTACCTAAAAAATAATTTCAAGAGAATGTTTGATATTCTTAAAGAGGAAATGAGAAATTCCCTTAAAGAAATAGAGGAAAAGACAAACAAAAAATTGGAAGACATCAGCAAATCCCTTAAAGAAAACCAAGAAAAAAAAAATCGAACATATGAAAGAAACTATTCAAGACTTGAAAACTGAAACAGAGACAATAAAGAAAACACAAGTCGAGGGAATTATAGGAATACAGTTCATGAGAAAACGATCAGGAACCACAAACTCAAGCATGAACAGCAGAATACAAGAGATGGAAGAAAGAATCTCAAGCACTGAAGATACAATAGAGGAAATCGACTCATCAGTTAAAGAAAACATTAAATCTAACAAAAGCTTAACCCAAAATATCCAGAAAATATGGGACACCATGAAAAGGCCAAATCTAAGAATAATAGGTATAGAAGTAGGAAAAGAAGTTCAAATCAAAAGCACAGAAAATATATTTAACAAAACCATAGAAGAAAACTTTCCCAACCTAAAGAAAGATATACCTATGAAGATACAAGAAGATTACGGAACACCTAATAGACTGGATCCAAATAAAAAGTTCTCTCACCAAACAATAATCAAAACACTAAACATACAGAGTAAAGGAAGAATATTAAGAGCTGCAAAGGAAAAAGGCCAAGTAACATATAAAGGTATACCTATCAGAATTACACCTGACTTCTCAGTGGAGACAATGAAAGCCAGAAGGTCCTGGTCAAGCGTCATGCTGACATTAAGAGACCACGGATGCCAACCCAGACTACTATACCCAGCAAAACTTTCAATCACCATAGAAGGACAAAACAAGATATTCTACAACAAAACTAGATTTCACCAATACTTAGCCATAAACCCATCCTTACACAAAATACTAGAAGAAAAACCCCAACCCAAGGGAGTTGGCTACACCAACAAAAACACAGACAATTGATAGTCTCATATCAGCAAATCCCAAAGAGGGAAAAACGTACAAATTAACATCACCAACAATGAAAACTAAATTAACAGGAGATAGCAATCACTGGTTATTAATATCCCTTAATGTAAATGGACTCAACTCACCTATAAAAAGGCACAGGCTAACAGATTGGATACAAAAACAGAATCCATCCTTCTTTTACATACAAGAAACACATCTCAACCTCAAAGACAGACATTGTCTCAGAGAAAAGGGTTGGGAAAAACTATACCAATCAAATGAACCTAAGAAACAAGCGGGTGTAGATATCCTAATATCTAACAAAATAGACTTCAAGTTAAAATTAATAAAAAGAGACAAAGAAGGTCATTTCATATTAGTCACAGGAAAAATCCATCAAGAGGAAATTTCAGTACTGAACATCTATGCCCTAAATACAAGGGCACCCTCATATATAAAAGAAACACTTCTAACACTTTTAACATTAAACCCCACACACTAACAGTGGGAAGCTTCAACACTCCACTTTCACCACTGGACAAGTCAGACAAAAAATGAACAGAGAAATAAGAGAACTAACTGGTACTCTGCAGGCTACCAAAAAAAGAAACCTAAGCACCAACTCAACCATAAAGCCTTTGTTACAAACTTTGTGGGACTAACCAACTGACGTCAGATTTGACTTAAGGCCCAATCTACCATACCTGACATTGGATGGGCCTTAACCAAGAACCAGACACCAGATAGTTCAGAAACCTAGGGTAAAACCAAATACTACTTGTCTTTTTTTTTTTCTCAATAAAAAAACTCCTGATGATATTCTCATAGGTTGGTGCCTTATTCAGCCATCATCAGAGAAGCTTCTCTTGCAGCGGACAGGAGTAATACACAGACACACAGTCAGCTACTACACAAAGTGAGAGAGACCTTGAAACACAGCTCTAAACAAGTTGTTTCCATCAAATCCCTCCCCTCAGAATTCAGAGAACACCATGGAAGGGAAGGCAAAAGGAGTGCAGGAGACAAAGGGTACGGAGGACACTAGGGGAACCAGGTCCTCTAAAACAACTGAGCAAAGCTCATAAGAATTCAGAGACTGAAGGCACAATCACAGAGCCCACATATTTCTGCACCAAGTCCTCTGCATACAAACTGTATCCTTCAGTTCAATGCTTTTATGATGAGTCCTGAATGTGTAGAGGAATGGGTCTCTGATTCTTGTGCCTTCTCTTTTGGCTCTTTTTTATTGGTGTGGCTGGTCCAACTTCAATATGATGGTTATTGTTTTATCATAACATAACTTATTTTGCTATGTTTGGTTGTTTTCTCCTAGAAGTCTGTTATTTTTCTAATGAGGGTCAGAAAGGGAGTAGATCTGGAAGGGAGAGAAGAGAAGCAGAGAGAAACTGGGAGGAGTAGAGGGAGGGGAAACTATATATATATATATATATATATATATATATATATATATATACATACATACATATGGAAAATAAATGCCTAAAAACCATTCCCATCTAGCTACTAACTACAAGAATTTTACTTTGGGCATCATGAAAAATAGTATTTTTTTCAGTGTTAATCTTGATTTTAACATCAGTTTTGTAGGAGACTTTTAGTTTCAAATCTAACCAGTGTTTCTCACATGTTCAAGGTCTATAGTGCATTGTCTCATATGCTTAAAAGGAACCTTCTAATTTAAAAATTATTCATGGACATAAAATCATATGTAATCCAAGATCTTGACTGAACCCTAGACTAAAGGCAGAAGTCAGGTATTAGCCCTTCTGAGGGTACTAAAGTCTGATGAGTGAATGCTATATGCTCAGGACTTGGCTTTTTATCCACTACTTTTGCCTCAAGTCTTTTCCATTCCATTTGTACTTCAAAAGTAGCAGTGTTATTTATGTTTACATGAATTATTAGGCACAGCCAACAGAAAGTATCTATGAGCCTCTCTTCTGCTTTCGATAATGCTTTTGTTATGCTCAGGAAGTAGTCAAGACCCAGTTTGGCCTGAGGTGCTTACCTGAGTTTTCTCCTGAGTATTAGGAGTTTTCTTTAAGGCTAGTAACGTATTCTCTGAGAAAATTTTATTGGCTATAAGAAGTGCAAGGTTATTGATTAGTACTCATCCTATGTTTGCATAGCACATATGCCTAAACACAAAAATATTTACATTCAGCTTTGAAAGGTTCATTGATTTCCTTATGCTTATTTACAGATCCCAAGAAATCACAAATCTCAGTAAACTAAACAGCTTTGTTTCAAGTATTCTATGCTCTTTTCTGATCCATGTCATTATTAAAGCACATCTAAGATACTTCCTAAGAGTAAAACATACTCACATATATTAAGGATACATGAGATATGTATCTAAGTTATCTATACAGATTAGATGCAAGTTACAATTACCCTTTCCATTCTCGTAACAGGCTGTTAATGATTCCCTTCAATACAGACTTCTGAATATCTTGAGGCTGGAGGCAAAAGAAAATAATTAGATAAAATAATGGCTAGGATAGTTTGTGATTTTTTACATTCATTTTATTCACAGATCTATCTGGATAATTACAAGCAGACTTGGTGACTGTAGAATGGTACTAGGAACAGCAGTATCCATTTCACATCTGAGAACTCCAGGGAATACTAATGATGTAGATTATTACGAAGTTGTTTTCTGGGATTCGGAGAGTACAATCTGCAGAAATATATACGTGATCCTTTGATGACCAGCAACAGTCTTATATAACTAAAAAACAATTCCATTTTCCTTTCTTTGAGAGGAAAAAATCATGGACACAAGTTCAACAGTATAGTGTTTACTAAACTGAAATGGTTGGCATATACTTTGGATATGTATACACAGATTCAAGTTATACCTTTCTGTGTGCCAAAGGTTTCAGTATGTAATCCAGGATGGCCTTGAACTTTTCATCTTCCTTAGCTTCTTAAGTGCTGGGATTATAAGTATGTACAATTATACCTGGCTATTTGTGATGCATTTAATCCTAACAAGCCATGCTTGGTAATTTAGCAAGTGCAACCAAGTTATGTTCTATAAAAATTATATTTTTCTTTTATTTTAATATTATAATATAATTACATCATTCTATGTAGCGCGATTAATAAAAACCCAGAAACAAATATTGGGGTTCAACCTGAAGATTAGAAAAGAAAAGTAGCCAAGCCACTAGAGAGCTCTTACCTTTATGAAACTTCAGGCTGAAAGAGAGAGAGTTTCTGTCTCATCTTGCTTTATATTCCTCTTTAAAGTGCTGGGATTAAAGGCGTGCACTACCCCACCCAGCCTCTAAGGCTAACAAGTGTGGCTGCTGGGATTAAAGGTGAGTTCCTCCACTACCTAGTCTGTATGATTGACCAGTGTGACTGTTTTGCATTCTGATTTCAGGCAGGCTTTATTTATTAAAATACAAATGAAATATCACTACAATTTCCCCTTCCCTTTCCTTACTCCAAACTCTCCTATATAGCCCTCTTCACTCACTTTCAAATTCATGGTTCCTTTTTCATTGTTACGTGTGTATATGTTTATCACACAACCCCCCAAGTATAACCTGCTTAGTCTGTATAATGAATGTTATGTGTATGTGTGTTTTCAAGAATGACCTTCAGAATTGAATAGCCAAATAAAAGGAAAAATATTTTACCCTCATTCCCCAAACAAAATCGTAAGTACAGACCAGTAGTTATTAACCTGTGGGTCATGGCCCCTTTGGTAAACCTCTATCTCCAAAAATACTTACATTATGATTCATAACAGTAGCAAAATTATAGTTATGAAGTAGAAATGAAAATAATTTTATGGCTGGGGTCACCACAACATGAGGAACAATAGTAAAGGATCGCAGGAAGGTTGAGAACCACTGGTATAGACCAACATCTCACTTAAGCACAGATGTAAAACACTCAATAAAATATTAGCAAATTGAGCCAAAAACATACAAAAAGAATTAGACACCTTGGCCATGTAGAATTTATTCCAACTTTTAAAGGCGGATTTGACTTTTGAAAACAAAAGTATATAATTATGTTAGCAAACTAAAGAAAATTCTTAATTTCTACTCAAGAAATCTGAGACGGTGTTAAGCACTTCCTGTGACGGATTCAGAACTACACAAGCAATGTCCTTTCCCTGAGTAAGTGAAACATGAGTTTAGAAAGTCTTCCTAAACACAGACTGGATAAAGAAGTATTTTCTGTTTCATTCTCAGTTAATTAGAAAAAGAATAACTCGAGTTTTTGAAAATTTCAATTTTATTGATCATAAAATTGTATCAGAAATTCTACTGAAATTATCTTACAAAATGGCTGCAAAATCAAAATAGAGGAGCTGAAGAGATGGCTCAGCAGTCAAGAGCACTTATTCCTCTTCCAGAGGACCTGAGTAGTTCAGTTCCCAGTACCCACACAGGAAGCTGACAACCACCTGTAATTCCAGCTCCAGGGGATCGGGTATGCTCTGGTGGCCTCTGTAGGCACCTTACACATACAGCATACATTCATACAGTCATACACATAAATTAAAAATCAAAATAAATACTTTTTAAAAAATAAAAGAGTTGTGCAATAAATAATAGCATAATGTTACACCACAGGGATATGTCCATAAACAATACTTACAGTGTTAAGTAAGGCATCAAATACAGCGTTCACCAAATTAGCATTAACCCCAGAGTCCTCAATCGTATTAAATGAGGCAGTGGCATCTTTCTGCAAATTCAATTGAAGAATTAAATATGTTGGATATTTCATAGATTGTTCTTAATATTATCTGAACCATACTTTTTTTTATAATCTCAACAAATCTTGTTTGATGATCCAAAAAAGTAAATGAGCTCATAAGAAAGATTTTGATAACTTTTTTAAAAATTGAAAGAAATCAGCATTAATAGTGAAATAAATATTTACTAAATCACATAATATTTTGATACATATAATTGAAAAACATACACTGTTTAAGTCTATACTGACTATAAAATCGAGTCTGATTTTTTATTTGAAATTATAAGTGAATGGATCCTTATACATTATCTTTTATACATTATAATGTATCTTTTATACATTACCTTAAACGCAGCATTTAATTCTGTGAAGGAATCAAATGCTGTTATATAAAAAGCATGTACTGATTTCCAATTTCCTGTTGACTCAGCTTTTTCTAAATGTTCCCTAAAAAACAAAGTAAAACAAATAAAACCATATATTAACCATAAGTGGAGAGAAACATCATCCAGATAAAACGGCATTTCTTTTTTAAAAAAAGAAAGTAATTACATAATTCTAAATAATAAAAGCAACATAAATTGTTATAGTTGATATAAAAATAGCATATAAATCAGGTGGTGGTGGTTCATGCCTTTAATCCCAGTACTTGGGAGGTAGAGGCAGGCAGATCTCTGTGCGTTCAAAGCCATCCTGGTCTACAAAGCAAGTTCCAGGACAGCCAGGGCTACTGAGCGAGTTCCAGGACAGGCTCCAAAGCTACACAGAAAAACCCTGTCTCAAAAAAAAGTTAGCATATAAATATATAGTTCTTAATTGTATTAAAATATCAATTCAGCTTTAATGTTTTTCATTTACCTATTTTTTTAAATGTTCTTTTTTTAAAAGTTTTTTCCCCCCCCAAGAGTCTTGTTCTGTAGTCCCTGCTGGACTCAAGTTTGGAGTGCTCCTGCCTCAGGCTTCTGAGTGCTAAAACTATTGATGTGTACCCTCATGTTTCCCTTTTCCATAACAGTCCAGCTTCTGGAGCTGACTTTCCCATTCTCACTTCAGTGTTTCTAATTCAGAGTGATGTTACAGCTTTTACCGTATGGTTACACAGTAGATGAATTCGTGTGTGTGTTTGTGTGTGTGTTAATGGTAGAATTCATTATTTACTGACATCCTTTTGGTTCAATTTGACTCAAGAATCTCTTAGTTTCTTTTTTTTCCTACAATATATCTACTATCCATTATTCACACATTTATTTATATCTTCAACTTAAGATATATTGTCAAGGTATCTTTTGTGTCTTTTATCTGATATCTTAACAATCTACAAGTTCAGGCAAAGATGTTAAACTACATAAAGCACTGACATGCAGATCACTATCATTCTACACAGAAGAGTGAGCTGGAACTTACTCAAAGTCTTTCACACTTTTGGGCTGGCTAGGAAGGGTAGGTTCTGGAAGGGCTGGGACCTTCACTTCAGATGGTAATGCATCCACAGACATCCGCTGTTTCTGTCTAACATCAAGACAAAGTGGTGGTAGATCTCTCACTGTGAAGTTAAGAGAATGTAATGAATGTAAACTCTTCCAAATTAGCCAATATTAGGGTAATTCAATGTGAACAGCAAACAGAGCATTTTATAATGCATTCACTTTGGGATCATATTAACAAAAACCCTATCCCAGTGACTGGCACACCCCAAGCACTTCACTTTCAACAGTTATTAATTAGGCCATGTCTTCCATGCATTCAGAGCCTTTAATAGCTATTTGGCTATACCTTATATAGAGTTTACTACCTATCTCCACTTCTCCCCAAAGCCATTTATCAATGAAATGTATAGTTCTTTCTCTTGCCTTCCTTTTCAAAGGTGTCTTTCAAGGAGTATTTCAGTGAAACTTAATATTGTTATTGCTTATTAACTTTTCAGAAACATGTAAATTACTTATATAAGTCCTCTATAACTTGTAAGTCTTAGCATTTTCTTATCAGTGTCCATAATAAGTAAGATCTTATTTTTGAGTTTTGTTCTGACCTATTTGTTCTTTTGAGTGTTCTATCATTTTCATTAAGTAGTTACATATGTTTAAGATCTCAGTTGTGGGCATGTATTTCTCATGTGTTTTCATTGTCTTCATGATCATTTATTAGCTCCTTGTTATAATAAAAATTTGTAATTGAAAATTACAAAACTTGACCATGACCCTTTTGTTGCTAATTGTTCCTTGAAAATGTTATTTCTGAGCTTTCAGAAGCACGTGCACTTGGGCCAGTTGCTGTTTCTAAGATCTCTATTACCCACATTCTCCCTCCTCCTTGTACTCAGTAGATTTTTCTTCGGTCACTATGCTCCTCAACTGTGTTATAAGCTCAGTCTGCAAGCCCTGGGTTATCTCAGAGAATCCTCAAGGATTATTTCCTTTAGACCTAATCAAGAGACCTCTCTGTATTCACCTGCTCTTGACAAAATCCTTTCAGCTTTAGAACCTGCCTTCTAAGCTCATCAGTGAATTCCTATTGTTTTGAAACTCTCTTATCTCTCCCCATCTCCCCTTACCCCCAAAAGTTAGAAGGGAAGGAGGTCGGGCCTTGGGAAAACAGGAGGATTGGGATAAAGGAAGGTTGGACAGGGGAGCACGGAACCACAATTCTTAGTTAAGGGAGCCACTTTAGGGTTGGCAAGAGACCTGACCCTAGAGGGGCTCCCAGGTGCCCATGCCGAGGTCCCCAGTTAGTTCCTTGGACAGTTGAGGATAGGGAACCTGAAATGACCCTATCCTAGAGCAATACTGATGAATATCTTGCATATCACCATAGAACCTTCATCTGGTGATGGATGGAGATAGAGACAGAGACCCACACTAGAGCACTGGACTGAGCTCCCAAGGTCCCAATGAGGAGCAGAAGGAGGGAGAACATGAGCAAAGAAGTTGGGACCACGAGGGATGCACCCACCCACTGAGACAGTGGAGCTGATCTATTGGGAGCTCACCAAGGCCAGCTGGACTGTGACTGAAAAAGCATGGGATAAAACTGGACTCTCTGAACATGGCGAACAATGAGGGCTGATGAGACGCAAAGGACAATGGCACGGGGGTTTTGATCCTACATAATGTGATGGCTTTGTGGGAGCCTAGCCAGTTTGGATGTTCACCTTCCTAGATATGGACGGAGGGGGGAGGTCCTAGGTCTTACCACAGGGCAGAAAACCCTGACTGCTCTTTGGACTGGAGAGGGAGGGGGAAAGGAGTGGGGGGAGGGGGAGAAGGGTGGGAGGAGGGGGCGTAGGGTGGGAGGAGGGGGAGGGAAATGGGAGGCTGGGAGGAGGTGGAAACTTGTTTTTTTTTTCTCCTTTTCTCAATAAAAAAAAAAAAAAAGAAACTCTCTTATTCCAAGGTCCACTAAAGAGCTTTCATTGTTCTCCTGATACCTTCTGTCCAGCAGCTAACACCAGGAAGAACTTATATTTTTGGGTTATTTGTTCTGCTTATCTTTAGGGGTTTAACTGGCCATTTTATCAGTTAAATTTATTGTAAACTATGTTCATGATTTTAAGCTGCGATACACAGTTAACCCATTTTTTTTGTAGTGCTGTAGGGAGACTGAAAGCCTGTACTGTTTCTGCTGCTGTAATCACAGAATCTGGCACTTGGCCTTTAATTTTTATTTTAGAAAACAGAAAATTCTCTCATAACTGCACTAGCTGATTTTAACTACTTTTCCTTTTAGTAGTTTATATATTTATGATTAACAAAATTGCAATCTAAATCTCTTCTAGTGTGTTTTCCTTCACTGAAGTATATGTTAAACACTAAGAACAATCCAGTAAGTAGTAAATGATGTCATCAATGGATTCATCTACTGATGACAAGAGTGAATGGACTATTAGGAGGTGGGGCCTAACTACAGCCAGGTTACTCTTCAGTCAGTGTTTTATTGTTGTGAACAGACACCTGAACAGGGCAACTCTTATAAAGGAAACCATTTAGTTAGGGCTTGCAAAAAGTTTCAGAGGTTTAGCTCATTATAATGGCGGAGAGCATGGTGGCATGCAGGTAGACCTGGTGCTGGAGAAGTGGCTAAGAGTTTTACATTTGGATTTGCAGGCATCAGGAAGGAAGATAGCCACTGGGCCTGGCTTTTGAAACCTCAAAGCCCACCTCCACTGACACACTTCCTCCAAACTCCTCCCCCTGGTGACCAAGCATTCAAATCTGTAAGCCTATGGGGGCCATTCTCATTCAAACCACCAGTTACTTATTGGAAGTGTGTGCTTCAAAGAGGTTTATCTTATCCTCAAACACACTCTCTGTCACCTTCCAGCTGCCCCGAGGTAAGCAACTCTACCTCTCCCATGTATAATGGGTTAAGTGACAATGGACTGAAACAATGACTTAAATCTTTCCTCCCTTTAAAGTGATTTTCTCAGGTTATTTCATCCTAGTTATAAAAAGCTAACTAAGGTAATCTATTTAAAAATAAACTTTCATATTAGGAGATAGTACAGTTTTCAATTTTCATATTCCAGAGAGTAAAGCTTTCAAGTTTTACTAACCAAACTTGAAACCTGATGGCTGAGCCCTCCTTAGGGTCTGCAATGAAGCAGGCTGGGACAGGACATAAGAACCTGATTTCTAACATGCTCTCAGGAGGTGCTGATGCTGCTGGTCTAGGAAGTACACTGTGGTTAGTGATGTGATGCTGACAATATACAATAGACTATTACACTTCTTTGCTTCCATAATTATTTTATACCTCTTACTAAATATGTAAATATTAAAGAGCTAGTAATTTGTAATGTAAAAAATTTGATAAAGGCTTGATTTGTTTGCAAGTAAAATGAAATATTTCCCTAAATGACTTTTTAGAAATTTTTATAAGAGGAAGGGGCATTTTAGCAGAAAAGAAATAAACCGCAGTCTGTTACAATTATTTTTTTCTGGCACTTTTAGTTTTTCACATTCTTCACTAGGCTTACCCTTCCTTATCCCTTCCCACACACTTTTCCAACCTGGCTATAAACACCCACTATTAAACAGATTCATTCAAGATGAACTTATTCACAAAGTAAGCCGATAAGCATGGACATTTTTGTACCTACTCACTTTTATTAATACCACGCTGAGGTAGAAGAGCAGTGGAGTCAAATTAGTAAGAGAATTTGATTTTGGCAGAGCCCGAAAATCAGGGGAGTCTTATGTAAGAGAACTAGTAATGCAAAGGCCAGGAGTACAGTCCAATGAGGCAATCAGAGGCCAGTCAGAGGCTCTATTTAAATTACAAAGGTAACCTGACTGAAAAACCCTGCAGAATGCCAGCACACATGTTAATGAAATCCAAGTCTGAAAGGAGCTGAATCCCTTGCTCATATCAGTGAATGAAAGCCAAATTACAGGATGTGCCATTCAGCTATTAAGGGAAGAAAAATAACAGCTCACAGCTGCTCCTATATCCCCAAATATCAAGGCATTGTTTCTAGAGATAGGCTTTCTGCCTTTTCCCACAGATGGTTTATTAAAATTTAATTCAAAAGAGAAAACCAATAACTATGGTGATTAATTAAACCTCATATCGATAACATAAATAGAACAGGAAAATCTTTGTCCTGACATATGCAACTCTGCAATATAGGAGGATATTGTAATACAGTAAAAAAAAAAGCTAAATTACATTTGTGAAAACTTGTCATTTAGGTTTCATTCAGCCAATACTTGGGAACACTTCGTGCTAAATTGATAAGCAGTAATCATTTTCCTTCCTTTTAATAAACTGCTGCCAATTTTAGTTGGTTGCTTAGAAACATTAAGTAAAACACTTGAAGCCAATGTAAGAAGAACATGACTGTGGTGAGGACTGTTAGTATATTAAAATGTGTGTGGACTGTAATACAGTTATGTATAAGGGTGTGAGATTATCAGCAAAATTTTGCCATCTCACTATTTCTATTGGTTGAATGGTTGAAATGGTATATGTAGCTTTCTACAACTGACATTTTGGTTGGCCATATGAAGACTGTTCCCGCACAGCCAGTACAGGTGGTAAAGGAGACAAACAACAATGTCAATGCAGACTGTGTGTTCAAGAGATGGAACCTGGGTCTATGTGCTGCCGACACAAAGTAATGGCATACAAAGAGTTTCTGCTTTTAATACACAACAGCAAAATATTATATTCAAAGTTTCATAAGTAATGGAAAAGCACAAGATTTCAAAATAAGGGGCTTTGGATCTACTGCTTCCTGAGTTACTCTGTTAACCTTAGATAGCCGCTGAAGCTCTTGGAACCTCAGCTCAATATAAAATGAATGAAATGATCAGTCATTCCTAAGGCAGAGAACTTGAAAGGCCAACTTGGGTGTGTAACTGAATGGACTGCTTGCCTGGGAGTAGCGCTCCCTTTCTTTTTTTTTTTTTTTTTTTTTTTTTTGGTTTTTTGAGACAGGGTTTCTCTGTGGTTTTGGAGCCTGTCCTGGAACTAGCTCTTGTAGACCAGGCTGGTCTCGAACTCACAGAGATCCGCCTGCCTCTGCCTCCCGAGTGCTGGGATTAAAGGCGTGCGCCACCACCGCCCGGCAAAATATCAGCACTTCAGGATTCTTTACGTTGTAACCATTTGTTTACTGTTCCAGTTGGCAGCATGAACCTGGGAGAGCAGAGACTAAAAATGAGGTGAACTAAGTCTCATGCAATAGCCAGCTTTATTCAGAGCATTGGACAATTTATACTCTGAAGGTTAAGTAGAGTCATCTGAGTAAAGTTTACAATCACAAGGACAAGTCACATGTGGCAAAAAAAAAAAAAGCTTTTCCAAGAGGCATATGGATTACAACAGCTGATGTAAATTCACTTCTATCTGATACACCTGGGAGAAGCACTAAAATACATCCCAAGAACAATTCTGTGTTTTGAAGAAACTGAGATCACAAAACTCATCTTGTTTTCTTGGAGTTTTCTTACAAGAATCCAGAATTCCCACATGACTTCATTCTTGGACTGTGTTCTGACAACTGTTCAAAAACAAAGCCAGGCAGTGGTGGCGCATGCCTTTAGTCCCAGCACTCAGGAGGCGGAGGCAGGTGGATCTCTGTGAGTTCGAAGCCAGTCTGGTCTACAAAAGCTAGTTCTAGGACAGACTCCAAAGCTACAGAGAAACAGGACCTACAAAACAATCAAATATTTTTAAAAGTCTCTTATCACTGTGATTAGTATCATGATCTGTAATACAGAAGCTGAAGTAGCAAAGGAAAGTAAAATGTACATGCCACCTAAAAGCTTCATTTCAGGTACAGTGTCCTGCTCTAGAGCATGTTTTAAGGACAGTTTTTGAAGAATCAAAAGCCCTATCTTCTTTTCCTAGGTCTACACAGTATATCCACAAATGTGGTCGTTTAAAAATATGCCCCCAGAACCAAAAAGATGAACATGGGATGTACTCACTCATAATTGGTTTCTAGCCATAAATAAGGGTCACGGAGACTACAATTGGTGAACCTAAAGAAACTAAATAAGAAGGTGAACCCAAGGAAAAACATATAGTTATCCTCTTGGCTATGGGAAGTAGACAAAATTGCCGGGGAGAAAATTGGGATCTTGGGGGTGGGGTGGGATGGGGGTAAGGGGTGACGGGGAGAGAAAAGTTAGAAGGGAAGGAGGGGGGAACTTGGGGAAACAGGAGGATTGGAATAAAGGAAGGTTGGACAGGGGAGCACGGAACCACAATTCTTAGAGACTTGACCCTAGAGTGGCTCCCAGGAGCCCATGGTGATGTCCCCCAGTTAGTCCCTTGGGCAGCTGAGGATAGGCAACCTGAAATGACCCTATCCTATAGCAATACTGATGAATATCTTGCATATCACCATAGAACCTTCATCTGGTGATGGATGGAGATAGAGACAGAGACCCACACTGGAGCACTGGTCTGCGTTCCCAAGGTCCCAATGAGGAGCGGAAGGAAGGTGAAGATGAGCAAGGAAGTCGGGACCACGAGGGGTGCACACACCCATTGAGACAAGGGGGCTGATCTAGTGGGAGCTCACCAAGGCCAGCTGGACTGTGACTGAAAAAGCATGGGATAAAACCGGACTCTCTGAACATGGCAAACAATGAGGGCTGATGAGAAGCCAAGGACAATGGCACAGGGTTTTGACCCTACTTCATGTTCTGGCTTTGTGGGAGCCTAGCCAGTTTGGTTGTTCACCTTCCTAGACATGGACGGAGAGGGGCGGACCTTGGACTTTCCACAGGGCAGGGAACCCTGCCTGCTCTATGGACTGGAGAGGGATGGGGAGAGGAGTTTGGGGGAGGGCGAGAAGGGTGGGAGGAGGGGGAGGGAAATGGGAGGCTGGGAGGAGGCGGATACTTTTTTTTTCCTTTTCTCAATAAAAAAAAAATATGCCCATATGTTCTTTGATAGTCCTTCAATCACAAGACAAACTCTATCCAGTGGAGGGGCTGGGACACCAAGTGAGCCATAACCTTTGACCTATAGTCTGTCCTGCCTATGGGATGTGCTGGGATAAGGGTGGTGCAGAGACTGTGGCCAAGCAATGACTGTTCTAGCCTCAAACCCATGCCACAGAGTGAGCCCACCCAACATTGCCTGAAGCCAAGACCCTAAGGCTGGATGACCCAGAGACCTAGATAGAACCAACACTATTGGAGAAAAAAAAGTCAATGTAATGATTCTTAACAATATTCTACTATACTCAAAGATTGGTGCCTAGATCAAATGTCATCAGAGAAGCTTCATCCAGCAACTAATGGAAACAGATACAGAGACCCACAGCCAAACATTAGGTGGAGTTTAGGTAATCCTGCTGAAGAGAGGGAGGAAGGATTGTAAGACCCAGAGTGGTCAAGGACATCACAAGAAAACTCATAGAATCAACTAACCTGGGCTCACAGGAGCTCACAGAGACTGAACCGATAACCAAGGAGCCTGCATAGGGGTGACCTAGGCACTCTGCACAAATGTGACAGTTCTATAGCTTAGTCTTCTTGTGGGACTCCTAATAGTTGGAGCAGGAGCTGTCTTTGACTCTTTCTCTGGCTTTTGAGACCCTATTGGGTCGCCTTGCTCAGCCTTAATACAAGGGGAGTCTTACTACAACTTGATATGCCATATTTTGTTGATATCCATGGGAGGCCCTCCCTTTTCTGAGTAGAAATGGAGGAGAGGATTGAGCGGGGAAGGTGAGAGGGAAGAAGGAACTTGGAAAAAAGAGGGGAAACTGCAGTCAGATGTAAAAATAAATAATATTTAAAAATTAAAAAAAGATGGAGTCTAGTTGCCATCCATTTGAATATGGGCCAGTCTTAACGAATCCCTGTTAATAAAATGTGGTACAAGTCATGACTTCATTACAAAAGACATGGAAGTTTTGTTTGGCTTTCTCATTCTGGGATATTCAGTCTTGTAATTCAGATATTATGCTGTACAGAAGCTAGGAAGCCACATACAAACCCAGTCCAATCTACAGTCTAAGACTCCAGGCACATTAATATATTCAGCAAGCCTTTAGGTGACTCTAGGTCTCTAATTTTTCAAGACAACTCAGATGATGCTCAGGAGAAAAAGAGATCCCCTTCCAAATTATACATTTATGAATTAAATAAATATTGCTATTGTTTCAATTGCTAAGTTTTGAGGTGGCTGTTATAATGCAAACAGATAATGGAAAATGTGACCTTGTACAGATCAAGTTATTTCTCAGAATTTCATGTCTCATCTTTTAAACAAATAAAGGGGGCTGAAGGAATGACTCGGCAGTTAAAGAGAACTTGGGGCTCTTGCAGAAGACCTGGGTTTGGTTCCCAACACATCTAGCAATCCCAACTTCCTGAGATGGTTCAAGGGGACCTGATGCCCTCTTCTGTCCTCTGTGGGGAAAATAAACTCTGCTCTATCAAAATCCCCTCTACACTTCTGTACCACACAGATACATACAGATGTAAACATGTAGTGACATGGAATGAAGCCTTTATGTCTGCTTTAAGTGAAATCTACAATAAAGCCTTTGTGTCCAGCCTTGAAGAAAATGTTTCAGCAAAGCCTTTGCTATGTTTGGTTTAATCAGTAGAGGCCGAGAAATTGCTTTAAGACTATTAAATATTGAAGAAATATTTCTCTGGAGAATCTGCAGTTGGTGCTATGTGAGAGCTCTCAGCTGCAACAACCTTTGTCCTAAGATACTCCTGGCAGACCTGGAGTTCTTACTTTTGATTATGGCTAATCATAATCAAAAGGGACTGAGATGTTTGTGGGTTGTCTGCTCTTGCAGGCAGTAAGAACAAGGTAACTTTGGTAGTTGGAACCTTTTCTAGCCCCAATTAACCTTGTCTACATTTGAATAAAGTA
Organism: Microtus oregoni; assembly: GCF_018167655.1. Lineage (NCBI taxonomy): Eukaryota > Metazoa > Chordata > Mammalia > Rodentia > Cricetidae > Microtus > Microtus oregoni. Next base: position 24,449,769 of record NW_024543071.1, read on the forward strand.
ACTGGAATGAGCTCCTTGGGTGTCAGTCTTTTCCAAGAAGGCTGAGCCTCTCTGCTCCTTCAGAAAATAAAGGCTTAGCATCTTGGTAAGCTTCTCTTTTTACTGCAGCACCTACGGCAGACATCAAACAATATAAACATAAAAATTTACTCATCACTTATATTTGCTGAACATTATAGGACATGGAGCTGAATATGTTTTAAAGGCTTTCTTTTCATGTATACTTGTAACTTTACAGGATAGCTTTTTATTACCTCATTTTACAGATGGGAAAATAATAGGATGAGATAAAGTAACTTTCCTATAATGGCACTTTGTGTATTACAATGCCTGATTTCAACCTAGCCTGAAGATATATAAAACCTGCGTTATTTTTATTATTGAACAGTGGTCAATCTTCTATCAAGAATAAAGCCAAGTAGCAGAAGGGAGACCTACTTGGAAACAGGTACTAATAAATTATAAATGTATCAATAGTATCACCCCAACAAAACCAAAAATACCCTTCAAAGATCAATCAAAACCAATATACTGGCAAATTCCACGTTAAATGTTATTTATATTATAAAACTTAAATGCAGAAGACAGCGTACAGCTCACCACCCACAACTGCCCATTTTATGACCACTAATCAAAGGCCTACGAGAGTTAGGTGGTTAAGAGTGGACGGACAGTTGCAGGTACTCAGCTGACAATGTAAGCACCAGGCAAAGCATCACGGAACAATTAGGAGGTTCCGTCTTTCAGCTCAGCTCTTGTGCTACTTTTGACTACTTCAGTTTTGGCACGAAGCAGAAACAGGGAAAGACCAGAGGAGATTAGTCATAACAGGTGGTGTTTATATCACTATCTATAAGAGTACTTTCCTGATCATTTAGCAAAAATAAAGCTAAAGGTGGGAGGAAGAAAGAAGGTGTGTGTGTGTGGGAAGCCTATAAGTCATAGAAGCTGAGCCATCAGAGCAAATAAAGCAATGCATTCACTAGTTTTTGGAGACTGACTTTTTACCAAGTTCAGTGAAGTGTAGTAAAACTGTAAGCATGAATGAAATGCCCGTTTAAGACCCTCATCACAGACCTCCAAGTCATTTCTGTAGAGGCTCATCTTTAATGACATAGATACTTCATAGTAGATTGTCTTACAGAAAAGACTAGAGAAGGATTTGATACTCCACGAGGGGCAAAGAGGCCAGCCTAGAAAAAGTGCTTCCTATTTCTTTCTTCACTCAGTAAATTATCCACTAAGTACAGACTATATGGGTCATGGATGCTGGGCTCTAGAGAAAGCTGGATTTAAAACTCAAAAAAAAAAAATAGAAATACATATATGTCCAGATCTGACAGTCCTACTTCCAGAAATATCTTACAAATATTTTGCAGATGAACAAAATGGCATCTGTATAAAATCACTTCTTGTGGAAACTGTTTCTATTGGGGAAAAAAAGGTGGACACAACTAATTTTTTAATGGGGTCTGAATGACGGTGCACATCTAATATAATGGAATATAGTTGTAAAAAACAAGAAAGATACCTCAAGTAAAGCAACTGAGAATAACAGCCCAAAGTGATGGACAATGTACATGTAGTTGTGAAGTAGGGAAATAATATATATGTTTACATTTACATAAAAGAATAGAGGAGACAGACAGAACAATGTGATGGTGACACACATATGACACCACTTATTTTTACAGCTTTTTAAAAACTTGAACAATTCTATTAACACTTAGAAGAAAAGCTCCAGGTCAGACAAACTATAAATCTCAGCAGCTGCTCAGAGGAGGAGAATGGAGAAGAAAAGGAAAAAGGCTGAGTTATCTGAGGTCGGCTGGACAGTGGTAGGCAGCCACATGGCTGGGAGGGACGACTAGAGGAGGACTGAAGAAAAGCGCTGGGGAAGCCCAATGTGCTAGGAGGGTGGTTAGAAAGGAGAACAGGAAAAGGGAAACCTATTCAGAAAGGCAGGCAGACTTCGAAGCTGCCTGTTTGTGGCTCTGTAAGAGACTGCCTGCTGTGGGGGTAGTAGTATGAGGAAGAAGTACACTATCTTGTTAAAGGGATGTTTTTCCTACCTTCTCTTTAGGATGGAATAAGATAAGTCTACTTTTGAAACACATAAACATGACATTTAAAAGGTTAATTCTGATCTAAAGCAAAAGCCCCTTCTCTCGCCAAATACACACTTAAGGAGCAGAGAGTAGGAAAAAGATAAGGAAGCTAATGTAGCAGAATTATTTTCAGATACATGTTTCTTCAAGAATAGTTAAGAAAAGAAAATAACTAAGACACTTATTCAGGTTTAGGGCAAGATAGTAGAGATTTAGTTCAAGATCGGTTATGTTCAAAGGAAATCTGGAGTTCAGCACCATTTGAGGCCTTGCAGACACTTCCGAGATAGAAATTCTAAAGTGGCTAGTCCTTTGCTCTTCCCAGACAGAAAGCCCTGTGCTGGGTGTCCTTTAACTGCTTATTTTGGTCTGCCCTTCAGAGGCTCCTAAATGGAAGCCCTGTACTGTACCTGAAATACACCACAGGATGCTCACACAGACCTAACCACTGAGTAAAGACCACCTTTTCTTTTAGCTATTTTAGGGTGACAAAGATGCATTTCTCAAGTAAGCCTGAAGAACTCAGGTCACACCAAGGCTCTGCTAAGAATTAACTCATGAAATCAGCTGAGCTTGGAATAAAATACTGGCCTCCAGGTAAACAGAAGTTCATAGTCACTCTTTCCTGAAATACCAAGAAAGAAGAGATATTTCAAAAGGCCTGAGGAAGAACCACTTCACTTCTTTTAAAGGTGTTTTGTGCTTTTTTTTTTTAAAAAAAAAAAAAACATGTTTTAAGTAAGTCTAAAAGGGGGAAAGAAAAATACCAAAAAAGGTTAAAAAAAATGTACCATTCCCACACAACTCCACTCCTACTTCACATATCTTCTAGATCTGTTTTTGTTGTTGTTGAAAATGTATCATCTCTAGCAGCTGTTACAGTAGGTAAAATGCCTACACTGCTCAGCTTTTTCAAAGGACAGCCAGCTTGACAGGCTTACCAGTCTGGTGACCTAGAGGAGGAAAGGATCCCTCAGCTGTTAGGGAGCCCACGCTGGGCTTCCTCAGCTTCTCTAACACCCCTTGGAGACTAGATGGCAGACAAGCTGTTAAGAGAAAACCTGGCTATAGGTCCTGCTAACAAGAAAAGAAGAAAAGGATAACTGCTAAGAATAAAATTTTGGGGGGCTGGAGAGATGGCTCAGTGGTTAAGAGCATTGCCTGCTCTTCCAGAGGTCCTGAGTTCAATTCCCAGCAACCACATGGTGGCTCACAACCATCTGTAATGAGGTCTGGTGTCCTCTTCTGGCCTGCAGACATACACACAGACAGAATATTGTATACATAATAAATAAATATTTTAAAAAAAATTGGAAGAAATAATCTTATGGACAAGTGAGAGAAGCTTCTCAAAAACCAAAGCCTTATAAGAACACCTCCATAAAGAAGACTTAGTTTAACTCTCATTCAATAAAAGAATTCTTTCTGCAGCACCTGTGACATGACCAGAACTAAGGAGATATTCAGACAGAGTGGCCAGACGTCTAGAGAGACATTCTACTCAGAATGTTCTATTACGAAGACTGCTGAAAGACCTATTCATTGAGAGGGACATAAGCAAAAATTCCAAGGTGAGTAAGCCTGGGCTAAGTCCAGATTCCACAAGACTAGCTCCTGTTAGAGAAAAACAGGCAAGAGGTGGGAGTTTGGCTAGGTGGAACATATTTAGAGTCAACGAATCCACTCAAAAACCTGTAGGTACATGAAGTGACAAGCTTAGTTCACAAATCAAGGTGTCTGTACAGATAAGAAAGTGAGAAACAGGCATGTACATGGAACACAGACACACCTATACATAAAATAAATACCCATAAAATAAAAAAGAAATGATTAAGTAGAATCAGAGAATGAAGAATCAAAGGCTAAGCAATTTAAACAAAAGGGCCAAACGAAGGTTACTGCTATCTACCATATTTTAACTTCTTATCTCCTCCACAGCACACATTTCAGTTTTCTTAAGGTTCACCAGGTCTCTGCTGTGCTGAACTGTATCCCTGCATCCTCTTAAATGAAATTTAAAACCTCCAGAAGTGGCCTTAAAGTGCATCTCCATAGGTTGCAAAAGGCAAAGCTGAACAGAATGGAATCACAAAAAGATTCAAGAAAAGAACCCTGCTGCCGACCTTGAAGGAACAAGCTTTGGTGTCACCGGGAAGACAAACGGCAGGAACTATCTGTCCATAGGCTGAGTCAGGAAAGGCGATGGCACTGAAGTCTTACAAACACAAATAAACAATTTCCCAGAAACTGAAGGAACTTGGAAAATAATATCTATGTAGCATCCAGCCCAACCAATGTCTTGATTTCAGTCCTGTAAGGATTCTAAGTATAAACTGAGTGACAACCATCCAGACTTGTGACTCACAGAGCTGTGAGCTATAACTGGGTGCTGTTTTAAAACCATTAGACCACGACAATTCATTATGTAGCAAGAGAAAACAAACATGATATTTTACTTGACTATTGTGAGGTCCAATAAAAATTCTTTCTAAATTATATAAAGGTTATTATCCAATTGATATGTCTAAATAGAAATCATATTCAATAACTCATCTAATTTGTCCAATTTTCTGTATTTCTCTATTTCTATAATGCTACCACAATTATAGCTTTGTCCTACTGTATTGTGGAACTGTAAAACACATACCTCTCCAGCCCATGTGTTAGAGTGTGGGTGTACACGAACCAGAGGAAGGAAGATGCTATCAAAGGCAGACATTAAGAAATGAAGTGTTAGGAATCTAACCTCTAAGACTGTACGGTAGGTCTAACATCAGCATGCACTGCCAAAAATAAAATTTTGTAAGAGTAATTTATCACAGATACAGTTATTTTGTTTGGCTAGAGTATAATGGGCAGGCATTCAGACTTCAAAGATTTGTTTTCACGGGGGAAGGGACACTGAAGAAAATGTAAGTAATTTATATTTTCTATGATAAAGTAAGTTACATAAGGCTGAGTGGCAGCAGCGGCACATGCCTTTAGTCCATTGATCTCCATGAGTTTGAGGCTAGCCTGATCTACAGAGCTAGTTCCAGGACAGCCAGGGCTACACAAACAAACCCCAACTCAAAAAAAAAATGTTATACAAAGAAACACTAACAACACATACCTAATCCTCCTGATGGGAACCATTAAAAGATGAATGAAAAGCCTTCAGAAAAACCAAAATGCATGCTCAAAGCATCAAAGGTTTCATCCACCCAAAACTAGTGGAGTCGCTGGCAGTAGTAGCGCACGCTTTTAACCCCAGCACACGGGAGGCAGAAGTAGGCATGTTGTATTAGGAGAGGCGTGGCTGTGTCCCTGGCACTCTGGCCGCCCACATGGCTAGCTTATGCCCCTAAATAATTACACGGAAACTGTATTCTTTTAAACACTGCCTGACCCATTAGTTTCAGCCTCTTAACCCATTTCTAATAATCTATGTAGCACCATGAGGTGCGCTTACCAGGAAAGATCTTAACCTGCATCTGTCTGGAGTGGGAGAACCATGGCGACTCCCTGATCCAGCTTCTTTCTCCCAGCATTCTGTTCTGTTTTCTCCGCCTACCTAAGGGTTGGCCTATCAAATGGGTCTAGGCAGTTTCTTTATTAATAAGAAATCACTCCCACATCATAGGCAGGTCTCGGTGAGTTTGAGGCTAGCCTGGTCTACAAGAGCTAGTTCTGGGACAGTTAGAGCTGTTACACAGAGAAACCCTGTCTCAAAAAATAAAAAAACCAAAAAACAAAATCTAGAGTCACAACCTATCTTTAATTTTATATTTGCTTCTTCTAACTTTATAAAGTACTATGGGCATTTATCCAAGTTATTTTATATCCTTATCACATTCTTTTTAATAGAAACCCAGCATTCACAATACAAATTGACATGATTTAGTTAGCCAATCTGTTCCAAATCTTACTATAAACAATGTATATCCTTTCTCTTCTATCTTTGCACATAGACAATGTTATTTCTTAGACTGAACTCCTACAGGTAAAATTACTAGGTTGGCAAGTATTTCCGCATATTAAAAAAATCTTTTGCATATTTTTTCAGTACTTTTACAATTAAAAATTCTAACTATTATTTTGAGAGGTCTGCCAGTTGTTCTAATTATGCTTTTTGAGTAATTTAGTACCATTTATGGAAATCTAACGGCATGGGTCCTCCTACATCCTCTTGAATATTTATTCTTATAAATCAAGTATGGAATTATTTTGCCAAGTTTTCCCAAAAAACTGTTGAAATTATTAAATAAGTAGAATAAACTAAATGATGCTTCTACAGTTTCTTCATTAAAACCTCTTGTCTTAAGCCACAGAGAAACCCTGTCTTGAAAACAATCAAACAAAAAACAAAACAAAACAAAACAAAACCTCTTGTCTTTTGATAGTTTCATAAGTTTTGCCTATTTCCTTTTTGGGTTTATTCCTAATATTTCATATACTTTCCATCATGTTTTCTAATAATTTGTTGCTTAAATATTGGCAGTATATTAAATATTGGCAGTATATTAAATATTGGCAGTATATTAAATATTGGCAGCATATTAAATACTTGTAACATATTTACATGCTGTCACGAAGCTCAGAATATGAAATGCCCACACAAAAGGCCCATGTGTTGCATAGTGGTGGCAATAGTGAGATGTGAATGGATTGTGCATGTATGAATTTCATCAATCTATTAGATTCAACCATGAGTTTATACTAAAGGGACTATTAGAAGGTAGGGCAGAAAGTAGGTCCCTGGTGAATGACTTTTAAAGGTCTATCTTATACCCAGTCTGCCCTAAAGTAATCAACTACTGTCTCCCATGCCCTCCCCACTGCATGCTCTATCCCACCACAGGCACTGAAACATAGGGCCAAGTAACCCGAAAGTAAACCTCTAAAACCATGAGCTAAAACATAAATCCTTATTCAGTTAGGCTGTTTTTCTCAGGTATTTTGTTACAATGGTAGAAAGGTTAACTCAAATGCATTATACAAAGATACATAAAATATATTTTACATGTGTATCATATTCTACATATATTATAGCTCTCGGTCTCTAATCAAAATTTACTATTCACTACTTTTTATTTTATTCTTACTCTAGCTAACACCTATTACTTTTAGGTTAAAAGTAATGATTCTGTATCTTTTTATAAATATTTATATAGCTTATTTCTCTTTTGGGTAATAAGTAAACTTACCAAAAAAGTGCTAAATAATTAAAAATACATATTAAATAGTTTAATACTATAACAAACTTCCAGCCAAGAGACATGGACCATTACCATTCCTGATGTTAGGGAGAGCCAGATGGGGAGGGGAGCTTCTGTTCTCAGTGGCTTCTTTCTTCTGGGTAACTGTCGAAACAAAGCTGCTGAAAGTGGGAATTTGGCCCTTGGATCCTCTGTCCAAGCCCTAAAAACAAAACATTTAAAATTGTAACATAATTTCTCCTAACCATAGTTAAGCAATTTTATTGTAGAAATCAAAGTGATCTCATAGATATTTAGATTTTTATGACAGAAAGATGATGAAACTATTATACATGCAAATGACCAGATTCTCTTAGTATAAGTGAGTTAAGTCAATGATCTAACTACTTACAAACTGTAAGGGTTAGAGAGGGGATGGCGGTAGTATACCTATTTCACAGTTATGACAGCTAACCAATTCTACTAACACTACTCCTTGTACACAATATATATTCCATAAATGCTATTTTAATTATTTATTTAGATAATACTATTTTATGAGCTCCAAATCTCTAAGTTTTAATAATTTATGGATTATATTATAGGTTGATATACTAAATTTTTAATAATCATTTGATCTAACTTTTAAAATTCATATAAAGTGATAAATCCTTTAGCACTGATTTTTTCAAAACATTATAAATAAATTGTGTGTATACTAGGATTAAAAAAATATTTTCTAGCAATGTAGAGATCCTTAGGTATAAACCATAGAGCACCTAAAGAAGAAACCATCCATTAACACGTTTTCCACACTAACAACTCCAAAAAATTCTTAAAATATTGAATTAACCTGTACTCTGTAATATATATATATATATATATATATATATATATATATATATATGTATGCAGAGAGAGAGCGCACAATTAAGCAGTTCTGCTGACTTTAGGCCTTTTCTTAGTTCTTAGATCTTTATGAACTTATATTCTAGATCTTAGGTTCTGTTTTGTTTTGAGACAAGACCTCACTATGTATTCCTGCTGGCCTGAAACTTGGTATATAGCTTAGACTGGCCTTGGACTCCTGTCTCAGCCTCCCCAATGCTGAGATCATAGATGTACATCACCACACCCCACTTTTCAGCTCCCAGAATCTTGAGAATAGTAGTTAACGTCTTAATATATTTTTTCACATTGTGTGTGTGTGTGTGTGTGTGTGTGTGTGTGTGTTGAGGTATGTGTGTTTGTGTGTGTGCACGCGCGTGCATGAAAGTGCTTGTGTCCATGTATATGTGTGCTATGCTGCCCAAGTAGAGGTCAGAGGGCAGCCTCAGGGAATCTGCTCTTTCCTTCCACCATGTGGATCTAATCCTGTGATTGAACTTAGGTCAGCAGTTAAGTGGCAAGCACCTTTATCCACTGAGCCATCTTGTCAGTCCAACATCGTCTTTTTAATCTAAAGGTAGTTTTATTTTCACAGCAATAAAATGAAGAGTTTTCAAATGGAAGAGTTTCTTTTTTTAAAAGATGATTAAAATCAAAAGAGCTCAAAGGAAAGAAATTTCAGGTACTACACACAGTGTTTAAGTTTCTGGATTTAAGCAACTTTGGAAACCTTATTCATGGATATGGACACTGGAATTATCTGAAAGTCACCAAAAGTCAGTGGGCTAACAGGTCACAGAAATGTGATAGCTAGGCTCAAGAGATGACCTAGCCAGCAGAATAGACTTAAGTTTGATCCTCAGAGGCCAGGGAACAAGAACTTGGGTGAAAGGCTGTCAACTCTCACAATGTCTATTTAATATAGCACTTGAAGTTCTAGCTAGAGCAATAAGAGAACTAAAGAAGACCAAGAGGATACAAATAAGAAGTCAAAGTATCTTTATTTGCAGACGATGTGATAGTACACATAAGCAACCCAAAAAATTCTACCAGAGACTCCTACAACTGAAAACACCTTTAGTAACATGGTTAAATAGAAAATTAACTAAAAAAAAAAATCAGTAACCCTCCTAAACACAAATTACAAACAGATTGAGAAAGAAATCAGGAAATACCACCCTTCACAATAGTCACAAATACTATAATATAAAACATCTTGGGGTAACTCTAACCAAGCAAGTGAAAGACCTGTATGACAAGAACCTCAAGTTTTTGAAGAAAGAAATTGGAGTTGATATCAGAAAATGGAAAGATTGCCCATGCTCATGGACCAGTAGGATTAACATAAAAAAAATTTAACACTAAAACGGTCTTACAGATTCAGTGCAATCCCAATTAAAAATTCACCATAATTCTTTACAGATCTTAAAAGGACAATACTCAACTTCACATGGAAAAAAACAAAACCAATCTAGGATAGCTAAAACAATCCTGTACAATGAAAGAACACCATCCCTGTTTCCAAACTGTACCAAGTGAGTTACAATAATAAAAACTGCATGGTACTGGCATATAAACATGTGGATTAGAGGAATTGGATCAAAGACACAGACACAAATCTACACACATATGAACACCTGATTTTTGACAAAGAAACCAGAAATACACAATGGTAAAAAGAAATCATTTTCAACAAATGGTGCTTGTATTACTGGATATCTGCATGTAGAAGAATGCAAATAGATCCATACCTATCATTCTGCACAAAACTCAAGTCCAAGTGGATCAAAGACCTCAGCATAAAACCTGATGCACTGAACCTGATAGAAGAGAAAGAGGGGAATAGCCTTGAACACATTGGCACAGGAGACAACTTCCTGAACAGAACCATTAGTAAATGGGACCTCATAAAACTGAAAAGCTTCTTAAGACAAGGGACACTGTCAACAAGACAAAATGACAGCCTACAGAATGGGAAAAATTTTCACCAACTCCACAACCAACAGAAAGCTAATATCCAAAGTATATAAAAAAAAACTCAAAAACTGGACATCAACCAAACCAAATAATTCAACTAAAAAATGGGGTGCAGATCTAAACAAAAAATTCTCAATAAGAATCTCAAAGGGCTAAGAAATACTTAAAGAAATGTCAAATATCCTTAGCCATCAGGAAATGCAAATGAAAACTATTTTTGAGATTCCTTTTTATACCTGTCAGAATGGCTAAGAAACTTAGCCAAAAGTGACAGCTCATACTAGTGAGGATGTGGAGCAAGGAGAGCACCCCTCCACTGCTAGTGGGAGTGCAAACTAGTCCAGCCACTATGGAAATCAATATGGAGGTTCCTCAGAAAACTGGGAATAAACTTACCTCAAGACCCAACTATACCATTCTTGGACACAGACCCAAAAGAAATTCCACCTCACTACAAGGACACTTGCTCAACTATGGCCACTACTGCTTTATTCATAATAGCCAGAAACTGGAAACAGCCTAGATGTCCCTCAACTGAAGAATGGATAAAGAAAATGTGGGACATTTACACAATGGGATATCACTCAGCTGTTAAGAACAACATCATGGAATTTGCAGGCAAATGGATGGAACCAGAAAAGATCATCCTGAGTGAGGTAGCCCAGATTCAGAAAGACAAACATGGTATGTACCCACTCATAAAGATATATTTGCTGTTAAATAAAGGAAACCATGCTATAGTTCACAGATCCAAAGAGGCTAAGTAACAAGACTCTTAGTAATGTTGGAGGATATGGAGCCTGAACTAGCCATCTTTTGTAACCAGGCAAGGCTCCTAGAAGTTGGACTGGGACATCAACCCAGCCATAAAACCTCTGACCTACAATCTGTCCTGCTTACAAGATGCTGTGGGTAATGGGTAATGGTGGGAATGGGCAACCAATGACTGGTTCAACTTAATGTCCATGCTATGAAAGGGAACAAGGGAGTCCATGCCTGATGCTATCTGATGATCAGGAACCAGAGGCTGGACAGCCCAGAGACAAGGATAGAACCAAACAAAACTGGTAAAAAAAAAAAAGTCAATGAAATGATTCCTAATGATATCCTGCTATACTATATATCCTGCTATACTGGAGTCTAGTCTAATTGACATCAAAGGGGCATCATCCCGCAACTGATGGGAACAAGATGCAGATACTCACAACTAAACACTAGGTGGAGCCAGGGGAACCCCACAGCAGAGGAAGAGTTGTTGTGGAACATTATTTTAAGATGTATTACATTAGTTATGCTATGGAACACATGTTTAATGATGCAAAGATTTGCTGCATTCTTTCATGTTGCATTTGTTTAACTCTGTGAAGCTCTGTTACTTTGCCTGTCTAAAACACCTGCCTGGTCTAATAAAAAGCTGAATGGCCAATAGCACAGCAGGAGAAAGGATAGATGGGCTGCAGGCAAAGAAAATAAACAGGAGGAGAAATCTGGGAAGGAAGTAGGAGGGAGAAAAGAAGGAGAGGAGGACTCCAGGGGCAAGCCACCCAGTTACACAGCAAGCCATGGAGTAAGAAGTAAAGAAAGGCATATAGACTAGAGAAAGAGACATAAGCACAGAGGCAAGAGGTAGCCTGGATAATTTAAGAAAAGCTGCTAGAAAGAAGTCAAGCTAAGGCTGGGCTCTCTTAAATAAGAATAAGTCTATGTGTGATTTATTTGGGAGCTGGATGGTGGGCCCCTCAAAGACTAAAAAGTAAGTAAAGTCAAAAGAGTAAGAAGAAAAACAACCAACTACAGGGCAGAAAGGATTGTGGGAGCCAGAGGGGTCAAACACACTACAAGAACGTGGCCCACAGAATTATCTAAGCAGGGCTCATAGGGGTTCACAGAGATGGAAGTGACAGACACGGATCCTGTATGGGTCTGAGCTAGGTCCTCTGTATATACTTTTTGGTTGTGTAGCTTGGTATTCTTGTAGGACTCCCAACAGTGGGAGTGGGAGGTATCTCTGACTCTTCTGTCTGCTTTTGGGACCCCTTTCTTCCTACTGGGTTGCCTTGTCCAGCCTTGATATGAGGGTTTGTGTCTAGCCCTTTTGTAACTTGTTAGGACATGTTTGGTGGATATTCCTGGAGGCCTGTTCCTTTGTTGGGGAAGGGAAGTAGAGGAGGAATGGACATGTGAGAGAAGGGAGTTGGGGGAGAGACTGGGAAGATTAGAGGGAAGGGAAACTGCAGTCAGGTTATAATGTATGAGAGAAAAATAAAAATAAAAACATCAGGCATGGTAGCATATGTTTTTAAGTCTAGCGTTGAGGAGGTGGACACAGGGAGATCCTGAATTTTGCTGGCTAGACTCCAGGTTAGTTGAGAAAGACCTTGCCTTAAAAACACAAAGGTGGAAAGTGCCTGCTGAAGGCTCAAAAGTTGTCCACTGATTTCCACTGCACATGTACACACCTGCATACACTTGAACTTGCACACATATGTGTAACTGAACACATAAAAATATGCACACATATACATATGTTTCCCCCAAAATGTGAAGAGACATGGAGAATCTGAAGGACTCGCCCCAAGTGCATGGATGCACTGTTCTAATGTGTGACCTCTTTGACTGCTTACCGACTTTGTTACTGTTATTTGATTACGCAGCCCCAAGTTAACATCTTTGTGTTAGAATTAGTAGACAATACTATGAAAGTTTGACATATCTGGGCTGGGAAGATGTCCCAGTTGCTAAAGGGAGCATCCTTCACAAGCATGAGGACCTGAGTTTGCATCCAAACACCCAGGCAATTGCCCAGGCTAGCTAAGTGGTGAGGGAAGACCCTGTCTTAGAAAATAACGTGGAGAACAACTGAGGAAGATGACAGCCCTGACTCATACATACACAGAAAAGTTGAACATATAACCTAACTGTAAGTATAGTCTTTTCATAGATATGGGAAAGGAATTACAAATCTCAGAATCACAGGCATATATATCAAGGGTCTTATTATGACTATACAATAATGAACACTCAAGAAATGATTATTGCTGTGATAACAACATACGAGAACAAGTCACTCATTGGATGTATAGTATACCTCTACTACTATGTTTGATGCATTCATACATTAAGAGACAACACAGGCATATTCAGTGGGATGGAATGGCAGAAATCATGTGAACGAACTGACACACAAATGGGAAGCTAGGGAATGAAGGCAATGACAAGGACTGCCAAGAAAACTTTGATGAAGTTGTAGCAAGACTGAAATGTTAAAGAATATTACACCCCTTCTTAAGCTTAGACCTGCCACACATACTATAACTGACTTTCAGGGTTTTCAGTCTTGTCTGGAGTTCTACAGAAGAATACTAGAGATGAAGTCTTGGACTATGGCCAGCCTGCAAACAGTGGGCTGTATGTGTTGAAGAATAGACGGCAGGAGGATACTCAACCAGCTGTTACAGAGGGAAGCACAAAGAACTGGAGGTGGAAGGGGGCAGGGAGTTGAACTTTAAAATTCATTGAGAGAAAAATATACTCAAAACACTTCAACCTAGTACATAAGTAATTGAATTCATTCTCTGGCAAGAGATGGGCCATAAATTTATTAAACAAGTTCATATTTCAAGCAACAGAAAAGTTTTAAGTATTATTTATAATAAATTTTATTTTGTTAGTACCTAACATGGGCCTCCATAGTTTTTTGACTTTATAAACATGCAGGTTATATGTCATATTGCAATATTAATTAATATCAGAGAGTTAAACAGACAACTACTTAGAATACCTGCTCAGGTCATACATAATGATGTATTTTCACTGAATATTTAAGTCCAACTTTCAAAATTTACTGAGAACAGTATCTGAGTCAAATTTCTAATTTCTTAAACTTTATTTTTATTAGATGTCCGAATGGGAGGTATTCAGTTTCACTGACCAGTTTCTGTTGTGTATTAGATTGTAGTACAGTTTACTTTTATCATCCTCCATCCCCCAAAACTGCCTTAGAAGAGAACCATTTTTATTTTAACACAATACTTGGTAAAGGTACAACTGCCTCTGTTCCATCACACAATGCTATAAAGTGGTAAAATCTCCCCCATCTCACAGTCTCTAAAACAAAATATTTTAAATTGAATTGCTATGTCTACAAAATCTAACCTCCAGTCTCAAGAGAATCCAGGCAGGGTAAGCTACCTAAGATGGATATAAAAACCACTTTTACAAAAGAGTAAATGGTTTCTTGAGGTACTCAGTAAAGGTTATTATGTCAAATGACGAGCAGACAAATATATCTCTATGCTTCAAGTTAAAATAAGCAATCCTTAAGATCTCTTGCTTTGTCAATTTCTAAAACAAACTCTCCTAGCTGCCAATCAGGAGCATAGCAGACATAAGGCCTCAAGATTATTAGACTCCATAGAAGAACTGTTTCAGGTCTTGACACCAGGTAAAGATGTGCTCTTTTTTATACTCTTTTCCTTCAGTTGAAAGGCTGGATGACAAAATCCTAAGCACTAACTTTACATTCTTAAATTGTGAACTTCAGCTACTCTTTAAGTTGTAAACTTTTTTCCTTAACTAAAATAGTACCAGCTCCCAAGTAGAATTTTAATATGAACTATACCCTTTAAAGGATATTAAGAAATAAAGATGCAGCTTTGAAATAATTTTATTATTGCTTAATTGGCAAAAGGTTCACTGAAGACACAGTTTACGTTTTTCTTATAAGACTCTAAGCTTGAACTAATATTATTTTCCACTATAAAAGTCACAATGCAATTAAGAGACAACTGATAATTGACCCTTATAGGCATTAGCACTTAAGCACTGAACTTCAGTGTTCTTATCATCAGGAGGCAAGGTGGCCTCTGAGATTTATTCAATTGCTTCACCACACACACACACACACACACACACACACAGAGAGAGAGAGAGAGAGAGAGAGAGAGAGAGAGAGAGAGAATATTAATCTTACACAGTACAATACTTTCAGGCTTTATTTTTACTTGTGTGTATGCCTGAGTGTGTTGTACATGTGTGTGCAGGTATACAGAGCAAGAAGAGGGTATCAGATCCCCTGGCAGTTGTGAGCCATCCAACATGGCTGCTGGGAACTGAATTTTAGTCATCTGGAAGAGTAATAAGTGCTCTTAACTGTGAAACATCTCTCCAGAGCAAAATACTATTTTTGGAGTAAGATCACAATTCTACAATTAATTAATAAGAATCTTGCTGTTCTTTAATAAAAACATCTGAATTAACACCACGTTAATTTTATTGTACCTCTGGTAACTAAACTTCAGAATAACTTTTCAATTCAGCCTAGTTAGTAAAATTTCAATAAATTTTATATTTAAAGCATGCATTCAACTATATGTATTGCAGTCTTTGGTTACCACCCCTGGGGCTGGAACATGACTTCATGCATGCTGGGAAAGTGCTCTACCACTGGGTCACACTCCAGCCCAACTATATTCATTCTAAACAATATTTTAACTACAATCTAAATTGCCATACAGATCTCTCTTAAGGTAGAAATGTCAAGTTAAGAACAACCAGTTATTTGTATAAGGCTCACCGCAGAACTTTTTTTCAATAAATTTAACTGTAATGCTAGAAAAAGGTAAATGAAAAGTCAGAAATCCGAGCTTCTCAAAGCCTTCTCAGCTCTGCCCACTTCCTCATTCATCCACCGTTGATATTTTTCTCTAAAACCAAGGGAGTTAATTTTAAAACACAATGCCAAAAGCAATTGCTAGTTCTGGTAATACTAAGCTAATACCCCTATTGCAGCTACTCAGGGAACCCCTTAATTCTGTGAGGCCTGGGAAGGAATGGATTGGTAAAGACAATAGACATAGGCTTACACTTGATACCAAGGGCTAAGAAGAAAAGTACCAAGATGACAGGAATAGCAAGGGCTGGCTGACTTACAATTTCTCAGTACAGATGTAGCTTCTTATGTGCATTATTTTAGATTTCATATCTATTAGGTGAGGCAGATATTATTATTTTCTTCACTTTATAGACGAAGAATCACAAATGGCAAAGTGGTCTCACATGACATTTTGGGGGCATTTTCTGGTTCACAATTTATAAACACATTTTTCTCCAATTGTTAAATATAGTCAAATTATTTTTGTTCTAAATTCTGGATTGAGCAGGAATGCGAGAATAAGCAGATGTGCACTCTGGTTTTGCAGCCAAAAAAGAAAAAATGTTGAGAGACTTTACAATCCACTCAAAGTTAGATGCCCAGGATATGTGTTTATATAGCTACCATCCCTCTTTTCTTAACCGAAAACCCTGTAAAAAGTATTTTAATCTCTCGGAGAGGTTATTTTTACTTTATAAGATTGCTTTGTTTTATATAGAATTTAATTATATATTCATACCATAACATTAAAACAAAATGATCAGATATTCTAGAATATATTTTCTTTCCTATAATATTCCTATCTTTGAGAACAAGTTTAAATAAGCATGTTGCTGGACCACATCCTTTTTTCAAAGAAAAAAAATTAAAATGTGCCAGATATTGTCAGCAGAGAGGGACACCAAGAGTTTAGAGCAGGGGAAAGACAGCCTCTGCACCTTAGTATCATTTTACCCTTTAGAAGGTGTAAGAAATCTGACCTAAATGTCTGCCTTAAAAATGGGATAATAACTTATACACTGGTTGTTGTGTAATTGTTGTTGGTTGCATTAAATGACTAAATGTCACATGACACATGAAAAAATGTAGAGCACAGAGTAAGCACTCAAGAGTTTTACACACACACACACACACACACACACACACACACACGAGATAGAGAGAGGCAGATTTCGCTATGTAGTCCCAACTCTCCTGGAACTCGAGACTGGTCTACTTCCACCTCCCCAAAGTGCGAGGGTAAAAGCATGTACCACCACACCAGGTCACACATATTTTTTAAAATCTGTAGTTCATTAAATTATGTGAGAAACATTAACCATCATTTATAATATAACAGATGAAAGGTACACGAGTTTCCATATACATACAAATCTCTCTCTCTCTTTTGGAATGTGACTGGCAGGAATGCATATATATATATATATATATATATATATATATATATATATATAATGCTCTCCCCCACCTTTTTCTTTCTGAGAAACTTTCTCTAGAAAACTGTGGTTATTGTTGTCTGTTTTTGTTGCCCCTGTATTAATCTTCTTTCACTCCTGGCACCTAGGTTCCACATTATGCGGACTCATCCACCCTGTCCACTTTATTCTGTGGTCACCACTCCAGTGGATGTGCTCATCATCTCCAGCATGAACCACAAACCTCCTTCCTTCACGTCCTTCCTCCTACCTCCTCCAGAATAACTACCAGGAATTTCATTATGTTGTTCCTCTATTCAAAGAATTCCAAAGGCTTCCCCATTAACCACAGGGGAAACGTCCAAACTTCTCCAGCCCCCAAGCATTCTTGCCTCCCACAAATCCCCAGCATGCTTCCAATGGGCTTGTTTTATTGCTCCTTAATTTTCCTCTTTAAGGCTTGCTCATGCTATTTTCCCCATGTTTACTTTGCATATTTTCTTTTGCTCATCCAGATCCTATCATTCCTTGAATGGTCAGCCAGCTTAAACAATTACCTCTACAACAAGGCCTTTCTTCACAGTTCTGAGCACAATGATCTCCTACATTACAAACTGTTTCTGTAGCTTATTGTAAGGTTTACATACTGACTTGCTCTTTATCCATTAGCCTCGAATCACCTGAGCAGCACCTTGTAGGCTAGCTTTGACTGTGTCTTCTACAGCATTTAGTAAAGCTAAGCATAAAATGTTTAGTGATTGGTAGTTCTAACTTGGTCCAGAGATAGAGAAAACAAACTTTTCCTCATTGTCCTCTATAAACACCTTGTGTTTTCCCTCAAACTCTTCTCCTACCTATCTGACACAGTCCCTAGTCTATGGGCAAACTGAAAATCTAAACTAGGGATGGAGTTATAACTCAGTGGTAGAATGTATGTGCACAAAGTCCCGAGTGTTTGATCCTCAGCAAAACACACACACACACACACACACACACACACACACACGAGGGGGGATATAAAATTTAGTAGCTTTCTTGAAAGAATCCATTTTATTCCTTGGTATATCCCATTCCATGGAGACAAGACTCTCTCTTCCCTGTCCAGTTCATTAATTATTAAAGCAATCAAACTTGTCCCAACTTGCCTGAGTTAATTCTGCCTGAGTATTTTCTCCTGTTTTAACCACGTTTTTCTAATATTTGTATTAATCAGTAATGAATTTATGATATGCGCCCCCACTTGAGTCTGTCAATCAGTGTTTCCATCAGCAGCTCTTCACATACACACACTTCAAATTCTTGACTAGCTCAGCTCTGGCCTTGCACCGTCTACAGCACGAGGCCAACTCTCAATGGCTGCCAGTGCTCTGAGGGCTCAATCTGGGGCTTCCTGGGCGTCTCTCACGAGCTACTTCAACAGTCATTCCTTTCAGCATCCCCACCCCAGCATCTGTCATACAGCCACATTAACAGCTGTTTCTAAGTAGACTGGGATGAGGGTGTAGTTTGAAAACAGATTCTCATAGATCTTTTAATTCAGTGTATGCAGAATCAGTTTCCACTCTTAGTTATACAAAGGAGTTAAAAGAAAAATATAACGTCTCCACTCCATTCTCTGAAATTCTGATTTACAGAGCTTCTAATGTTTCCCAGGTGACTTTACTGTGGTTTTATCAAAGGCTGGAAACCCGTGTGGGATGGGAGTCAGGACCTCAACACGCTACCAAAATAACTCGATGGTTGGTCTAGTTTGAGTCCTGTGCCAGGGATCTTCTGAATGGAACTGCATTTGGCAATGAGGTAATGCCAGGATTTATCAGTTTCTAGCATTCTCTCTCCCATCCTAGAGGGAGAATCTCTAAACCTTCGGAATATAGCTTAAACTTTTCAGCCTTCTTAAGGATCATCATGACCTGGCCTCTTCTTTATTTTGGACAGCTGTCGTCCTTGCTTGTTCCCACACTGTCATACCATGGCACTCCAATCTTCTGAAAAAGCCACGACTACAGGGTCACTTGAATTGAAATACATGCTCAATTTGGAAAGACGGAGCTATTAATTTGGGGTAGAAGGAAGAAGCACTAAAATGTCACCCAAAGTAACTGATGTCAAAATTAGGTTACTAAAGAAACCTTGAGTTCTGCTTAACCTGTGAGGAGTCTGAAAACAACCTAAGAGGCAATAAACTGTCTTTCCCTGTCCACCATATTTCATCAAGCCTTCCCCACTCCACTGGTGAATTCAGTCATCCCAGTTGCTGGCTTTTCCTGATCAACAGAGGTCAGCATATTTTTATTTAGGCCCTTTATTGTGATGCCTCAAAATTTTTAGCTCTGAAAACACCCTTGGCAAATACACAATACACAGATTGTTCCCTTAAAGTACCATTTAAAACCCCGACAGCAGTACCAGTGTTGAAAGATGAAAACCCTTTAGAGCACCAGCAGAAACTGCCTTCCTAGACCAAACTGTTCTCTCCCCCACCGTTTACTTAAGGTTTAAAATATCCTTAAACTATAGACTTTTTGACTAGTCCACAATCCTGAAATAAACGTCTTTGCAATTCATTTGGTGGGAAAAACGTGACTCTGACTTGAAATGGCATGAGGCAAGTAAGTTTTTTAACCTTATTCTATTTAGTATAATCAGACAAATTTCTACAGTTTTACATATGATTGATTTTGGGAAACTGGCTGGGACTTCACTGTAGGCATTCCGTGTACTATATGTACTTAATAACCTTCTTAAAATCTGAAAAACTTGAAATCACAAAGACCTATGGGCTTCAGATATTACACATTAGGCTTACATCCACACTGAATCAACTTCTGTGATTTTTCTATTACAAACCTTCCTTTCAATTATACTGGTATAAATACAGATTTGGGGAAGGGTACGTGACTAAACTAAAGTCATTCATAAAACTGCTTCTAAAAGCAGATAGGTTCCCCAAGTCCTTAATAACCACCTTAGGAAAAAACCCGCTGGGAGGCTGGAGAGGTGGCTCAGCAGGTAAAATCACTTGCCTCTAGGTGTGGGGATCTGAGTTCACATCCTCAGAACCCGTGTAAAGATGGGCTCAGTGATGTGCGTCTGCGATTCCAATGCTTGTATACATCAGTATCCTGCCAACCTGGCTTATGAAGATTCGGAAACAAGACATCTTGTCTTAAATAAGTTCCAAGATGAGGACCGACAACCAGAGGTTCCCCTGACCTCTGCGCTGCACACCCACACTCAGACACTTGCGTACACCAGACACAGGCATGGAGAGAGAGAGAGAGAGAGAGAGAGAGAGAGAGAGAGAGAGAGAGAGAGAGAGACACACTGGTGTTCAGAAATCCTACATAATAAGCTCTGAAAACCCAGGGCACAAGCAGCCGGAACCAGGACTGCAATTTGAATGGCAACTTGCTTCAAAGCATTTCCCAAGGTAATCCCTGAACTACAGCCGCAATTAACCAATCAGCTGGAGCTACGCTTTTAGATATGTCACTGCTGTTCACGGTTTGCTGCATTGACTTAGGGTAAAAGAATTGTCTTTGCCAGTTCTCAGTTATTACAGGCTTTAGACATTTTTCAGAAACCTACCAAATCATAATTCCAATACTAATACTTCATAAAGAGGAGTGAGCTATTTTAGTGAGTTCTTAGTCATTTTAGAGGGCGGCTTCGAGAAACTAATTGCAAGTAGAAATTTAAAAGTGTATAATATCCCCTAAACTTTTTACTATTTTGTCATGTACAGATGCGTGACAAATCATAACCTTTAAATACATGAAAGCAAACTTACCCAAAGTATTTAAAAACAGTATGTCAAATAAAAATGTCAAAATCAGAGGTTAATTATAAGCAACCAGACTCACAACCACCAGTACAAACAGGGGAAAGGGAAGAAGGGATGATGTCCCATGACATCATTTGGCAGTATGTAGTTTGAAGGCTGAGAGCGCCTTCCAAATAACCATTGAAAATCCAGCTGGCAAATTACCCCTATTAAGCTTCGATCACTGAGTTTTAAAAGAGGAAAAAGCCCCTCTCCTTTAAGGCACATGTCTGTACCACATGGAAAAATAAAAGCATCAGGGATGCATCTAACCTCCCACTACCCTGACAGCAACGGAAAGGTCAGAATTAGGTGGAAACTCGCCTCGGAGTCTGTTCAATCCGAAGGGAGAAAGGACAGAAAAAGCGAAGAAGAGGGAAGCGCTGCCTCGGCTCCCCCGGGGCAGGTTTTCCATCCCGGTGGAAAGCCACCACGGCCGCCCTCCTGACATCTCTGCTCATCCATCAGATGATGCTGACCCTTCCGACAAAGTAGGGAACCAGACCCCAGAGAACAAGCAAACGCCCAGCGTCGGGCAGCGGACCGCACTCCCCGAGTGGGGCAGGCAGAGCTCCCAAGTGTTCGCGCTTGCCCTCGAGGCGCGCCTTCTCCGTGTCCCCTCGCCAAGCAGTCCTCACCCGCCGCCCGGGCGCCCCCAGACCCCCGCCGCACCTACCGCGGCTGCGCCGGTCGACACGATGGGCGGCAGCTTCTCGCGCTCCGGCTCTTTCCCCTTTTTCTCCTCAGAGGCGGCCGCAGCCCCGGCCGGCGGAGCTCCGGGCGAGGGATCCCGAGCCGCCTCACTCATGTCGGCCCGGGCGGCTGGGGCGCGAGGCGGCGGCGGCGACGGCCGGACTGCAGCCGGGGCGGGCGCTGCTGCTGCCGCGGCCGCGAGAGGGCTCTGGGCCGCAGCTTCCAACCGCCGCCGCCACTCCGCCCCCGCCCGCCCGTCCGCCCGCCCGCGGCCCCGCGCGCGCGGTCCCGGCCCCCGCGCGCGCCTCCGGGGGCGTCCGGATGTCGGCGCGCGCGCCCGCAACTCCGCGGCTCCGCGCGCGCGCGCGTCCTGGACCGACCGCCGGGCTCCGCCGCCCCCGCGCGCGCCCCGCTCGCACGCTCGGCCGCGCGCCGCGCCGCGGGCCGTCTAGGGCTCGGGCCGGGCCCTGGCGTCAAGAGCGGGGGACCCGCAGAGGAGGCGGTTTCGGGGGGAGGTGGGGGAGGACGCCGGGCCGCCATGTTGTTGGCGATCTGTCGCTTGAAACGAGGACCCCGGGACCGCGCGGTGGGGTCTCGTGGGAGGGTCTGGACTCAGGTGGGCGGCGGGCCGGCGGAGGATCGAACAGGGACATCGACCCCGGCTTCCTTCCGCCGAGAGCGGTGGGCGAGCCGGGGACCTGGGACTTGGCTGGTGGCCTTTGGTCTTTGAACGCCCCCATGGAGCGCGCACGAAGCTGGCTCGGGGTCGCGAATGCCTCTTGACCGTCCCTGCTCTGCGGGTCCTCCATACCCAGGGAGACTGCTTGTTTGGGCGCCTTTACGACTCAGCCTTTCCCAGTTCGTCCTGCTGTGACCTCATCCTACAGGAGAAGAGCCTAGGGTCGGGAGAGGACAATGCGGCACCGTGCTCCCCTCCCACACACACATCAGGGCAGGACGGCCAGGCCACACTTTCCATTTCTGAGCCGCGGTCCCTCATGACTGCCAATCCGCCTCTCCCTTCCCGTGCCCACGCGCCTACATTTCGTTCTCTTCCCCATCCTTCGTTCCCGCTTATGCCTTGTCCCCTTCCGTTTATAAGTTACAAATGGACATATCCAAATTGCTGAGTAATCCTTAATAAACCGCGTAATAAATTATGGGTAAGAACGTTGAAATTGAATTTAAATCATGAATTGCTTTAAATCACGCTGTTAAAATATCCCCACCTCCACCACTGAAAGACGTAGACAATTTCCTTTCTCCTCGCCCCCTCCTTTTCCTTTTCTCAGTCTGCTGGAATGGCAGAGACACCTGCTGATGGAGGGGCAGGCAGGAAGGAAGTATTCACTGTACCACTTACTAAAAATAGAGAATTTCTCGACATTGAGGTCTTGCGATTTTTAGTTGAGACTTCGTTATTTTATTCATGGTGAAGTTAATTTTCTAATCCAAGAATACTCAGCTCCAAATACAAGGAGCAAGAATATCTCTGAAGCAAACTCAAAGGGGGATTTGGAGGATGTCATTTTATATAATTCAGAGTCGACAGAACTAAATACTAAGTTCTTCATGGCATGGGGCCGGTGTTGAAGCCCAAAATTCGCAGCAAGCAATAACACGACTACGATAGTGTCTAGTATATTTCTTTTGAAATGATAAGTTTTGCATTCATTCATGGGAGGCTTTATAGTTTTAATATAGTTGCGATCACCAAACATTCCCTTATTAACAAGAGGTGTGGAATAAGCATGAGAAAGCAGTCAACACAAAGTATTTCAGTACTAATTGTCTTTAGAGCCAAGTGATGACGTAGGTATTACTTCGTGGCATCCTTTTCTATTTCCTTTTTCTTGAGTCTTTTGTTTCCAGATCTCTTAAGTCTCAGAAATGACCTAGGGAGAGAAACGACCATTCTTTTCTCTTAGTGGGTCAGCATGTTGAAGACTGGCAAACACTGTACCGTACATGATGTGCTGCGCTACCGCGTCTAGACCGACAGACTAAATACTGAAGCGGTGCTGGCTTATCTTTCCTATTGTCTACAACTAAATTTAGCAGTTTACTATTAAAGTACTTGGCTGAGAAACGAGTTGGATGCCATGCCTATGCTGCCACTTTTCATGTGTGAGACAAAATAGAAGTGTGTCTGTACATCTAGTCACACCCAACAGAACGAAAATATTTAGATGTTGGCCAAACCTGGCAAGTCAGAAATGTTCATTTCTGCTGCATCGGAGGAGAGAAGTCCGTGGGGTTTGTTATTCACCGTTTACATAGAAAAGATAAGCAATATGTTCACTTTGTTTCCGCTCCCTACTAAATAGATACCTCTCAGTTTACCTGACCTAATGTCTCTTTCTTACAAGGCCTGGGTAGGAAATGGGAGGTAGACATGTGTGTGTTCTTGGTAAGCTAGAGGCTTGAAAGACAACTGCCACGAAAGACGCTGTGTGCCAAGTTTGGGGTTGGGAGTCACACAGAGTTCTGGCTGTTCTGTATAAATGCATACGGAAGATGCTTTTCAGCCACACCAAGTGTGATGGTCAAGAACAAACTCATTGGCCTCAGAAGAAGTGGGGACCTTCCTAAGTCCAGATGCAACTGGACTGCATTAATCGGGTTTCCCATCGGAATTTAGAAAGGTGACCTACCTGAAAGGGGATGGGGGAGGGGAGGGTGAAATGGGATTTTAAGGTGTAATTTCCAAAGAAGAATGTCAAAGATGGAGTTAGAAGGCAATGGAAAGTCGAACTTACAGAAAACTTCTACTTTAACCACACACAATAATAATAATGTGCTAAACAATAACAAGATTGGCTCTGGAAGAACATTTAAGAATGGTTCATAACCAACCATTATGAAATCATCTGGTCTATTTTAAATTTTCCTTCAGTCTTATTTTTAAGTTTTGTCACACTGATTTGTTCTGTGTGCCACATTGCATATGTGGAGGTCAGAGATAACTTGTGGGAGTCAGTTCTATAGTGTGGGTTCCTGAGGATCCAGCTCAGGTGGCCAGGCTGAGCAGCAGGTGTCTTAATCCAGCAAGCCATCCCATCAGCCTTGCAATGTATTTTTTCCATCACTTTTTATTTTACATACTAACTACAGTTTCCCCTCCTTCTACCTACCTCCTACTTCCCCACCTACTCCTCCTCATCTCCCCTTAGAACGTAAGGCCTCCCATGGGAATCAACAAAGCACAACGCATCAAGATGAGTCAGGACCAAGCTCCTCGCCCCCTGCATCAAGGCTAAAACAAGGCATCCCACCATAGGGAATAGGTTCCAAAGAGCCAGCTCAGGAATCAGGAACAGGTCTTGGTCCCACTTCTACGGGCCTCATAAAAGACCAAGTTACAATTGTCACCCAGATCTTGTAACATCGTTTTAAAGACAGTATCTTCTTCATATTCCTGTTGAGTATTGTCCTGAAGTCATAAAGTTGGTAAATATACTTCTTTCAACCATGCTGACATACTTCCTTAGCTATAATGATTGTGACTTTTTGGAGGGGGGAAAAAACTAATCTATTCCATTACAGAAAAAAAGTAGAACATACTGGCTATGAACATGAAGCAAATAAGGAGAAAAGGTCCTGTTCCACTATAGATATTCACTAAGACTTTAGGATATCTCCCATAACTATTTCTGCTTCCACACATAAAGATACTATCCTTCTTACTTGATTTTTAAAAAAAAGGAAACAAAAATTCAAAACTGTACCCAGACACTGTACTAAACCTATGCAGCTTGTTCCCCTGACAGCTTTAAATGGTGGGATAATAATGAGAGAAGAAAAGAATATGGAGTTGGGTGGGTAAGGAGATGGGGAGGATCTGGAGGAAGCTGGAGGATGGGGAAGAATATGGTCAAAATATGTCGTATGAAAAAATTATAATAAAAATGTACGAAACAGCCACCGATGGCAGTAGGGAGAGCGTTAGCAATGACTCATGGATGGAGGTCAGAAGGTGGGGGCCGGAGACGACAAAACTGGGGAGTGGCAAAGCTGCTTTTCTAGAAGTAGAAGATGGCTTGGCCCTGGCAATGGCTCTGTTTGCCTGTGAAATAAACTTGGAATGGGTGAGTTGCATGATATAGGAATATGTTTCACATGTATGGAACTGTTTAGAAAGAATACAGTACAGCAATTCAGAGCAAAGAGAGGATGGACTTTTTTTAACATGCGTACGGTACTGCATAGACCCAAGACTGAGGAATGGAGTGGTGATACCACACTTGGCCCCTTACCACTGACTTTGCAGTGCCCTCAGCATCTTAAATCTCACTCTTCGCCTACTGCGGGTCTTGCCTTCAGTGTCTTCCCTACTCAAATTGCCACCAGAATGACCTCTTAAAGTATATAGAACTCTTTGCTTAAAAACACGTTACTAGCCTCTCAAAGCCCTTACAATAGCAACCCAAACCCCCTGCTCTGGCATTCACCTGAATTCTTTGCAAACAAGGATTTCCAGATTGCCCTAATTAGAGTCCTTTTTCTTTCTGCTCCCAGAACACATTGTACATATTTACTTTGCATTCACAGACTGCATTGCGTCTTTGTTATTTGTTCCATAATAAATTCAAGGAGAAGTGGGAAGCACCATGACTAATGACTCCTCGAGCCCTGCAGGGAGCATACTATCTGGAGTGTGCTCTTGTGGTAACTCAATACGCTCAAATTAATAAAACAAGATGTTTCTTTAATGTAAAAGGGTACTGATATTGTTCCCAAAGAGGAATTAGAAAAGTACCCTGCAAGATAGGCTATGCTCACATAGAGGATTTGGTCCTGGTATTGTTACTTTTTCATTTTAAATTTTACTTACTCATTTTGGAAACAGGGTCTTGCTGTACAGCCCAAGCTGGTCCAGAACTCCCTTTGGAGACCAACATGGCCTCAAACCAAAGTCAGTTTCCCCGTATTTGCCTCTCAAACCTTGGGGTAACAGATATGTGCCACCCTGGTATTAAACACCTCCATTTTAAGAACAAGACCATCAAAAGAACTTTCCACGATCCTGGGAATGGTGCATATTTTACTGTTCCATGGAGCAGCCTCTAATTGTGTTTCATATCTGAATGGTCATGTGTGACTGATGGGCATCATCAGAATAGCTCTTGGGTGTTATCTCAGCTACAAAAGAGCCCCTCTAAATTTGTGGATCCTGTCTAAATAACCTCCACTCTAAGCCTTATTTTTCAGAGTGCATGCAAGCCAATCTTCACCAAAGTAATGAATGCAGATCTACAGGCTCTGAGGTCAAGCCTAAGAAGCTAAATTATACTCCCTAACTTTTGGGATGTCTTTTAAGAAGTATACTGTTTCCACAGGAGTTCGAATTTATGGGTAATGCAAATTACATTTGACTGCATCTTATATTTGCCTAGGGCTATAGAGAAATGATCTAAACTGAAAAGATTAACAGCAAAAAAGTGTCAAGATGGCTATATATGTTCTCAAGTTGATTTTAAATGGCTTCTTTAGGCACTTCTAAAGGAATGTTTGTCTACCTACACACATATATTACACATTACTATTAAAGGATTCTCCTCGAAAATCACATGTATAATTCTCCTAATTGTCTTAACTTGTCTATATTGATACTTCTAAATCTCAGAACTAATCTTACACTTGCCTTTTTACTTGCAAGAGATAAAAACAATAATAAAATAATAAATTACACATCAGAATTATCCTGTGCAGGATATCCTATTTACAATTTTTCTGAGTTAAAACAATAACTATTCTAAGGTAGCAGAAGACATCAAAACAAATCAAGATGGCAGTCATTTTATTCACTCATCCTCTTGTCTTGTTAGAGATGTCCAATTAAAAGTGGTTTCGTCTCTGGTATTTCTTTTAGCTAGTGGTGACCATGTGATATGATTCTGCTGAATGAAATGTATTTTAGGGGAAGTATTTGCCACTGTTTTCTGTCTGAAATAAGAATATAGTGTTTGGACATGGCACTATGCTATTAAGCAGAAGTCTGGAACATTCCTGAAACTGTAACTGCTATAGCAGCTATGACTGCTTGTATTTGGATTTCTTGCTATTCAACTAATTCCTTACCTTGTTTAAATCCATGTTGAATGCCCCTTTCATCATTTGCGTTAAATATATTTCTGTTATTTTCAACATGTGCATGCATGTGTATGAAGACACACTTCACAAACACACATACACCCATAGATAGACACATGCTCCACAAATACATATATACCACACACACACACACACACACACACACACACACACGTGTAGTGATATGTAAAGTAAAGGCTTTGTGTCTCACTTTAAGTGAAATGTATAGGAAAGCCTTTGTGTCTGGCTTTGAGTGAAGTGCTTCAGCAAAGTCTTTTTCTATGTTTGCTTTAATCAGTAGAGGCTGAGAAACTGTTTTGAGACCGTTTGAACCTTGAAGATTTGTTGTCTCACTGGAGAATCTGCACTTGGTGCTATGTGAGAGCTTGCAGCTGCCCTGATCTTGGTCCTCATAATCAAAAGGGACTGAGATGTGTGTGGGTTGTCTGCTCTCCAGGCAGTAAGAGCAAGGTAACTTTGGTAGCTGGAACTTTTCTTAGCTCCAATTAACGTTTTCTACATTTGGATAAAGTAACTGGAGTGAGGTAGCTGGGTGTCAGTCTTTCCCAAGAAGGCCGAACCCGTCTGCTTCTTTATAAAAGGGAGGCTTAGCATCTTGGTGAGCTTCTCTCTCTACTGTGGCATCTACAACAGACGTCAAGCAAAACACACGCACACGTGTATACATGCACACACATACATACACATACACTCTCCACATACACACATATATACACTCCACCAACACATAGGTTTCTAAATTTTGTCTTAATTCACCCAACCATTCAGTTAGTTGAATTTTAACTGATAGAACTTGCATCATGTGATGTCTCTAATTGAAGAAAATATCTTAATCTTACTGTTAGAGCTCAGGAAATCTAACAACCTTGATAAATCAGCAAACTTTCTTCTTCAGAGTAAGAAAAGATGCCCATGGATTTAACTCCCTGCATTGGAAACAATAAGCTGTGAAAATTGCCTTTAGCTCTGTCTCTTCTAATTTTTTAACTAGATTGCTCTTTGAGTTAATTTCCTTACACTTGAATGAGTGTTGCAGAAAAAAAAACAAACGAGGAAGCATGCAAAAGGGCTTTGTGAGCTATAATGAATTTTAGTAACTGTAACTTGATGCTCACCGCTGGGTACCAGAGACTGTGCTCAGCAGTTTTGTGGATTGGCATCTGTTTTCTTCTCAGAAATCCACTTTAATGGGTGTTGTAGAATAGGACTTCTTCCATTTTATGGACGAGAGAACTAAGGAATCATATTTGGTATACTGTTTGCTCAGAGCTATCTTTTTCCTCTCCTGGTCTACTGAAGGATAATGTTTTGAGGTAAGGTCGACAAACAATCATGAAGATTTAAGATGTATAATATGATGTTTTCACACACACACACACACACACACACACACACACACACACACACTTGCTGTGAAGAGACACCATCACCATGGCAGCTCTTACATAGGAAAACATTTAATTGGGGCTGGTTTACAGTTTCAGAGGTTTGGGCCACTATCATCATGCTGAGAAGCATGGCGACATGCAGGCAGACATGGTGCTGGAGAAGGAGCTGAAAGTTCTACATCTGGATCTGCAGGCAGCAGGAAGAGACTGCCACATTGGTCAGAGTTTGAGCATATGAGACCTCAAAGCCTGCCACCACAGTGATATACTTCCTCCGACAAGGCCACACCTACTCCCAAAAGGCCACACCTCCTAATAATGCCAGTCTCTAGGGACCAAGCATCCAAACACATGAGTCTATGTGGGTCATTCCTTTTCCCAAAACCACCACAGGGTCTTTACAATTTTAAACATATACACACCAAATACAGACATCACAGATTTAATCAAACACAAAAATAGTGAGTGACTTCATTAACCCACTCTTACGAATAGCCAGGTCATTCTAACAAATATTAATAGAGAAATGGGAATTCAATGATGTTGTTGCTCATACTGACCCAGTAAACATCTACAGAACAGTCTACCCAAACACTACAGAATATACATTCTTTTTGATAATGCAAAGAACTGATCTTAAACTACATCATATAATAAGACATAAATCATGTATTAACAAATATACAAAATTGGAATACTATCTTATATTCTTTCTGATCAGAATGGAATAAAACTAGAAAACAACAGCAAGAGAAACTACAGAACACACAGAGACTCATGGAGATTAAAGAACACACTACTGAATGATGAATGGGTCATCAAATAAAGCATGAAGGAAATTTAAAAAAATTTCCTGGAACCAAATGATAATGAAATCATGACACCCATATCTATGGATTCAATTATAGCAGTCTTAAGAGGGAAGCTAACATTTTTTTTTAAAAAAAATCAGATCTTAAATAAACAATAAAGCCTTTAAAGGCCTTGGAAGAACAAAAACAAATCATAACCCCAAACCAGTAAACAGAAAGAAGGAATTAAAATCATAGGCAATTTCAATGAAATGAAAATTTATAATACAAAGAATCAATGAAACAAAGAATTGGTTTATTAAATAGATAAAAAGATAGGCAAACTCTTACCCAAAATAATCAAAAGGAGAGAGGGGAAAAAACACAAATTAGTTATGTTAGAGATGAAAAGAAATGTAACAGAAAACCATGGGACATATTTTTAAAATTTATATTTCTTTAAATCTAGAAATTGATTAATTTTCTACCAAAATTCAACAAACGTAAGATAAATTAATTAAGCAAATATATAACAAGCAATGTGAAGTAATATTTAAAACATCTCCCAACCAAAAGAAGTCCGGGCTCAGATGGAGTCAAGCTGAATTTATCTGCCATTTAAAGAACTTCAGGCTGGAGAGCTGGCTCAGTGCTCAAGAGCACATCCTACTCCTACAGAGGCCTTCGGTTTGGATTCCAACGTCCAAGGCAGGTGTCTTACAGTTGCCGATAACTCCATCTCCAGGTAATCTGACACCTCCAGGACCTACACACACACACTTAAAAACTGAAGACCTAACAGCGGTCCTCTCAAATGATTCCATGGAACAGGAAAATATATAACTTTTTTTTTATAAAGCCAGCATTACCTTGATATCAAATTAGATAAAGACACAGCTACAAAATACATCAATCTCCCTGATAATCATAGATGTAAAATTTCTCAATAAAATCTTTGCAAACTAAATACATGAACACATCAAAAAGATCATTCACCATGAACGGTGTGTCATCATTTTAGAGATCCAGGAATGGTTTAACATATGCAAAACAGCTGGGTGATGGTGGCACATGCCTTTAATCCCAGCACTCAGGAGGGAGAGGCAGGTGGATCTCTGTGAGTTCAAGGCCAGCCTGTTCTACAAGAGCTAGTTGAGGACAGGCTCCAAAGCTACAGAGAAACCCTGTCTCAAACAGATAGATAGATAGATAGATAGATAGATAGATAGATAGATGATAGATAGAGATAGAAGATTAGATAGATAGATAGATAGATAGACAGAAGATAGATAGAAGATAGATAGATAGAAGATAGATAGATAGATGATGGATAGATAGATAGATATATAGATAGATAGATAGATGATAGATGGATGGATGGATAGATAGATAGATGATAGATAGATAGATAGATAGATAGATAGATGATAGATAGATAGATAGATGATAGATGGATGGATGGATAGATACATAGATAGATGATAGATAGATAGATAGATAGATAGATAGATAGATGGATGGATAGATAGATGTCTTACCAAATGAGTTAACCTAACCAAAGAAGTAAAAGACCTCTAAAATGAAAATATGAAAATATTAAAGAAATAAACTGGAGAAAACACTAAAAGATAGAAAACCTCAGTTGCTCATGGATTATTTCACGTAACATGATAATTTTCCACCCATTTTTCCTGTGACAAACTTTCATTCTTCTTCATAGCTAAACAAAAACCCACCCTGTATGCATACCATAATGTTTTATTTATTCATCTTTTGATGGAGTCTGCTGACTCCAACCCTTGATATTGCGAGCGGTGCCAGAATAAACACTGATGCTTCACCTCGTGTTCTCTGAGAGTGTGAGTTACACCTGTGTGGCCAAGGAGTGTGGGAAGAATAGTGGGCACTGTGGAGTCTTCCTCAGATTGGTTTCTCCTCATCTCACATGCCCTCCTGCCAGGTTCTCCCTGCATTTTAGGGAAAGATGTCTCCATGTCTCATGTTAAATGTGGGCATGCTACTACTCATGGTCCATCAGTGACAGTTCATCTTTTATCCACAATGATTAGTTCTGGAATGGGGGCTTGACCCACCTCAGGTTAGCAAGAGGTAAGGAAGTCTTTTCAGAGAACACTGCTTTGCACGGAGAACTTGCAGGAACAGTCTCTCTCTGTCTCTCTCTCTCCCTTTCTCTTCCACCCCCACTGTCTCTCTGCCTCTGTTCCTCCCCCATTCCCTCCTGCTCTCATATGGTGGATGTTCTGAAGGAATAAGCTCAAGGGTGACAAGCAAGGGAGAAAATAAACTGGGTTTTCTCATGCTCTTGATGACCCGTGGAACTTGATTAATGACATCTTCCTCATAAGAAGCGGTGTATGCTTCTGTCATTATTATGTATAGTGAACTAAGTCTTAGTTGGTATGATAACTTTGGGGGCAGTAAACATATTGTTTTAATAAGCGTTATAGGTGACTCTGGATTGGGTGTCAGTGGCCTTAGAGCCACATTTTCAGAGAGCAAGGGTATTTGCTTCATTAACTTAGTTCTCCAAACTTTTAAGTAAAGTATGTAGGTTAACAAGAGTTTAACTGAATCACATTTAATGAATTGTATTGTGACAGCCTAAGTCATTTGTCTACAATACATCTGCCAAAGATAAATGCTCTTGAAACTTAAAAATCATACATTTTCTGCCTTGCCGTCATAAACGATTTCATTGCAGCAACAATGACACCAATTTTATGCCTTTTATATAGCGAAGTAGAGAAAATGGGTCTTAAGTAGTCATTACCCAGTAAAAGTGGAGCTGTCACCCCAAATAGTCAACAGTCAGAGCAGAGAACCTTAAACAAAGCCAGCAGCTCTTATATTATTCCTCCACACAAGTAAAAAGGGCTGCAGCAAATTGGGAGGCATTGTTGTGATTTTCATATATCAATCAATCCTATCTATCTATATTCTGCTGATGAGTTCGTGAAATGCCAGCTGAACACGGACAGAAGGCTGTGAGATGGCCTCGTGGGTAAAGATGCTTGCTGTCCAGCCTAAAGAGTTGAGTTCAAACTCCAGCATGCACAGGGTTGTCTGTATGTGTCTGTGTGTGCACATATGGTATATCCACACTTGTTTTTGTGGGTGTGTGTACCTCTGAATGCATGTTGAAGCCAGAAAAGGACATCAGTGTTCTCCATCACTCTCTGACTAGTCTTTTGAGGCAGGGTCTCTCCCTGAACTTGGTGCTCATGTTTTCTTGGCTAGACTGATCCTCCTGTCTGTGGGGACAGCAGAGCTTGGGTTACAGGCATGCATCAGATGCCTAGCATGTTGTGTGGATACTGGAGTTAAACCCCAGCTGGCCTCATGGATAGCCAGTGTGTGCTACTGAATGCTGGCCCACCTTTACAGCCCCAGCTGGCCTCATGGTTAGCCAGTGTGTGCTACTGACTGCTGACCCACCTTTACAGCCCCAGCAACAACTTCTCCTCGGGACTAATGGTCCTCCATATACCTGGAATACTGCTGGAAGGTACTTCTTGATTTAGGGGGTAGGGGTTGGGGCAGCATGCAAGCTTCCCACCTTCAGTTAATCCTTTCAGGAAATACCCTTACAGTCCCACCCAGAGGGATGTCTCTTAGTTTATCCTAGATTCAATCAGGTTGACAACCAAGATTAACATCACAAAGATGTCCAGTGTTATTAATATTTTGCTTACTTAAGAAGATGGTATTTGGGGTAGGAGAGATGCCACAGTGGTTAAAAGCACTGACTGCTCTTTCATAGAACCTAGGTTCGATTTCCAGCAAACAGAGCAGCTCACAGGAGATCCCACACCCTCTTCTGGCTTCCACAGGCACCAGGTCTGCATATAGTATTCAGACATACATGCAGGCAAAACACTATGCACATAGAATAAAAATAAATAAATCTTTTAAAAAGACGATATTTTTTAAGGCTAAGACATGAAAGAGAAGGATAAAAATAATCTTCGAATGGTTTCTGGATCATTCCAACTCGAACTTTTAAAAGGACCTTAATTCCATTAAATAAATTAATCAAATATTAATGATTTTAAATAATTCTAAAACCTTTATCCATGGCAGGGGCCTGGAATCCTCCTGTGTGGGCACAAAGGTCTCTAAATGACTTATTCTTCACAGCATACACCAAGGTAGGATGAGTTTCAACTGGTCCCCAAACATGTCACACCTTCTTACTAGACCCTGTAAAGTGATGAGCCCCCACCCTGTGACTGCGTTACAGTTTGGAGTATAATTGACTCAGGGTAGAGAGAGTGCCTGGGCAATCCTATCCAAACACAGGGGGCATGGACACTGGAAACTGGCTGGCAGAAATCAGAGACTCACAGTATGAGAAGGGGTCCATATGCCATTGGTGCCTAGACGATGGAAGCGGGGGCACAAAAGGCCAAATGGAAGCAGCTTTTAAAGAGCTGAGGAAGGTCTCTGGACAAAGCAAGGATCTCAGCCTTGGATTCTGTCAACAGAGCTCAGTCAGTAGCCTCCTTGACCTGAGCCTTGTAGACTCTCAGAGAATTCAGTCAGGTCTGTCTCGACATCTGGCCAATAGAATCATGAACTCATACACGACTGCTGTCTTAAGTGGTTAAATTTGTCCCATTTTTATATGTGTCTGTGTATGAGAAGTGTGTGTGTGTGTGTGTGTGTGTGTGTGTGTGTGTGAGAGAGAGAGAGAGAGAGAGAGAGAGAGAGAGAGAATTATGCACACACACTCCTGCCCATGCAGAATCAGAAGACAATGTCAGCTGTCCTACCCTATCACTCTTTATCTTGGTTTCTTGACACAGAGTCTGACATCGAAGCTGAAGCTGGCCTAGATAGCAGGAAGCCTCAATAATCCTTGAGCCTCTGCTACCCACAGCACTGGAGTTACAGGCATGTGTGGTCATGCCCAGATTTGTATGTGAGCTTTGGGGATTTGAGTTTATGTTGTACAGCAAGTACTCTTACCCACAGAGCCATCTCCTCAGCATTGTGCTAATTTTGATACCACAATAGAAAACTAATGTAGTCAAGAAAATTGTGAACAGAATATTCAAAGTAAGGGGACCTGAGAACTGCCATTTACAGGATCATTACACAAAGTGGTGGGGAGTAGATACTGGAGATTGTGTTAAACACAAGCTATTTCTAAACCTCTGTGTGTGTGTGTGTGTGTGTGTGTGTGTGTGTGTGTGTGTGTGGTTTTGCCTATATGTGTCTGTGCACCACTTTGCATGCCTGGTACCCATGGAAACCAAAAGAGGATGTCAAATCTTCTAGAACTGAGGTTAGAGATGGTTATGAGCTGCCATGTGAGTGCTAGGATTCAAACTTGGGTCCTTTGGAAGAGAGGGCAGTGCTCTTAACCACTGAGCCATTTCTCCAGACCTCATTTCAAAACTTTCAAAGTTCTGCATTAAGTTGCACAAGTGTTGGAGACCAGCTTCAACAAAAATACCACTTACCAGGGTAGGGAAATGGGGATTAGAAAAGTTAGTAAATGGCTCAGCAGTTAAGAGCATTGCCTGTTCTTCCAAAGGTCCTGAGTTCAATTCCCAGTAACCACATGGTGGCTCACAACCATCTGTAATGAGGTCTGGTGCCCTCTTCTGGCCTGCAGGCATACATGCCAAACAGAATATTGTACACATAATAAATAAATAAAAGATTTAAAAAAAAAAAGAAAAGTTAGTAAAGAGAATGAAGACATGAGTGAAAATAATAAAACAGAAATATAGAATAGTACCAGGAGGGAGTTCCAGTGAATACTGAAATCCCTGCGTTTAATTTTCCATACACTTTTATACCCCAATATAACAGGGGGAAGAAGACAAAAAACCACTTTAACATGGTACAAAGGACAACTTGAATAGTTATTTGCTTCAGTACTTTGAGCCATCAAGCCATTAATCCATGAGAAAAGCATTCTGTTGTGTAGGCAGTAAACCCACCCTGCAACAAGTATCCTGAAGGTAGCCACTCCAAAGGTCAAGCCTCCTATTTCAAAAGAAGGAGCAGAAGTATGCTTAAATATCCTGACCATTGGTCAGGGTGGAGTGGATCTACCTGTGTGGGCCATCTTAATGTCACAAAGACCAAGTGACCACACCCTAGATCAGGGTGTGTAACCATACTGTTGTCAACAGCTTTGAACAAGCTAAAACTCTCTGACCATCAGACAAGGTGGAAATGGGCTCACAGTTTTGGGCCTCCATACACAAGTATTGCCAAGTGGAGCCAGAAGCTTTCTCTGACTTGCCCAGTCCTGTTGGACCAGTTTCTCTCCCACTCACCAGTCCCTGTAGCTGCTTATAAAATAATCATTCAGAAACTTAATATTAATTATAATCGTTTGGCCGATGATTCAGGCTACTGATGGCTAGCTCTTACATTCGAATCAACCCGTTTCTAAGTGTGTATCGTCATGTGGCTTCATGGTCTTACCTGTTCTCTAGTACATCTTACTGCTCCATGACTCACTGGCTTCTCCCTCACCCCTGCCCTTCTCCCTATATTCAGTTTGGCTTTCTCATCTAGCTATATTCTGCCCTGCCATAGGCTAAAGCTGCTTTTATTCATCAATCAATGAAAGCAACACATATTCACAGCATAGAGAAGGACATCCCACATCAGCCAAGTGCTGCTGCACAGGCTCACTGCATCCTGACATAGTGTGTGTGTGTTTGTTTTCATCTCTTCTGCAACGCCAACACCACTCGGGCAGCAACCATCGCTCCTTTGTTCACCCTATGTCAGTGCCAAGAGCAGAGCTTGATTCCCAGTAGGCACTTAATGAACCTTTATAGAATAAACAAAAAATTATTAGGGCTAGAATTATATCAGCCAGCATTAAAGCAACACTCAGCTGCTGGCAATTATTTGTGCTTGAATACTTTAGAAAGATTATAATAAGCTTCTTCGAATGTGCAAATAGAGTTAAATTGGTGAAAATATTCAGAATATAGATCCTGGGTGTGGTGATGCAAGTCTTTAGTCCTAGCACTGGGGAGGCAGAGGCAGGTGGATCTCTGTGAGTTCCAGGCCATCCTGGTCTGACATAGTGAGTTCCAGAACAGTCAGGGCTACCTAGGGAGACCATGTTTTGAAAATAAAAACAATCAAAAACAAAACAAAAGTAAAAGGCTTTATATAAAATTATAAAAGGGACATTATCAATTTTAAATATATGTTTTTGTTTATCCTCTCTAAAACTAAAGATGAGGGAACTGGAGGTTAGTAACGTTGAATAATAGGTATGTAACTGTGAATTTAATAATGATGTTAGTTCTAAATGTTTATCAAGTTTTTCAATCATGTAAGAACCCATCCACGTTTAGAAGTGGTGAGTACAGCTCCTAAATCAAATGATGTAGACACAAACTAGAACAAACAGAAACCAAACAGGCTTCAAATTCATAGTAGCTATAAAATAAATTCACTTCCAACCTATTCAGTGAGAAAAGAGACTATAGTTTTTACCAGGAATTTACTCTTTGGGTTATAAATATGAACAAACATGACTGGCCATGCAGGGCTTTCAGCCCTGAGGGGCGCTAAGTCATGTAAGTCCAATACAAAGACTAGAGCGGAAGGTCTTGTCTGAAAGGTCAAAGCAAGGAACCATGGGAGCGAAACTGACGGAGATCAAAGTTTGTGCGGGTTTTTGTCTTGCTTTTTGTTTTTTTGGAAGGTTGAGCAGAGGTCTCTAGGCCAAGTATAGAAGTCTCATCAGGCATCATGGCAATGGGGGTAGAGATGACTCCACCAGAAAACTCTCTCTCTCTCTCTGACTCTCTCTCTGACTCTCTCTCTGACTCTCTCTCTCTCTCTCTCTCTCTCTCTCTCTCTCTCTCTCCCCCCCCCCCCCTGTCTCTTTCTCTCTCTCTCTGTGGTCTTAGGGACTGAACTCACATCCTATGTGTGCTGAGCATATGGCAAGCATTTGTCTATATGCCTCAAGTCCTGCCTCAGAGATAAATACATAGAACCTTTCTAGGCTCAAAGTCCTGCTTCGTTAATACATTCTCAGGACTCACGGATGCTTGGGCCCGTGTATGTCAGTTTTTCATAAACATAGTGAAGAATATCGTGGAGGACCGAACATTTTGAAAGGGTTAAATATACAACGGACATTATCAGTTCGTTGCTTCCTTTGTGAGGGGTATACAGAGGAGTACCCAGTTGAGAGGTAGCTTCTCTCCAGGGCAGGGAATTAATCCCTAGGCTTTTTGATGCTCTGACAAGCCTCCGTTTGAAATGTTCTTTTTACATCCTGAAAAGTCTTGTTAAATATAGAACTGATGAAAATGTACAGTGAAATACACAAAGAATGGGAAATAAGAGTTTTTAAAAAGCTGGGTTTGTGATTCTCCTAGAACCCATTAGTGCTGTAGAGTACCTTGGATTACATTGCCCTCTAGTGGCAGTTTGAGGTTATTAGGCGTAAAACTCGTTCCCCTTTCTATGCGACGTTTGAGCATTTATTGAATGTTTCACACCGAGGCGTCACTGAAGAAGCTCAGATGACGAAGACTCTTGTCCATTTCTTGGTCTAACAAAATCTTCTTTTTGTCATAGCACAGTGTGAGAAAGAAACCAAAGCAGTAGGTACAAAGACAGAGGAGTACTTTGATGGAGGACTTTCAAAACATGTTACATTTTTAAAAATTATTTTAAAAGACTTATTTTGCTGCTCATTGTGTGTGCATACGTGCATGTGTGCATGTGTATGTGTGTGTCCACAGAAACCAGAAAAGGATGCCAGATCTTTCGGATCCAGAGTTACAGGCAAGTGTTGGCCACCCAGCCTGGGTACAGGGAACTGAACCCAGGTCCTCCTCAAAAACAGGAAGTGTGCTGTCTACTGAGACATCTCTCTGCCCTTTGAACATGTTATATTTGAAAAGCACTTTGTAAAAACACATGGGTGTTTCCTAAGGGTGTTTGTGAGTACGTGCACACACATATGTGTGTGTTGTTCTAGGATGAAGGAGGAAGCATCCTGAGTCGGGGATACCAGTCAGCACCATGTATGGCGCGCCTTACAGTCAGGGGTCTTTCGTGTGACTTTCACAATATGCCTAAGCCCAGTGTTGTCATCCTGATTCCCCAGTACACCCACAAAATACAAACTACATGCACGTTATATATTAGAAAGGCCGGGACAGACAGATGAAACAGCATCTTCTTCAGTCACTTGCTGTGTGATACTGGCAAGGGTCCTGGTCTCTCTGACCTCCAGTTTTCTCATCTGTGAAAAGAGATATTAACGCTCATCTCCAGGACTTCTGGAGGGATTAATAGAATGTATGGGGGGAAAAAATTTGAGACCAATCAAGTAATCCTAAAAGATGACCCCCTGCCCACTCCGCTCACTCTGAAGCCTAGCTGCAGCACACTACCACTCAAAGGGAAGAACAACAAAACAACCATTATGCGCATCCCATTTTGCCCAAACAACCTTACATCTGGAAAGGGCTCTAGCATCTGAGACGTCACAGCTTCTGCCTCATTTCCTTGACTTCTCAGGCAAGCCAGATGTCAGGGCATCCTAACATCTCCTCCCACCATTTACTGAGGCTCTGCTCCATGTCAAGCAGAGCCCGGGGCTGCGCGCCCTCTGCTTAGGTGGGAAGAGGCAAGCGATGCTGCCGGCTACCCCTCAACTAGCTAGTACCCTGGTCCAGACGAGAGGAGCGCGGTGCATGAGCCTGAGAGGTGGGGAGGATGAGGGAATGCATCTTTCCTAGGAGAGGGAAGGGATTACCAATATTCCCGACGTCAGAAGACTAAGTACACATCTGTGATCAAATGGGTCTTCAAGGTCATCGCATCTCACCCGGGTTCGTTCCTTCCTACTTAGTCTGAGGTAAATAAATGTGTTCCATAGCCCACGCAACTGGAGTGTCTTTAAGACATTGCCTCTCTCTAAAGTAACTTCGCTATGTTCCAGCTGAGGACGAAGCACGAACATTAGTTGAATCAGCAGTGTGAGTTAGAGAAGGAATAATTGTTGCTGGAGGTGCTGCAGCCACATGCTTCATATGGATGAGTGTTTCCTATCATAGGAAGTGCAAAGAAATGAGTGCATTTCCTAGATCACAAACCTTTCTGTTATTATTATATCATCATCATCATCATCATTCCTGTTTGTGTATTCACATTGCCATAGCACCAAGTAAGAAGACAACTTTATGAACCTGTTCTCTCCTTCCACCTTTACATGGGTTCTGGGGATCCATCTTGGGTTGTTGGGTTTGCATAACAAATGCCTTTGTCTGCTGGGCCATCTCATTGGCTCTCAACCTGCTATTTGTTTACTTATTTTGAGAAAATCATACTATGTAGCCCGAACTGGCCTGTAACTAACTCTGTAAATCAGGTTGGCCTCAAAGTTAGAGATCTGCCTGCCTCTGCCGCACTGGGTTTAAATGTGTGAACCCACAACTGGCCCAAAACCAGCTTTTTAGAGTGGGAAACAGCATTTTATTTGTTGCTATACAACTTTAGGTACACCATGATGCTTCATCCATCCTCCATCTATCCAGTGCAAGCCAGCTCTGCAGGAGATGTGGAGGTCTCCCTTGTTCTTAGCAGAAAACAAAGCTCCAAGTATCAGTATGCAATTGTGAGGGGAAGACACGCCCAGCAAGCAACATGGTGGCTTCCAGACAGGGCAGCAGTGCGGATGTGCTGAGGGCTGCTTAGATTCCTCCTTCCTAATTGGACAGGGTTGAATATCCAGTTGATCACTGGCACAGACAAAGAAACAACTGATTTTTAGAGTCTTCTCTGGGGTACGGAGGAATATTTGGTGTGTAGGACTTTTCCTCCAAGGATAATTTTAGCCCTGAAAACTCATCAAATTATTTCAGATCCTGGCAAGTTTCAAAACATGAGTGGGTGACTTAGGAAAGGTCTATTCTCGAGAAGTAACAATGGTGTCAGTACAATCCCAGAGATTTGGAAAAGAATGTGCGCGCACACACACACATACACACACTGAATCACTCTTTTCTCTCTCCTCCCTCCACTCTCCAAGTCCTTCCCTCCCATTCTTTTGCTTCCCAGAAATTAAAATAGATTTAACACATTGAGAGTTTTGGGGGTTACTTCTTTCCAAAGCCAAGGAAGAAGTTTACATTGGCATTAGAGCCAGACAGTTCTAACCCACAGAAAAGAGGGCAGAGTTTAGGATTCAAGAATAACATAGCGAAGCCGATTGCTGTTGACAAGGAAACTGCTGTTTCTGCTTGCCACTCATTTCTTTCCTTTGCCCCGAGTCCTTCCTCTAACAACACAATCAATCACTGGGGCTAGTACTGAATACTTACCAGTCATCCTGTGTGGGTTGAGACTGTGTGTGTTTGCAAGGATAAAAAACAAACAAACAAACAACACACACACACACCCTAAAGGAGTAAGTAACTACACACTTGCATACATAACTCCTCATACCTCATATTCTCTCTCCTGTCTTCTAGGTTTGGAAAAGAAATGGAAGACACATTTTTCAGCAAATAACCTCTTTCTAGGCTGACTGCCATTGGCCTGAGAGCAGGTAAATAGGCTTGAAGTGATAGCTCTAGCTCTGTATTTTACAGTCTGAGGTTAAGATGCGGCCATTAGGTTAATCCTTCACACACGCTCTTGATTTACAAGCCTGTCAGAGTCCTTTCTGTGAGACACACTAATAATTCCCTAGCATTGGTCACTTGGGTCCTTCATCAGGGCCTCATCAGGAGGTCCGCTTTTCCTTGTTGGGCAGCTTCCAGGGAACAGTGAAGGTTGTCAGAGCCAGTGGGGATCGTTTTCCTCCTGACTCATCCCTTCCAGCATTGCCCATTGTGGCTCGTCTAGTTTTCCTATTTCTGCAGGTTATTAGGCTCCTCTCAGTGGACCAGTATCTCAGGTAACTTGAGTTGAACTCCTTAGGCCTCTTCTTCCTCAGCCTCGATGCTCTGTGTCTTTGTGTCTTTGAGGAAGAGATCCTCATCACGGCGCTAAGGGCACAGTAGGCAGGATCTTGCACTCTCATCATAATTGAGTACACCTGACTCAAAGCCAGAGCCTTGGCCAGACCAGACAACCTGCTTCTCCATTTGAAACAGTAAGCAAGTGAGTTAGAATCTGGACTGGTAGTTAAAAAAAAAAAACAAACAAACATATGTTCACTTTCTTTCTTAATCAAAAGTCTGACTTTGGCCTTTCTGTTTCTCTGCTTCCCTGGGATCTAGTAGGAGATACAAGGCCAAGGATGAAGAAAAGATGGGCAGGGCTGGAGGAAGTGGGGGCAAGGAAGTAAAAATCCAGGTGCCTTGGATACTCAACTCGTCAGCCTGGAGAGCTTGGGAGAGTCAAAATCACACATGGACAGCAGGGAATGGAGTCTGTAAAATGAAAGCAGAACACGTGAACGCTCCTGCTTTCCACAGCGACTGACCAGACAAACATCATCATGGGCCCCCCACCTCTCTCTGCCACAGCTTGAGCATCGCTGTCCCTGCCTGTGCACCTGTGCTCTCGGGGTGGGCTGAACATGGGATGGCAAAGAGCAAATGCTTTGCCATCTCTGCCCAGAGAACTGATAGCCTTCCTGGAAGAGAAAAATGTGTTCATAAGACAACAGGGAAACAGCACACGAAAGCTTAACAAACTCTAAAGTGAATATAATCGAGGCTCCAATGGGAGGAGAGGGCGAGAACAAGGTAAACAATTGTTTACTTCAGCGAATGTGACAGGCCCACCTTTGCTCCTGCGCAGAATATCGGCACGCGCAGAGTTGTCATCTTAATTAAAAACCCGAATCATATACATAGGAAAGAGAGACCAAATAGGTTAGTGTACAGTGGACCAGTTTGCAGGTTATAGGTAACGAATACACA
Organism: Microtus oregoni; assembly: GCF_018167655.1. Taxonomy (NCBI): domain Eukaryota; kingdom Metazoa; phylum Chordata; class Mammalia; order Rodentia; family Cricetidae; genus Microtus; species Microtus oregoni. The sequence continues at coordinate 24,492,704 of NW_024543071.1, forward strand.
AGATGAGGGAGTCCCAGCATCAAATCCCTTAAATGCAGTCAGCTTGTGTATACGGAGCATCTGCTCCTGTGGATTCAACCAACCTTGGGCCTCAAATTACGAAAACACTGCGCTAGCAATGCTTATTTGTTTCCCTTCTTGTCACTCTTCCTGAAGCCTGACACACAGGGCAGGTGAGAAAGCGCGGGAGGCGGTAGGATAGAGATCTGCAGACAGGCTTGGGATCTTGGGAGACTGGACCAAGAAGGACCTGAGCACAGATGGAGTCTGAGACGAAGTTTGTTAAGCTACAGAAATCTGAGAACTGTGGCATACATAAAACACACACACACACACACACACACACACGGTGTATAGGAATCTCTGACTGTGGTAGTGAGATTCTAAGCCGGCAAGTGAGACCATGGAAGTGTTTCCCAGAGACTGATTGCTCTTGTCAGGGTGAGGGAGAGCCCAGAACAGAAATCAGACCCTTCCAGTAGCTGGAGTGTGAGAGAGAATGAGCGAGAACAAAGATGGTGGCGGCAGGACATAAAGACGGTGGGAATAAGGGTGAAGTTTAAGTGGTGGGTTACTATGGAAAAGGGCTGTGTGGGGCTGCCGCTGGTCTAATGATGTAAAGAGCTCAAAGGGCACCTGCCAGTCAGGACTGCTGTTAAGAGCTCAAGATTGCTCCAGGATGATTGCTCTAATCTACTTCAGCTTTTCTCCGGTTCTTTCCCTTGAACGCTGTGAATAAACTTCAGGCATTTCACGGGACTATCGCCCTGGAAAACCAGCCGACTGCCAAGACAGGCACAGGGTGACATTCTCTGCCGTGACTAGAACCAAGAAGGATCTGGCGTTGGTCCTGTTGGCAGGATGAGGTCCCCCCCCCCTTCCCTTTCCCTGGGGCATGGCACACACCCAAGTTCCCTTTGGGATCAGGCATGCAGTAAGCAAGGATAAGAGAAAGGGGTCTTTTGTCAAGCCAGACCTTTGTCCACCAGCAGGGACTAGAAACTCTTGGAAATTCTTCTGTTCCAGGCAAGGAAAGAAAGAAAGGAAAGCAGATGGAAGGGAGTGATTGGCAACGTGGACCGGAAACTAAGGAGGGGAAAGGCTGAGATCAGAGATCTAGGAGCCGAGCGATTAAAAACACTAAGAGGTGGAAAGGAACAAAAAAGCCTTCCATACAGGGGAGGGGCTCCCAGGACCCTGGGAAAGAGGTGACAGCGTGGGTGGCCTGGGGAGCTGAGAACAAAGGGCGGGCGGGGGTGGAGCCCTGGGAAGGAGAGCTGCTGCTGGGCTGCCGGCAGATGGTTTGAGCAGGAAGTTACTGTTCTGAACATTCTTCTGGACGTGTAGTTGCAGGAGATTGATCAGCTCGACTTTGTCTGCATCCAGAGAGAAGCCCTGCCTTTCAGGAGAGGCGCTTTGCGGTAGCCAAAGCCACACAAATGAGGCGTTGAGAGCAAGGCCGAGGCGTGGGTCTCATAATGAAACCTATGGCCATGTTCATGTCCTGAGTTACCTCCTTGCAGGCCAGCCAGGAGGGAAGTCTAACGATGGCCCAAGGGTGCAAATGAGCCCACGACGGGATCAGAGGCAGCTAGCTACATAATCCACATCGCAAAGGCAGCCTACACAAACACACCTCCCCCATGGACAGTGTTTAACTGACTCCAGCAGCTTTTACAGCTCCCAACTTCCTCCTAGGCCACTGAAAGTACCTGCACCCCGAGTCACTGGAGATCTGGTGTCCAGATAGCTAGGTGTTTTCCAGGCTTTTCCGAATCAATGTCTCAAGAGATGTCCTGGGATCGGGAATTTTAGTGAATCCTGCGGAGAATTTATGGAGCCTAAATACAGTTGCATGCTAACCATTCTGTTTCTTTTCGGTCTTTGAGTGCAGCACATTTATTTGATTGGGTTTGCTCAACTGCATCTATGATCTGAGGTCTAAAAAGCCCATCATTTGTCCGTTTCCTCCTCTGGGAACTTGTGCCTAGAAAACTGTTAATTTAAGAGGGGAAACGGGAGTCTCTGTATTGGGTGTTGGTTTTATTTAACACTCTCTTGTCAGTCTGACTGATGATAGGACCTCCAAGCTCTCTGTTAGAACTCTGACCTAGAGCTTCTGCAGGCCTGAAGATGAAGTGAGAGAGGCCCTGCATATGGTCATGGAGGCTTCTGGGGTGGAAGTGGGGTGGGGGAGGAGGTAGGGTCGGGTGCTAATGAGCGGGTCTAGAGGAAATGAGAGATAAGAACTTGGGCAGTTCTTGAACACGGTCAGGTAGTTTTCTGTTACTGTGATAAAACAACAGGACCGAACCAACTCAAAGAAAAAATAGTTTATTTTGGTTTCTGGTACCACAGGGCTAAGAGTCCATGGTGGCAGGGGGAGGTGTGGGAGCAAGAAGCAGGCCTGGAAGCAGGATCTGGAAGCTGTGAGGTCTTAACATCACTATCCACATTCCAGAAGCAGAAGGAGTGGACTGCGAGGGAGCTGAGACTTTAAATTCTCAAATCCCACCTTTAGCTGTGTACATCCTCCATCAAGGCTATACCACTTTCTGGAACAGCGCCACCAACTGGAGACCTATATGGGAGCCTATACAGGACATTTCTCTTTCAAACCTCCACCCATAATAGGCAGATAGGGTGGCCTCCTGGGTTGCTCTCTTTTTCCTTTTGTCTCCAAGAGGGTGGAATTTGCTGAGTGCCCCCTCTGGGATCACACTGAAGCTCTGTTTCTGCCCTAAACAGGTTTACATCTGGCATCTCCAGGAAATTTTGACCCCTTTGAGGGTCGCATATATATCCAGCAGATCAGATTACATTGCAATTCATAACAGCAGGCAAATTGCAGCTGTGAAGTAACAGTAAAATAATTTTATGGTCAGGGGTCACCAGAGCAGGAGGAACTGTGTTAAAGAGTCACTGCGTTGGGAAGGTTGAGAACCACTGCTTTAGAAGAAGACATGGTTGGTGTCAGTCTGAGAAAATCAGGGTGGTCTCACAGAGAAGTCCCTTTCGGGTGGCATAGGTGCAGATAATTGTGCAGGGCACGTGGCAGTCTGTGGCACACGAGATGAAAGAGAAGGGCATGAAGAACAGCGGAGCCAAGAGACAAGGGACCTGAGAGGAGGCTGGAGTGTGGGCAGGGGCACATTCTCGTGTATCCTTCACTATGCCACACTCAGAACTGAGACAATTGTTATAAAGTGGTTTCTGTGTATCTCCCATGGGGGCATGCAAGGTAAGCTCTTCAGCGTTTTCAAAGGTTTTTAAGCACACTCATTAACAAAGACAACTATTGATATGTTCGTAGTGGTTTTTCAAAGAGGGTTTCTCTGTAGCTTTGGTGCCTGTCCGGGAACTAGCTCTTAAAGACCAAGCTGGCCTCGAACTTGCAGAGATCTGCCTGCCTCTGCCTTCAGAGTGCTGGAATCAAAGGCATGCGCCACCACCACCCGGTTTGTGGTGTCTTTTTAATGTAAAAAAAAAAAAGGAAATAAATGAACCAAATTAGCTGTAGTTGGGGATTAGAAATATCCTCACTGGGCTGATAAGTGTCTGGACAGTTGGTCTCCAGACGGTGGCACTGAGGGCCTGTGCTTTGCTAGGTCAGCAGGATGGAAACCTCTATGACACTTCCCTCACTAGTCCAAGAAGTCCCCCTGAGCTTTTACAGACCTCAGTGTAGGCTCGACTAGGATTTGTGGCTTCGACGATGAAGATAATAACTTCAGGACTTCCTGGTATAGTGAAGCAGAGTTGGAACTTTTATTAAAATTATTATAATACAAACTTAAGCATGAGGGTTGAGAGAAAGAGGCAGTCAGAAGAAGATAAGACTCACCCCAGTGGTGGGAGGTGCTTCCCAAGGGAGAAGAGGTATATCCCAGTGGTGGGTGGTTGTGGGCTCCTCAAGGGAGGGCAAGCAATGAATTGTCTTAGCCTTCGCCACAGATGCCACTTTGACTGCTCTCCGGCTGCATTTCCAAAGGTTGCTAAGGAAACTCCCTGCCTCCCTTTTCTTTTCTCTCTCTCTTGATAAGTGAGGTGGCTCTGAAGATGCCTTGGATGAAATTTTAGCCTGATCAGGAAAAATCCATGGTTGATAGTCTTGCACAGGGGATTTAATACATGTCTCTACCCTGTAGATGGGTTCTCTGGTGAGATTCCTCGGAAACTGCTGGTTTGTGGCTGAGGAGAGAGAGAGAGAGAGAGAGAGAGAGAGAGAGAGAGAGAGAGCGCTCAGGCTGTGGTAAAGCTGCTGCCACCACCATGCTTCCTTTGCCACCGTGATGTGTCTGGACTGTGTCTTAGTTAGGGTTACTACTGTTATGACAAAACACCATGACCTGTAGACAGATTTTTCTTTGGGTTTCCAGCTCACAGGAAATGACGCAGAGACTTATTATTAATTATGAAAGCTTGGCTGATACATTAGGCTTGTTTCTAACCAACTCTTATAACTTAAATTAACCTATTTCTGTTTATCTACACATGATTTTAACCTCTCATCCTGTATGTCTTGCTTCCTCTGCATCCAGCTGGGAACTCCCTTCTTCTTCCCAGCATCCTCTCTGCCCTGAAAATCCTACCTTTCTATTGGCTGGTCAGCTTTTTATTAGACCAACAGAATGACACATATTCACAGTATACAAAAAGATTATTTCACAAGAATGACCAAAGCAACTTGGGAAGGAAAGGGTTTATCTGGCTTATACTTCCACACTGTAGTCCATCACTAAAGGAAGTCAGGACAGGAACTCAGACAGGGTAGGAACCAGGAAGCAGGAGCTGATGCAGAGGCCATGGGAGCGTGCTTCTTATTGACTTGTTCCTCATGGCTTGCTCAGCCTGCTTTCTTATAGAACTAAGGGCCATCAGCCCAAGGATGGCACCACCCATAAGGGATGGGCCCTCCCACATCAATCACTAATTACGGTAGTGCCTTACAAGTGGATCTTCAGGAGGCATTTCCTCAATTGAGGTTCCCTCCTCTCAGATGGCCAGCTTGAGTCAAGTCGACATGAGATCAGCCAGCATAGCCCGTGTCTCTGGAGGTCGTGAGCCCAAACAAACCTCTCCTCCCTTAGGTTGCATCTGTGGAGTATTTTGTCCAGTGATGACAAAAGTAACTAATATAGGTTTTAAAACTACAGTTTATAGGTTGACCTTGACTTTCCCACTTAGCCGATAGATCTGTCACATACAGAGTGCGTAGTGTCCTGAGAGTTAGGTTGAGTGGGAGCTCCGAAACTCACAGAGGCCATGGCTAGTGTCTTAGCCTTCCTTTGCTTTTACTATGTAACACATTGCCTGGATAACTTTATATTGGATAAGTGGACGTAAAATTACTTTGTGTCTTAATTAACTTTGCAAAGTGGGCATATGGCTTAAGACAGTCTTCCAAAGAAACTACAGTTTGCTTAAAAACATTTTTGCAAAATGGTCTGGGGTACAGAGCGCTTCACAGAAAATGACTCTTAACCATATGTAGAAATAGTCTAACAGTGATAAATTCAAATTAACACTGCAGTGATATGGTTCCTCACCTATCAGAGCTGCAAAAAACCCTGAAATTTGACTCACTATTCTGCCCTAGTTATTGTTTATTGCTGTGATAAAGAAACCATGGCCAGAAGCAGTTTGGAGAATAAAGGCTTTATTTGGCTTCTATGTCCCAATCATAGTTCATTGTTGAGAGAAGTCAAGGCAGGAGCCCAAGCAGGGTGGGAACCTAGAGGCAAGAACTGGAGCAGAGCCGATGATGGAACGCTGTTTACAGGCTTGCGGGACCTGGCCTGCTCAGCTCACTTTCTCATACTGCTCAGGCCCACCTGCCCAGAGATGGCACTGCCCAAGTGGACTGGGCCCTCCCACCTCAATTATTAACCAAGAACACACCCTATAGACTTGCTCATACGTAATCTGATAGAAGCATTGAGAGTCTTCTTCCTAGATGACTCCAGCTTGTGTCGAGTTATCAAAAAAGCTAACTAACCAGGACTATGGAGTTCTAAATAAACCAGCATTTTTCTATTCCAGAGGGAATGCTAAATGGTACTATCGCGCAGAGAAGATTTAGGATATCTAGAATAGTTATATATGTCTTATTTTGTCAAAGCAGATAGGAAGATAGATACTAAAAACAACAGTGGTCATGGCATAAGAATGCAGGAACCAATATGAGTAGGTTTATGCTGTCCAGGTAGGGGGACAGATTGAGTTTCAGTGAGAGTCACAAATTCAGAGACTGAAGCATATCAAATAAGTCCATTAATTTATAATGACATAAAAAATTATTGGTTGATAAAATCGGGCAATTAACAAAGAAAGGAAAGTGGCAAACTGAGGTGTGGACTCTATTAGAACATTTCCCAGTCCTTTACCAAGATGGAAAAAATGATAATAATTACAGATGACACAGGTAAAGGAAATACAAAGACTATATCTGAGAGATATATTTAAGGATATCTACATCTGTATAGAGATATATAAGAGAGTAAGACATCAACTAAACATAGTATGAAATATTAATGATTAAAAAATACTTACAATTATAAAACTAGCTATCCAGAAATTTCTGGTCATAATAAAGTAACATTGATTGGACTCTAACTCTTGGATTCAAGTGATTAAAAGGTACACAGAATATATGGGTTAGTTGTTCCCAGACATTTGACAGGAAGTAGTACAGAACAGTGAGCCTTTAATAGAAACAAACAGAGTGGGCCCTGTAGTTAACCAAGCTTCTTGTTCAAGGTTTCTGGACTGCAGGATATGGAGGAAGTCCCAAAGAGGAGCTGGCCCGCATCTGCAACCTGAGTAACAGAGTTGAGAATTCACAGGGATCACATAGCTCTAGTCACAGAGAAAATTAGCACAAATTTCTCTTTCAGCTCTTTCTTTAAATGTTTCTGGTTTTATGTTCATTTGGTTGATATCAGTTTCTTAGTGTAATTGTGAATGCATATTATTTTTAAGAAGAAAAATATAGTCATATCACTATTTTTTGGCAAGGAAGAATAATTAAAATCTTGGAGATGGCCATTTTGGCTGGTAAAGACTAATTAGAATGTTTTGAACAGAGACAGATATTTTAGGGTTGACTTGCCTCCTAGTTACTCGTGAAGCAGTGAGGAACCTGGGATGAGACTGAGCTGTTGCAGTTGACACAATTCAAGAACCTGATCACCCATCTACACACTGTGTGGCCCTGGGGACTAGATTCACCTGAAGAGCACATCCTAGCTAGGTAATAATGTCTTTAAAGCTTGGAACCAGCCGTGGTTTCCCAGAGCTTAGAAATGAGCAAATGCATGTTTTATGAATTTAAAAACTGAGGTGCAGTGAAAAGAATTTGTTATTTGTCTAAAACCATTCAGTTAATTGGACTGTAGTTGTCACGCGATTGTGTTCCTTTGCTAGTCTGTGAAGACAACATGGATTTCCTGCAGCTAGGTCACTCTTAGTTGTGACATCCTCAAGGTTCCCTGTCCACTGTGCACAATCTTTGTCATTATAGACAGCATAGACCATAACACCAACCGATCCCATGGCTTCTCCAGTTGTGAATATGCTTAAAACAAGCTAATGTTATTCTTTGTTTTCATAAATAAGGATATTTACTTCGTCTTAAAGAATTAAACAAACATGATATTTGAATAGGAAAGATAAAATTCTGACAAACCCTTCTAGAAAGCACTGTTGATTTGTCTATGATATTGGCGTTTCTCCCCAGATAAACGTTTGAAATCCACGTGGAATCAGCAGAAGAGACATGGAACCTCCCAATTTCTCCGTGAGTACAGCTGAACTGATCTGATACCACAAGAAGAGCCTTTCCGGTCTTCTGCTTCATGACCTCAGCCTGTTTCTTCCCCAAAGTCCCCATGGATGCTTCCCGACCCCAGTCTTGCCACATGTTCCTCATCCACTTTGGACTTATTTCGACAGAGTAACATTATTCTCCTGCTTCAAATTGGAATTTCTGAGTCAGTCATTATCAGAAAAACACGCACAAAATATGATTCCAAAATATTAATTTGCTCTTAGAATTTGTAATGAAACTTAGAGGCAGAAGCACAGGCCATTCTTTCTTTATCACACTCAATCCTAAAACAGACAGCAAGGGGTTATGGAGATGTGCATGGTAATAGGGTAGGAATGAGGGTGTGGATGGGAGGTGAAGAAAGGAAGGAAGGAGAGAGGAGGCAGACACACACACACACACACACACAGAGAGAGAGAGAGAGAGAGAGAGAGAGAGAGAGAGAGAGAGAGACCCAGAGAATCCTATACCATAGTGTATGCTTTCAATGCTCTAGCCAGCTCAGGCAGCCCTCTCCTCTCCCCACCATGGAACCCCAGTTTCTGAACAACATGAGGAACTGGCTGGGATCACCTGTATTTGAGGTGTGAACTTGGTTGTTTCAAGTAACTAAATCTGAAAGGATGATTTCTGAAAGAGAAAGTTATATAGAGAGTTTCAAAGAATTCTGGCCTAAACTCTAGTCATCATGGGAACAAAATCAGGCAAACGAGACCAGAAGATGCTCACAAATTACACCAAATAAGCAGTTTAGAAATCATCAGTGTGGGAGAGTGGACTCAAAAATAGAAGGAGGAGGAGGAGGAGAAGGAGGAGGAGGAGGAGGAAGGAAGGAAGAGGAGGAGGGAGGAGGAGGAGGAGGAAGAAGGAGGAGGAGAAAAGACAGGAAAGATGAGAAGATAAAACACCGAGCAGCCCTCATTAGGAAAACTTCTCTTTGCAGTGGTCCATGGTTAATACCAAGTCTCAACTACTCAAAGTGCACATGAATAAGTGACTACAGAATTCTCAGCCACAAATGGAGATCCGCATCCCTCCAACCCCGCCCCCCACTGTCCCTACACCCCAGGCTCAGAGAACATCAAGGAAGAGGTGGTGGCCAGTTGAGGCTGAGGTAGGGAAAGACCACTAAGAGTGTGTGCCTTCTGGACAGGGTAGAGCTGATGCTCCCAGAACCTCACAGCAGCGGGGTTCCTGTTCAAGACCAAATGCACCTTTATTTTATTTAATAGCAACCTCCTCCCACAGGGATGGTAACGTTAGCAATCCAGATACACCAAAGAAGAATCACGATGTGCTGCCTTTGTGTACCGGTTTACATCCTCACAAGAAGCAGTGTGAACAATGAAGATACTGCAGGGGACATACCGTATCTCCACAGTGATTTTGGTACAGTAAGTTAGATTTCTTACATCTCTATGAGTTGCTGGTGTTACTCTTTCTGTGCTGTTACTGTTTGAATCTGGCATGCACCCCAACAGGCTCACGTTTTGAGCACTAAGCCTCCAGCTCATGGCTCCATGTGGAGGGCTGTGTTGCCCTGAGGATGTGCAGCACGTCAGGAAATAGGCAACAAACCTTGATGTTCTCCGTGATGCTGGCTGGGAGGCCTGAAGATTGGAAGTCCTGTAGTCAAGAGGGCTCCTATCTGGTTACAGAGACCATCCTGGGAGGCCAGGCAATGTATAGTAAGGTGGGAATCTCTGCAGGGAACCTTTATGTAGGCTATGGATGAAATTGTGATGGTGATGCTGAAGTTACAAAGGAGATCCCAGGGTGTTGGAGATGCCAGGAACATGGGTACCTGCCTAGAAATGTCTCAGGCACTGAACAGAGCCAGCTCCAGAGATAAGTCATGTTTGCAGCAAATGGCAGGGCCACAGGGATGAGACTACCAAAGGCACTCTAGCTTATATAATGCCACCATGTGCTTTATAGAGTGGACATAAAGGAACAGGGTTTTGATACTGCTTTGGCTAAATACTTCCTTGCTATCTTTATGATGCTCCCTTTAGTAAATGTGTGTGTGTGTGTGTGTGTGTGTGTGTGTGTGCGTGTCTTCCTCTGTGTTTGTGATACTGCCAAAACTCTAGCATTGTATATTAGATGTGCATATATTTCTTTTTTACCTTACAGGAGCTTATAGTTAAGAGTTTGCCTGAGCTGGATATGGTGGCACATTCCTTTAATCTCAGCATTCAGGAAGCAGAGGCAGGTGGATCTCTCTGAGTTCAGTCAGCCTGGTCTACAGAGGAAGTTCTAGGACAGCCAGGGCTACACAGAGAAACCCTTTCTAGAAAAAAAAAAACAGCAATAAAGAGTTTGTCTGAGTCTAATAAAGCGAAGAAAACCAGCCTACAATTCACAATTCCAGAGAACCTAGACAACAATGAGGACCCTAAGAGAGACATACATGGATCTAATCTACATGGGAAGTAGAAAAAGTCAAGATATCCTGAGTATAAATTGGGAGCATGGGGACCATGGGAGAGGGCTGAAGGGGAGGGGAGAGAAAGGGAGAGGAGCAGAGAAAAATGTATAGCTCAATAAAATCAACTTAAAAAAAGTTTGTCTGAGTCTTAAATGAGACTTTGGATTTCTGAACAATGTTAGGGCAGTTAAGACTATGGGGAGTGTTGAAGTGTTTTAAATGTGTTTTGCATTGCTAGGTGACCAAGAGCCTTTGGGGAACATGTTGTGATTGAAATGTTCTGGTTTGTGTTTCTGGTCTCCATAGGCTCGTGTTTTATGTGTACATAATGACCAACTCGTGGCACTCTTTGAAGTGTCAAGGAACCTTTTAGAAGGCGGGCCCTGACTGACAGATGTAGATTATAAGGGATGCGCCAGGGGGCTCACACCTGGTTTGCACAAGCATTCTCTGCTTCCTGTCACATGATTTGTGAGAAGACTCCACACCATGCTTCCATTGCAACGAATTAAGCTGTCATGACTTTCCAACTACGAGGGACTGGAAAGTCCAAAATCACGAAACAAAACCAACCGTATCCTTTACATGGTTTCTGTCAGGTAACAAGGGAAAAATAACTAATACATAGATGTATAACTATGATAATGATATAAATGAGTTCAGTTCCCTCCATGGTTTCAGACATACACTGGAGGTTATGGAAGGCATCCTTCGCAGTAAAGGGAGACCAGTCTTCTTAGGAAGCTTGCCAGATTTTTTTTTTTTCCCCACATGAAAGGAGACTCATATCTTGCTCTCCAGAAAGAAACCCTGCAGTGGTTGCTGGTTTACCGTAGGACAAAGGGGATGAACAGAGGAGAGAAGAACCTCCTCCTGGAGGCTTCCGCCTTCAATATCCAGAATTCAAATAACATTCCCATTTTGGTCTCATCAGGCTTGCGCAGAGTCGGAGTTGAAAACTGTCCAAATAGTGTGCCATGGCTTGGGTGCGAGAGGAAAGTGCAGCAGAGGAAAGCCACGGAGCTGGGTGCCGTCGGGTGGCCGGGTGGAAGCGTTTGCCCCTTACTAAGGCTCATCTGTGACTAGGTACGGTTCTTAGGGTTGAAATCCTCGGCAGCGGGTGTCTGCTCACATCCCACAAGCCCATAGATAATGAGCTAACTCAGCCGGGGTGACAGTGGCCTGCTACCTCGCCACCATGGACCAATGGAGACTCATAAAAGAATCATGTTTATGACCAGCAAATCAGAGGCCACCACTTCCCCTGGACAGTCTTGTAAGAGGATCTTTACCCGCCTCCCAGCTGAGAGACAGTCACCAGGACAAGGCAGAGGGCAAGAGAGAGAGTAACGAGTACTGAGGGCCCACACTCCTGGCTCTTTATTACCAACCCCCGTCAGTGAAGCTCCAGCCTGGACCGGGAGGAGCGGGGGAGAGATTGGTTTTTCTCCACCACCTAGTAGATGACGCGAGATCACAGAGAGACACTGTGAAGACTATTCCACTCAGCCGAGAGCAGTTATTTGTGTATTAAGGCAGTTCCATGTTTATACCGCAATGAGTCAACACACCTCAATCAAAACGCTCTAGAAAAGGAAGGAACAATGCACCGCCTAGTCAGCCTAGCATTCAAGAGAAAACGCACTCCCAGGCAAAACGCGAATGCGCTTTATTTTGATCAAATGTAATTTCCTCCATGAAGAGATACTCATGAGCTTTTAAGCACCAAGTGACGTTCAGTGACGATTTGCAATTTGAAGGACTCCGAGAAGAAAATTCCTAGCGCTGTCATTGTAAGAGCGCTGACATGCTCAGGCAGTTGAGGCTTGTGAGGAATTTGCTTGCTCACAGCTGTGCGGCAGAGCCTTGCCTAGGATAATCTGTGGGGCACGGTGTGCTGGTTTTTCTATTACCCACCTGAGTCCTTGAGACAGAACAGGCGAACTCCAACTATGAGGAACTGAAATGTCCAGAACCATGAGGGTCAACAAACCCCTCGTCCACTACACTGTTTCTGTTAGGTAACTGTGATGAAGACTAACACATGGATACAGAGCTGCAAAAAAACGGTACAAGTGAGTTCGGGTCCATTCACCAACAGATAGGATGAGAGGGAAGAAATAGGCCAAAGATCTCCTGTGACCAAGGCCAAAGGCACAAGAAAGTAGCCTGGGACAAGTGAGGGCCTCAGCGGCGTGCGCCCCTCACTCCACCTCTTGTGAGGATGTGAGGTGTTACTTAATTACTTCCAGAAAGATAGCTCAGCCCAGATTAAGTACATACCTCTTGCTGTGTGCCTAGTGGGTAAAGCTTTGAAAGGCGTTCTTAGTGGACAGGAAAGCAAGGCAATCCCTCCCTAACTCGGGTGGCTAGAACGCCTGAGAGGAACAGGGTTTTAGGCCCTTTGTCTCTTACTAGCACTGTCTAGTCATTCTTGAGAACTGCAAGGTCCCCTGGAGAAGAACCCTCTAATTGTCTGCATTCTTTGTATTCTAAAGAACCAATCCGCTTGTGTGCGCCCAGGTGAATGCGGGACATCTATGCCGACCTCCTTTCCCAGACTCCGTGGACAATCTCGGAAGAGAGGATAGAAAGGATGGCAGAGCTGGAAGTTGGGGAGGAGACACAGGAAATGCTGTCCTCTACTCGAGTCACGGCTTTTGAACGCTTGAGCTCAGCACAGCAGCGCTACCTGCAGGAGACCGGCAGAAGATCAAGTCGGTAAAGTATTCTAGCATGAAGGGGTAGGGCTACTGAGGCCCGCCTCTCGCTGAGGAGTTAGTGATGGCTGATGGATGTTGCAGGAGGATGTTTCTTTAGGGGTGTGGCTGCTGGTAGGTTGCTCATGCCCCAGTGCATATGGGAAACACTAATTAGACTCAGTGGCAGAGAGAGAGAGAGACAGAGACAGAGAGAGAGAGAGAGAGAGAGAGAGAGGGAGGGAACACAAGCTGGGGGAGAAGTGTGGGAGATGCAGGGGAATTGGGGGGTGATCAGAGTGGTTATGACCAAGATACCACATTTTAGTCAAGTATGGAATTTTCAAAGAATTTAAAGAAGCCCCAAAGAGCCAATTTTCCCTTTTGGCTTGTGCACACTTGTATACATAGCTGAAAAACAAAACACATCGACATAACTAAAGTCAGATGCTTTGGGGATTTTTGTTGTTGTTGTTGTTGTTGTTGATTACATGACAAAGAAGGTTCTTGCGATTATGCATGGAGGATATTGTTACCTAAAAAAGCAAAATGTCTTTGAAAGACTGAAGCAGGTTAATTCTTGGATTTCAGAAATAATTCTTCCCTTTTAAAAGAAAAGCAAAGAAATAGCCAAGCAGCATGCAAGCAGTCATCATCACCCCACCAAGTGTGAGAGTGACCTCAATGCATCAGCTGCACCCCATCGTAAAATCAAAAGGGGAGACTGCTTTCCCGTGGTCTCTGGTAGCCTGGCAATCGGTCCCAGCCCAGACGCTGAAAAACAGCGTCTCCTTGGCTGTTTTTAGAAAGCACCAAAAGAACAAACTGCGCTATGCGTGACAACCAAAGTACCAGGCTGAGAGAGGCGTTCTTTGTGAAGTCTTTCCATACATGAAGTCAGCTCTTGGAAACCATGTCAATGCCAGTATAGGAAGCAAGGGAGGAGGAAAGGGATAAACAATTCTCATCATTTAGTACATAAAGCACTGGAAAAATATCAGAAGTCATCATTGAAAACTTCTAAATGGCATTAAATGTTGAAGAATCAGGCAATCCAATTGTTCTTGTACTAACTCTGTAAACTGCGTTTGAACTTGTGGATCTTTGGCATTTTGGGGAAGGACAAAAGGAGAAGACTTACAACACTCACGTTTTAACAGAGAGTTCTGGATGTAAGCTCTACTTTATCTGTTATTCACCCACTTAACTGTGAGCCCCACCTTCCCATTAATCGCTAGGATGACCTTGAGTGGGGCCTCGGTTTGCCTAGAGCAGTGGGGTCTTAGTGTCCTGTCTATAACGAGACAACTCTTAGTCTAGTGTTTGTGACTAAGGCTTCCCGGTGAGGTTACTAATCTCACAGACCAGTAGGCTATCTTTCGTGTTCTCGTTCTTAAAAGTTTGCATCTGCAGACATGTTTTAACCCAATATTTTGACTGCTTCCCCTGACCAGCCCAATTTTGCTGAGACAATACTACCATGTTTTAGCCTGCTTTCCTCTTGTTGTAAGGCTGTTATTAGAGACAGGGCATTTTCTAACGATGCAACTTACTTCTCACGGTTTTAGCAGCTGGAAAGTCCATGATCAAGGTACTTCTTGCTGCATTGCCATATGGCTGAAGGTAGAAGTGCAGGAGAGGGCAGACACACATTGTACAATTCAACACGGTGGTATCTAAACATCTAAACACTACCCTAAATGTTCCAGTCCCAACCTAGTTGCATTTAGGATTAAGATTTAACCTGTGGATCTTGAACAAAAACAATCAAGTCATAGCATACTTCATAGATTGCTGTATAACAAGTATCAAGTAATTCGATTGCTTAATTTCTATCACATAGACACATGGCTGGGTGATGGGCTATTTTTTGGGGTAGCCTATAGAATAATACTGAACAAGTGAAAATACATAACATTCACTCTCTTTTGAACACAGGTAAAAACTAAATCAAATACTTAAATAATTGAATAAAAATATCTAAACACAGAAACTAAATCTCTCCCCTTTCTCTGCCTGCCTGCCTGCCTCTTTCTGTGTTTCTCTATCAACGACCTCAGTAGATTTATTATTTATATAGAAAGGTTCAACAAAAGGCCTCTTGTTAAATTTCAACATCCACATATCAAGGTGCGGGAACTGCAGACTGCTTTCTCATTAAGCGAGAAGTTTTGTCCTGAAATGGGACTTGGTTGTTTGCTTTCCATCCAGGGAGCTAGTTTCCAGTGGCAGCTTGTTCTGAAGATACCCTGTGCTTTAGTTCTGTAAATCTGGCTCTGTTATCTTTTAGGGAGCAGAGGGGGCAGGGCGGGATGACTTAGGCATGCAGGAATAGAAAAGGACAGCAATTTCTTAGAGATGAAAAGTTGAAATCAAATTCTTTGAGCCGACAGGAAAGTTGCTACAATTGTGGGCATGTGCTCACATGCAGGTCTATGTTTAGAGCTGTGATTCAGAGCCCGGGAGAATCAAGATTTTATAATCATACCTGTAAGAGGCCTCCTCTCCCAGCTCCCTCGTGGATAGAACAGGGACTTTCATTTCCCATGTAACGCTCACATTATATTACGCTCACATTCTTCCTCACGGTCTTCAGTAACTAGAAGAATCCTAAGACTTTATTCAAAGCATGCTCCAAAAGCAACTCTGGACTTGTTCGTTTGGCACCTCTTGAAGGTGACGATGACATTTTATAGTTGCATTCCTGTCTACACCAAGTCTTACTGATCCCCTTGTTTTCTAAGATAACTTATCTCGGTGGTGATAACTTGACAAGAGTCTTTTGGGCTTGCTTTAGTTCCAGGCTGGTCAGCATCTCTAAGGGGCAAATTCAACTTGAGGAAGGCTAAAGCTGTCAGACTCAAGATGTTGGACAGGCTACAACCAGAAAGTAGAGTCTACTTGGGGTTGGTGAAAGAGTTCTGATCTCACTGTAGGACTAAGACAAAATGCTGGATTCAATCCAGGCTCCAGGCTAGAAACGCTCTAGATCTGATATTTTAGCCCTTATTTTACTCAGTATTCTAGGCTCTTTTAGCCAAGAATCTGTCCACCGTTAACTTACTAGAGCATCTATGGACTCTCTCAGGGAAGGGGCCCCCTTAAGCCGATTCATATGTGCCCTGTCACTGAGAAAATGTGTGCAGAGTAGTAGGGTATTCACATCCACATCCAGCAGCCCGGGACCCCAAAGACCTCACACTTATTTAAAGGTGTAGATTAGGGTTAGTTGATCTAGAAAATGAGACCCTCCCAGCCTGCTTATTGCAGATGGAGTCCCCAGGAGGCAGACTCTGAGATAAAAGTAGGCAAGCGAGAAATTTTTAAGGGATTACTTGGAGAAAATCTGTGGGAGGAATGGAAAGAGGGGAGGATTGGATGGAGGAAGAAAGTAACTGATGCTGAGCCAGCCATGAGGGATTTTGCAGGCACAATGAGAGAGCAAAGGCGTTTCTAGACAGTGCTCTTGCTACGGTGTTAACCAGCCATTAGAAACAAGGACTTCGGGAAGTAAATGTATTCACTAATAAGTGGCTTTTAAACAGAAAGTAAAGAAAACCAGCCAACAAATCATAATCCCAGAGAACCTAGACAACAATGAGGACCCTAAGAGAGACATACATGGATCTAATCTACATGGGAAGTAGAAAAAGACATGATCTCCTGAGTAAATTGGGCATGGGGACCATGGGAGAGGGTAGAGAAAGGGAGGGAAGCAGAGAAAAATGCATAGCTCAATAAAATAAAATAAAAAAGGCCTTTATCATTTGTGCCCCGACTAGAAATTATCATAAAAGCCATAAGATATTTATAGGAAAGTAGAGAAAAAAATGAGTACTAATGGATTATTGGATCAGTAGAAATATTTTCGATATGACAAAACTTTACCTTTTTTCAAAAGTTGCTCATATGAATATAATTGTGTATATTGTAGACAATAATGATATTTATAGAAAAGCTGATTCAATGTCTGGCATTTGCTGCTGTATTACATGGGTAAGGAGAGGTACATAACTTGGGAAACTTTGATTTGATTTTTACAGGATGACAGCGTATGGAATTCATTACTATGGGTGACTGGCAAGGTTGATGATAGTCCTCTGGGGAGCAGTCCAAAGTATGCTAAGAAAGCCCACAGAAGAGGAAAGGAGGCCCCACAGAGCCTTGCTCTGCTTGGGGAATCCCTTTATGCTGCTTCCTTTGTCTCTGTCCATGATTTTACAGTGTCTGTCTTCTTGGCTTGAGTCTTGGCTCTTTCTCTGGGGCTGACTCCGGGTGGTTGGGGTGTGTGTGTGGTGGGGTGCTCCACTTTCTTAACCTGCTGTCTCCAGTAGAGTTCCCTGTCTATGTGTGCAAGAACCACAGCCACACAGCACCATGGTCTCAGCCTCCTGGGTGTGATAGTTCTATAAGACTTTCTAAAGATCTTGTCTATTTGATGATGTACAAGAAAACCCATAACCAGGACTTATAGCTGGCACTTAGAATGAAGAGTTAAGGGGTGAAACTGGGGGTTCAGTCCACCAAAGATTTTTTTCTTCAAGACAGGGTTTGTCTGTGGACAGTCATGACTATCCTGGGACTCATTCTGTAGACGAGGCTGGACTCAAACTCACAGAGACCCAACTGCCTCTGCCACCCGATTGCTGGGATTAAAGGTGTGTGCCACGACTTCTGAGCACCACCAAAGATCTTAGCAAGCAATATTACAAATCCAAAGCAAAAAAGTTCCACAGACTGCTATTTGCCTTCACTTTGGATTTCATCAGAACGCTTTAAATTAGCGTTGTTTTGTGTCACAACATAAGATCAATTTTTTATTATGGCCAATGCCCCAAGGGGAGATTGAAAACCTTAGGAGAATAATTTCAGTATGCAATAATCAAAAGAACAAAATGATTCAGGAAAGAAACAAAATAACCAGATGAAAATTTCTTTCTAGTCAAACTGGCAATAACTGGTCACCTAAGTCAGAGAATGAAACTGAGCCAACTGCTCAGACATCAGAAGAAACCCCAGAAAGGATGTGTCCCTCGGTGGCACTTGAGGGGCTGTTCTTTTTTTGCAGCATTACTTACTGTGGTTTTTATGTTTTATTTTGTTTCTGTCTATTGAGTCTTAAATCTACACATTTGTTGTTGTTGCTACTTGATAATTGCTATTTTTAGACCGGAATCTGTCTATTTCTAGGTGCAGCTAATATGATACCAGCGAGCCGCAGGACTGAGTGAGCCTGTGAGATTTTGAGCCATGGCCCCTAGTGAAGAACCACCTCTCACTCAACCCAAGGTGATGAGAAGGCATTAGTCAAGTTGAAGGTGAGGCACCCAGAGTCCCGAGAGCCTGGCTCTATGTCAAAGCCACATTTGGCCAAAGAATATGTGCCCTTTGAAATGCCAGCAGGTAGGCACCTACACATGCTCAGCTAATGAAAGGTATGCTTAGTCTTGCGGCCCCAGGGTGGAGAAAATTCCCCTCCTGCCAAATAAGAACTTTCAAAGTGCCCACGATTCTGGACGTTTTTGATATAAATCCTCTGAAACGTGTGGCATTCACAGCTTCTTTGTTTGAGTGCTACTTTGGAATGAATTTACATGTTCCCATCCCTTTAAGTCAAGAAGTTTGCCCAGATCTGGGGGTGTAATTCAGTGTTGGGGGGAATCTACATACGTGAGGCCCTGGGTTTCAACCCCAAGATCATATTAAGATGAGTGATGAAGTCAGTTTCCAGTAGAAACGATGGTTTAAAAAACATAATTAAGATGGAGAATCTACTTCAGAATGATAGGATCATTTGGAAAATGTTCAAAATTTGATTGAAAGGATAGATGGCAAGAAAATACAAAATGGTTGTAGAAAGGGGAGGGCATGGCAAGGTAGATCTTATTAGGAATATAAATTACCCTTATCAGATGGCTTCTCAAGGGGATCCTATTGGTAGTGAGTCCCAGGGCATGAAGGATGCCAGGCCTGCCATACTGAAGGCAGAGTGGAGAGGAGCTTGGCATGGCTCCTCTGAGCAGTCAGCCGTGATTCACTGGGAACACAGCTGGGCCTCAGGCATATGGGAGAGGACTCAGCAGTGTAGGCACCGTGGCTTCCTGGGAGCACAGAGATTCACAGCCCCATCATCTCGATGCAGAACAGGGCCTTGCCAAGCTGTCTTTGCCAAGAGAGCAGAGCCTGCTCAAGCTCTCGATTTCTCCTCTTTGCAGATTGCAAATGAGGTGGCCAGGATGGCATTTGGGACACTCCTGGCCGAGAGGGCACCCCCAATCCCTGTTCCTTCTGTTAGACTTTGCTCTCTTTCAACTCCCTCTGCTCCTGCTTTCTCCTGGAAGAGCCTATAGAGGCTTTGGACTGACCTGTGTTCAAGTCTGTCTTCTCTCCTTACTTTCTGTGTGGCTTGGAGGAAATCGCTGGGCTCCTGTAAGTTTCAGTTTCCTCAGGAATAAGACGTAGAGCTAACAGCTCTCTTGCAGAGTGGGATAGCACGTATAAAGGATGCTGCCAGTATTCAACCCCTACTTCAGTCAATCTCAGGACTTTTGATATTTTGTCCAAAAGCAACTGCAAGGAGTGGTCCTGTGTGGTGTACAGTGTTTAGAGAATGCCTACAAATTTGATGTCAGGAATGCTTCGCCTCCAGCTGGAACAATAAAAAATGACTCTAAACGCAGCCAAATGTCTCCTAGGGGACAAAAAGGGTTTCTGGCTGTTATGACTTCTGGCTCATTTGCCTCTTAGTTTTGGTGAAACAAACTGCTATGTTAGGGACAGACTAAGTAGCTTTTAACTGGTTACATAGGTTAAAAAGTGAACCAGTAGACTGACCTTTTAGGGGTTGGAGAGCTGGCTCAGCAGTCCAGAGTCTGCACTGCTCTAGCTGAGGGCCCACTGCCATGTCAGTGGTATAACTGCCTACAACTCTGGCTAGAGGAGATTCAAACCCCTTCTGGGCTCACAGACACTGTGACCACACACACACACACACACACACACACTATATATATATATATATGTATGTATAAATGTATGTATATATACATATGTATATGTATATATACACATATACCCAATCTACTTGGTATCTTTATAACAAGAGAAATTTGAGCAAATGAAGATCGGGGTGTGCCCATACAGAGAGGGCCCTGGAAAGCCAAGAAGGCAGGCCTCAGAGCAAACTAGCCCTTGATTTAGAAATTGCAGCCTCGAGAGCTGTCAGCAAATTAATTTCTGCTTGTCGAAGATCGTCAGTCTTTGGAATTCTGTTACAGAAGCTTTGGCAAACGGATAGGATAAGTTCTTGGAGTCCTAATGGTGCTCATGGACTTCAGATGTGT
Organism: Microtus oregoni; assembly: GCF_018167655.1. NCBI lineage: Eukaryota > Metazoa > Chordata > Mammalia > Rodentia > Cricetidae > Microtus > Microtus oregoni. The sequence continues at coordinate 24,513,005 of NW_024543071.1, forward strand.
CCATAGCAATAAGTGTGGCTTCTCCAGAGCCCCACGGGACGGTCTTCCCAGGACAAAGCTTTTCAGTTTGGTAAAGACAGCAGCAGCAGCAGCAACAACAAGCATACAGGAATTAACCTTTTCTAACCCACCGAGGCTCCCACTTACAGCTTCTCACTTGTAAGGTCTCTCTCCTTCTAGGTACGGTCCCTAGCAAAGTATCGTGTGCCAGATACATCCTGAGGACCATTTCTCTTCAGGAAGGCCACATACGTTTGTCACATCCGAGAGAGCCTGGACAGACTATCCCGGGTTGTAGTCTCTATCCAGCTCTTTCTCCTCTGACAGGGGGCAGGACAGTTCCACTAAATGAGCCTGGGTCTGAGCAGACAAAATACCAGGTGACCTCTTCTTGTCTGCATTGTGGTCACTGCCTGCCTCCATTGCTTATCTCTCCTGGGGATGTTCCTCTCACAGGGACAGAAGGGGAGCTGTGCCATTCTAATTAAGAGTCTGACATCCCCAGGCTCAGAACTGTTCCCATTGTGGCAGGCATAATCCTCTGAGTTAGGAGAAAATTATATGCCACGCTGAGTAACTGAATGAACCAGCTGTTCTTATTTCCCCAAGGAGGTGCCTGGCTCCAGTTGCTTTTGAGTAGGCTCCCTCTACGACACAGGCTACTCACCACTTTGGTCACTAGCCAGTTCTGCAACAACAGGAAGAGCCTCACTCAGCATCTTACTACAGTTCAGTTTACTTAAAATAAATTTGATTTTATCTATATATGGCAGTTTTGCCTGCGTGTTTGTGTGTGCATCAGAAGGTGTCAATTCCCTTGGAACAGATGGTTGTGAGCCACCCTGTGGGTGTTGGGAACCAAACTCTGGTCCTCTGGAAGATCAGCAAGTGCTCTTAATCACGGAGCCATTTCTCTAGACAGTTAAAATGTGTTTTATTGAGGCCAGTGCAGTGAGGTGGTTTCTGTCTCTGGCTTGCACTTTGACCTCTCTGGCTTGTACTTTGACCTATCCTGGGCTTCAAGTTTAATCGGGTTTCGAGAGAACTGATCTTTGGTTTCTGTCTCTCTCTCTCTGTTTCTCTCTCTGTGTCTCTGTCTCTCTCTCTGTCTCTCTCTCTGTCTCTCTCTGTGTCTCTGTCTCTGTCTCTCTCTCTGTCTCTCTCTCTCTCTCTCTCTTTTATTCCTAAGGATTGATTTTCTTTACCTCTATTGCGGGATGGTGGATGGGGGTACTTTTGTACATGTGTTTGTGGAGACTAGAGGACAATGTCTTCCTCATTTTCTCTTCATAACGTCTTTTGAGATAGACTCTTGCACTCAGTACAGAACTTACAGACACAGAGGGACTGGCTGGTCACCGAGTTCCAGGGATTCACCTGCCTTCATCTTCCCAATACTAAGACTACAGGGGCCCACTGCTGTGCCTAGCTTGTGTTTGCACGGCAAGTACTTCCCTACTGAACCAAACTCCCAGCACCAGAACTGATTTTCTCTGGTTGTGAGCCTGAGTCTTTAAAGCCTGGGCCACCTCTCTGGCCTCAGAACTCATTTTTCTGAAGGGTCATCTAAGTGACAGCTGGGTTTTCATCTCCTGGAGAGGATACATTTAAAACAAGAATCTGTAACTTAGTCTGGGACTCTAGGATTGCTTGGTCAGGGACAGAAGGGCAAGGAGCGGAGGGGTCACGATAAAAATTATTCTGGTGCAGACTCTCAATGATAGGAAAGGTGTTTTGCCTTGAGTTCATTGGAGAGGGACAGCCACAGGGCAGTGTCAGGGCACGAAACACCAAGGAACAGAAGAGAACAGCCATAGGTCACTACCTGGTGCACATTGTCAGGAAAGAGCAGAATGGCTGGCTTAGACTTTCATCACATGACACACCCATGTGAGAACAACTGAAAGGGCAGAATTGCAGCTTCTTTTCCTGTTGCTGACAGGATACTCTGAGGAAAGCGCCTAAAGGGAGGTTTATTGGGCCCACAAGTCCAGGTTATAGTATTGATGGGAAGTCAAGGCAGCAGGAAATTGAAGCAGCTGGCCCCATGATAACCATGGTCAAGAGCAGAGAGCAGGGGCTGAAGAGATGACTCTGAGGTTAGGAACACTGCCTGTTCTTTCAGAGGTCCTGAGTTCAGTTCCCAGCAACCATACGGTGTCTCACAACTATCTATCTGATGCCTTCTGGTGTGCAGGCAGAACCCTGTATACATAATAAATAAATATATCTTAAAAAATAGCAGAGAACAATAAATTAATGTTGCATGCTGGTGTTCAATCCACTTTCTCCACTCTTACATAATCCAGGATTCCCTGCTCGGGGAATGGTGTCACCCACAGTGGTACCTCCTCTTACCTCAAGTAAGGTAACCAACTTAATCTCTACCAAAGATAATTCCTCATTGAGATTCCCTTCCCAGGTGATTCCAGTTTGTGTCAAGTTAACACAACTAATCACCCCAGGCAACAGAGGTTCACTCTTGCTAATGCTTTTAGAAGGTTCAGTCCATGGTCAAGTGGCTGTATTGTTTCTTGGCAATGGTGAAGCAGAAATATCACGGCAGAGAACATGGCAGAGCAGAGCTGATCACTCCATGGTATCCAGGAAGGGCCAGGGCTGAGACAGGTGTGCAATGCACACCTCCAGTGACTCATCTCTTCCAACACTATTTTTTCATAGCATCCTCACCTCCCAATAGTCTGTTCAAATTTGAACCCACCAATGGATCAATGGACCCATCAATGGATCAATCATTAGATCCGAGATCTCATAAGCTAGCTGTGTTTTAAACCTCACTCACAGACCCTGAAGTATGTTTCACCGATCTTCCAGATGCCTCTCAACGAATTTAACCATAAAGATTAGACATTACAGTGGTTATAGACACGGGTCCTAACTGACTTGGGTTTGAGTCTTGGCACTGTCAAATATTTCTTGAATGACTCTGACCAAGTTACTTAAGCCCTTTGGCATTTAGACCCATCTCCATAAATCAATGAAGGTTTTCATGACACATAGATATTGTGAAGATCCCCCCCCCCACTCCATGATTTGTTTTTGTTTATTTTGAGACAGGGTCTTCCTGTTTCGGTTCAGGCTTCCCTCAAGATCACAGCAAGCATCTTCCTTCTGCTCTACAAGTGCAGGTGTACATCATAAGGACCAGCTATGATTTCTTAACTTATGAGCCTGATAAATGTTAGTTGATACAATATCTACCCAATTGAGAGTTTAACTGGCCAGTACTTCGTATTGTGAGCATTGAGAGGAGGGCTCAAAAGTGATCCAGATCTTTTTCATGACAAGGTATTTATTTTTTTAAAAAAAGGACCACTTGTGGAATCAACCATTGAGTAGAGGAGAAGTGTGTGGACTCCCTGCTGGTGATCATGGTGGGACCGAAGGCAATCTGTCACCCAATGGCACAGTGGGCCTACTGAGAGGTTATATATTTTGTGGAGAGATCCCAGAACACAGTGACAATACCTATAATGGCAGAGCTGCACATATATAAATTACAGGACTTTTTTGGGGGGAAGGATCTGGTAATGTCATCAAATGACACGGAGGCATGTGTATGAAATAACATCAGAAGAAGAAAGTGGGATGTTTGATCGCCTTCATTAACCACAATGAGCAATGGAAGTCACATATCCCTGTCACCCCCACCCCCAGCACGCACTCACACTGCGGTCCACAGGCACCAGCTTGTTCTAATGAGCCAGCTCTGGGGACCACTCTTGCTTTCAGTCCTGGGGATCAGGTTGACTCCCAGCTTCATCCTTGATCTTAGTCTTTGTGGTAATTTCTCACACTCTGATTCTGCCCAGGGTACCTTCTGCCACCTCTGACCTGTGATATCTAGCATTTGTGTTGATCCAGGAGACATCAAGAGGACGAGGTCTGGTGAGAGAATCTTCAGATCAACAGGACCTCCTCAGGGCCTGGCTAAGGGTGAGCATAGACCACCACGTGGAGGACTGGCACCTGGCTAGGACTTGCCACGGTATGTAGGACACAGTCTGTGTCCAAGGGTTCCTGGGTATCTGGATTTCCACTTGTGTGCCGGATCTCTCGGCTCCACAAAGCAGAGTCAGCTGTAGCTCACATCTGAGTAACCGACATTTTCATCCAGGCCTGGCAACAGTGGGAGTGTGAAATATGAGTCAGTTATTTCATTCCACTTCCCAGCAGAGAGAGACGGTGCCTCATCCCGTGTGAATGCAGTCATTCAGGAAGACTCTCCTCCCGAGTGTTATTCAGGCAGAGGTCAGGACTTCTAATGAGGCGCCCGGGCTGTGAGTCAGGATGCGTAGCCAGCTGTAGCAAAGGGGCCTGACCCTTGCTCAGCCTCCCAACACCCGTATCTTTCCCTCACCCAACAATCACAATGATATACAATGACCTATTTAATTGTAGCAAATCAGCTTTTGCTCCTCCCACCCCCAAGTACCCATGCTGGGCTCTGGTTGCTGAAGTTAGAGAGAGACTCAGAGTAAAGCTGCGCTTGTCACGGTGATGGGTGTGAGGTCAGAGGCAGGAAAGGCCTGGATGTGTGAGGGCGGGAATAGGAAGGAGACACAAGTCAGCAAGGTCGGGGCTGGAGAGATGGCTCAGAGGTTAAGAGCATTGCTGCTCTTCCAAAGGTCCTGAGTTCAATTCCCAGCAACCACTTGGTGGCTCACAGCCATCTATAGTGGAGTCTGGTGCCTGCAAGCATACACACAGACAGAATATTATATACATAATAAATAAATATTTAAAAAAAACAAGTCAGCAAGGTCAGGACAGGGCATGGGACATGGAAAAATCTAACTTGGAGATCAGACATTTCATAAAAGACTTTGGATAATTTTGCCGAGGTGTGATCTTCCTCTGGGGTTTTGTACAGGGCTTCACTGTAAGATTTATACAGGAGATTCTATGAGGGACACAAAATTTCCTGCACAAAGTCCTGGTCCACATCTGTGCTAGCCCCCAGTGTGTTTGGCACATAGCTGACACTGCATTTACTGGAAAGAAGAAAGCTGTGTTGTGCTGCAGCAAAGTAAGCCAGAGGCCCCTTGTGTAATTCAGAGTATTTGCTTCACATTGATTGACTTCCCTGCCACACGAGGGTCAGGACTATGTCTCTATACCCAAAGCCTAGCACAAGGTGGCCATGTAACAAACAGATGCTGGAGTGTGTGTTGAATGAATACATTTAAAGAATGCCCCCCACAAATGGCTTCATACCACTTCTGCTTACCTGTGTTGTTCAGTCCTAATAAGGTGGGTGCTGTTGGCTGCCTACGTAGCTGAAAACCATACCCAGGAAGCAATCTGGGCTATGAGAAGCCGGCCTCGTTTACTATGGAGGAGGCCAAGCTCATTGCTGTAATTGCAGAAGTCAGGTCACTAGGTATTTCACATGCTGCTCTATAACAAAGACAACTAAGCTGCACTCAAAGAAATACATACATTTGTTCCCTATTGACCCTCTGAGAACATCTATTGTAAGGAGGAATTGAGTTCCAATCACGTAGGAACACACAGGGACAAGTACCAAGTATTTGCAGTTACAACAACCTTTAATTTTTTCCCACTTAAGCTAAAATGAAACACACCACACTGAAAAGGGAACTCGACAGCTTTTGTGCTGGAACCGGAAGAAAATGGTTGTTTGAGTCAGAAAGGTGGGTTGAAGAGCAGCTTAACTACTGCCTGGTGAGGGGAACTCAGAGATGTAATTGAATGTTTGGGGCTTCAGTTTCCTCATCTGCAATATAGCAGTATAAATATCATTGTATGTTGTGATGGGGTTACTTTGATGCAGCTGCAGTAGTTTGCCCATTTTCATATGTTCTAAAACATGGCAGGCTTTTTCTTTTGAAGTTTTCCACTGCCGTGTGCATAAGCACCCTTAACCCATTCCCCATGTGCCATGCCAAGACTGGTTCAGCGTTCAGCTCATTCTGAGCTGCGGTCAGAGATTACTCAAGACTGGGTGATTTAGAAGGAACATACATTCATTTCTCACAAAACTAGAGTCTCGGCCTGTATCAAGGGTTTTCCAGTTGGGAAGGTCTTTCTTGGGGACGGTATGAAGGGAAGGGAGAGAAAGGTGGAGGGATAATAGGAAAAGGGGAGGACAAAGAGGGGTCAAACTCCTCTTTTCATAGAGAATCCTCTTTTAGGATGATGAATCTACCATAGTAACAATTTCATTCATTCACTGATATTCAGTGACGATTATTTCATTTACCACCAGGGTCTAACCACCTATCATTAGATTCCACTTCCTACCAACCATTGAACTGGGGTCTAAGTTTAGTGCTTGATGGTGGGGGGAGTAATCCAAATATAGTCCCCAGCACAGGACATTGAGAGTCAAGATGATAAAAAGCTGATGATCCCTATTACACAAAGAACTTGATCGTTAAGGGGGGAAATCATAGCAGAAATTTCAAATTTCATCCTTGAGAGCAGAGACAGATTTTGTAGCAGATGAGATGTCTTGTTTCTGAAAGAGCTCTGTGGAAGTCATCTTGGTCTTACAGGAAAGTGGAAACCAAAACGAAACCAAAAAACTAAAAAACTAAAAATCATTCCCTCTGCAAACCAAGTTAGGGAAATTGTAGCATTCTCAATGGGCTGTATAGAAGAGAGATGGCAGAGGACTCAGATCTGAGGAAGGGCAGAGAGACCCAAGATGGCAGCAAGTTGAGTCCCAGGGAATAAACAAGGATACAGAATTACCTGTGTACAGAGACCCACGGCCAAACATTAGGCCCAGCCTGGGAAATCCTACTGAAGAGAAGGGGGAAGCATTGTATGAGCCAGAGGGGCCAAGGACATCACAAAAAAAATCCACAGAATCAACTAACCTGGGCTCACAGGGGCTATAGAGACTGACCTGACAGCTAGGGAGCCCGCATGGGACTGACCCAGACACTGCATATATGTGACAGTTGTGTAGCCTGATCCCCTTATGGGGCTCCTAACAATGAGAGCAGGGGCTGTGCCACCCAATGCTTTGGCTGACTTTTGGGAGCCTATTGCTCATACTGGATTGCCTTGCCCAGTCTTACTACGGGGGTGGGGAGGTGGGGTACTTAGTCTTACTGCAACTTGATGTGCCATGCTTTGTTGATGCCCATGGGAGACCTGTCCCTTTCTGAACAGAAACAGAGGAGTGGATGGGGGACACAGAGAGAAGATGGGGGGTGGGAATGGGAGGAGAAGAAGGGAGGGAAAACTGCGGATAGAATGTAAAATACATAAGTTAAATAAATAAAAAAGAATTGTCTGTGATGGAGAAAAGGACGTCACAAATGTTCCAAATCTTACTTTAGTAACTAATTTTGGTTCTGTGTAAGTTTTCCACTTCAGAAGGAAATGAATAAAGAGTGCAATTTTAATGTGGAACCAGAAATAGCTGAAATGTGAGAAGAGGAAAAAACAAAAAGCAAACAAAGTGTTCCTAACCAGTAATATTTCTCATGTTTAGTTTTCAGCCTGGTGTCCAGGCACAGCCTTGGTTTTAGACCTTATTATAGGTCCAGCACAGTATAGCATACTTCCCCGTATGAAGACTTCTGCTTCTCCTTGATTTTGAAAACGTCTCAGGCTGTCTCTTTCCCAGATTCTCCTTATTCTTTCTAGTTTGTCCTTATGAGTGCCCAGTGGACAATATGGAATGTTCTGTGAGGTTTGTTTCTGGGACACAGGCATGATTCCCCAATCTCCCCATTCTCCTGTGTTTTACAAGGAGTTAACTTCATGTAGTTCCACAGAAGACCAATGTCAGCCTTCCTTGAGATGTCCATAAAACTTAGAGATTCTCTTCTTATTTAAGGCGACAAATCCCCATTTCTCTTCCTTTTAATTATGCCACCCTCCTCACTGGCCGTCCATCCACTGTAGCAGCCTGCTCAAAACTCTTCATTTCCTGGTGCACTTTGTGGTTAACAGGTAGATATGGCAGATACATGTTGGATTAGCCTTCTCCTTCTCCCTAATTTATTCCTATTTTTATGGTGCTAGGACCCTAAAGATGATGGAAAATTCCATGCAGGAGTGAAGATGGACCACCTGAGGGATCCCCAGGGTTAGAAGAAACACCATTCCTTATGGATATTCCCCCGTTTATTTTTTATCTGCTGTAAATTGTGACATTGCCGTGAGCAGACTGAAGTACACTGACCCTGCCTCGCCTGTCACTGACACATCGACACATGTCACTTTTCTCATTGCTGTGACAAAATGCTTGACAGGGGACCTTAAGGAAGGAAAGGTTTATCTTGACTCATAGGTTCAGAGAATTTCGTCCCTCATGGCAGGAAAGGCAGTGCCGAGTTCACGGCGATGAGGGCAGGCAGGTGAAGTCTTTATATGCTAGCAGATTCAAGCTGAGAAAGCTAGATTGCGCCAGGGGAGGGTATACCTTCCAAGGGTCAGCCCCTTGAGACCTACTTCCTCTACCAAATGCCACTTCCTAGACTCCACAGCTGTCCAAATAGCGCTGGAAACTGAAGACTAAGCATTTAAAAGAGCCTGTTAGGGACATTTTAGAGACAAGCCAAAATAAAGTCAAAACTGTATTTTGGTCAAAACTATAAGTAATTTCCCCCCATTTCTTCTTGCTTCATGTCATTTCCCTCTATCTTAGACTGGCATTTAGACCCAGAGGCAGTATTACATCTGGAGTTCCGGCAGCCCTATCTTTATTTCATAATGCCCATCTCTTTGCCTCTGACTTCTCTGCCAGTCATTTGCTGATAATCTATCCTCCAGTTCACCAATTCATGGAATTTAAGCAGAATTTTACTCCAAAAGCCCTATTTGTTTTCCGCCTATTTTCTTACATGCTGCTACAGTCTTTAATTATATTAAGCATACTTCTATTTTGGTTTCATAGATTGTTATATTTTCTCCACGTCATGAAAATACTGTTTCTTTTGCATCTCACGCCTGTCATCTCCTTCAAGGTCGATGCTTCCTCAGACGATGTGGAATGCTTTTAGAAGCGCAGTTGTTTTCATTGTCAGCTTGGCACTGACTAGAGTCACCTAGGAGGGAGGCTCATTGAGGAACTGTTTAGAGGAGGTTGGCTTGTGGGCATGTCTATAGAGGATTGTATTGATGGGTAGGTGGCACCACTGTCTGGCAGGATAGCCTGGAATATATAACAGTAAAGAAAGGAAGCTGAACACGGGCATATACGCTACTGTGGACAGGATGTGACCAGGGGCTTCAAGCTTCTGCCACATAGATTTCTTTGCAATGACAGATGAAATTCTGAGTCAAATAAATCTTTTCTTCCCCTTAAGTAGTTTTTGTCTGCATGTTTTATCACAACAGGAAAACAAACCAAGACAATAAAATTAGTCGTTGAGACTGGGCAGTGTGGTGGCGGAGATCATGAATCCTATGCCCTCTGGATTAGAGAAATATTCCTCAAGAACTACATTGACTTTGCCCTGGGAATTTCACAAATCTTAAACTAATTTTAATATAAACACCTCCTTTTGGCCTTTTTGCACCCTCGAAGGTAGTGAAGAATTGAGCCCTATCTTCTCATGTGGTGTAGACTTTGATTTATTTTTAATTATATACATTTACTTTTTTTTCTCCCAGATCCTTGGCTACCTTCAGGATCTATCAGCACTTGTTGGGTGGGCAGATGGACTTTTTCTTAGCCATGTTGTCATGGACTGGACAGCTTTTTAAAATCCTCAGGTTTTCCTTCCCCTTAGTATAGTGATATTTTCTTTGTAATCTAACAAAAAAAGCTTGCCTGAAGATCAGAGTGCAGAACTAAGCCAGTGGTTAGCAATAGAGGCAAGGCAGTAGTGGCACACACCTTTAGTCCTAGCACTCAGGAGACTAAGACAAAGGGTCTTTGTGAGTTCAAGGCCACCCTGGGCTATACAAGATTGAATCTGTCTAAAAAAGAAACAGAGCTCACACAATAGTGATCTTGAGATCCCATGCCTTTAATCCCAGCACTAAGGAGGTGGAGACAGGAGTGATATGGCTGGGCAGAGAGCGGAATATAAGGTGGGAGGAGACAGGAGCTCAGATATGGTCTGAGGATTCAGTCTGAGCATGCAGTTGGAGGTTTTACAGAGACAGGATCTCGCCCTTTTGGCTTGAACCTTGGTAGAGGTAAGAACCTCTAGTGGCTGGCTGCTCTGTTTCTCTGATCCTTCAGCTTTCACCTTCTCATAGCTATCTCTGGGTTTTCATTGCAAAGAACAGTTAGAATTCATGCTACACCTCAGAGCCATGGTCCCAGTTTGCTTTCAAGACAGTTCTGAAAGTCCACGAGTTTTTAATATTTACATTTGTCTTATTTCATATTACTTTTATTCCTCCAGAGAAACAAAGAAGAACTATTATCTACCTGGAAGTCTTACTTGGTTCACCATTCATCCTCACTGATCTGTGCAATTTCCACATCCCTAGTGATTGTACAAGGCGCTGGACCTGCAGGGTGTGTCTCCTTCCCCGACAACAGTTTCCATCACAAACCTCCTCTACTGCCATTGAATGTTCAGAAATGCTGAACCAGTTAACAGTGACCAAAGCAGTCCAGCCTTCTAACACCAAGCAGTGGGGAGGATGCCTCATATGGAGCAGGTCTTCAAAACCTCACCATCAGAGTGCCAGCATCTTTCCCTTCTTTTTTCTGTTACTGTTGTGACCATGGTACCCACATGTAGACATGCACAGACCCACACCCTTTGCTTAAGAAAGGGTAGGAGACCTGATTGCTCTTTGTGCTGACGAGGGAGGGGGACTTGATTGGGGGAAGGGGAGGGAATTGGGTGGTGGGGAAGAGACAGAAATCTTTAATAAATAAATAAATTTATTAAAAAAAAGAAAAGTAAAAAAAAAAAAGAAAGGGTAGGAGAAAAGGTCAGGGGTACAGCATATGCTGCTCTAAGAAATCCTCTGCATTTGCTATTCATGGGGTGTATGTTTGTCTCTAAGGTTGCCAAAGCCATTTAAAAGACGGGAAAATAAATAAGTGATATTTCTCAGTGACTAAGGGATTATTGGAGGCAAAATGTTCAAAGTTTTATGTGGCAATAGATAAGGCAAGTTAGCCGGGTGGTGGTGGCACACACCTTTAATCCCAGCACTCGGGATGCAGAGGCAAGTGGATCTCTGTGAGTTCAAGGTCAGCCTGGTCTACAGGAGCTAGTTCCAGGACAGGCACCAAAGATGCAAACCTCGTCTCAAAAAAACAAAAAACAAACGAAAAGGCAAGTTAATATGAGAATGACATTGTGAAGAACACTTGGCTGTATTATTTGAAACGAGGCATATGAGAACCTAGAATTCCTGCTTAGTAAAGTAACCGCATAAGAAATTTCCCTGTAAGAAGAGCAGGTCTTAACAGAAACATAGTTGCTGGGTGGAATATGTATTTTTAGGACAAAATCTGAAGAGGAGCTGTGTGTTATACTGGTGGCCTTTCCTGTGTTTTCTCAGTATTCTCCACAGATGAGAATTGACTGCAGCCCAGTCTCCAGACCGTCTGGAGACCTCAAACATTCTCATCCACAGCTGCTCTGATGGTAAATTTCTCCTGGTGCAGGCTGTTCCTTGTCTCCCAGCTTCTACATTTCCTAAGTTGAAGGTTACATCCATCTTCTAGTGCTTGTTGCTCTTGGTAACAACCTGGGGGGGGGGGGGAGCTTCCAGCCTTATCAGGTTCCCATGACTCCTTCCTGTCACCTCCCACAGGTGGCTGAATAAACTGCACGATGTCCCACAGGGTGCCCATAAGTTAATGCAGCAGAACTGCCAAAGGTGGATAATTTAGGGCTCCAGAAGTTATAGCCAAAGTCTGATTATTTTTCCAGTCATCATATGTGGACTAGGAACTCCTCTCCCTGCTTCTTCCCTCTCCACTCTCCTCCCATTTTCCTCCCCTTTCTTCACTTCCCCTTCCTTCCTCTCTCCCTTTCTCCCCTTCCTTCCCCTCTCCCTTTCTCCCCTTCCTTCCTCTTTCCCCTTCTCCTCTTCCTTCCCCTCTCCCTTTTTCCCCTTCCTTCCTCTCTCCCCTTCTCCCCTTCCTTACCCTCTCTCCTTCTCCCCTTCCTTCCCCTCTCCCCTTTGTTCCCCTTTCTCCTTCTCCCCTTCCTTCCCCTCTCCCTTTCTCCCCTTCCTTCCCCTCTCCCTTTCTGCCCTTCCTTCCTCTCTCCCCTTCTCCCCTTCCTTCCCCTCTCCCTTTCTCCCCTTCCTTCCTCTCTCCCCTTCTCCCCTTCCTTCCCCTCTCCCTTTCTCCCCTTCCTTCCTCTCTCCCCTTCTCCCCTTCCTTCCCCTCTCTCCTTCTCCCCTTCCTTCCCCTCTCCCCTTCTCCCCTTCTCCCCTTCCTTCCCCTCTCCCCTTCTCCCCTTCTCCCCTTCCTTCCCCTCTCCCCTTCTCCCCATCTCTCCCTCTTGTTGACATTGTTTTCTGTTTCTTTGTACAGTTTGGTTATGATATACTAAGTAGAGACCACTTTAAATTTATCCTATTTGTAGCTTGTTCTGATTCTTTATACGTAATTTTTATTAAATTTAGAAATGTGGGTCATTTAAAAATATTCTTTGTACCTGTTTCTTTCTCTCCTATCCTTCTGAGACATCTGTCACTAGGCTGATGGCTTTCCACAGGTCTCTGAGGCTATCTCTTTTTCCACTGTTATTCTCAGATTGGACCATCTCCATTGCATTAATTTAAACTTGACCAATTTATCCTCGGCAAGTCGAATCTGTCTTTAATCCCCTCTCCTGGCCTTTTTGTTTCATTTTATGCCTTTAAACTCTGTAATTTCTATATTTATTTGTTATAATTCTTTCCCCTGATATTTTCTATTTAGCAAGACGTCTTTCTCACCCTTCCTTTTAGTTCTTTACATAATTGCTGCTCTAAATGCTTTGCCTGTGAGTTCCAACATCAGCCTGTTAACCAAGAGTCCATATTGAACACCCTGCCCTGTCCCTGTTCCCCAAAGGCCAAACTTCCTTGTCTCTGTGCATGCCTTTGAGTTTTTATCGAAAACCAGGCTCTTAAAAATATGTTGCAGTATCTGCAATCACACGTCTCTCTTCCTCTGGGTTTGTTATTGCCATTTCTTTCCCTGAGGTACCTTTCCTCAGCTAACTCCTTTATTCCTTGTCATCTTTAACTATGAAGCCTTTTACTGTTTGGATAATGATTTAGCAGAAATTTTCTTAAATATATTGACACACAATGTTTCTCTATTACTGATGCCGTCCGTGTGTTTTGGAGAGTATCTGTCACGTTCAGGCAGGCAGCTTTAAACTTAGTCTTCTGATAGTGGAGAATCCAGGTAGTGGTGATGGTTTAAGAAGGGCACATTTTAGCGAGGGGCAGAAGTGGCACACAACTGAATCCCAGCACTGGGGATGCAGAGGCAAGCAGATCTCTGTGAGTCTAAGGCCAGGCTGGTTTACAAATCGAGTTCCAGGACTGCCAGAGTTGTTACACAGAAAAATGCATTTGGGGAAGTTCTTATTTCTCCATTCCTGCTGATCCTGTCCTTTTAAAGGTATTTATTTTTATTTTATGTGTATAGGTATTTTGTGTATACTGTGTGCCTGCCTGGTGATGGTGGAGACCAGAAGAGGGTGCTGGATCCCCTGGAACTGGAGTACAGATGTTGTAACAGCCATGTGTGTTCTGGGAATGGACTTGTGTCCTCCGGAAGAGTAGCCAGGGCTCTTAATTGGCTATCACTCTCAGGTACATACAGGATGCCTATTTAAATCTCAACTGGAGGAACAAATATATTTCTTTGTTTGCCCCATATATTTAATGAGGCATGCTTACACTAAAAATTCATTATTCATCTGCATATTTACTTAAATTTACAAAGGCATTCTGTTCCTTTTTTTTTTTTCTAAAATCTTGCAACTCCATCCATACAGATTCTTTAGACTTTGCGTTCCCATCATCCACTCACATCCTAAACAGAACTCCAGGCTGAGTCTCTCTTCTGGGAGACCTTTTTGATAGAAAAGTGACCTTCTTCAAAATTCCAGGTGTTCATGTCTTCTTTGCCTGTGTTTCTCAAACTTGCTCTTGCCAGGTCTGCCCTGAGCTCTGTATCTTTGAAAGATGTCATGAATGTGGATTGATTGTGAGACCAGGGGAAGCGCCGCTTCCGTTCCTCACTGGAAAGCAGCTGGTCCCTTCCCGCAATAGCCACATCAGCACAGATGTGTGATGCCTGCCTATGAAGAGAAACAGAGGGGGTGGTGGGGAAGCAGAGGTGCAGACAAGGACTTTATCTGCAAAGCGCCACCTTAAACACTGGCCATGCTACTAGGTTATTTCACAAGGCTATGTATGCTTCTTGTTTTCTTTCTTTTTCTTTTTTTAATGGAAGCACAACATACATCCAGAAAACTATAGCTATCACCAGTGTGCAACTCGGTACAGTTCCAAATTGTTAACACAGTTTTGAACAGTTGAAAAGAATTTTCTCTGCTTCTTCTCAAAATCCTTAAAGACCAAAATTCTCCCCAGCTCCTAGGAGTCTTCTCACCTAAATCATGAGAGAAAGGGGGACATGGATATCATGGAGTCCATATTAAATTTAGGTTGTGACTTCTGTTTCAGAGCTATCGTGTGTGAACATAGGCTCCAGACTTTCAGAAACCTAGTTTAGAGAGCTCATGTGCTTAGTGACACTCAGGAAGAATGCCAGGGCTTCATCGGGAAAACCTTGGTTTTCAAAAGTAACCAGGTTTACACGCTTTCTACAGCATCAAACCAAAGTGCCTTCTAAACCTGTAAATATGAATCCCAAAGCCAAAAGCTACTCAGCCTTAGCCAGAGAGGTCTGTAGGCAGTTACCGCAGACTCGCGGATGGCAGAGATGCTGAAAATAAGTGACAGCTGGGAGCCTACCCCTAAACAAGACCTTCCATGCCACTCCCTGCTACTCCTGCTTAAGGCTCAGAGAGCATTGCCGAAAGAGGGGCCAGAAGAATGTTAATAGCAAAAAGATAGGGAGAAGGGCTGCAGAATGCTATCTTCTGGGCACAACACAGCCATTGCAAATCATGGCACTATCTATCTATCTATCTATCTATCTATCTATCTATCTATCTAATATATACCTGTATCTGAAGGATGACAGTAGATAGGAGTAGATGGGAGTGTGTTGAGAGCAGGTAGGAGATGAGAGGAAACAGAACATATTGTATACCTGTATGGAATTATCAATGAATAAATTAAATAAATAAATGCTTCTCTGGCCATTTATATGTCAGCTGGTTTTCTGGTTTGAGTAGTGATCTACCTTTGATATGTATTTATCTTACGTCTCAGACTTACTGTGAGCTTCTCATCATCCAAGCCATCTATGTTCACCTTTACACTTTTAGTCCCAGCTGCTGCCCCCAACAGTGATGACTGGCGTTAATACACAATGAACCAGCACCAACGCTAGCCCTTGGACTACCTAATCGTGTGTCTAGTTGTATCAAACAAAATTCTTCGTAAGTTCCTCTTAGCTCTAGGCTTGTTTTTATTCTAATGCAACATGAAGCAAGAACCAAGAACTTGAAGTGACCATAAAATATTCTTACAGTATTTCCAAGTCTTCTCTCTTCAACCTCACAGGAAAGTTTGTTTCCAATTAAGCAGTAGGAGGTTTCCAAACAAATAAGGCTTATTTAGAGCAATTTATATGCAGGGAACTAAAAGATTCTGACAGACCGAACCCTGCATCATGATGACTCAAACTCTCACTTGATTCTGAAACAGCAGCGTAGCGCAGTTGAAAATGGTTCTGTGGACCCACACCACAGCGCCTCAGTTTTCCTTTTCCTGGTGAAAGAACCATTTTCAAATAAAAATTCATTAAGAAATTTTTGTCTTGAATTTTCTAGTAGGAGTCCAAATGTTTCGTGCATTTTTGTATAACTTTACCTCAAGTGTAGTGTGTTCTATCCTCAGCTTCCTCCATTCCTAGCAGTGCACAGGCAGGAATCAGGTTGTTGCCAGGGCTTCTTGGAAGTCTGACCTTTGTAACTGAGACCAGCATTTTATGCCAACCCTGGGTGTTAACACCCTAACATCCTACAAGCTTGGAGCCCATGGTTGGGCCATTTCCCACATAGCAATGTGGAGGCTAATTTGTTACCACGCAGGAGCCATTATGTGCCCCGTGGTAGAAGCAACTTTCTCTTGTAGAGTTTCCTGATCTCATCTGTAATCTATTCTATAAACTGTGGAGGCTTTTGCCTCCAATAAGAGGAGAATTTTCCAGATTGTTCTGTTGTTGCCTAAACCCTTCATATCCACTAGAACACAGGAAGACTTCTGTTAACAAAATCAAGACTGGATACCAACTGTATTTGTCTGCATCCTCTCAAAAGTGAAAATATTGTGCAAGTTCTGGCCCAAATCTAAGCATGAACCCTAACCTGGCAGGCAGCCTGTGCCTCGTGGTGAGTTACTTCATCTCTTTAGTTCCCCCCTCTATAAAATGATGGTTATATTGGTACTAATTTTATTGACATGAGGCAAATATTGAATGGAAGGTAATGAAAATCAAGTACTAAGCACACTCTACTCAGTAAATAAGTTTGACAAGTAGTATGTTATTTTCACAAACCGGGGCTTCTTTTTCAAATCCATTAAGTTTTTGGAAGTAGAAAAAGTTCAGAGAAAGTCAGTAGTCACCGAGAACTACCAACAGTCTTTTGTCCTCCAAATGCTCACATTTCTGCCGAGACCTTGCTGCTTGTCAAGTCATCCATGTTCGTTTCCTATGCACAGCATCCCACAGATACAGCTATCATCTTCTCCATTTATTGTAACCAGGCAAAGCTCTTCCAGAAAAAAAAAATCCAATAAAGGGAATAAAATAAAACTAGATCAAAACCAACGAAATGCGCACCTTCCCTTTTTCAAGTGTTTTGGCATCTTGAGACAAGTGTTCCCACCAGTTAAAATCAAGGTTTTCAGGGGAATGAGTAGAGTTCCCATTGTCATGCTGGGTGATACTTCTTCCTCTCAGTGTGGTATATATACATCACACACTGTGACATTAGGGTGAGCTCTTGGTGCTTTCCCAAGATTAATCTTTATGTTAAAAGAGGCTTGAGAGTCATTATTTTAAAAAAAAAAAACTTTAAAAAATCTGAATATATTCCAGGCAGCATATTCCCCGGGGTGGGTAGAGACACTGAGAGTCAGGGAGCAGAGTGTAGGCCTTTGTAAGAGGACAGGAGTTAAATGCACAGACACAAGGCATTCACAATGACTAGTAAGCACTCTCTAAACATTGCCCCAAAGGCTCACGCAAATGTATAACAGGATTTACATTATATGACCCCGTCGTCTATTCTGGGGTGGTCAGTGCAAAGATAAAAATGCAACAGTAACAGACAGCTCTCCACCCGGGAGCAGTTAACCATGTTGTCATTTTGACTACAGCGGGATTAATCTGCCTGTAATTTCCCATACATCTCTCTTCTAGAAAATTCCTTATCAAGGCTAACTGTTGCATATTTCTCTTCGGATATTTTCCTAGTGGATGCTTTACTTTATACTTAGTATATTAAATTTTTTTTTTTTTGAGAAATCAGGTCAGTTTGTTGGCTGGCCTGTGGAAACTTCTGGATTTACCACTAGCAAGCAAAAATTTATAATAGTAGTGTCACTTATGATTGCAAAGTAGACACGGGTATCTATGTGTGATGATTCATCTAAGTCACATAAGTAACGTGTATCAGTGAGTTTTACAAAGTGAGTACAAATAATTCATCCCCTTCCTTACAAACATCTCTTTAGGTTCTTCTTTTCTGCGGAGGAGATATAGATTTTACAAAGAAGCCTCCTGCCTTGGCAGAAGCTGGCAAATTTTTTAACTCTTATATTAGGCAAATTTATCTCTAGAATGCAATATTCAAAAGCCCTCTGCTGGCAAGGAGCTAAATCTCATCCTGCAAAGAGCTAGCTCCTGAGGGGTGGGGACTGTATCTCTTGTTGTTTTGAATTTGTCTCATAATGGATTTTGAACTTGGGCAGAAGAAAAGAGATAATGCCAATAATTACTTCTGTATAGACTCAACCCAAGACTTGGTTCTTTGAAAACACCGACAGCATCAACCTTGAGCTAATCTGAGAGAGGGAACCCAAACTGTTAAAAGTAGAGATGAGAAAGGAGATTAGAAAGATTCTACCATTAGAATCTGATTCTACCATTAAATTTGAAGGATCACTTGCAAAAATTTTGAATATTCATATTCTAAACATATATTCTAACAGTCTAAACTGGAAATTTTAGTAGAACTGGTTAAACTCCTAGACACATATGACCTGCCAACATTAAATCAAGTAAATATATTCAAAACAAGCAAACCAGTACTGAAACGTCTGCCGGCAAAGACTAGCCCAGGACCTGCTGAATTCACCACTGTGTCCTACCAGACCTTCAAAGAAGACCCATTGCTAACACTCCTCAAACTGTTCCGTACACTACAAAGAGAAGGGCCATTCCCTAAGCCCTAAGCCATTCTATGAAGTCAGCACCATCCTGATACAAAAGCCAGGTAAGAATATAACAACAAAAAGAAATTATCCCAGTTTTCAGATGACATGATCCTAGCACTTAAAATGCCCTGAAGATTCTACCAGAAAACTCTGATAACCGCTTTAACAAAATAGCAGAATACAAAATCAGTACACAAAACTCAGTAGCCTCTCATATATATATATACATCTTCTCAGCATATATATATATATGCTGAGAAGATGTATAAGGAGAGAATCCCATTCACAAAAGCTTTATAAAAACAAAACAAAACAAAAACAAATCTAACCAAAGATAAAAGACCTTTCCAATGGAAACTTCAAAACACCGAAGAAAGACATTGAAGAACTAGAAGACGGGAAGACCGCCCA
Organism: Microtus oregoni; assembly: GCF_018167655.1. Lineage (NCBI taxonomy): Eukaryota > Metazoa > Chordata > Mammalia > Rodentia > Cricetidae > Microtus > Microtus oregoni. The sequence continues at coordinate 24,531,929 of NW_024543071.1, forward strand.
TGCTAATGGATTGACAGAATTAACATCATTAGGTCAGCAGTATTCATGAACATGATTTACAGAGCTGATGCAATCCTACCAAAACTCCAATGATATTTTCCATAGAACTAGGAAAAAAATTCTCAAATTTATATGGAAGCACATAAGAGCCTAAATGCCCAAAGCAATCTTAAACAGAAAGAATAGTTCTTAGAGGCATCACGGACCTGATCTCAAATTATACGATAGACCTGTAGCCACAAAACAGGCTAGTCCTAGCCCAAAAACAGACATGTAGAACAAAAGAATAACGCAGAGGACCCCAAAATAATGCCCTACATTTATAAGCCCCTAATTCTTAACAAAAGTGCTAAAATGTGTATTGTGAGAAAAGCTTCTGGGCTGGAGAGATGGCTCAGAGGTTAAGAGCACTGCCTGCTCTTCCAAGGGTCCTGAGTTCAATTCCCAGCAACCACATGGTGGCTCACAACCATCTGTGATGAGGTCTGGTGCCCTCTTCTGGCCTGCAGGCATACAAGCAGACAGAATACTGTATAAATAATAAATAAATAAATATTTGCCAGGCGGTGGTGGCGCACGCCTTTAATCCCAGCACTTGGGAGGCAGAGGCAGGCGGATCTCTGTGAGTTCGAGGCCAGCCTGGTCTACAAATGGAGTTCCAGGACAGCCTCCAAAGCTGCAGAGAAACCCTGTCTCGAAAAACAAAAAAAACAAAAAAAACAAAAAAAAAAAAAGCTTCTTCAACAAATGGTGCAGGGGAAATCCACAGGAACAAGAGTGAGACTAGATCTATATCTCTTGCCCTACGTAAAATCAAATGAAAAAAATGGATCAAAGATCTTGCTACAGACCCGAAACCCCCTGAAACTGCTAGGGGAAAACCCTTGGAGGTTTAGGCTTAAACAATAACTTTCTAAAAAAATATTCTAATAAATTGGAAATAGAATTTTAACTTGAAGTTAAAAAAGAAAAGAAACCTCCTGGACAGCAAAAGAAAGCATCGAGTGAGTGAAAAGACAGTCTACAGAATGGGAAGTCCTTGCTGGTGTCTGTCTGATAGGGAATTGGTACCTGGAACCTATAAACAAAGTTTTCTATATCCAAAAAATAAAATGTCAAAAAATTCAAATCATCCAGTCAATATTTAGGTTCATAAATTAAACAGACGGTTCTCCAAGAAAGAAATATAAATGCCAATAAGTATGTGAAAAAGCATCCAATATCCTTACCCATCAGAGAAATGTAGATTAAAACTTTGAGTGTCCATCCACCCCAGTCAGAATGCTAGCATTGAGAAAACAAGTGACACGGGAGGATAGGAGTCCTTATTATATACTTGTGACAATGGAGATTTGTGTAAACACTTCGGAAGTCAGTGTAGAGATAACTAAAAAAAACCCTGAAAATAAAACTGCCATATGACCCACCTCTACCTTTTCTGGATAGACATAAAGAAGCCTAAGTCACCACACTACAGATTTATGTATACATCTACGCTTATTGCTACACTTTATAATAGCTAAGACACAGAACAAGCCATGCCCATCACACATGCGTGAATAAAGAAAACAGGGCAAGTGTGCAAAATACAATTATATTTAGCGTCAAAGAAAAAGAAATCATGACCTTTGCAGGAAAGTGGATGGAATCGTTATGTTAAATGAAACAGGTCAGACTCAGACAGACACCTATCTGGGTTTCTCTCCTATGTGGATGCCAGTTTAAATTTGTGTATCATATATATGGCAAGTAGGTAGGAAAGGAACTGTGAGGGGGGGCCAGGGCTAAAGGGAGGAGAGGGTAAGAGAACATAATGGAAGGTGTATATCCTCTGAACAGAGCAGGGAACTTCTTTATGGGAGGTGGAAAGGGTATCAGCAGGAGGGATGGGGATGGAGAGGGGGGAGGGCACTGATGATGGGAGCAAGCAGTAAGGGTACAAAAATGTCACAATGAAGTCCATTTCTGTGTATGATAACCTATCTCAAAGAAACAAAACACTGGCCCTTTAAAGCTCTCAGGAGGACAGAGGGACAGAGGGATGTTACACAGAGAAACCTTGTCTCGAAAAACAAAACAAAACAAAAAAAAAATCAAGCTGTTTGACTATAGTCAGCTGTTCGAGTACATCTCCCTGTACCCTCACTGTGAGGTTGGCCTTGTTACCTCCGTCTCACAGAAGAGCTGAGAGGACAGACAGACAGCGAGAATCACTGAAAGTTGGGGCTTAAGGACCACACAGCTCCTGGATCTCAAGGTCCCTCCCCTCCTCACTCTACTCTGCAGGGTCTTGCAAACAATTTTCTTTTCTGGTAATGAAATATGTCAGTGCAAACATGCTAGAGAAAGCAGAGGTGTTCTGGTTGTTGTGTGGGAGGGAGGGAGTGTGCCCACGGGCTACTCATCCCGTTCGCGACTCTCACTCTCTGTGGTAACCCGTAGGTATGTCTTTGTGGCTTCTCTGATAAAGGCTTGCAAGCCACGGCCTCTCCGAGTTTCCAACCTGTCTTCTCAATGAGATTACTCAGGTGGGGGTGAGGGTGGGGATGGGGCCCACGTACAGGTCTCAGTTTCTGGAACAGCCATAGGAAGTCGCCAACTCGCAGCCTCTGGGAGAAGCAGAGCTCCAATGTGGATGCTCCTGGCCTCAGGCTGCTCTGGTCTGGTCTGCCGGGCTGTGGGGGAAAAAGACCTGTGAGGACAGCACAGCCCTCTAAAGAGCGCCACTCAGAGCAAATCCTGTGAAGTGCCGAGCTTTGGGGGTTGAATGGCAAAAGGCAGGGTCTGCGACGAGGGCCCAAGAAGCCTCCACCTTGCTGCTGGACAAGGACAGGCACATGCGAGGAACACTGCGTGATTCAGATGGAAGGGGAACGAAGCGAGGAAGAACAAATGGTCCCATGAGCAATTCTTTCCTTTTATACAAGTGAAAGGTCTAATTTACGAATCCTGTAAACACTGCCGACTGTGGAAAGATTTGGCCATATGGAAAGGTTTCCTACTGCTGTCTTGGCTGGGGGGAATATTCAGAAGTTTGGAGTAATTGTCAGAAATTAGTCACAGCGACGTTGCAGGGGATGAAGTCAGCATTGCGGCCCGGTGTGGGGGTGGAGTTGCCTTCAATCACAAGATGTTTCTGTGAAGGATTTTTCCCCCCTCATTTCCTTTCCGGGGAGAAGAATTTCTGCACCTTTCTAGTAACCAAGGCTTCGTTCAGTACCTAGGAAACATCAGTTTTGCAGGAGCCTCTGATAACTACAGCTCTCCTTTAGACAGGTTTTATCTTTCTTGCCTTCATTAGGCAGGGACCGCCCCTTTCATCTTGGGTTATCCATGTTCAGGCTCCAGAATTTGTTTGCGTTTCCGGACTAAGACACTGAGGAGTGGTGTGTGACTGGGTCCTTCTGTACTCTTGCTTTGGAAACTGATGAAGGGCTCAGTTGCTTGATTAGGGAATTAGAGACGTGAAATTCATAGGTTTTTCTAGAACAATAACCCCCAGAGGTAATGGGCCATGTTATTATTAATTTCTAGTCCAACTCCCTCAAATTTAATGGTTGAAATGAATTATTCTACCATGAGAGTCAGATTTAGAAACAGTCTGGCAGAACTCAATGCCTCCATGAGGCTGCAGTCAGATGGTGCCTGAGTTGTTGGAACTGGGTATCCAGGTTGGCTCATGTATGTGGCTGGCAACTGGCTCTGGCTGTTGACTGGAAGCTCAGTTGAGCTGTTGGCCAGAAGCCCATGCACATGGCTTCAGAGGCACAGAAGTCCCAGGGTCATTAGAGTTCTTGCAATGGGGGTATAGGTAGACTCCTCTAGAATAAGAGACACGAGGGGACTGGGGAGAAGTTGCTCCATCTAGCAGCCCGAGAACTTGTGTCTCATGGCTTCTGCAGCTAAGTCACTTACAGAGGCCCAGATTCAAGGAGAGGAGAGGTAGTTAACATGCCTTGATGAGGAGAGTGTTTTTACGTGCTAGGCGTGTTCTCCTGAATGAGAGTCTACAGAGGGTTGTCTTTCCCCGCTGCCACTCATTTTGGGGGTAAGTGCTAAATTTTCCCTCCCTGTCTTTCTTCTTTGTCTGGTACCACAGGAAGAATCTTTATGTGATTTCCCCTCTTTTCCTTTAAGTCCTTAATTCAGAAAGAGAAAGAAACGTATCTCAGCTGCTTGCATGTGGGTTGGCACATGCATCACGTGTGCAGTCCTGCGATGTGATGGGTTCCTGTCTTCAAGCGCTTGAGACTCAGCTGGGTGAGGAAGAAAGCCTGTGGAGTCCATGTGTAAAAGATGTGCAGCTAAGGACCAAGCCAGTGGGGAAAACGATGTTAGTCTTAGTATCAGAGACGGGAGAAGAATGCTTTGAAATGATGTCTTCTGGACCTGACAGAGCCATTGAGCTCACGGACTCCCCACAGCTGCGACTGTCAGCATAAGACATGCATAAGCTCAAGCGTGGTAACATGCCAGTATGAACAGGGAAGGGGCGCATGAAGTCCCACCCCTAACTGAGGAATGCTAGCAGTCGATGGCCATGAGAGAAGCAACAGTGGGGTTTCTTCAGCTGTTTGGACCCTCACATAGGGGTGCATGTAGATCTAAATATATTGTGCTCGTGTACTAAATTACCAAGAAAATTTAAGAAAAAGAGCGATTTTATTGGGAACTAGGAATTTCTGAGACTTGAGCAAGGATCACGGAGAAGGAAAGCTTACTAACCCCCACTGGGGCTGTCCATCAAGGTGTTTCCAGGCTCACTCTCTCATGACCCTGGCAGAGGAAGAGCAATACGGAGACTGAGTCACAATTTTTTAACTTTCTGTATGTTTTATCAAGCGCTCTCTCTGGAAGGGATCAGATGTTGACAGACACTACTGGACAAGAAAAGCAAGACTCAAAGTTTAGAGAATTATGAGCTGTTTCAAATAAACAGATTTCTCACCTCCGCGTCTCTCATCCGTGCACACCGTTAGTAAACTGCAAACATCTTGAGACTAGAGAGGTGTGCAGAGTCCAGGCTGACTGGGCAGCGAAGCAGGCGTGCCTGTTTTCATTTGTTCCTCTGCAAGGAGTTATTGAGAGTCTTGCAGCATCCTCCCCTCAAAATAAAATAAAAACAAAACAAACAATAACACACAAAAAAACCAACAAATCCCCCACAAACCCAAAAACCCTCCTAGCTCCCCCATCTTTCTCACCTCTCCAACACCCCTTCATTCATCCTAGTGGCACTGGGAGCCAAGCTGTGTCCCACAGTATATACCCTTTTGTCCAAACAGCTTTACCGACATTACAGTTTACTGCAGTGAGTCACTGGTCTGGTTCAAGGCCTCTGGCTTGTGATACACCGTCGTCAATGGATTCCCACCGAAACTCCTCTTGGACATCGCCAGGCCAGTTAGTTCTGTTCTTCCCTGCCATAGGCTCAAAGCAGTTCTTTATTCATTAACTAATAAAAGCAACACATAAGCCGGGCGATGGTGGCGCACGCCTTTAATCCCAGCACTCGGGAGGAAAAGGCAGGCGGATCTCTGTGAGTTCGAGACCAGCCTGGTCTACAGAGCTAGTTCCAGGACAGGCTCCAAAGCCACAGAGAAACCCTGTCTCGAAAAACCAAAAAAAAAAAAAAAAAAAAAAAAAGCAACACATGGACTTCCACACCATTCCACCACACATTTGCTCATGATAATGGCACCCATTTGTGGGTCGCTAGCACCTGCCTAAGCCAAATGGCATCTGGTGGGCCCATGAATGTCTTCCCCGCCAGCCCAATCCTCTAGTGTTTACTCTTATGAAGATGTGTAATGAAAAGGAGCGAGCTGAGCAAGTGAAAATACAAAATATATAGATCAAAGAGAAAAGGTGCACCAGGAAGTAGAATGGAGCTAAATCCTGTGTTCAAGGAGATAGAGAGATTAAGAAATGGAATAAAGTGAGTGGTGACCTCGGGGAAAGAGACCTCACCCCGCTAAGTTTCCAACTTGTGAAAAAGAAGTAAAGAACAGCTTAGGTCCCGGCATGGTGGTATGTGCCTTTAATCCTAGGATTCTGGAGACAGAGGCAAGTGGATCTAAAATTCTATATCAGTCTGGTCTACAGAGTGAGTTCCAGGACAGCCAGGCTTAGGCAGTGACGGTAACCATGAAAAACAGAAAGTTGGTGAAGATGTTCAATACAAGGAGGTTATGTTCCAGACCCAGCAAGCAGCAGAACTTGGCAACTTCAGCCTTGTGCTTCTGAATGTAGCGTCAAAGACAGAAGAAAGGGGACATGGAATCTCACTCCATAACTAGGGAAAGCTGCTGAGGCCAAGTGTCAGGGGTGTCCCTACATGGAGGCCTACATAGGCCCTGGCGTGAGGTGGTGAAAGTGAAGCCTGGATTACCTTTGAGATGTTGGAGACACCAGAGCTGTGTGATACCTGCCAAGAAGAGCTGCTAAAGGGAGTGGAACGGCGCAGGAGAGGGAAGTGTGTTGCAGTCAACAGAATTGGACAGAGTTGGAGATGTGGAGAGCCTTTGACATCAGACATGAAGATTTAGAGTTTGGAGTTTGTTCAGTTGGTTTTTGGTCCATTATTTCCTTGCTATGCTCCTTTACCTATATTTTGGAATGGTAATGTATATCTTGTGCCATTATATGTTGGAAGTATGTAACCTGCTTTTTAATTTTGATTTTATAGGAGATTACAGTTAAGAGATCACATGAATCTCAGAAGAGACATTGAACTTTTAAACATTGTTGTGGCTGAGATAGACTACGGGGACTGTCAAAGTGGGACTCAATGCATTTTGCCTTGTGTTATTCTTGCTAAAAGCCTATGAGGGCCAGGGAGTGGAATGTGGTTTGAATAAGTATGGCCCCCATAGATGAATGTGTTTGAATGCTTGGCCCATATGGAGTGGCACTATTAGGAAGTGTGGCCTTGTTGGAGGAAGTGTGCCACTATGGGGTCAGGCTTGGAGGTCTGATATATGTTCGGGCTACATCCAGTACACAGTCTCTCCTACCACTGCCTGCGGTTCAAGATGTAGAACTCTCAGCTCCTCCTCCTGCTCCATGTCTGCCTGCATGCTGCCGTGTCCTGCCATGATGATAATGAACTTCTAAACTTCGGAACTGTAAGCCAGCCCCGATGAAACGTTTTCCTTTATAAGGATTGCAGTGGTCATGGTGTCTCTTCACAGCAGTAGAAACCCTAACAAGACAGAAGTCATGTATCAAAAGTGGATCTGTGGTATTTTGGTCCAGCCGCTATCTGCTGAATCTAAGGACCTTGATCGTGTGCCCACGGAGGCTACAGGATGAAAAGGGATGGTGGCAAGACAAGCATGTGCTGTTCCGTCTCACAGGCCTTGACGAGCAGCTAGTCCAAGTGGCAAATTGGGAGAATAGAGGAAGAAAAATGGAGTTTTGATAACACAAATCCTTTCTGTTTGGACCTTTAATATATGTCAATTCAAAGGTCATCATTTGGAAATATTCAAGCTTAAAAAGTTAGTTTTATAAAGCAGAAAATTATCCCAACGTCTAAATATAGGGAAAAGAGAAACGTAGTAGGAGACAGGTTACACGGGAATGAGAGCAACTGTGACCCCATCACCTTCAGTACTGGGTAGTAGCTCTGAAGGACTGGTGGACCCGTGAAACGGCTTCGTCCTTCCTGCATCTGCGAGCTGCTTCTCGGAGTCTGACATGAGGAACCCAGGGGTCAGGCAGGGTTAAAGCTGCTTTCTACTTTTCGTGATGGAAATACCGTTTCAGTGGTTGTTACTTGCATCCTTAGTCTTATAGGGGACTGAGAAGAACAGCCGTTGGTGTCTGGAGAGACTCTGGTAGGAGTCGGTATCACAGCGCTGGTGAATAGAGGTTTGCTGGAAGGCCCTGCGGGTAAATTACTGTTTGCTTATTTGACAAAAATTAGAAGGTTATCTTCCAGGTTTTGCGCCCTACCACTTTGTCGAATTTGCCTATCAGTTGGACACGTCTTTAGTGGGGTTGGTTTCGATGCTAGAGAGGGAAGCCAGGGCCTCATGGATGGAGGCAAGCACTTTGCCATCCAGCCACGCCTCCAGCCACGTGCTGTCTTTAGAGTTTTTTAAGTTCAGGATCATATTTGCAAATAAAGATAACTTGGCCTTTCCTTCCCCTGTTAATATCCTCTTTCTTTTATTTGCCTTATTATCCTGGCTAAAGCTTTAAGTATTATAGTGAATGATATTGTGGATCATGGATATTCTGTTTCATTTCAGAATTTAGAAGAAATACATTCAATTTTCCCCTACTCAGTATAATATTGGCTGGGGACTTTTTGTATATAACTGTTATTATGTCGATACACCACATTTGATGCCTGTTTCCCTCTAAAGATGATGCTTCCTTCTAAGTCCTGAAGAAGGCTTGGAGAACGCTGCTTGCCTCCTGCTACCACCTGGGCTCTGCTCTATTCTGATCCAAAGTCCTCTGTCACTGAGGTCTGTGCATGCCATAGTCATAATTGTGGTTCTGGGTATGTATTGTACTCATTGTAATTTAATAAAAATTCTGCTAACAAAATGTAAAACTCACCCTTTGAGAATACCTACTAAAATTCTCATGTTTAAGAAAGACATTAGAGGGCTGGAGAGATGGCTCAACAGTTAAGAACACTTGCTGCTCTTGAAGATGGCTGCTGTTTGGTTCCCAGCACACATATCCGGCAGCCCACAGCCTGTAGCTCTGTCTTCTGGGGATCTGACACCTACCCTGATGGTGAGGAAACCAAGGTCTCGATGTCATGTGGGTTGTTCCGAGGCCACACGGGGATAGTGATAGCACCGGCGACTCTGCTTCCAGTTCCTGTAGTTTTCGATTCCCAGCAGTGGGATACAGACACAGGAATGCTGACGCTTTCCCAAGGGTGTTCCTAGATTACTGGAGGCTGCAGGAAGTCATTCTTCTTCTTTCCGGGGCCCATTGTTGCAGAAAAAGAAGGCTCACCCGCCTAGGGGTTTTGGAATCTTGCCCTCAATGTTCCCTGTGCCCACACAAAATTCTCTTATTTAGAAACCATGCTTTTAACAGAGTGTTTCAAACGGAACAAAGGCACATCAATCAGCAGGGAGCTGCAATCAGCAATCAGCTCCTCATTCATGCGAGCAGGTGACCCAGAGGCTCCAATTCTGCTGTGTCCACATGACACCCCCCCACCCCCTCCCCGCCAGCTCTGTGAATGCAGCCAGTTGACAGGGACGCCACTCAGTTTCATGGAGGACAGGCCATACCATCTCTGCTCTTAGCAAGCTTTCAGAGTTTTTTTCCCCTGAGGGTGCAGGTCTGCCAGAGACTGGCTGCTGGGACGATGATTCTCATTCTTTCCGAGGTAAAGGACTTAGGCAAAGCTACGGTGATAAAGCACTTTAGTCTTAGCAGGTTGAGGTGCCTCTGGCAGCCAGGTTTACAGGGACCTTCAGGCTGGCCTCTGAGTGTAAATATCCCATCCCTGAAGTTACACTACATCCCTTCTTTTTACACCTGGAAGACAGAACTGCTTCTCCTGTTTCCCTCCAAAGGCAATAGAACTATTGCGGGTTGATTGCGCCCCCTACAGGCCGGGGCTGCGGAACTGCGTGATTCAACTTCAATCTATAACTGACTCCCTGTTTTCCTCCATTTTCTTGGGTCTCCCGCTCAGATCAGATTTCTTAACTATACTCTTATCTCCCAGCCTCCTTCTCCCTCCCTTCCCTCTCGCCCTCCTCCACATGAGCACATGTATGGCTAGCAAAGCCCTCAGATGCATGCACACACAACACTTTTCTATAAGTTCCGCACATCTTCTGAATTTTGGCCCAGTCATGGATGGAGGTAATGCCACTCTTCTTTCATATGTGTTGTATGAACTTTTCTCTATAACATCTGAAAGAAAAACCTCATGAGTGTCAAATGATAACTCTACCAAGAGAAGAAATCGCCGCTGTCTTTGAGGCAGAGTTGAGTGTAACCAACAGAAGGAAGCCAGGCACCTGGAAGAGGGGGCTCCAATTCCAGTTCGCATGGGACCGAGTGCGTTCTTGAACTTCAAAGTACTAAAACTGGGACAGCCCCATTAAAAGCTCTATGTTTAAGTCACCTTGCTCCCGCAACTTCGTGGGGGCACTGAAGGCTTGAGCTGTCCTTTGAGTGTTCTCTATTCAAGTACAAGATATGGAAAAATTCTGACCAAAGACAGCAAAGAGAGGCAATGGTTCTTACGCATTTTGGGCATTTGGAAGAGACCCACACCCCCACATTTGGGGAGGAATAAACAGTGGCTGTTTTAGGTTTAATACCCAACTAGCATTGATTCTGTTTTTGAATCATTCATGTTAAGAATTTCCATTAAGGATCACATAAAGCAGCCCAGAGCCTTTGTCAAATAAGGATCAATAATTTTCATTTGTGTGTTATTTTATAATTTCTTATTTCTCTAAACAGCATAAGTATGTTATAAAAAGATAGTAACTATTTTTAACAAAGGACGTTCACATACTCTTCATAGTAACACTGCAATTGTGGCTTATCAATTATAAATAAGGAAGCTGAGCGTGTGAGAGGCAGATAAGCCGGAGACAGTGGCAGAGAAGGTGTAGACCCTGGTCTCTGACCACAGAGCCTGGATTCTAGTACACCCATATCTGGTTTATTTTGTATATGCCTTCATGGGCACAGCAACACATTGCTTAAAATTTGATAATCACTTCCTCTTTCTCATTCCAAGAATCTTTCCAGTCTATGATTAGCCTTCTTTATCGTGTAGATTGTTTTCTCTTGGCAAACGTCCCCTGTATGCTTTCCATTTGGCCAGCAAAGCTAGGAATTGAGATGTTGTTACCCCATCAGGGTGCTTTTATGAGGATCCATTAGAGAGAGGGGTCACAATCCTTAGCAGTAAGAACCAGGAAATGGGAACCAGGGGTTTTGGAGGCAATGCTAACTACTGCAGGGAACCCAGGGGCTTCTGGGGCAATGCCAGCTGCTGCAGAGAACCAGGGGCCACCTAAGCAATGCTAGTTACTGCAGGGAACCCAGGGGCTTCTGGGACAATGCTAGTTACTGCAGGGAACCCAGGGGCTTCTGGGACAATGCTAGATGCTGCAGGGAACCAGGGGCTTCCTTCTGGGGCAATGCTAGCTACTGCAGAGAACCAGGGGTTTCTGGGACAATGCTAGATGCTGCAGGGAACCAGGGGCTTCCTTCTGGGCCAATGCTAGCTACTGCAGAGAACCAGGGGTTTCTGGGACAATGCTAGATGTTGCAGGGAACTAGGGGCTTCTGGGGCAATGCTAGCTACTGCAAGGAACTAGGGGCTTTCCCAATCTTTGAAATAAACTCAACAACACACAATAGAATGAACTAAAAATGAAAGTTTACATTCTCCATTCTTCAAGTCCTGTGGAATTCAGCTATAACCTTTCTATTCATAAAAAGCACTTCTATGGAATATTGATGAAGTAACTTTCACCTACATTGCAAGAAATGACATTAAGCTATCACCGTAGATTAAGGCAAAGATGATAGATTTCCTTTGTAAACATAGATAATAAGCATAAAGGAGTCAATACTAACAAAGTCATTCACATTTTATTTGCATTAGTTTCTAGCAGTTAAATTAGTAAATTTCCTTGAATCTAAATAGGGATTAAAATGTGCCTGCACTTTTCTATTGAGGACTCACTCATTTCAGGTAGGCACTGTTTCCTGACCCCTACAGGAATCTACTTGTGAGCCAACTACAAAAAGGGAAATCAGGGGCAATCGAATTCATAACTAAAACCTGTAGGAGGCGACGATCCCTAAACCCAGAGCCATTTTGTCCAGGTGATGCGGGGACTGACACCTCCTTGAAGTCTCCTTTTCCTGCTTGTCCCCGAAGCGGAAACCTGTAAATGCCGAGTGCTTGAGTGCTTTCTCTCTATACCATACCCTCAGACTCTAGCTTGAGTTCCATGATGTATCCTTAAGACCAAGGGCATCCCCTGGATGTGACTTCATTCTCCAGCAACACAAGAAAGAAGTTGTAAAGAAATGTTCAGTGGTAGGTGTGTTCCAGCATCTCTTCCAAACACACCGTGGGCAGCATCCCACTCCAAACACACCAGCAGCATCCCCTCCAAGGACACCAGCAGCATCCCCTCCAAACACACCACCAACATCCCCTACAAAAACACCGGCAGCATCCCCTCCAAACACACCAGCAGCATCCCCTACAAAAACACCAACAGCATCCCTTCCAAACATACCAGCAGCTACAGAATATCATTTAGTGCAGATTAATTTTTGAAGACCTTTTTGTCTAAACTGTAATCTATTATATCCTGGTGGTTTTGTTTCTTTCTCCTAAATAGATTGAATGTTTTTGTAAACAGTCACGACAGGGCCGACAGCACATGCTTTTGCCTTTGTTTGTTGCTTGGCATTAGTCAAATGTTCTTTTGTGGTAGCTCACAGTTTGAATGAGTTAACTATAAACTGGCATCCAGACTTCTTAGGAATAAAAACTCTTGCTTTGTTACCTAAAACTTTATCGTTTGATAATTTTAATTTGTTTTTCAGGCTTGTGGTTTTTCTACCCCTTTATCATAACAACCCATGACATAGGGAATGGCAACCTCAATTCAGGGCCCACTACAATGGAGGCAGAGAATTTCGGATTCTTCAGTTTAACAACAAAGACCCGGGAATGATGAGAGGGATGGCAATGATAAATTTGTTAAGATAGATATGTTTTTTCTTAAAGGATAGAGCTGTTGTAAGACTGGAGCAAATGGTGCCTCCTGAGCACAACAGAGCAGCTGCTCGTATGAACTTACAGACCCTGCACAAGATCAGGCCGTCACCATTCCGCCACTGTGTGATGAGGAGCTATGGACAGCTGATGATGCCTGGGCTACGGCCACACTCCAGTGGATGGCACCCCATCAAGTGTGTGGACAACACAAATTGGAATCAGTGGGTCATTAAATGACACACAGACAGACAGACACACACACACACAGAACACAGAGTTGAGAGAGAGGGATGTAGGGGGATCTGGGAGTTAGAGGTGAATATGATCAAAAATACATTGTATGAAATTCTCAGAGTTTAAAAACATTTAAATATAGATTTTTCTCTTGCTAAAAACTTTGTACTAAATGTCTGCCATGTGACTGTCCCTGTTCTAATCACAGGCATATGACTGTGGAAGGAGATGAGGCCATTGCTTGCACGTAGCTTGCATCCCGGTGCAGCTGTGGAAGGAGATGAGGCCATTGCTTGCATGTAGCTTGCATCCCGGTGCAGCTGTGGAAGGAGATGAGGCCATTGCTTGCATGTAGCTTGCATCCCGGTGCAGCTGTGGAAGGAGATGAGGCCATTGCTTGCATGTAGCTTGCATCCCGGTGCAGCTGTGGAAGGAGATGAGGCCATTGCTTGCATGTAGCTTGCATCCCGGTGCAGCTGTGGAAGGAGATGAGGCCATTGCTTGCATGTAGCTTGCATCCCGGTGCAGCTGTGGAAGGAGATGAGGCCATTGCTTGCATGTAGCTTGCATCCCGGTGCAGCTGTGGAAGGAGATGAGGCCATTGCTTGCATGTAGCTTGCACCCCGCTGCAGCTGTGGAAGGAGATGAGGCCATTGCTTGCATGTAGCTTGCACCCCGCTGCAGCTGTGGAAGGAGATGAGGCCATTGCTTGCATGTAGCTTGCATCCCGGTGCAGCAAGCTAGAAACGCAAACATCTCGTTTACATTGTTGTAGCTTTTAATTTAAAATTCTTATTTTTAACTATGTGTATATGTGTAACCGAGTTTGGGTTTGTGCATGTAAGTGAAGTGCCCATTGAGACCAGAAGAGAGCACTGGATCCCCGGAGCTGGAGTTTCAGGCAGTTGTGAGCCACAAAAGGTGGGGTTCTGGAAACTGAAACCAGGTCCTCTGGAAGAGCAGAACCCACTCTTAACCTTATCTCCATTCCTGCTGTACATATTGAAGATAAAGATGTGGCATACTTTTGCACTCCTTCAACTTGGATAATCTAGAGGAGTACAGAACAAGAAACACCTATGCATTCATATAATTGGCTTTTGAGATGAACGGGTTGAAAACTATAAGACCTTCTGACCATAAGCACGAACGTTACTTTTCTAAGCAACTTCTTCCTCAAAGACAACCATTCTCACCCTGTAATGACTCTCTCAGTATGTACTTACAGGTTCGTGGCACAGAGGAGTCATGATGGCTACATAACACTACACCTTGCTCCTTCCCTTGTAACAAGATGGCAGGTACAATTTCTCTCCCTGGAACACAGATGTGTTTCATTCTTTCTGGCTCCAGAGGGTGGCTTTATCAATTCTCTTCAGGTTCCCATTTATAGTGGCTTCACTCTCCGACTACTGCAAACAATGCCTCTGTTGAGTTTCACCTAAATAACACACTTGCTGTGATGGCATAGCTCCTCTAAGCTATGGTGTCCTGATATGACAGCAGGCAGAGCATATTTATTTGAGGGTGAAGTAACTTGCCGGACACATAGGAGAGGAAAAGAGAGTTAAAAATTCCTAAAAGGAAACTCCGCAAAATGACCTTGTAGAAGAGAGTGCAGACCTAGCAGGACAGGAGTGTAACTGTCCACAGAAGGCTGCTGAACAGTCTGCTAGCCTCTCATGCATAGAAGTGTCACCCACAGGCTCTTGTGTTATAACCGGGTCCCTAGAGAGTGGTGTTGTTTGGGAAGTAGCAGAACCTTTGGGCTATGGGACCTAATTGGTGGAAATCAGCCAGCAAAGGTGCACTCCTGAGGATTATACTCATTCCCGGTTCTTACCCATGCCCGCCCTCCACTTCCTGGTTGAACACAGTTTGAGAAGCATCAACTGTGTGCTTCTGCCACTATGGACGAGGCTGCGTCCGCCTCAGTGTCTCCGCCACTATGGTGGACTACACCGTTTGAAATTGCGAATCCAAATAAACCTTTTCTTCCTTGAACTGTTTAATCAGGGGTTTTCACCAGTAAAGAGGAAGTTAGAGATGGGGGCGGGGGCGCGGTGGGGAGGGGTAGGAATCTAGTTGTGAAACTCTAAGTAAGCACTATCCTGTAGTTTCTCAGACGAGAGATCATAGCTTCTCTCCCCATCCCAACAACCACCCTGGCCAGGGAGCCTGACTGGATGGTATTTGCCTCTGCTCTAGTTGATGCTCATACAACTATTTGTTAAAGTGTGTGTGTGTGTGTGTGTGTGTGTGTGTGTGTGTGTGTGTGTGTATACGCATGTGTGTGCATGTGTACCACAGAAGTCTAAACTATATGTCTTCCTTGGTCAGTTGGCATCTTATTTTGTGAGACAGAGTCTCTCACTGCACCTAGAGCTCACCTATTAGGCCAGACTGCCTGGTCAGAGAACCCATCTGTTGCTTCCTCCCATCCCTCTGAGTTCCAGGCTTGTAGATGTGCACCGCCATGCTGGGATTTATTTTACAAAGGTGGTGGAGATTTGAACTCGGGTCTTTATGCTTGCATGGCCAGCACTTTATCAACCAAGCCATCTCTCCAAGACCTTACAACATTTCTTGGAAGCACAGGAGAAGACATGCCCTTGTGTTGTGGTACTCGTGAAGGGCATCTTTAGAACATTCCACGAGCAGACCCAGGTCCAGGTCCAGGTCAGTGGCTCCCCTTGACAATCCAGGAGGAATGGTGAGGTTGCAAATGTGAATGAACAGAAGCTGTGTGTTCCCAATGTAGAGTTAGTGCTCTCAGTACTCAGGAGTTTGTTCTTGCTGAGCAGCACTGTGGGCAAAGCCCTAGCTGGGACTGATGGCTAAACACTGCAGACTAGCTGTGTGCTGAGGATACTGCAGCAGAGGCTGTCTGATACGAGGGATACTGCAGAATAGGCTGGTTGATACTGGGGTACTGCAGAATAGGCTGACACTGGAATACTGAGGATAGGCTGTCTCACACATGGGATACTGTAGAATAGGTTGTCTCACACATGGGATACTGTAGAAATGGCTGACATGGGGGATACTGCAGAATAGGCTGGCTGACACTGGAATATTGCAGAATAGGCTTGCTGATGCATGGGATGTGGCAGCTGTAGCAGTTTATCAGAAAGGATGTCTAGAGAGCAGCCAAGGCAGGAACCAGAGGGAGATGTAGCCTACCCACCCAAGACCACTCGGCTGGAGGGATCAAATGAAGACTAAAGCCATCCTGGTGTGACCCAGAATCCCTTTTCCTTATCCACAACAAGCTTTAAGCTAGAACTCTAGGCTACCTTGGACAGAAGCTATCCCAGAGCAGGAGCAGGAAAGGTGGTTGGCAGAGCCCCGGGTGGTGTGGGGAGCCCTGGATGTCAGGTCCTAGACAAGGCTAGGGAAGGCTTTTTGAGAGCTCTTTCCATCTATTTGAACTTGAACCCAGCTCTCTGCCCCTAATCCCCCCCAACACCCCCCCCCCCCCCCCGCGCTTCCTAAAGCAGCAGGGAGGCTTTGTCTGTGGCTGCTCTTTTTGTGGTTTCAAGTTACCTTCTCACCTTCTGGGTCACCTTCCCCACCTGCTATCTAAGACCTTCGCCTGGAACCTAGTAAGGTGGAGGGGGGTAGATGGCATGGTGGTTGTGACGTGGTCACGGCGATTGGAACAGTAGTAACGGCGGTGGTAGAGAAGATGGTGATCGGGTTAGGTATGGTGGTGGCGGTTGGCATGACAGGGGAGTGATAATGGACAGGGATGGTGGAAATGGCGATGGTGGAGGTGCTGATGGGCACAGCGATGGTGGTGGTGCTGATGGGCACAGCGATGGTGGTGGTGCTGATGGGCACAGCGATGGTGGAGGTGCTAATGGCAGTAACAGGGCTGGGAGATGTGCATGTGCTGGTAACAGGGCTGGTACAATCGTGGGAGTGTTGGCAGTGCTATGATGGTGGCAGTTGTGATACAGGATGGTATGGAGGTGGCAGATGATTGTTTCGGCAGCTTTTGGGAGCTGTCGAAGACATCCCCTCCCTCCATCCCCACTTCTATTGGCTTGGGTCTCACTGACATTTCCCTGGGGCCCCTCTGTGTCTTCTAGCCTGCAGTCCTGCAGTAGGGAATGCACACTGTGATATATTTGGCGCTGGTGAGGTCAGAAAAGAGCATTGGGTCACCCAGAACTGGAGCTATGGGTGGTTGTGACCCACCACGTTTGTACTGGGAATCAAACCCGGGTCGTCTGTAAGCGCAGCGCATCTTCTAAAGTGTTGAGCGATCTCTCCAGCCCCTGCTTTTATACAATGCTGGGGGAACAATGGGCGCAGGAAGGCAGATCAGATCCTGCCTCCACCATACACAAGGATATAGGAACCTTATCCCAAGTGGGCAATGTGTTTATGAACTGACATCTTTTGTACTTACCACAGAAATTCTCAAGTAGAGATGGAGCCCATGTCACAGAAGGAGGCAGTGGACAGTGCTGAAGACTCCTGTGGGTATCAATCCCCTCTGAAATCAGTTTCATTCACTACCGTTTACTCTGGTTATGGTGTAAGCTCTATGTGTCACATGAACAATACCCCTGTCTAGGCTCATAATCTCCTGCAAAGAAGTCAGTGGTTTTGAGGAAGGTGCTATGGGAGTAAGATAGTGTGGCCAAACGTGCTTGGCAGGGCATAAGCTGTGCAGTAGAAGAAATAGGGCACTGTAAGTAGGTCCAGGGCTTCGTATGAAAAGCAGGGACCTCGAGGGGCAAGACAGGCTTTTGTTAGACACAGGTAATTTTAGCATCTTTCTTTGAGTCAGGGTTTGTCTATGCTGCCTACGCTGGTCTCAAACTATTGGGCTCAATCATTCCTCCTGTCTCAATCTCCTAAGTGGCTGAGAGTTCAGGCACACATTGCTTCTCCAGGCTTGGGCATCCAACAGGATAAGGGGCTTGTACGGCAAACAGAACTTTGTCGGGAGACATACAATACTAGACACGGAGGCAAAGCTTTGAAGGAGTGGGTTTTGTGAGAAGCAGGGCTCATAGAAAGTAGAACTTCCTAGGAAGCACAGGAGTTTGTAGCAGGTGAGAGCTTTCTAGAAGGAACAAAGGCTTCCTAGGGAGCTGGCAAGGTTTGTAGAATAAGTAGAGTTTATAAGGATGGACCTAGGGCATACATGTGATCAGGGCCTTCTAGAAGGATCCAGGCCACACAGGAGGTCTGGGACACTGTAGGCTATGTTCAAGTCAGTTGGGGGATTAGGAGAAAGCGCTATATAAGGAGATTGGAGCTATATGGAGCAGCGAAGCTTTGAAGAAGGGGCAGCGGTTTCAGAAGGGGGTGGGGGGATCTGTGAGCAGATGCAGTATATAACCTTACAATGGATGGCCTTATAAATGCAACTTAAAAGGAAACTCCAGGAAAGCCCACAGGTGAGTGTAGCACAAATTCTAGTTGGTATTAATAGTAAAAACCCAGAGTGAGATATAGGGATTAATGCTGAAGATCAGAGTAGAGTGGCCAGCCGCTAGAAAGTCCTTACCTCTCTACCAATGCTCACATAGAAGAGGTGGTTCTGTCTCTACAAACCCTCAAACTGCATCTAAGCGTCTGTCTCCTCCCGCCTTATATTCCTCTCTCCGCCCAGCTTTATCATTCCTGTCTCCACCTCCCTAGTCCTGGGATTAAAGGCGTGGGATCCCAAGTGCTGGAATCATCTTTGTATAAGCTCTGTTTCTCTTTTAGACAGATTCAATCTCGTATAGCCCACGGTGGCCTTAAACTCAGAGATCCATCTGCCTCTGTCTCTCGAGTGCTGGGATTAAAGGTGTGTGCCACCACTGCCTGGCTTCTATGGCTGACCAGTGGCTTACAGCAGGGACGCAACTTCTCCAGGACAGGGTTTCTGGGGTGGAACAGGGCTTCCTAAGAAGGAACAGAGTTCACGGAGAAAGGGCTATGCTGTTTAGTGATGGTACAGAGCATCAGAAAGCCTGTCTTGCATGGTGCAGGCTTGTAGGAGCAGCAGGAAGTTACACAGGGGTGCAGGCTACCTAGGAGAGTCCTCTTCAAGGAGGGACCAGCTTTGTGGCAGCAGGATGCTGCAAATGCAGGACCCTGCCATTTCCACAGAGGCTCCTGGGGAAGGCTGGGGCTTGATAAGGGCAGGGTTCACCAGGTGAGCAGGTAAAGAGTGTGCTTCTGTTAGATGGAACAGGACTCCAAGGGAAGCTTGTGGGTTTGGGATGAGCAAGGCCAAATGGTTGTCACCAGCCCTGGAGGGTGGATGGGGCTGTGAGAGGGGATGCTGGCTGTTCTGGGCAGGGCTTGGAGGAGGTCTTATTGAGAGAGACAGGGTGCTGTCTGAGGACAGCTTTATAGGGTGAGGACCCGGGTGTGCGGAGCTTAAAGGAGTAGGGCTGAGCAGGAGGAATGGGTTCATAAGGAGATCTTGAGGTCTGAAGAAACAGGAACCCCGAGTTGCCTGTGAAGAGTGGGTCTGCCCAGTGAGGTTAGTTTGAACAAACAGGACAGTTTCCTTCACTGTGTCACTTAGCCTTGATAGACACGATTCCCATCTCATCTTTAGGGTAGCTATCCTGGCACTAAACTCCATGGCGGGACTTGGAATGTTAAGGATCCTTTTTGATTTGGCTTCCAGAAAATATCACCTGTAAATTCCCAGATACATAAAAAGTTGAACTCCTCAGGTACAGCCCACACACAAGACCCTTAATATCCTTCTAAACTAGAGGTAACAGCCAAGCCTGTGTTGACAAGAACACTGTGAAGTCCCAGGTAAACTATGACCTCCACTCTCAAATGCAAGTTCAGAAAGTGAAACATTTATCTGTTTGTGCTGAATGTGTTCTCCTGCTTGGCCATGGCTTTACCAGGTCCTCTAGTTAGTCCTCCCAGCTTCTGGCCAATGCCATGCAAGGAGGATGAAGTGTGCCATAGTCCAGGTACTCCCTGTGCAGGATCCTTCCTGCTCTTTCCCATTCTGAGCATCCATGGTGAAAGTGGAGGTAAGAGGCAGGAGGCCGAATCCAGCTGCATCTCAACATACTGAGGGCCTGGGCTGTCTTGCTACCTTCATGATCCACGAACATCAGTGGAGCACAGGGAAAAGCCTTCCCGCCTTTCGGACTCAGAGGTCTGTCTTTAGCCTAACTAGAATTCTGAAGCAAATGGCATGCAGGGTGCACTGAGACATAGCTAAAAGATGACCCCAAAGACACCGGAGTCAGACGGCATAAGCCTATGTCCTCTGGCTTTGAGAACTCTGGCCAGGGACCACAAGTCCCACATGCCTGAGTTTCTTTCCTTGTATAGTGAGTGAGGCTACTAACAGAACGTATCTTAAGAGGGCTGCGATCAGAACCAAATGAGCTAATACACAAGACTCAAGAATGACACCAGGCATACCACAAGGGGCTTACAATGTCCACGGTCACTGATGGCATCCTTATCATAACTTTTTGTAAACCTTGCACTGTCACCAGACATAGAAGGGTTGAAATTAGGTATAACACCTAAAGACAAGTCAAGCTTTGTGTTAGCAGCGATTGTAACACATAGGTTATTAAGCACTGCTTTTAAGGCCTTAAGAAAAGCAAAAAACAAAGAAAACCAAATAAACCCCACCTCCAACGACCCAACCGACCGACCAACCAACCGACGGACCGACTGACCGACCGGCTGACCGACCCACCAGTGAGGAATGTTCAAAGCCAAGTTCTCTAAGTGGTGGAGGAAAGTCTTTCAAATCTCTTGAGTCTTTGGTCCATAATTACCTTTTCTAGAGACTCCCTGTGTTTGAATAATTTGGCATGTACACGTAGATACCTGAGGTACTAGTTAAGGGGCAGACACATCTTCAGACACGTTCCATAACACTTATTTATAATCTCAAATACTCAATAAAGCTCAGTAAAATTTGCTATGCAAACGACTTAAAGGAACGTTTTTTTAACAGAGGTAGTAGTCTATACCTGTTGTGGGAGGTCCTTCCGCTCCTCCAGCCTATAGCCACTGAGATACCAGCCCATTGGGGTGTGGTCTCTCTCCCTTTAAAAAAGCAGCCACTTCCCTCTCCTCTGTCTCTTCACTTCCTGCTCCGCTGGTGACTAGACTCCCTTCCTGGTTGTGCAGAGGGCTGTTGTCTGGGACGGTGATCTGTAAGTTTTTTCCCCTTTAAATAAATACCACCCTATTAATCATAATTCCAAACTGGTGTGGCATTGTTTGTGACTTACGCCTTCATATACCAAGTAACACTAAACAGGCAAGCAATAAATATGCAATCAAAAATTTAATAACAAAGATACTATTTTCAACATGGTCAAATATACATGGCTAAGCCCAGAATTAAAAAAACAACAACAAAAACTATCCAGCTCAACAGTACAGTCATACAGTTTTGTACAGAACATTCCATAGATTAACAGAAAATACGTGAGCACAAAAATAAAAAATATTTAAAGAGAATCTCTAAGCAGCATTTTCTTTCTGCGGAACAGACACAGACCTTATACTGATTAAATATCTACAGTTGCTTTTCCTTTACAAAAATACATAGACTCTTGATAGACTACGTCATTAACAATGACCTGGCAATTCTTTCACTTCAATTTGAATGATTCATAAGCTAAATCTTACAACCACAAAAAGGTTTTTATTTGTATTAAGATGTTACCACTTTTGACAAAAAGCTTAAAATATTTCGTATTTCAAAATAAAATTAGCAACATAACTCTACAATCTATTCTGTGCTAGATTTACCGCAAGGGCTATTCTAAGAAATGATCGCTGTTGAGCACAGGCACAGCAAAGTGAAGGAACACACCCCCCTCCCCCCACATTCTTGTCCTAGACCACAGCTTCATAAGGACACTTAGACCCCCACCCCCATTCTGAAAGAGACTGCAAAAGAAAGCCGGCCTTCCACAGTGCTAGGGTGACCTCCAGACATGCCCATGTGTAAAGGAGCCGCTCCTGGTCCCATGTCAATACACCAGACTGTGGAGATGTCCCCACGTGTGCTACAGCTGGCTTTCTAGTAAGCGCTACAAAACTGAAGAAAGCTAGGCCTGGTAGTTAACACATCTGTGTTACCCTTGATTCTAGAGTCAAAGACAATTAAGATAAACACCTTACTGGAAAGCCGCCATTTTGAATCATGGAAAGGTGGCCGAGGACAGGGACATCTGCATGAGAATTTAAAGCGATTCTTTTGAAATGTTTAATTTTCAGAAAATTATATCATTTTCTGAAAAAGTGCCCAAATATTTTAATTCTACTAGAAAATATGGTGTAAACTTACTATTTGTGAAAATCATGTTCCAGGAAAAGAAGGACTTTCAAATGACCTGAGAAACACTACAACTTAATCCAATTAAAGCCACTAAGGACATTTTATCTTAATCTCATGTTTTCAATCAAAACACACTGGAGCGAAGCCCACCAAGTAAACCCAACCCCGTGGTGATTCTGTGCTCTGAAGGGCGTCTGGTCTCTAGAGATCTGTTCAGGCTCCCATGAAGCAGGCCCAGCAGATGCACCACGTACATCCCTTACTGTTCTCCAGAGGATTTACACACTGTAAACAACCGGAACAGCATTTCAGGGCATTATGATTCTAACCCAGAAGTTTTGGCAAATTCAGACTTATGTTTCACTGATATAAAGCACAGATTTCTAGAGAATTCCTTATCCAATCAGAGGAATGGATGAGGGATATGGATGGCTCAGTTGCACAGTGCTTGCAGACCAGACTACACAGGACCGTGGGGCAGTTTCATCCACTCTGCAGTTGGTCCACCTCAGGCGGATTTTACCTTAGTGGTGGCACAGAGCAGACCAACAACCCCAGAAAAAGAATGGCGTGCGTATTTTTCAGTGCTTTTTGTCAAAATTTTGCCACATGGCTAAGTTTAATAACAATAAAGTAACTGCTAAGAAAGTCACTTTTAAAGAAAAGACCATCACAGGCCCTTGGGGAATTTCGCTTTTCAAAACAGCAAAAGTGCATCTGTAAATCCAGTAGGATGTACTATGTATGTCCTACACAGGCAGGCCCTTCGGCACTTCTACTAAAGCGTGTCTACCAAGAAGCCCGGAGCTAAACAGGCATAATTTCCATCAGGCCACCTCCATGGAATAAAAGGCGTCTTAAAATTTAAAAATCTAAATTTTCTAAGTCTGTATTTCACCCATTTTCATGGGGACGGTATTTCTTTCTTCCTCACACGTGAGGATTTTCTAAGATCCACTGCATGGTGCTGAAGCAAAGGTGCACACACCTGAAGAGGAGTATGCTGGCTGCCGCGGAGACACTTGACCCGCCCCACCCAGAAATCTCACCGCAGTGCATCATGGGCAGTGCTTCAGTAAGCGATGTCACAGTCTAACAGCTCCCATCCTCTCAACTGTCCAAACTCTCTCCAACATGGTTACTAACAATAAAACGTCTTTGGTGATACCTATATTCTTATAAAACTCTTTCTAAAAAGACTACTTTAGCTTGTTAAGTGCCCGTTTAGATATGAAACCAGTTATGAGACAGATATAGATGACTGGAGACTTATGCAGGAAACCTAAAACAGAATGCACTTTAGCAATGAGGCACTTTCTTTTAAACAGTCAGTAAAGCTTAACGGTTCACATTATATAACACACTGGGTTCTTTCTTCTGTGCTCACTGCATTTGTCCCGTGAAACACACTAGTATGGGGCAGATGCTTGGTGAATAAGGAATATGTAAAAGCTGCCAAAAACCATTATTCTCGATACCCAAATCTCAGACTTAATATAACCTCATCAATGAGCCTTTTAGTTTATTTTTTAAGCTTGGAAAAGGACGTTTTCATTTCTCTATTATGTGATTACTGCAATTTAAAGAGATTCTTACAGACCACAGGCATTTTTATAGCCAAGATTCCTTGGTCTCTTTATGTCTGATTTTTAAGGCAGGTAAAACAGGTAACAAAATCTTTTCTGGAGTAGAATTCTTTAGTTTATTGCTTAAGGAACAACAGATTGAAGAATAATGTTCATTTATTCTTAAGTGTATAGATCCAGAGTGCTATTCCTGAAGATTATTTAAATACACTGGGTCATGCTAAAGAAACCCTGTACATGTAAAGCTGGCCACAAACAGTGCCTGCTCATGTTTCCCACAGCGGGTACGTGTCACACCAGTCAAGGAAATGTTCCACACTTGGCTGATGTACCAGAGGAGGCGGCTGAAAAAGCCCGATGCCACCAGCAATACCACATTACTCATGTTTCCATATGACATCAGCCGTCCTTAATGGTGTGTTTTGGCACATACTCTATTGCATCTCAGTGAAAACACCAATGCATAACATTAAATAAAGAAGAATTTTTATAAAACGGCTGTTTTATTAACTGTTTCCTATGTATCCCTTGGAAAATAGTCGTAACATGTCAGGCAACTAGCAAAATTTAAAGTAATCATATATATTTAATTCACCTATGGCCTTAAGTTTTGGTTGGGGAGCCAAACAGCTGAGTCAGCGTGTGGCTTTCAAAACTGATTTTGACTTAAGTTTATTATAATTAACCTCCATATTTAAAATACACTTATCTAAACATGACAAATATAGTATCTTTAAAATTTTTTTAGGGGCAACTAGGTTTTATAAAATGTCAAAATCATTTCTATAGCCAGATAATAAATTGTTTTTTTTTTTTTTGTCAAGTATAATGATCGTCTCTAAACTTTAGAGTAAATGAACTGCCTTTTAAGCCCTGCTTGTGAGTTCTTCCAGGAACGGCCATTCTAACAAGATAAAGTTAAAGATGCTGTGGTCTTCTAATGCAGCGAACTTTAATACACTTTTTGACTTGGAAAAAAAAAGATAAAAGGAAAAATAATCCCAAACTTTTAAACTTTTATATTATGAAATATGCCAAGATTGAGCTGCACTTTGTTATTTCTTAGGGCTGTATGTTTTATTTCTATGGCGCACTCTGGAATCCAGAAAGCATTAGCTTATGACATATTTTGCTGGAAAGCATAGAGCACCCATGTTCAGTCTTAACAACGATGTGTGAACACGCAGTGCTCGTCAGATTTCTATAAGCGGTCATCTTCCCTCATTTCCCCACCCCTCAGAAGTTAACTTGTTTCAAAGCAACCAACTGACATATTCCACAGTTTTCTTTTTCAACTATGTATTTTACAAGAGCTAAAATGTTACTCATGTAATAAGGTAACAGAGGACCTGACTTGCAGGCTAATTTTAAAATGAATGGAAGATGGAAGCAAATTGCCAACATCAAGTACACCATCACGGTTCTCACTTCTGGTACACCCACCTTTAATGAACTCACAGTTAAAACAACAATCCCACTTCTCCTGTTTACTATAGTAACCTAATAAACTACCCCAAACCACTAATTTTGGTTAGAATATTTATCTACTACATGGCATTTATTTTGTTTTGTGCGTATGGTTTGGATATGTGCTGTGCAGCTAACAATCTGGATCAGTAATTTGAGATTTTGGAAATCCATAAATGAGCGAATATTATCTAACGTCTTAGTATTTAAAACCATCATACACAACCCTCTGCATGCCACAACACACGCCTAAGGACAACTTGGAAGAAACGATACTTCAAAGAACGGCGTCAACAATGCAATGATGCACACAACATGGGCCAGACAACCAATGGAGTTTTGTAAGCAACACCCACTTCCCTAAGACAGTAACAGACGTCAACATACTCACACATTAATTTATTAGAAGTCAGTATGATCAGCTGCCAACGTTATGAACTTCAGTTGTCCAAATCATATATGTTTTCAATGTGAAGGGCTAATATGCCTTCCTGTGCAATGGCAGAGACTACCCAGACCTTTCAGGGTATCTCACATTGTAATGTGCTCTGGTCAAAAGGTAACTGGAATTCTTCACAAAAGGACTTACACTCAAGAATGAGCTGGTATTTTGGTTTTTTTTTTTTTTTGGCTGTTTATTCTTTTTTACATAAAAGTTTACCAAGAATAGGACAGTGGTTCAGAAACCACTTTTCTAAATATATTCTTATACAAAATAATTTCAAGATATAATTATACTAGGTTCTTGTACAGTACTCTATTTTAACAAGAATAAAAGTATTAAGTATGTGAAAACTGCAACACCACAAGGATTGAGCCATTTTACTAGTGTAATTAACATTAGAACAATCTTGCAACAGGCAAGCAAAATATTGAGAAAGCAGAGTCACGGCTGCACACCTAACCGAGTCCAGCCGTGCCTTGCACACTGTGAGACGAGACGAGTATCTTATGCAGATGGTCAGTAGCAGAAGGGCACTTGGATTGCTCCTAAGAGAAACGACATGAAGGAAACTGACAATTTCAAGACAGACGATGCCTTATGTGCATGCTGACAATCAGACTGTGTCTCCGAGTCCACACACCGTCACTGTGCAATCTGTCGACGAGTAAACAAACAGTGCAGGGTTCCTTCCGTGCAGGCTGGGCCCCTCGGCCTACCCAAAATCAATTCTTGGTCGGTACTGCAATACCATAGGGTACGACTATAAAAAAGAAAGTATGAGTAAGACTGTGTTTACATGAGAACAAGAGTTTATACAGAAAAGCTCTGAAGAACTGGGGATTATAATTTATACTGACTGATAATCATAATTACAAAAGTTAAAAATTTAGGTTGTCATTTAGGTTACTATCAGTACCTCTCCCTCCCTTCCTCCTTCCCCTCCCCTCCCTTCCTGTGGAGGGCCTATGGAGGACTACACGCTGCACCCCACCAGCAACTCTGTGTGCTGAGCATTTGAGCCCTGGATTCTCCCATGGCTACTGCTGGTGAAAACCCACTGAACCACACAAGAGTAAGAGACCCTATTCTGCGAATGGGTAAAACTGGAATTTCCACAATATTACTAATACATTTGATATCCCCTTCCTTTAATATTTAAGATCTATTTTGAAATGGTCTTTAGCAGTATTGAAGACATGTACCTAACTGTTACATGGAATGGGGACTGCCTCCTTTCAATATGATATAGTGTTCACAGCTATTGGATGATGTAAGTAAAGTAAAAGCTTTCATTGTCCTTGGTGCTGCTCTCCATACAAAGGCTCTGGCATCCAGGTACCCAACACACAGTCCTGGGGAGAGAAGGACCTCCTGCAGATGGAGGTAAGGGCCACTCTCTCTCTCCACCTGCTTCATCACCTTCACCTTCACCTTCACCACCATAGAGAACCAAATCATTAGAAAGCAGTCTGCAGAACTGACAATTTTCCTGTTCTAAAACTGGCAGGTTTTCATTTTTTAGTGAGATTCAATGAGCTAACTATCAAAGAATCAAGAAAAGGATGAGATGGCCACTGACCAATGTTCTGCTACCTCAGGATAGGTAGGTGCAAAGCCTTCAGGAGAGAGCACTGACTGAGATTCTGCAATCCTGAGATGCCTTTCCAGAGACTCAATGCTGCTATGTCCTAAGAGCAGCTAGGACAGGACAAGGGAGTGGTGAAGATGCCATGGGCCTTGTTCTCAGCTGAAGACTAAGCAAGTGCTGTTTCTGATTTAATGGGCTGGCATACACGTCTCAGATTTGCAAGGTTCCAACAGTCTTAGCCTTATTCGGCTTTTTAGTTCTGTTTACTTGTACTCACCTTAAGTTTTTCTCTGGTCTTACAGAACCAGCTTATAACCAGGTAGTTGAGCACAAAGTTCTCTATTTCTGAAGCCGTCAGATTTTTGAGACCACTGACAGTCACCTTATCTAACTTTATTAAGCCCCATTCTATTCCTCTCCATCCCCAGCTTACCCTTATTACAGCCTTTCGAACTTTACTTTCTATTCCTGATTGACTCCTGCAATTAAAATTTACCCGTTTTAGAATATGTTCATTATATAGAGTCCAGCAACAATTCTATTGGAGGTGAAAAAGAGACATAGAAGTAAAATAGCTTGGTTGTCAATGGCTGACATTTTCTGTTTGGGGCTAAGATTCCTTTTTTTTTTCTCTCTCCACTCCCCCAAAACTTGTGTTTGTTCTGTGGACACATGAAGTCTAATAATTTTACTGAAATGTGCAAATTCCTGACATTTCTTTCCCCTTTTAATTTGGCAATTTAACAAACATAAAGTATCATTTTTACATTATTTCTTGACTTCTAAAAAGTTAATTACATCTATATTTTGTCAATTATATTTCCTTTCTATAGCTTGTCCAATCATGGAAAGTTTCTTCTTACAGATATATAGTAGTTGTTATGTCTAATGTCATTAATCCATTTCCTGTCAGATACTGCAAAATTTATTAGATTTCTGCCTTGTACTTTTCAATATTAATAGTTAAGTCATGATTTGTCCCCTTTAATTTTCAAAGGTAAAGTGTGAAAGATTGTCTCTGCTAAAAAATCATTTGCCTATGTTTTCTTCTTCACCTTTTATATTACAATTTTTAACATTAATTGTTTTGATCCATCAAGAGTGTGTATCTGTGTATAATCTGAGACTTGAGTTGAAGTGCTTTGCTGTGGTCTTAGTGCAATTAACCAAGAGTCCCAGATCTGCATTTGACCTCCAACACTGTGGTCTTTGAATGTGTCATTTCCAACATCCCCTCTCCTGCCTGCTCCAATGCCAGGGAGGGCTTCCTTGGAGATCCTGACTGGCGAGACACACCTGTTTCTCAAGGCCACTGTGTGTTCTCCTGGCTTTAAGTGTTCTGTATTTATACTCACATGGCTGTCTTCCTCACAATTGAAACCTACCGTGTTTAAGAATTTTTTCTTTGATTATCTTACTGTACAAAATATTCCCGTGTGTGTGTGTCTGGGGAGGTGCATGTTCATCTCTCTCTGTGTATGCACATTTGTGGAGGCTAAAAGTAATCATGAGAATGGCTCCTCTAGGACTGTCCACCTTATTTCCTGAGACAGGGACTGTCATTCACCTGGAGCTAGCCAACAGGTAAGACTTGCTGGCTAGGGAGCCACAAGAATCCACCTGTCTCTGTCTCCAGAAGACTGGGATTAAATATATACCTGCCCAGTTTTATATGGGTTCTGGGATTGAATACAAGTCTTCACGCCTGCAAAACAAATATGTTACCAAGACATCTGTATCTACTTAGTTTCCCTTGGACACTAAAATTTCCTTTTTTTTTTTTTGTCTAATTGTTCTATGAGTGAAAAGTTGTGTCTGATGTTTATGTCGATAGTCCCAGGGCTAGAAGAATACCCCCAAGCATACTTACAATGCGCAACAGCTATTTTTAAAGGAACATTTCTGCCTCAGCCCTTGGAACCACTGCAATCGGAGGCTCCTGGACAAGAGCTTATCCGGGAGCAGTTCTCTCTCCTCATGCCTGTGTAGATCAGCACCTGACTTGAGCTCTCAGTGTTCTGATGCACTGTTGCATGCAGGTGGCAGTGACCATGTCCCATTCATGACTTATCTGAAAATGTGACTGACCAGAAACACCTAGTTCCTGATTTGCGTGAGTTTAACTTTGTTCAGTTAAACAAGATATTGTAAAAGTATGCAGAGTTACATTTAACTTCATAATTTGACTTCGTGCATAGCATGACATCTAAGATGCTATTTAAAGTCTGTGTTTGTGAAACGAACTCGGGATATTCATGAGTAGTTCTTTGTTTTGAGGAAATATATATTTGACTAAAAAATTCTGTAATCACCTGCCCATATACTTGACTTATTTTTAACAGTTTTATTAAAAAAAACCTCCAAGATACATACAAGGAGACAAAGAGGAGACAGAAAATGTGAAATATTAATTGGTAAATCTAGGTAAAAGATTTATTTGAAGTAATTACTTCAGTTTTCAATTTTCAAACTTCAAACTAAGTAGTAGGAAAATGAGTACTAACCTTGGATTTTATCAAATGTCTTTTCAGCATTTACTGATTTTCATTTGAGTATCATGAGATATACTAGCTTGTTATTTGTCTTTGTCTCTATAATATTAAGCTATTCTTTCACTTCTGATATAAATTCTACCAGGCCTTGGTTTTATCCCTTTAGTACATTTTTGTACATTATTTAGTAATATCATTGCACTTATATTCAAAGTGATATTTGGTTCTAGTTTTCAAAAGATTTTATTTTTATTTTTAAACTAGGTGTATATGTATGGGTCTGTGCTTATGTGAATACAGGTGCCCAAACTGTCCAGGGAGGGGTCCATTCCCTGGAGCCACCTGATGTGGTACTAGGAACTTAACGCTGGTCCTCTGCAAGACAAACATGCATGCTTAATGCCTGTGCCACCTTGCTTGGTTCTAGTCTAACTGTACTCACTGTCAAGTTTGACTGTCATATTGACGTTCCCTTTATGAAATGATTTTGGGAAAATTTAAATGCAAGATTTAATTTTCTTACAAGATTGTTATCCACAATGAAGCGTTGAGGAAAAGGAAGTGAGTGTGTGGGTGAAGATTTGTCTTATCCGACGTACTTCTACACTTAGCATCAGAGCTAAAGAGCAACTTCATCTCTCAGGAGACCGACAGCAATATGAAGACAGATGTGGAAGTGATGGACCACGGGTTATAATACAGACAAGGTTATCACCATGACTTATCACCCCTGTCATTTGGAGTTTATCAATCTCACTACATCAGCTAAACTGTTTGCTCAGCCCTGGTGCTCATCTGCACAAAGAAAGAACAGCTTCCTTTCTGGGTGGCTTGCTCTTAGCCCATTTAGAAGTATGTCAGGTTACTCCATGATGGAGGTAGGTCATTGGTTAATTAATAAAGAAACTGCTTGGCCTGATAGGATAGAACATAGGTGGGTGGAGTAAACAGAACAGAATGCTGGGAGGAAGAGGAAGTTAGGCAATCGCCATGCCGCTCTCCTCTCCAGGGCAGACGCTATGAATATGAAGCTCCGACCCAGGACGGACGTAGGCTAGAATCTTCCTGGTAAGCGCACCTCGTGGTGCTACACACATTAATAGAAATGGGCCAAGCAGTGTTTATATGAATACAGTTTGTGTGTTGTTATTTCGGGGCATAAGCTAGCCAGGTGGCCGGGAGCTGTGCTGCAGGAACACAGCCCGCAGCTCCTACTACAACTCCATTCCTAAAAAAAAATATGTATCAAAAAGCTCATTTTAATGAATTGAGATTCCCATAATCACAGCATTAACCAAAAGAGCAAAATTCTAGATATGCTGCTCATTAAAGTTTCTGCTTAGTGACTTCACAAGTATTCTTTTAAGACACAATATAAACTAATTTGTCTCAACCTTAGAACTGCAACACTGAAGTTTGCTAGTTATTGACTACTGGAACCAGACTGATGATTTTCTTAATTACTGGGGTAAAGGGCAATGGATTATTTTAAAGAAATACTACAACTCATCCATGAGATTAAGACTGACCATGTTATCTCTGCATTTAGTAATATAATATTTATGCCTTACTGTACTGTACACTCTTCTGTTCTCCATTTAAAAGTATTTACCTTTAAATATATGTATGTGTGCGGGCATGTGCATATCAGTGAGGGTCTCAGATGCCCTAGAACCAGCGTTTAGGTAGTTATAAGCCACCTGATGTGGGCTCTGGGAATCAAAACTGGTTTTGAACTGCTGAGTCATCTCTCCAGCCTGTTTCCCAAATTTCTAAAATGTGTTTTTATTAGACAAAAAAGTTTTTCTTAGACACAAGTTTAAACTCCTTGTGTGTTACAAGTGAACTCATATTCCTCTGTGGTAGCCAGAGCAGCAGTTAGGTGGGCCCGGCAGCCAGATCACAATTAAGAGTTAGCCCTAGCCCTATTTAGAGTCACTCAGTTTGACATTTCATCTCAATGTAAGACAGATTAGAGATTTCTCAGGGGATGAAATAAATGATTATTAAAAATTCCTGATTCATAAATAATAGTTGTTACACACAATTTCATTTTTTAGTTCAGTAAAATGGTTAATTCGGGAGAAATGAAATAATGGGAAACTTGTTATTTAAGTTTGGAAAGACTTTAAAAATTGCTCTTACAAAGTGACAAGTCTGAGAACTTGAGTTTGGGATGGGAGTGGTAAGCACAGGGCACTGTGATGGTCATGTGTACCGCCATGAGTGCCTCTTACCTGATACAAAGTGCCATCCTGAGAGCAGACTTGCGAGGTTGAGCAGTTCAGACAGCGAAACTGCGGAGGAGATGAACTCATCAGATAAGAGGCATCCACAATGGGACACATTTAAAACTTGTTATTTAAAGTAGTTTAATGTCAAAAGTAAGTGCCAACATGAGAAATTTAAATAAACATTGAGGAATGGTGGTTTTTTTTTTTTTTGGAGGGGAAATATTTAGTAACCTGGTGATTGGTAAATTTTAGTGTTAAGTAATTTTAACATTTATCTATGCAGGTTTTTAATAATTTATTTGTTTGTTTTTAATATTCTAAACCAACCAAGATGGTATCCTACCCCTTTCATTTCATTTTCAAATGCTAGTTTCTGAGGCATACCCATCTCTTAGTACAGAGGGTACCATCATCTTTCTTCTCTTAGTACAGAGTGGGTACCATCTTTCTCCCACCTGTTCCTGAGATTGATCTCTCCTACGCCTCTTCTTCAGCTACTCTGAGAACAGTACTTAAGATCAGAACTCTGAGGGGCAGGGACTCCATCAACCTTTGAGGGACTGAGGCATTGCCCTTTTACTTTCATACTGCTTAGGTTAGATTCTTAATCCCCATGCCTGTTTTAACAGCACTGATGAGCTCCTTGAGTCTGTTTGATGCGCAGGTTTGCAGTCTTAATAGTTATGCAACTAACTTCTAAGTTATGCACATATGTAACACAGTACATTCTTCCAAATGGAAAAAATTAAATGTAAAAAAAAAGCTGAAAAATTAAATTTAAATTAATCAGGAAAAGTTTAACTTCCCAAAGCCGACTTTGTAAGATAATAAACGTCCCCAGGTTTTCTGGAGCTGGTCCTTTATTATGCACCATGCTCACTGTCATGCTCTCAGCACAGCCGCCATCTCTGTCCTTTTCTGGCTCAGGCGGTCCTCAAGCTCTAACCTACCACATTTGTCTGACTGTGCAAGCTGCAAAAATCATTCAGTAAGAATAGAGAGTTAAGATAGAAGTGATTTCTTGAATTTTTCCTATTAATCTCTTTGGTATCAGTAAAAACAGATGTTTTTTTCCCCCTAAAACTGCCAGAAATTGCAAATCAAGCAATGAGAGGCAGGCATGGTGCTGAAGTGGCTGAGGCTGCAGGAAGAGCATTTGGGCAAAGGCAGCTAGTCTAACCAGACAGCGAGCAGGAACAACACTGGTCTGGTCTGGTCCGGTCCGTGATGGAAAGCTGAAGACGAACAGATAGATGCTGACAGTAGCTCTCACGGAGTGGAGGGAGAGTGGATGAAGATCATAACACAGTTTAACGGAGACACTGTTACTTTTTTACATTTATTAGACTAGGCATTCTGCTAAGCATTTTAGCACATAATATTAATTCTTGCTAAATTTTCCTACACAGGTACTGTCACAATTTTAAGGATTCCAAGAACTGAGGAAAAATTGGGAGGCAGAACAAAACTGGGAGAAAAAGAAAGCTTCAGCATACACAGCAAAAAGTGTTCAGAACACAAAAGCAGTTCCCAGAAGTCAACCAGAAGACGACAAACTCATGATTAAAAGGGCAATAATATGAACACTCATAAAGACGTTATGTTGCTAATATGAGCACCAAGAAGTCAGAAAATGGGCCTCTTGTACATTACTGGTACAACTAGAACTTGTGAAACTTTTTTCTAAGAACTGACAACCTCTCACACTGTGAAACTTAGTCCATTGAAAACCTAGCAATCTAGGCAATGGCTATGCTTGTTCATTTGCAGAAATACATGCCTTGTACTATATACAGCACTGCTTGAAATGTTAAAACTAAAACAAACTCCTAATGCCCACCAAAATAGTTAATTAAATTATACTAGTACTGCAAACTGAATTGTATCAATATTTTGAGAAATGACTTCAAAATGCAATGGTTTTCCATAAGACATATCAAATGAGAATAAACTTGCTAGCAATATATATGATTCTAGTTATGTCTCAGAAAACTTATGACCACTGGCACTGGCATTATGAAGAGAAATACTAGATTGTTGGCAACATTAGACAACTGAGTAACCCCTGACTGAAACATGAATCTTTAATTCCATACCCTCAACTTGTAGAAGTCACAGAAGAAACCTGGCCACTGATCATGTCTCCCAAAATTTCTCTAAAGATTCAGGTGTTCACATGAGTAGAGCCTTCTAGAAATGACTCAAGGCCACCCCAAGCCTACTGAGCAGAACTGTACTTTGCTATCATCCCTAGAGCATTTGTGTTTGTACCAAGATTTAAGACGCACTACTGTTATCCTACTAGTCAGCAACAGATCAACCCTAACATTAGGAGTAACAACTGCCAAACAAAAATACTGTTGTGAACTATGAAAGTTATAGCAGCTGTTTGACCAGGTACTTGTTTTAATTCGTAAGGATAAAGATATTTTAAAATAATTCATCATGAGGAGAAGGGTAGAAGCCACCTAGGGTCATCTTTTCTAATAAAACTAAAAACCTGAAACCTCAGAACTGTGTGGTCAGAAATGTAATTACATAAAGACTAATTTAGTTGGCAGTCTGTTAGCAAAAGGCTTATATGAGTTAATCCTTTCATGCTTTGACATTAAAATAACTAGCAATGCTGAGCTTGATGGCCTATGCTTCTAATGAGGCAGAGGCAGGAGAATATTAGTCTGAGGTTAGTTAGCCTGTGCTATTGAGCTCCAGGCCAGCTTGAGCTAAATAGTAAAATCTTCATTCAAAACACAGTCCCCCATACAAATGGACACCATGGGCAATTTTCAGGAGAGCACTTGTCACAGACAGGTGAGCCGTAGGAGAGGTGACCTTAAACCTGCAGTCTGGCCTATTCCCAGTGATGAGTTCTAGCACTCATGTGCTGAAATGCCCACTGAACTAGCAAAGAAAGACAGAATTACTTTTTATTGCAGGACTGTTACTGTAGAATTGGAGTATTTGCTTTTAACAATGCAGACTTACCCTCTGCAGTGTATACCTGTACCTGAAACATTTCAGGCTTAAGGATCCCATGAAACCATAAAGTCTACAAACAAGGTAGATTTTATTTATGTGATGCACCCTAAAGTAGTCTGATATCTTCTTCAAGGACACATCACTAGAATGTAAATTTTCTTCCCGGTCTTGAGAACATTTTTGCCAGTGACTAGACTACTGAGCCTCACAGAGAAGATTCATGCAAAAACCAGACAGGAAAACAACAAAAATCTTGATTTAAGAACTTAGATGCTTCAATATTATCACATCATCACATTTTCTTCTAAAAAAGTAGACAAATATCTTAAGCACTCTATCGTACAAGGATTTTTGAGGTTTGCTAACAGTTCAACCGATGTTACTTAAACGTCATGTCATTACTGAAACAGTCACCGTCACTATTGGTGAACACTACATCATCTGTACTGTGTGAGGTATCTCGTCAATAACATTTTCATAAGAAAATGCAATAAAACCTAGTAGAAACATTATAGTGTTAATGTACAACATACTGTATTATAAAAACCACACTCTTACTGCTTCATGGGTAAGCTTGGGTGTTAAGCAGCGCAGCTTTCTATTCAATCTTAGGTGTATTTATGTATGCAGATCAGGGGAATCTGTGGTAGCATTGTTCACAATAGTGCTCCTTACTCCCAGACAGGCTTGTAATACAGTACGCAGAGTGCCTCACACATTTCCCTAATATTCCTGGCTCAGGTGGACTCAAAGAGGTTTTTTATTTTATTTTTTTTAGAACATAACCAAAAATACTTAAAACACACACACAAAAACCAGTTTTGGGGGGAAGGATTGACCTTAGGTTTTCTCCTGTGAACAATTTCTCCCTCATCACTACGGCCAAAAGCACAGGAATCTACTGCTGGATCAGAAACCTCTGCTAATGCAGTCATCCTTAAGTCCAGCTTTATACTTTCAGTGATCATCAAATCCTACCCACCTCTTCTCTCCACCACAGCCCCAGTGCTATCAGGGCAGAAAAGAGTCTGTCTGAGCCCACTTCACTCACTCACATTTCTAGCAGACACAAGGATTTAGAAAGTACACGACACCTCTGCCCTCAGCCTAGCACGATCCTGGATTTATTTACTGCTGGACTTAAAAACTCACCTTCAAAATATTTAACATAGTCACTGATCTTGTACTTGGACCAAGTTTTAGGTGCTTGGGAATAAAGAGGATCCAGTTTCTTCTCTTTCCCAAATTAATTTCTTAAAGCTCCTTAATGATACTATTAAATTTAAACTACATAATAATATATAACTAAATATACACATAGGTAAATATAAAAGCAATTTACATTTTCTCCTCTTAGTCGCCATCTTGTCATATAGATGAATTCCATAGTATGATCCTTCCCCATAATTTCACCATTGCACAGCACGTCCAACTTTAAAAAGAATAATTAAAATAGATCAGTCCAAAGAAAAACTGAATTCATACTTTTATGTATTTTCAAATTTTAAAAGATTCAATTAGTTATACCAACATAAAAGTACCAATTATAAAACACTGACTTTTTTTTTTATTAAAACCACTCTCCCACAGAATGACAATGGTACAGATCTAACTAGATAAAACATCATTTATCTTGAGCAACACAACCACATCTCATGTTGATACAGTTTACAAATACAGTACCAACTATCTTGATTCATGTTTCTGCAATCCTACACGTTTTATTCTATAAACATGGGATTACTCTTACAAATGAGAAGAGTGTAGCAAGTGTATAGAGATGTGTAGAGAGTGCAGACATGCAGCAAACTCATTCTAAATTCACTACTCGAAATCCTCTGAAGTTCCTGGGACGTAGAGGAGTTTCACCTTCTCCTTAGCAGGGGTGGTGTGTGTGTGTGTGTGTGTGTGTGTGTGTGTGTGTGTGTCAAAAAGATGGGGAATATGAGGCATTACATTTGTGCTCTAGGCTATCATGGGATCAAAGAGACAAGGCATTACAGCTGCTGCACACACCTGTGCTCTGAGCTATCATGGGATCAAAGAGATGGGGCATAACACCTGCAGCACAGACCTGTGCTCCAGGCTATCTGGCCTCTCGGTGTACTTGTGGATCCTCTTCTCACCCTGTATGAAATGTCACAACAAAGTGTATGTACAAAACCTCCCCCTCATGTTTGAGGCTGTAGGAAACCAAGCTTCGAAAGGCTACAAGAACCTTGTGTGTGGTTTATAATTCAACAAAGAATATATAATCTATGTTTATCAAAGATCCTATAAAAGAGATATCTCAGTCCTTTAGTTTCTAATGAAAGAAACTGGTTAAGATTTTATTTCAAGTGTGAAGGGGAAAGGAGTCTTAAACAAATTTGTATCTATCTAAACAAAGACTACAATTTTTAACTTGAAGACTAACACAAAATTTAGTCCCAATTATATTAGATATATGAACTAAATTATTGATATTTTAATGATTTGTGGTGATATGTAAATTTTGAAAATTTTCAGTTATTGTATTAATTCTTAAAAGAACAAAGTAGGCACCTCTCTTATCCTGTCTGTAAAACAAATTCCTAAGCAAAGATGTAAAGGTGCAATTACTAACCAGGCAGGCTGCACCCACAGTCATCAACTCAAGTGCCCTGTACCAATTAGTGACGCTGCTATGGACGTTTAAGACATTTCATTAAATCACAGCGCTATATGCCGGGCAGCAAAAAAAAAAAAGTATAAGACCAATCTATGTCTTCAAGGCAGCAAAGGACAAGTTCTTTGATTGGGATAGATAAGGAATTATTTAAAAACTAAGATCATTGTTTATGGAAGAAGACAGAATAGTTTTCTTAGCTCTAGTAACTTCCTGAAGATAAGAAAATTAACTCTCGGGCTGGAGAGATGGCTCAGAGGTTAAGAGCATTGTCTGCTCTTCCAAAGGTCCTGAGTTCAATCCCAGCAACCACATGGTGCTCACAACCTGTAATGAGGTCTGGTGCCCTCTTCTGACCTGCAGTCATACACACAGACAGAATATTGTATACATAATAAATAAATAAATATTTTTTAAAAAAAAGAAAGAAAATTAACTCTCGGGGCCAGCCTGGTCTATAAGAGCTAGTTCCAGGTCAGGCTCCAAAGCCACAGAGAAACCCTGTCTCGAAAAACCAAAAAAAGAAAAAAAAGAAAACTCAACAAACCAGACTTTAGAGAAGTAAAACTATACATGGTATTTTGCGTGAAGAAAACAAAAGAGATAAACAATACAGTAAGAAAATTTCATTGTATACTTTTCACTATAGCTATCTATAAATTGTTACCTTTTATGTTTACAAATGACTTATTTTTATTTTTATGTGCATTGGTGTTTTGCTTGTGTGAGGATGTCAGATCTTAGAGTTACAGACAGTTGTGAGCTGGACTGGGAATTGAACCTGGGTCCTCTGGAAAAGAGTCAGTGCTCTTAACTGCAGTGTAATCTCTCTAGCCCATGTCTGGAAGTTTTTAAAAGCCACAGAACCAAACTAATAAAAAAATGTAACCTCGACTAGTCATTACCACGTCAGATATTTCCATTGGGTTCAAGATCAGATGCTTCCTCAGACTCCTTCCTGTCAAGGTCTGTGCTTAAATCCCATCACACTTCAGTTCTTTTAAGAAGAGACCTATTAAAGGGACTTACAGTCTCATAAGAAGTCACACATCTTAATAGAGTGAGCCTGTATTTTGGTCCCTGCTCCAGATCACCACTGGAGGATAGGGAGCCCGCCCATACTTCAGATCCACTCCTGTTTGCCTCCTGAGATTTGTGCTTTGTCCTCCAAGGCTCAGGGGACATCAAAGAAAGACTTTAAGAGTCAGAGGATGGGGAGATGGACAGCAGAAAGGGCTCTTCTGGACATGACACAGCCTCCGCACTAACGGACTTCTTGCAGCTAGTTAACCACACAAGACCTGCACGAGGCTGGGCAGAGCATCATCTCATCACAGATGGGAGAGGAGTCCACGAAGCCCCATCCTATGCTGGGGAACTATCGGCAATTCATGGTTGCTTGGGGAAGGGGTCATGGTGTAGCCAGTATAAGATGTGCTTGCTCCAGTAAATAACCTCTTACTCAGGCTCAGGCAAGGAGTTCTTATTAAATTTAATGGAACATAAACAAAAAGGCACAAAAGTAGGAGTAAAGTATACTGAGAAGGGTTCCAACCAGAGGGGTGATGAGAAAGGGGAGTGGGTAGGAAAGCAACTCAGATTCCCCAGATAAATGTATAAAGTCGTTAGGCAGTAAAACAAACAATTCTAAAAGTGACACACCTTACAGCACGCTGACATTATAAAAAGAAAGAACTCGTTTGGCCAGGAGATTTATTTTGGGAGTATTTAATGTAAGTTTGACAAATATCTCCTTTTGTTGCAAATGCATTAATGTGATTTGTTTGGGATACGTTGTCATAAAATATTATATAAACATTATACTCTTATTATTCTATTTATCATTATAATAAAAATTACCAGTCTCTACAAAAATTTTATATATTCTTATTTTACTTCTTTTGCTAGAATTTTACTAAAGATAAGAATCATCAAAACAATCACAATTAGATATTATTTTACTTACCTCATAAGAACTTGGAAGTTTTAGTTTTAAACTTAGAAACTTTTTAATAGTTCCTACAGTGACTCGTGTAGAACATCGAATGAATTTCTTCATGAGACCCTACAGAAAACAAATGACAAAATGAACGCTCTGATTTGCTTTGACTAAAGCCTTAGGCATTCTCAGGCACGGAGGCACATGTTTGTAATCCCAGCACTCAGAGGATGAGGCAGGATTTAAGTTTGACTTCCACCTGGGTTGCAAGTGTAGTTAAGACCATCCCAAAACAAACTGTACCAAACCAAAAACAAAGGCATGATTTTCACTATAAGCTTAAGGATTTTCAAAATGTAAAACAAAACCCAAAACTTTTAATTCTTTTAAGTAAAACTGTGAATTAGCAAAATTCTGTCAAGTAGACAATCTGTTTTTTTTTCAACAATTTTTAAAAATAAAGAAATAGTTTAAGAAAAAGGCCACAAAGATGTCAGTATTTTATTAAATGGTAGGGACACTTGTTTAGCACGATGCAGAGCTGTAAATAACTGCAGAGTAGTACTTTCACAGAAGACTTGGGAGAACTCTGGACAGAGCAGAGAGGCATTGCTCCACCCACAGCACGCCTCAGCACCTGCAGCTGTGCAGTGTGGGCTGTGGGTTGAGGAAAAGCTTTCCCTAGGCATGGGCCACTGCACTTCTCTATACATCACTAAGGACTGTATGCCTTCATGTGTCTCGTTTTACATGAAGATGGTGGTTCTGATTCAGTCTTAAGCTTGAGCAGAGCCCTCCGCCATCCAGCCGCTCCTCACATCCCTGTCCAACCTTCTACAAGTCAATGATAACTCAGTGACGTCAAAATAGTTACGGCAACATTTTTAAGACAATGCAAAACAATGTTTCTAGAATTCTTAATTCAGTAAAGTCTGACATAAATCTAACAAAATTCCAATCTGTATTACGTGAAAGCTGAGTTGGAAAACTCAGAAAATAAATAACAAGCATTTTCTCTAGAAACACTTTATAACACCACATTAAACTGGCTCTGC
Organism: Microtus oregoni; assembly: GCF_018167655.1. Taxonomy (NCBI): domain Eukaryota; kingdom Metazoa; phylum Chordata; class Mammalia; order Rodentia; family Cricetidae; genus Microtus; species Microtus oregoni. The sequence continues at coordinate 24,572,650 of NW_024543071.1, forward strand.
TTTCTGGCTGCGTGCACCTGAGAACTACTGTGCAGACATCTAGAAAGGAAAACCGCAGACACCATAGGAGGGTGCTGGGTGGAAGATAGGATGGTGGAGAGGAGTTAGAAGCCGGCCTTCTCACTATCTCCTTCCTGACATGTGGAAAATGGAAGCATTGTGCTCACAGGAGGCTGCCAGGGGTGGGGGAGGTCCATGTCTAACCCTACCCTGCTCAGATGTCTAGAAAGGATCACTATTTTGGGAATATCTGCATATCTGAAGAAATACCACATGGAAAAAGACGGTTATGTTTCAAGAATGTTACCTTCTGTCCCCATGGCACAACACCTTACTGTGTCCTGTTGTCCAACTCAGGTCAGAAAGGACAGAATTCAGAAATGTCCCCTCCTTCTAAGCTGTTTTCTCTGAGGCCACAGTGTGAGTGCCTGGGTCTGAAGTGCCCCGACTCAGCGACTTCAGAGGCAGAAGTGGACCAGCAGCTGTCAGAGGCTGATAAAATGAAGGCCCAGATCCTGTCTCCTTTGGCTTCTAAGGAGTTAAAAGACTAAATGCAAGATCTGCAGCGGTCCCTCCTGAGCGCTCAGAGGGGCCTGCAGTTCTAGGATACAAAATGGTTCTTCAGTTTTGTGGAGCTTTATAAAAACAGAAAGTCAGTTTTGTGCTTTTTAAGCCCAAATGCTTTATGTTTTCCTCTCATTTCTTTAGTATTATGATTTATATCTCTACCAACCAGAGGAGAATTAACAAGTGTGACTTTAACTTCTTAAATAATTGGTACTTTTTAAATTTAAATTAAATCATCCTTTAAGAGATAGTTTAATGTTCAGACACAGGGAAACAGGATGAGACATGAGCACTATGCAAAAATAAATTCTTCAAGGACTTGATCAGTTCATAAGCACGCTATAACACAATTTTAATTCAAAACCTACTATTTTATTAATGAAATATATTAGTGATGGCATTTGAGGCTTATAGAGTTTCAAATAAAAGTAAACAACAGAGATGGCACCAGTGCTCTTCCAGAGGACCCAGGTTCAATTCCTAGCACCCACATGACAGCTCACAACCACCTGTAACTCCAGGAGACAGCCTCTGATGGCTTCTGCTGGCACAAAGCATGCACATGGTGCATAGCATACACAGAGGCAAAACAACTACACACATAAAACTTAGTTTAAAAAAATATAAAGATAATTAAGAAAAAGGTTGGAGACACAGCTTGAATGAAATAACCAGTCTGAGTTGGCTGCTGCATTTAAAAAAGTAGCCACTAGATGGTGGCATTGGCTTGAGATGGTTGCAGCAGGATGCCAAGGGCTGGGAGAACAAGGTCTTGGCCACTCCCAGGTATGGGATTGTACAGAGTGGCATTCAACTGCACTACATAAACAAAAAACTTGAAAGAAATCAATTTTGATGAGTTGGAAATTTCATCAAAAATTAACAGTGAAATTTGCTCACTCACCTTCACTACATTGTCCCCCGACTGCCCATTATTTCGTAAACAATCCAGACAGATAGCAATTTGTGGGTCACTTCTATGGTAGTCTTTATCATCTTGGTTTTCATCTCCTTCTTCATCTGCTTTAGATTTATCAACCTTTGAAATGTCATCTGTATAATTGAAACAAAGTCCTTGTCACCCAGAGTTGAGAGTCAATAACAATATGGTACTCAAGGAAACAATAACCAACTTAAAATACTTCCTAACTGGTCTGAGGAATAATCAAGAATGTTAATACTTCTTAAAACCCTCTAGCATACTCAACAACGGAATATTCATTGAAGGCCATCAGAAACTTAGCAGTGTAAGATTTCTAGGTATATTGGAAAATCCAAATGAAAAGATTCTGGATTAATTATATTTGGTCATAAAAGACTGCAATTAGTGATTAGGCCACTTTAGAAGGCAAAGAGGATACCAAATACTTCCAAATTCAATAACAGATATGTTTGAATTAAATAACTTTCAAATTATATCTAAGTTTCAAGTATTAACTTTCAAATTATAGTCTCTCTAAATTCTCTGAATTACAAATTGTTTATAAAACCAGCCAGAGAAAAATGAGAATTAGATTTTTAAAAACATGCTTTGTAGTCACATGTTAAAATTCCATGAAGAAAATATGAATGCTACACATAACAAAATTTATTTAAAATGTTACTTGCATGCAACTGTATTTATCAATGCATTTATGGAATACCCTGAACAATGTTTCAGACATGCATTGCTAGGCCTGAGGCAACAACAACACAATTGAAGGACATGAAGTCTAAACAGGATATACCTCCATAGGCTCCCTTGAGAGGTGATGAAACCTTTAGGAGGTAGAGCCTTGCTGGAGGAAGAGTGGGTCTTAAAGTTTTATTGCTCAGCTCCACTTCCTGTTCTCTTCTTTGTGACAATGGATTCAATGCAACTGAGTCCTCTGCTCTTGATCTCATGCCTTCCCTGCCATGATGTATTGTACCCTTGACATGTCAGCCACAGACTAAGCCACCTTTTTTCTCTTCCCATCCCCTGGTTGCTTCTTGTTAAGTATTTTATCACAGTAACGAGAAAGCAACACATACCAAGGGTCACCATTCTTAGCAGTATGGTGCCAGGGTACAGGAAAAGGCAAATATAGGATGGGTAAGTAAATGAAATTCGTGGCCACGCACGATTCAAGAAACTTTCCCAGATAAAATCTTTCTACCTAAGTTAAATATGAAAGATCAGCTAGCCAATAATTACACTTAAAAAGTCTCTCTACCAATAAGAGGCTAAGTTGTTCAACACAGTAAAAGCCTTACCTTGTATCTTACCAAAGTGGGTATGCATAGAACCCATGTACACACAGTCTTTTATGACCCAAACATCTAGCTCAATGAAAAGTGCCCTCCCCAATTCAAATTAAAGACCAAATCCAAAAATATTTTGAAAAGGAGAAAATAGGAAAAGGGAGATAAAATTCTTAAACCAGGATAAACAAAATGTCTATTTTATGTATAACCCTCACAGACAAATCATAGCTTAAACCTATTCTATAATTCTGACAGCAATTCCATGTGCCTATGTGTTAGTAAAAACTGGAATACTTAACGTTTTTTTAACGTCAGGCTGTATGAGTACATTGTACACAGGTAAAACAAGCATTTGGTTAGGTCATTCCACCATCTTTCGTTTTCCTGCTACAAAACAACAATGAGGTACAACAGTCCCTTGTACCCCATTCTACTCATCAAAACTATCACAGCTCCCCAGCTGAGGGGTTAGTTCTACAGTTAAGTAAACTACTAAAACCATTATCCCATTATAAATGAGAAAGAGAGGGCTGGAGAGGTGGCTCAGTGGTTAAGAACATTGCCTGCCCTTCCAAAGGTCCTGAGTTCAATTCCCAGCAACCACATGGTGGCTCACAACCACCTGTAATGAGATCTGGTGCCCTCTTCTGGCCTGCAGAGATACACACAGACAGAATATTGTATACATAATAAATAAATATTAAAAAAAAAAAGAAAGAAACCTAGCATTCCCTGGTCCATCTGAAATGGCACTGATTTTATGAAATTTTGAGAATTCAATGGCTTTTTGAGAAAATCAAGGACAGGAGACTAGTTCACAAATACAAAGGGCCACTTTGATGGTATTAAGACATCCTGAATGAAGCCTTGTGTTTAAAAACATGAAGAATGATATTACTTTATAATTTACAAATCCCTCTGTATGGATAATATACAAACAGTTCATTCTCAGTAATTTGCTGAAATCACTGTTACTGTGTGGAAATCTGTACATGTGCGTGTGTGTGCGCATGTTTTATGCATGTGTTTATGGAGGCCAGGATTCAACCTTGGATGCTCTTCTCAGGTGCTATCCACTTCTCTGTTTGAGATGGGGTCTCTCCCTGGCCTGGAACTCACTGATTAGGTGGATTGGCTGTCAGCAAGCTCCAGAGACTGGCCTAGCTCTGCCTTCCTTGTGACGACTTTTAAACATGGTGTGTTCCAGCGTACATGGGATGTCAAAGGACAGATTTCCAAGTCGGTCTCTCTGGTCACCTTGAAGGGCTGAACTTAGATATCATGTGTCTGTGCAAGCATCTCTATAATCTGCTGGCCCATGCCTCATTCTTCCATGAAGTTCTGCCGATCAAACTCAGGTCCTCATGCTTTGGAGGCATGCTTTTTAGCCAATGAGTTCTCTCCAGGCCCTGCTGAATCATTAATTATTAGCTAGGTCCCAGAGAAGAAACACGAACATTTGGCCTAGTGATGGGGACACCTTGATGAGCAGAGACACTTGTTGACAGATCCAAGACCTAAGCCTGACCTGTCAGTGGTCCACCTGTGTTCCTTCCACATTCTCAGAGCACAGCAAACCCTGACTTGGCTCTTAGCCACATTTCATTTTTGTCTCCTATTAAAGTGCTTTTATAAATGAAGTAAAACTAAAATGCCCTCACAATTGAGGTGCACACTAAGATTATTTCAATGCCCTCATGGTTGAGGCATACACTAAGACTTTTTTCTTGGCTGAAACTCCTGGTACAATCACCTAGTCAGTTCTCTTTCCTCTCTCCAGTTGCCTTCAACTGGAGTCACGCAGATGTGCATGATTTAGATACTATCTCCTGAAGGGCTCCATGAGTCCTGCACAAGAGAATTGTGAGTGCGGAAAGACACTATTCCACCAATATAACAATGACATAAGCTTTCAAGAACACACATATAGAGTTACCTTGTCCATTTTCTTGAGGTTTATTTTTCTTCCAAAATTCCAATTCACGCTGAAGTTCTTCTAATTTGAAGGGGAAAAAAGTGGAAACCATGGAGGATGAAATCTTTAACAGAAAAACTGATTTCACAAAAGAAAAGTCTGTAGAAACCAAAGGGCAACTTACGTTCTCGTAGTCCAGGTACCAGCTTAAATATAATTTCCTCCAATGTATTATCCAACCTTCAGGGGTGGGGGTGGGGGATAAATAATAAAGATATCAAAATCCAATATGCAAATGGTTGAGATTTCTTACTTTTTACTTCCTACAGCAGTGCTGCCCTCACATGGAGCACTCCTACAGCAGTGCTGCCCTCACATGGAGCACTTCCCTTGGTGGTATACTAGTGTGTGGGGGGAACAGCCCCAAAGTCCCCAGCCTTCTCTACAGTTACACCCTCTGAACATGCCTTTGCCATTCTTCACTTGATCAAGATGTGGAGCCCAGGTCTCTTGAGAATTCCCAACCCCAAGAATAGGGACTACCCTGGAAAATTGCTTGGACCTAAAGGACTGTGAGACAAATAATACAGTGTTATAATTCTTATAGTTTCTGTGTGATTATTCAGGTCTGAGCATCCGGGAAATGAGCAGGCAGTCTTCTACAATCTTCCTTCCTTCAGTTTTTCCATGGGGCCATATTTCCAGAGTCCTCATAGATTGTTGTGGCCTGAAACTAACATGTGGGTAGTTGTTCGGCTCACACCTTAAGTCTAGTCTGTATTTCCAATAGATGCTCAATTATTCATCCACCTCCTTTAACCCACGTATGTTAAACTCTCTTACCAAACCCCAACACAGAACACCCCTTAGCTACCTCACTTCCTTAAGGTTTTAAATGACACTACAACACTCCCACATAGGCTCAAAGCAAAAGGACTGATTCTGTTCTTTTTCCACTTAATTCACACATTTTTCAATGAGACTTACTCGCAGCTACATCTCATCTGTTTTCCACATATCCTTTCTTGATGACTTCACATCATCCCTCCTTTCTTAGGTACCATCACCTGTCAATCTCTTTTCTCCCAGCACACTTTTTTCCCTTACCATTTCCTTCCTAATAATTTTATTACCAATACATTTATCCAACCTAGTTCACCTGCAACTGAAAATAACTGAAGTCACTCTGAAAAGTCCAAGAAAATAGTCATTGTAATTGCACATACATTTTTCCTAAATATTATGTAACCTTATTTCAAACTTTTATTAAAAGATTTAAAAACGATGTAAAATGTTTTAAATGCCTGACTTACCTTATGCTCAAATAGCATAATAAATGATAAAGATCACAGATATGCACATTAATTAAAATCAGACAAATTATGAAATATATTCTTTACCTCAACATTTCTAATGGATTTGTTTCATGAACTTGGTTGCCACACCTCGGACAATCATTGCTGTCTTCAAAGTGCTGGACAATACAGGTCTTACAGACTAAGAAGAGAGAAGACAGTAGGTTAAAATTAAACTCTATGAACTTCTAAAATTACAGCCAAGAAATAAAGCCTAACTGAAATCAAAGCCCACTGCCACAATATCAAGACAATTCCAATCTATTTATATTGTAGCTATTAATATATTTAAAAACTAAATACACTCTAGTCATAGCCCATTAAAAAACTAGTATATTTTACATAAAAAGAGTCCTTCTCATTTAAAGAAGTAAGACAGAGACAAGTAAAAATTACTGCTTTTGTGTTTATTTCTTTTGCTAAAAGTTTCTTTGATTGTAATATAAACGGTTCTTAGTAAGACTCGAGAGGTGAGACATTTAGCTCGGTGGTAAAGAACATCATGTCTGTCAGGCCCTGGGCTTATCCACAGCAATGGAAAACCAAAACACCGGTGAGCCTTCAACATGCTCGGATCAATTACACCAACAGGGTGGTTCCTGGACAAAGCAGCAGTTATGACAGAATTTCTGGCCTTGCAGAGTAGGATGAGTTTGTGCTCATAGATGCCATGATGTCACAGAGCACACAGTATAGGAAATGGCTGTCATGTTAGCATACAGGCAGAAGAGGTGAACTGGAATAATGGCTGAGAAATGGACAAGGGTAATTAGAATTCTAAATAAATATTCTAAATGAAGGATAGACGTTTGGAGCCATATGGCAACACAGCTCACACTTCCTCTCAACAGTACTGATCTCTGTGGCCATGAGTTCCTTTTATTTTTTACCTATGCTTCTGTTACCTAGTAAGCCAACTGTTTTGTCCAAAAGTGTCCTTAAACAAATTTGAGCAACTTGCAATCCAATTCCTATCCCAATAATTCCCTTTCCCAGATTATTTTTCTATATTATATCAAATTTTCTCAGGGTATAGAACTGCTACCCTTCCTTTGTTTTACAATTGCCCTCCATGCTACTCTGTTCCCTCCCCTTATAGCCCATGTGCTCTGACAGAAGTGAAGTTTATCTAAATGACTGGTCAAGAGCAAACACCAAGATTCCTACCACTGAGATTAGGTCTGCAAACTCAAGCATATCACACTGACTAGAGCAACAACAGGGGGAATTCCGCCAGGCATTTAATTTTATAATTACTTAGTATATATGGGAAATAACATCACTTATTTCATTTAATTTTTCATTTATTCAATGAACTGAGTACTGGGAGCTGACACTGCAGGAATAAATGACATGAAGTCCCCATCCTTAAAGAGTGTGTATTATGCTTAGAAAGGCATGCAAATTTCAGTTAATGATACGTGGTAGTCTTATCTTCTCTGCCCTTAAGAAGGAGAGGCAGAGCCCCAATGTCTGGCAGTTGTTTAGATGCATTGATCAGGGTGGGCCTCCCAAGAAGGTGACTTCTTAACAGATCTTTCTGTGTTGTTTGATAAAGGTACTTAAGTCACATACTATCTTTCTCTTTCTTCCAACAGTCAAGGATAGTAACCTCTTCACTATAATTCTCCTGAAATCTAGATGAAAGACATCAGAAAACATGTTTAAAAATTAAGATAAAAAAATTAAGATAAAAAGTTAGCCCAATGTAAAATAATACAGAAGTATCTGTCTTGTTCTTCAAGATATCCTGACACCTAAAGAATGCATAAATTTTGTTTGTTTGTTTGTTTGTTTGATACAGGGCCTCATGGAGCCCAGGCTATGAATTCATTATTCTTGATCCTCCTGCTGCCAGCCCTCCTGGATTACATGTAAACACCACCACACCTAGATTCCATAGGGGTTTTCAAATGTTTGTTCAAAAGTTAAAATAATGTCTCAGAGGGCTGACTTGTTAAAACAGAGACAGGATTCCTTTAGACAATTCCTGGTATGTACTCTTTCCCAGAGCCACTGGATAACTGAAATTTAAGTGGAGAAAGAGACAGATAAGAAACAGGACTAAAGGGTATTTTGGCAAAGCCTAATACTGCTAATATTGACCTCTGATTCCTGTGGTTCAAAAGTCTTATCACTTTAATGAATTCAGCAATCCATTTCTGTCTACCAACCTTGACCAAGCATAGGCACATACCATGCCCAGAGCAAATCCTCATTAGGCCAGTCAAGACGCAAAGGGTAAGACCCTATCCTCCCAGGGACATCAGTGCTAATCTAAGTTATCTGATCAAAGGGACTTAAGGCTGAAGCAGTCAAAGGTACACAGAGTTCTAAAAATAAGGTGTGTGAGCTGCTTGTGGCCAAGGCAGTACCAGTACCTGAACGCTGATGAGGAATACTTATCTAAATTCCAGAACTGGATTGTTCTATATTGTAGTCACTGGTCACAAGCTGTTGCTGAGCACTTGAAATGTGGTTGAGATGTACTGCAACTGTAAATACACACTAGATTTAAAATATTCAATATAAAAATAACCTCAATAATTTTTAGGTTGTTACAAATTGGAATGACAATTATTTTAGATACATTGAGTTAAATATTAAACTTGTTTCTTTTAAATGTGGCTATGAGATATTCTGTTTAACTTTTACTATTTTGTGCAGATGGATGCTTTGTCTAAATGTATGTCTGCGCACATGTGTGCAGTGCCCTCAGAGACCATAAGGCATTAGATACCCTGGAACTGGAGTTACATTTATAGATTTTTTTTTTAAGATTTATTTATTTATTATTTATACAGTGTTCTGGTGCCTACAGGCCAGAAGAGGGCACCAGATCTCATTACAGATGGTTGTGAGCCACCATGTGGTTGCTGGGAATTGAACTCAGGTCCTCTGGAAGAGCAGCCAGCGCTCTTAACCTCTGAGCCATCTCACAAGCCCTATAGATGGTTTTGAGTCAACATACTGGTGCTATCAGTAGAATCTGGATCCCCTGGAAGAGCAAGCACTCAATGATCTTAAGCACTGCGCCATCTTTTTGGCCCTGTACTCATACTAGATATTATTTAATTACACACGTTGAGTACTTGTTGGGGATGTTTAAGGACTAAATCCAGGGCCTTGTTCATGGCAGGCAAGTGTTCCACCACTCTTCCCCAGCCTTGTTTAAAATGTTAGACACGGAGTCTCAGTAGCTCAGAGTGTTCTTGAAGTTACTGTATAGCTCAAGCACATTATGAACATGTCTTTCCCCTGCCTAAGTGACCGAGGAGCTGGGATTACAGGCATGAGCCACCATGCCTGTTGTGGATTAGTTATTTCTACTGAAGAGTACTGTAAATGGACAGAAACTCCCATCAAGAAGTGAGTTTATTTTCCATAGGGACATTTGAGAATACAGTATTTTATTCTTGTCTGCAAATGAAAAACAAGGTTTCTGTGGGTCTGTTCTATGGATGGCAGCAATAAGACCAAAATGCAGGCTTTATGACATGAACTGGAACACTTCTTGAGGTTAAAGCTCAGAATTAGCCTTAAAAATTATTAAAATTTTAAAATAAGCTTAAAAAGAAAAATTTAAGATGTAGAGCAAACACTCTTTCTATCCTAGTATTCCTCAATGTTCAAATGACTTGGTGGTGGCTGGATTGCTGTCAACAGTGCTGATAGATGAATTACTTATCGGCCATTATCCTAAATATGTATGTATGTATATATATATATATATATATATATATATATATATTTCAACTTCTATGTATACATGTGTGTATCATAGCTGACAAGCAATTCAATATATCAATTCGGTGGTTCTCAACATTCCTAATGTTGCAACCCTTTAATATACCATTCCTCATAAAATTATTTTCCTTGCTACTTCATAACTGTAATTTTGCTACTGTTATGAACTGCAACATAAATACTTTTGGAGAGGTTTGACAAAGTTGGTACACACTGAATTAGATACATTAATACAATCTAATAATTTGATTTTTCACACAACCTATGCAGCAGTATTTGACCCCATACATGAAGAATGTGAGCAGAGGACAAACAGTCTAACACCATGACAGCACATGGGTGAAATCCAGGATGAGAATCCAGAGTTTTTTTCATAACCAACGTATATTCACATAACAGGTCTCTTGCTGCTAACTCCCACTGATCTACAGAACAGAATGAGACTACCTTATTCATTAATTTGGGAGCTATACATAAGTAGAATTAGATCTCTTTTAGTATACTACATAAATAAGATGGCCTTTTTAAAAGTTTTTTTTTTTCTTTAAAAACAAAACTTTAGGAAATATATCTCCCGTCTGGCTTTTATAAGGTGCTAAAAACCACCATGTTTATATTACACAAATTAGAGCTTGAGGAAATCCAGGCCCAAAGTTCAATGACAATGGAAAAACATGAAATGGTGATACAGTTTCTAATGCTCAAAAACTTTCATCACTAGGAAACTATCTTTGAGTCTTAGTTTATGAACTGAAATCTAGACTAGCAATAAAGCACACTGTAAGGTGCCTTAAAGAAATGCTCAGCTGTTCTGGCTAACTTAACTGACCTCTGGATGATATTTAAAATGTCCCAGTTTCTGGTAAGACTATGGAGAGCACCAAGTCTTTGTCATCAGTCACTCTAGAGATGTGGATACAACCACACAAAACAGCAGGGGTACAAACAGTTCAGCTCACCACATAACCCAGGTGGAAAAGCACTTCAGTGGCAATGTTAAAACTTGCCGAGTACTAGCCAGATGCCAGGCTCTGGGCTCAAATCTTGGTATGGATTACATTTCGGACTCTGACCATGCTCCTTCAACAAATGAACAATTGGCTAAAGAGGCTGAGAAGGCTTCCCACAGCTTCCTAATCTTGTAGCAGACATGGCATCTGAATTTCCCCTTTTAACATCTAAGCACAATGCAATATATTTTAGGATTCAGAGTATTTAGTCCCTGACCTCAAAAAGACATCTTATCTTATTGTTGTTGCTGAGTGGTGAATAAACCCAGGGCCCCAAGCATGCTAAGCAAGGACTCTATTCCACACCCTCTTCCACTTGGTATCTTTAATTTATCAGGAGTTCATCATAAACATCATTAAGTAAAAAAAAATCCAAAAACTTACTAGCTGAATTATTTACTTCTACCATTCTTTAAGTGTGAACAAGGCCAGGTACATACATTAACAGGGAGACGGCTCCTATGCTTTTGAAGCAGTTCTCTAAATTAAGACGGGTAGCACACAATGGACCACAGTTTTTAAAGAAGGTATCTGCAGGTTCCCTTTTGGACAAATTCAATCACCCTAAGACTCTAACTTAGCAAAACTCTCACACTGGGATAGCCAAAAGAGAACTGGGAAACACTGGTCAAATGACACATGGTGGGCAGAAGTTGGTCACAAACATCTTCCTTTACAGAATCTGTTGGAGCCCCCACTCTAGGATGTGGCTCTCTGCTACACTATCATCACAAGTACTTTATCAATCCCAAGGATAAATTACTGTCACAGGACATAATCAAATAGTATGTGAGTTAGGTGCACGTAGGGAAGCCAAAGCACACAGCATGGTCATTCCAGATGACCCTGCCACAGATGCTCATACCTGAACCCCACTCACTCCTGCCATTAGGCAGATGATTTATTCTGCACCTGAGTGTAAGAGAGTTTTAAAAAGGTATCTACCTTACTCAGTTGTTATGGGGACCAAATGTAATTACTGTTTTATACATTTTACGGAAGTGTGTAAGCTCTTGGTAAATGTGAGCTCTTTCGGCAAATTAGATTACTGGGTGAGCCTACAGTCAGAACATGGAGAATCAACATAAAGTATTGAATACCATCAGACCATTTTGATATATCTACCTTAACAGACAGGGGTTCTACTGGAATTGGAATGCCCATCACTTTGTGGTTAATATCCTGTACCCATTTCTACTCTGAGGACACTCTGGAACTATGATATGAAGTTTAAGACACGTTGATTGCTTCCCCTGGATGAAAACTATCTTCTCATGTAGGACACTTCTTTTTTTCTGGGGCAAGGTGGGGTAGAGTAGGTTCTTGTCCAAGACCAACTAACACTTCTCCCAATTTCCTGTTCAGTATGCTCCAGAAGTGCCCTGGGCTGGAGTTAATTCACAGTCACTTCTCAATCATTTTGAAGAAACCCACTTTGATGCACTATTGAACTCTGATTTTACAGCTGAATTATCTAAGAACTACCTCACTTCCTTATTTTCATGGTTTTGAGGGACATCTGCACAACAGGTACAAGATAATTGTTGGCCTATCTTAGATGCACAACTTACCCACATTTCTTCTCTATCAGAGTCCAAGTTTCCCAGCTTTGATAGCACAAGGTAATTCAGATTTCTCTTCCTGAGCACTAATTCTGATATTACTAACTGTAAAATAATAATCAGCTTTTCTCTCGTATTTTTAGCATTGCCACCCATTAGTAACACTTTACTTATTAAACTGTCCAAGGCTTGATTTTTGTTGAAAGCATCTAGCTGTATTGGTCTTATCTACCAACTTGAAATCATTTTCCCTCCTTTGAGTATATCACCTTATGTGCAATTCTTTAAAAAGAACAAAAACCAACCAAAACCAAAGAAGCAAAACAGAGTCTCCTTATGCAGTTCCGGCTGGCAGGGAGCTGGTCTCTAACTCAGAGACCTGCCGGCTGGGATTAAAGGCACATACAACCATGTCTGGATGGGATTAAAGGCACATACAACCATGTCTGGCTTGTGCCATTCTTTTTCTTTCTTTTCTTCTCTTTTTTTTTCGAGTGCTGGAGGTCAAGTCTCCCACGACTGAACTAGAACCTTCATCTTACAGGTCACTGTGGGCAACATTTTGTATTGAGGACTTTATCTAATAATAGGTTGTAAGTAGGCTATGATTATACGCAGTAGAGTTATGTTTCTTGCTTTTCCTAACACATATTCCTACATGTGTAACTAACACTAATTTTAAAGTTCCCCAACAGTTTCAATTTGCTTCCATGAACTTTTTAGTTTTACTAATGTAAGGAACTAATCCACATCTTTATTATGCCTATGCTATTACTTATAGCTTGCCTCAAAACACACAGTGATAAAAACAGCATGGTATATATCAGAATAGCATTTTGTTTGTTTTCCCTCCCTACTTCCCTAGAATGCCTTTTCCACTGGGACAAAGAAATCGGCAGCAAGAGAAAGGTTCTGAACAGATTCAGGAGAGACTATGCTTTATGCATGATGTGGGAAACCTTACACTGAGTAGGAAGGGCATCCTTCTGAGCTTTGGAAGGCAGACAGAGGGACTGCACGTGGGAAGAGTCAGGCAGAGTTCCTGGATGCTGCAGTGTCACAATCAAAATTGTACACACACACACACACACACACACACACACACACACACACACTTCGACTCCTCTACCTCTCTGCTATGGTTTGGATGAGGTCTGCTTTCTAAGATTCTGTGTGTTGGAAGCTTGGCCCCTAATGTTAACGATGCAGAAGGTGACACACCCTTTAAAGATGAGGTCCAGAGCAAGGTCTCTGCACTCTGGAGGTACTGCTTTTGAAAGGAAGGTAGCTCAAGCCATTACACCAAAGAGTTGATAAAACAGTGCTAGTCTGGTCCCTCCTCCCTCCCTCTGCTTCCTAATTTGAGATTTGACTTTTTGTCCCTGCAAATGCTTCGACCACAGTGTGATGCCACCTGCAGCAATCATCAGAGTCCACACTAAATAGACTCCTAGATTTTAAACTCCGAATCTCTCAAATTGTGAGCTAAACAAACTTCCTTTCTACCTTAGGTGTTTCATTATAATAAAACACTGACTAACTAGCTCAATTAAGCCAGAATCTTGATTATATTTAAATCCTACATATTCTGACTGTACAAGATTATAGCTGGGCATTGTGGAAGAAAACCATGAAACCATGTTGATGGATCTCTCACCCTCAGCTTATGACCATGAACCTAACGAAGTAGGGTTTTCATCTGCCAGGCAGTCACACGCCATGCTTACCAAGTTCACTACACTCCTTGCCAGTGTGTCTCCCCAGACCCTTTTGAACCCTTCTCCTTCTCCACCAAATAACTCACATCCCATTTTACTGAAAAAAAAAAAAGAAATAACAGAACCAAAGGGAACTTGTACCAACACACACACTCTTCCACTAGCAACTCTGTTGTGTCCTGACCTGCTTCCAGAACATGCGTGGCATACCTCTAACTTCAGCCCTGTCACTGCACATGTAAATTCCTACTAAAGATTCTTACTAGTACACAGGCATGCCATTTCCTTAGGGTAAAATATACTTTTGTTGACTATATACCTTGCCAGCTATCTCCCCTTTGCTACGTTCTCCTTCACAACAAAACCATAAATTGATACCTATACACACACTCTCTCTCAAAACTTATTTTTTCATCCCGTCTAAACCTTTATTAAGGTTAAGCACAGAGCTTGGATTTATCTCAGTTGTAGATTTTGTGCCTAACATTTGTGAGGCTTCAACTTTAATTTCCACTCTCACAAAAGAAAAAAAGGTTAAATTTGTCATTCAGTACAATGGTCAAACTAGGAAATTAAAAGTTTGCTGTCTTCCCAAATGTACTCGTATTTTCTCTTCTTCCATCCACTGAAACTGCTTTTAAGAGGATCCTTACAGCCAAATCTTACTAATTTACCCAGCCCATGCAACTCAGCTAATTTCCTGTTCCTAACACTCAGAGTCCTCCTACCTCTTGGCTCCTATTTACTTCCTCCTGGGTTAAGCCCCCTTTGGTACTCTACTCTGTGATCCATATTCACTTCCTTCATGGTTTCATTGTTTAAGTATGTTCTTCATCAACAAGTCAACAAGCATGGATTGGGCTGGAGAGGTGGCTCAGAGGTTAAGACTGTTGTTCCGGAGGTCCTGAGTTCAATTCCCAGCAACCACATGATGGTTTACACCCATCTATAATGAGATCTGGTGCCCAGAATACTATATATATATAAAATTAAAAAAAAAAACATTTGCTCTTTACATGTTGTTAAAACAAACAAACAAACATGGATCTACCTTCAGAGCATATTCAGAACCTGACATTTACCAGTTTCACCACCGTGGTGCAAGCCATCACAATCTTTTTCCTGAAATACTGCAGTAAGATCCTGACACTTCTATTTTCAATAGAGTAATCTAGGTGATTCTTTTAACTACAAACCAGTTTGTATATTATTCCTTCACTCAAAACAATTCATGAAATGGGCCTTCATTTCCCTCATAAGAAACAACACAAAAGTCACCCAAATCCTTAAATGTGCAGAACCTGTGGCCCACGCCTACCCCCACCTCATCTCTGAACTTTCATCCGCTCACTGAAGTCTAGCTGTACTGATACTTTAACACGCCACACTCAGACCTTCAAGTCTTTGATCTTGGTACTCCCTCTGCCTGGAACTTCTTTCTCTCTGATATCTCACAGACTAGCTTCTTTATCACAAGTTCAAAGATCACTTAATGAAGTCTTAATGAAGCTTTTCCTAGATACAGACTTTTATAAATTCTATTACCTTTTTGATAGTTCAATTCCCCTTGCCCTGTTTGACCTTCCCTTTGTCTACAGCATATAGTGATAGCCTTCTAACATGCACTATGATTTACTTATTGTATACTCTACCGCCAAGTACCTGAACCAGAATCTGAACAAGAACAGGCTCAATAAATATGTGCAGACAAAAGGAAGCCGCATGGGTCAGGACAGTGAAGGGAGCCCAGATTCCAGGCCTACAACTGTATCCCTGTAGTCAAGTCAGAAAGAAGTTTACACCATCAAATGAAGAAAGGATTCAGAGTTTCCAGCAACAAACAAAATGCACTCTTTCTGCCATAACTAATATTGAACAAGAATCATTCTCTCAGTAGGCAGTATTCTAAGGAAGTTTGGTTTATGTACTTAACTTCTTTTATACCACAGTGTGTTGAAAATCAGTATGTATAAAACAAAGCAATTATGAAGATTCTTAAAAGTATCCAACAGAAATCATTTTTCTACAATGTTAGACTGCAGCTGTTCAGCTACATTCAGCCTTTGTGTTGGGTTCTCAATTAATATTGTTTATTTACCATTATCTCTAGCACTGACGACTTTCTGTCACATACCTGAACCTCAGTCCAACACTGCTATCAGTTCTATCATTCTGGCCCATGTTTACTAACAGACATCAATATACAAGACAATTTCACTTTTTAGATTTTTGTTATTCCTTAGTTTATCTGTGTCTCCTACAATGATGCTTTGCTCAGCAGTTTATTCCTTGCTATCTCACAGCTTCAAAATAAAAAAGACCCATAAGCTTAACATAACTCATATTTAACATCATAATTAACAGCTAATATCTAGACTGCTTAAAAACAGTAACTATTCTCACTTCTAACAACCATCAAAATGAACACCGTAATCACGTTAATTAATGAGTCCCAAGATGTTACCTAAAGCTTTAACACCGGTATGATGTCTTCATTCCTATGCATTCATACAACCTATGACATTGTATGTGCATCTACCAGTAATGTAATTTCAATGTGGATATTTTGTTTTTCTAAATAAAAATGGATTTCACTCCCAAATTAAAAACTGTATTAAAAAACATCAGAACTTTCATCAAAAATAATGTCTTTTTTTCATTAGGACTTTCAATTAAGAACTAATAGTAGATTCATACCCTTTGAGATTACCTAGTAATACCTCATGAAATCATATTTTTCTCTCATATGTTGATGGAGGAAGGTCATTGGTTAAATAAAAAGAAACTGCTTGGCCTTCATTGGTTAGAAGATAGGTGGGAGGAGTAAACAGCGTTAGAAGAACGCTGGGAGAAAGAGGAAGTGAGCTCAGACTCCACAGCTCTCCTCTCGGGAGCGGACGCCTCAGAGAGACGCCATGCTCCCAGCTCCCAGGCAGACGCACGTGATGAAGCTCCGACCCAGGATGGACATAGGCTAGAATCTTCCCGGTAAGCGCACCTAGGGGCGCAACACAGATGATAGAAATGGGCTAAATTAATATGTGAGAATTAGCCTAGAAGAGGCTAGATAGAAATGGGCCAAGCAGTGATTAAATGAATACAGTTTGTGTGTTGTTATTTCGGGTATAAGCTAGCCAGGCAGCCGGGGTGCTGGGGACGCAGCCCCGCCGCCCCTATTTACTACGATATGTAATTAATGTTACTTAATAAAATATTAAGAATAGAGATAAGTGGACAAAGAAAGAAGGAAGTTAGGGAAATGTCATAATGCATCTGCAATGTACCTAGGTCAGACAGCAGACCTAAGGACCCAGCTCTGTTATTTACTGGGTGTTTCTTATTTCTCAGGCCTCTTACCTGTGAGAAGAATCTGAAACTTCCCTGAAGCCTTCCTGTAGCACATGCCTTCCTAGTCTTTGGTCTCTGATGAACAACAACAATCAAGAAAGGCTTTTCTCTGCTTCACTTCCCTAAAGCATGTCACACAAAGAACCCTGTCTGTTGTCTGTCTACCCTATCAGAACATAGGTTCTAGGAGGTCATGGGTTGGGCTTGTCATATTTGTTTCTGTTTCCTGTGGTAAGAATAACGCCTGGCACATGTAAATGCCAATGAACACCTGCTGAGTGATCAACACCGTCCAGCTAGAAGGGGTCTTGGTTAGATTAAATAAGACAATGAAAAGAAAGCTGAACTCCCCGTGATAAACATTCAATAAACAACAGCTACAACTTTATTAGCATTTATTTTAATCATGGTATGATTAAACTGTAAACTGTCTAATTAAGAAATGCTAGAATGACAATGCTCTGGTCCAAAGTGAAGCCCATGAGCCTCTAGTACAACCAGACTCACCTACAGGGGTTGTTAGTACAGATTTCTGCCTTATCCCCAGAGGTTCTGATTCCACAGGTCTAGAGTGAAGTCCAAGAATTTGCACTGCTAATGAGTTCCCAGGTGACACTGTTGCTCATGGTTGCTGAACGCCTGGAGACTACACTTGAAAAAGCAAGACTGTGGGGTGTAAGGTTTTAGCTTAAATCAGCCTTAACTGAGTAGTCATATGGTTATGATATTCAAAAACAATAAGTAGGGGCTGGAGAGACGGCTCATCACTAATGAGTGTGTGATACTCTTACACAGTTACAGAGGACCTGAGTCTGGTTACCGACTTTCATGCTGGGCAGCTCATAATCATCTGCAACTCCAGCTCCATGGGACCTGATACCGTCCTATGGCTTCTGTGGGTATCTACACTCGTGTGCGAAAACCCAGAAACATGTATAAAATTAAAAAAGTAAATCTTTAAAACAAAAATCAATGACTAATTAAAATTTGCCATCATGATTAAGCTACTCTGGCATTCTCTTACACTTTCTCTGTGTCTGTGTCTGTGCCTCTCTCTCTCTCTCTCTCTCTCTCTCTCTCTCTCTCTCTCTCTCTCTGTGTGTGTGTGTGTGTGTGTGTGGCATTTAACTCAGGCTTGGTGTCAGGCACCTTAACCTGTTAAGTTGATTCTTCCATTATTAATGTGATATAAAAATCACCAAGTTCTTCATAGCTACATCAACTGCATCTTTTCGTGAGCCCGCCTTCTGTGGGTAAGCTAAAAATTAATACAACAGTGTTTTGTTGCAAGGGATTGCTGCCATAAATTCTGAAAAGGCAGGGGCTGGAGAGATGGCTCAGAGGTTAAGAGCATTGCCTGCTCTACCAAAGGTCCTGAGTTCAATTCCCAGCAACCACATGGTGGCTCACAACCATCTGTAATGGGGTCTGGTGCTCTCTTCTGGCCTGCAGGCATACACACAGACAGAATATTGTATACATAATAAATAAATAAATATTTTTAAAAAAAAAAGAAAAAAATTCTGAAAAGGCAGAAAGAAGAAATTATGTTCCACAGATTTTTTTTTTTGTACCACAGAATTTCATGCCTATGAACACATTTTCTCTCCAAGAGAAGAACTAGAAGATTCCTACAGGAACCTTGGTCTAGAAAGGGTTAAGAACAAATGCACACTACATTTATCACATCTGAGCTGTTAGAATGAATCGCCTTCATCCTTGATTTAAGTGACAAGTCTTTTATTTTAAGTTGACAATGTACACAATCATTAGTAAATACATCCTAGGCAATTTCCACACATTTCTTGGGGCCTGTTGTAAGGCAGGATAGCCATGGTCTAAGACCATCAGACGTTAGTTCCTACTCTAGAGTACATCTCTTTCTCTAATACTCACAGAGGCCTGCCTCAGGTGGTTATAGGATAGTTTTTTTAAAACTCATAACTCTTAAACAACATTGTGTGTGTGTCTTTCAAGTTAGCTAGCACTGAATTTGAATCACTGAAAGGAGAAACGTAGTGATCAATCACTAACTGTGCATTTAAGCTCATATTACACACTCACCAGATATGAAGTAGACACTTAGCCTCCATCTGTGTAGAAGGAGAGAGGCATGTATTAGATAGAACTCAGAGGAACCGAGTCTTTAATTAAAGGATTGATAACTACCGGCAGAGAACAGAGCAAAGGAAGTTCATAAAAGGAAGTAGGTACCTGAACCAAGTGTCTCCCCTGTGTGTGTGATGTAGTAGAGAAGGAGAGGCAGGGGGAAACAAAACACAGGCAAATAGCTTTAATTCATTCTGGAGGCAGCAGCACAGCACTGAGACATTTTTTGGTCAAGATGAAAAGTAAGTGACAGACATTACATCTGTAAATAGCCGCCTGATACCGGTTATGCTACAGCAGGGCGGTGGTGGTGCACGCCTTTAATCCCAGCACTTGGGAGGCAGAGGCAGGCGGATCTCTGTGAGTTCGAGGCCAGCCTTGTCTACAAGAGCTAGTGCCAGGACAGGCTCCAAAGCTACAGAGAAACCCTGTCTCGAAAAAAAACCTAAAAAAAAAAAAAAAAAAAAGAATATGCTACAGTGGTCTGTGAGATGGAAGGAGGACTTGAATGACAACAGTAGCAGGGGTGGAACTAAACAGACTGGGATTGTGTGACAGCTTTGTTAAGGGTAAAGAGAAGAGAACTAACTGGATCAAAGGCCCACTCAATGGGGGGAGGGGGGGAACCATGCCTGGTCCTGAACACCTACCTACTCAGCTTCCTGTAAATAGTGGCTCAGGGTCACTGGAAAAGAATCTACTACAGCTATTTTGCTAGATCAGTATAATTTCTTACTACATTCTAAATGTTATCCTTAGACCCACAGATAAGTGTAGTTATCAGCCCTCATCAAAGAAGTCTGTCCTTATCCCATGAAGTGATATTTTGTTTGTGTTTTAACAAAGCTTTCCCGAAGATCAGAGTGCAGAATTAGGTCACTAGAGGCTCACGCTTTTAATCCCAAAACTTGGGAGGTGAAGACAGGAAGGAATATGGCTGGGTGGTGATGGAGGAAGGTCATTGGCTAATAAAGTAACTGCCTTGGCCCATTTTATTGGTTAGAAGATAGGTAGGAGGAGTAAACAGAACAGAACGCTGGGAGGAAGAGGAAGTGAGCTCAGTCTCGACAGCTCTTCTCTCGGGAGCAGACGCCTGAGAGAGACGCCATGCCCCACTCCCGGGATGAAGCTCCGACCCAGGATGAACATAGGCTAGAATCTTCCCGGTAAGCGCACCTTGGGGTGCTACACACAGATGATTAGAAATGGGCTAAATTAATATGTGAGAATTAGCCTAGAAGAGAATGGGCCAAGCAGTGTTTAAATGAATACAGTTTGTGTGTTGTTATTTCGGAGCATAAGCTAGCCAGGCTGCCGGGGTGCTGGGGATGCAGCCCCGCCGCCTCATATTACTATAGAATGGCGCCCAGACGTGTGGCTAACTGAGTCCACAGAAAGCCTGAGAAAGCTTGGAAAAGAATAGAGTAAAGCATGTTTCTTGTGGCAATTTCTTGGGTCTACTCTGCTTGCTAGAGGCAAGCAAGCACTCTCATTTAAGAGAGGCTTCCTGACTCAGCTTTAGCTGCAAAACCCTGCAGCTCATTAAGAGGTCCTGTCACGAAACACTTAAACGGTGTTGACGAAAAGCTGAACACATGCTTTTCGGTTTTCAGCCGTAGCAGGAAAAAAGCTGTGCCGTTTAAAAATGCCGGCTTTCTGGGCCATCCTGCCAGGGCAAACTCTGACTGTTTGAGGCAGGAGGGCTGACTACAGAGAGAGGACTTGTGTGTTGTCTGTGGACATAATGCTGCAACTTACTTGCTGGCAGGAACCTTGAAATGCCATAGAGTTGTGGCAGTAAACATGGCTACAACCGGTACCTCAGTCATGAGGCTGGAAAGCTAAGGAATGGACTGGATCTAGCTGGCAAAGCCACACCTTTAATCCTACTGATACTGCTTGGTAAATTAAAGACTCATGTGGTCAGAAAAAGAGAGATATACAGTAAAGAGAGATTCAAAGACAAAGAAAATTTTTAAATGGTTTACAGTGTGTTAAAAATATATACAGACTAAAAGTTGAAGTTCTTAAAGTAAAAAACAAAAAAAAAAAAAAAGGAAGAGATTGTTGTGTGTGGTAGTACACACCTTTAATCCCAACACTTGGAAGGCAGAGGGAGACTGACCTCTGTGGCTTCAAGGTGTGGTAGCACATGCCTTTAATCCCAGTGCCTAGAAGGCAGAGACAAACAGATCTCTGTGAGTTCAAGGTGTAGTAGTGTACACCTTTAATCCCGAATGCCTGGGAGGCAGAGACAGGCGGATCTCTGAGAGTTCAAAGACAGCCTGGTCTACAGAGTTACTTCAAATCAAAGATACAGAGAACCTGTCTCAAAAAGCAAAAAGTTAAAAGTAAAAATAAACGAAATAGAGGTTAAAACAAAGCTGTACAAAGATGGAAAATAGAGAATTTTGCTATTATGCTCTCTTTGAATTATTTGAATGCTGAGGAAGGAGCAACAGATGCTAAAAGATATTTATTTATAAATGCTGATGAACTAATCCAACATAGATATTTTGAATTTGGATCTAAGGATATGATACTTTGGAAAAGAGTTTCTTATTTTGTTTTCACAGAGGGTGAGAGTCTGTGGATTGCTTCCATCCCAATGTGGTATGATAGACCACGTCCTCCTGAATGGTTCCTGTGCACGCCTTCAAAAAATTGCTTCGCTCAACTGCCAACTGAGATGAAACTAGCACACAGGTTATACCATGAAAGACCTAATTAACGACGCCCCCATCCAGCAGGAAGCAGTTTGGAGAGAAAAAACTGTGCCCATGTTCCCAAATATGGTTTATAAATGTTCTTTTACATTTAAAGGGGGATATGATATAGGTATGAATAATTTGCATTAGTATAGATTTTGCTTTATTGATAGAGATTTAAGGTCAATTTTGTTATATATATATAAGTGTTTCTGATTTTGATTAAGGTATTGTGATTGTGTAGTTCATTTAAATATGTACTGTATAATTAAGAAATATAGGTTGTTAATGGATAATCATCGATAATAGTAAAGCTTGTAGTCATGTTAGTTAGATTTTCTAGATATATAGAGATATATTTTAGATAGACATTCTTCATGTCTTTCAAAGATTACAGAATAGGACATTTAATGTTTTAATAACTGAGGACTTTTCATGACAATGAGACACTCTGCTCCTGGAAGCACCAATGTACTTGAAGAGGAAGATGGGCATCGAAGAGGCACCTTATGGAGTTTGATAGCCATTTGGGCAAGAAACTGCTCTTGCCTGGACTATTGCATAAACTGGACACAGAGAACCCGCAGAGAGAGGACTACTGAACTTGCCTAAGGTGAGATGATCTTTTGGGGTTCCTGATTCATGAAAGAGTCTGCGAGACATTCTGCAGGACACAACAGATAGTGACTGAACTGACTTTGAATTTTCCTGCTTTATGGAAATGTCTGCTGGATACCATGGGCCTGAAGGCTGAAGATGGATGCCCCAACGGTACAGAGGAACTTTGAGTGACTGTCCAGGCAGCGAGATGTCTCTGTCATTTCTACAGTTTTAAAATTTGCTTTTTTCTTGTTTGCTTAGGTAGTATTGTATCTTTCTGGAGTCTTTGATGGAGTTAAAAATAGTTAGTTATAGTTATAGTTTTCCTTAGTTATGATAAAGATTATTGTAACTTTTTCTTGATAACTGTTTTGTTATATATAATTTTGCTATGTTAAAGTTAAAGCCTTTTTTTTTTGTTTAAACAGAAAAAGGGGAAATGATGGAGGAAGGTCATCGGCTAATAAAGTAACTGCCTTGGCCCATTTTATTGGTTAGAAGATAGGTAGGAAGAGTAAACAGAACAGAACGCTGGGAGGAAGAGGAAGTGAGCTCAGTCTCGACAGCTCTTCTCTCGGGAGCAGACGCCTGAGAGAGACGCCATGCCCCGCTCCCGGGATGAAGCTCCGACCCAGGATGGACATAGGCTAGAATCTTCCCGGTAAGCGCACCTTGGGGTGCTACACACAGATGATTAGAAATGGGCTAAATTAATATGTGAGAATTAGCCTAGAAGAGAATGGGCCAAGCAGTGTTTAAATGAATACAGTTTGTGTGTTGTTATTTCGGAGCATAAGCTAGCCAGGCTGCCGGGGTGCTGAGGATGCAGCCCCGCCGCCTCATATTACTACAGGGTGGGGAGAGGAATATAAGACAGGAGGAGACAGTTTAGATACAGTCTGAGGATGCAGTCAGAGAATACAGTCTGAGGACAGAATTGCCCTTTTGGTCTGAGGATTTGGTAGAGGTAAAAGGTCTCTCTAGTGGCTGATTGCATTGCTTCTCTGATCTCTCTGTTTTCACCCCCTAATATCTGGCTCTGGGTTTTTATTAAGAACAATTAGAATTTGTGCTACAATACCAAATGGAGATTATCACAGAAAGCCACAAATGGACGCAATGCAGAGATCAGTGGATCACGGGGAATACATAGCTATCATAGCTTCTGTGTCTGTGGCTCAGGGAACATTACAGAAGGGTTGGAAAGACTGTAAGAGCCAGAATACAGGAATTCTGCTGTGAAGCAATCTCTCTAGAAATGGCTACATAAAGAAGACAGAAAAAATGACAATATCAATGTACGTATCAAAGTGGAATGGGGAAAATTTCAATGTGTTCCCAGAACTAGACAAAGAACTACAGCAACTAATGAATCAGCCTCTCCTAGAGATGAGCCCTCTTATAGGTTGTCCAATACAGACTGGTCATCCCTCAAACCATAGACATGCAAACAACAAAAACAGACTCAGCAGGTTGCATTTACTTTTGCATACATATGTGTGTATATGTATATATGTAGCAATAATCAAAGAAAAGAGGTGCTATCAACTGGAGAGTACAGGGGACATGGAAGGGGTTAAAGGAAAGGTACCTGGCAGCAACTGCAGTACCTGGAGGGAGAAAAGGGAAGGAGGAAATGATGTAGTTCTATTTCAATTAAAAACATGTATTTAAAAAAAACTGAGAATGAAGTCTAGTGTGGCGGCACACACCTTTGATTCCAGTACTCAGGAGGCAAAGGCAGGCAGATCTCTGTTTAAGGTCAGTCTTGTCTACAGAACTAGTGCTAGAACAGCCAAGGTTCCACAAAGAAACCGCCTTTAAAAAAATCAAACACCAAACAAAACAAAAACCCCTACCCCCACCACCAAGGGTGGTGAGAAAGGAGGGAGGTAAAATATAGGTGGACAGTAAGTTGTGAGGAGGCTGAGGTATTTGCCCAGTCAAAGCACCACAGAGAAGAACCCTCTGGTCCCCTGCTGCAGCAGGCCCAAGGGCATCTGGCCCTCCCTGGACAGGCCTAAAGCCTCAGGGATGTCAGAATTCTCTAAGTCCACTCTGCTCTAATATCTTGGCCACACTTGTGATTCTATCATGTCCATTATCTTCACTGTGCTTATTCCACACCATTTTTTTGTTTGTTTGTTTCACTTTTCTGTTTTTTGTTTTTTAAACTCCCTCACTCTTCTCCAACTTGACTGGCTAGCCCAGGGGTGGGGGTGCAGACCCCACGTCTGGCTTTGCTCACCAGCCTACTTCACGTGGGTATTTCTCACTTGACAGACAGCAAGGAAAAGTGCTCACTTACCTTTACTAACTTCTCATTCCACTGCAGTCTTGTGCAGACACTCTTCATAGGAAGTTAAGTCAACACCTAAAACTACATGGTATCACTGTGTCCCTTCATCTTCTCAATTCCTGCCTTTCCCACTTCTCTGTTTTACTCAGTTTTATAAAGCCATTCCAAATCACTGTACAACTGTATCGTCCTACATTACCATATGTGAACAACCCTGACAGAAGACCAAGACCCAGAATATGACCGTCCATCAAAAGACCCCATGGAAGTCTAGCGATGCTGCTCAAGGACACTACTTATGCTAGCAGCATAAATAAGGAATGCTTTGCAAGTGGGATTATTTCCTCTAAAGATTCAATATAAAAATATACAGGGCACAGAAACAGGACACAGTCATTAATAAGTTCCAAGCTATGTGCTATAGAATCCCCAGATCTCTGTCAGGCACCAGGCTGAATACCCGACTCCACCATTTTCTTCAGGATTCCTGTGGATGATAAAGTCCACATTCTAGTTACCACCGTATTCTCATCAAAATTCTACCACTTCAACTCTCAGTGAAGGTGCCAGGCCCTCACTGTTTATACCGGAATGATCTGTATGGCTTGTTATTTACCTCTGTAAGCTTTCAACTACTATTTCAACAAGCTATTGCCAAGGCGACTGGCTGCTCTCCACAAACTGACAGTAAGGGTCTATTGCTGAAGACAACACTTACATACCTCACTGAACACAGGAAGCCGAGCCTAGGGGCAAACCAAACACTCTTGTTCTGCTAAAGGAACACAGCAATAAAATAGCTCCAAATGACATTCTTTTATACCAATCGATCAGTACCTCAATCAGCCATCACCAACAAAGCTTCTTCTTGCAGTGGATGGCAACAGAGACCCACAACTGGACAGTGTGCATGGGGTAAGAAAATTTCGAAACACTCAA
The DNA here is from genome assembly GCF_018167655.1 of Microtus oregoni. Taxonomy (NCBI): domain Eukaryota; kingdom Metazoa; phylum Chordata; class Mammalia; order Rodentia; family Cricetidae; genus Microtus; species Microtus oregoni. The sequence continues at coordinate 24,598,753 of NW_024543071.1, forward strand.
TCCTAAAGGGGATGTCTTCATCAATCCCTCCCCCCATAGCTCAGAGACCTATGTGAAAAGACTGGAAAAGCCAGAGATGACAGAGGACTCTATGGAAATTGTCTCCAGACACAGCAGGACTGATACACATATGAACTCAGGGATTGCTGAGAACATGCACAGGACACTGATACACATATGAACTCACAGAGACTGTGAGACCTGTATAGGTTCATGTCAGATGAGGCCCTCACTGAGAGGGGGAAGTGGACACAAGTTCCCAGCCCTAACCAAGAAGCTATCTGCAATAGATCCCACTGGCTATATTATCCGCACTTCAGAGTAGGCCCCATGCCCAGGAGTAACAGCAGATGGTCAACACAAAATAAACTCCATGGTATTTTTGTAGACTTTCTGTCTCATTGGCGTGGGAAGTCCTTCTGTACATGCATTGCTTTTATTGGTTAATAAAGGAGCTGTTTTTGGCCAATGGCTTAACAAAGTATAGCCAGACTGGAAGAGATACACATATATGTATATATAGAGAGAGTAGGCAGAGTCAGTGAAACACCACGTAGCCGCCAGAGGGGAAAGATGCAAGATGCCAGCTGGAGTCTTGTGGTAAAATATAAAATAATAAAAATGAGTTAACCAAAGATGTAAGAGCTAGCAATACACTAAAGTAATTGGCCAAGCAGTGATTTAAATAATATAGTTTTTGTGTGATTGTATTCCGGTTCTGAGCGGCCAGGAACAAGCAAGCAGCCTCCTACAACATCTCATATTGCTCTGTTTGCACTTTTTATCTTACTGGTCTTTTACTTGTATATTTTGGTTTCCGAGTTTGCATTTTTGTAGGTTATCTTGTGTGTGTGTGTGCATGCAAATGTGCATACACGGGTGAGTTTCGTGGGTTTTTTTGTGGTTTATTTTTTAAAAAGAGAAAGCAAGAGCATGGAGCTGGGTGGGTAGGCAGGTGAGGGGAGAAGTTCGGGAGGGGGACATGTACTCAGACTGACTACACTGTATAAAAAATTCTAAATAAAGAATGGCAAAAAAGGAAAATGTCAGCAAATCTTTTTATGGAAAATATTTCTTTATAATGTATTTTAACAGTGTATGCTCCAATGTTAAAATAAATGTTAAAATGCTATTTCAAGCATCTAACTAGAAGTTCATGGTTGATCAGGAAAAGATTTTAAAAATAATTTTTGCTTATAACTAGTTATGTATAGTTCTACAATGTTTTGGTTTTCTTCAAAAAAGAGACTAATTTGGGTTTTTTTTTCAAAATTTGTTTCAGGGACATAAAATTTGTAGAAGACAGGAATTGGGAGATTTGTGCTTTGATCTTATCTCTCATAGTTGGCCATTTTTGCTAGAGAGATCCAAATACAAAAACAACACACAAATGTTAGGACTGGTGAAACAAAACAGATTGTGAGCCATGTTCAGGTACGTACAGATACAACAGGAAATAAATGTGCCTGACAGCCCATGCCAATGTGCACGCCTTAACCGGCTCTTCTCCCCAAACATCCACGGTTCAACCACTCTTCACCCCATCCCAAATCTTACTATCTTGTTTGAAGTCTGTCTTATAGGCGGCGCTGTGTGCACCTGTGCATGTGGAACCTTAACTGATCTGGTGTTCCTTGAACCTGTCAAACATACTCTCTGAACTTATTTGCTATTCCCTCTGTCTAGAAGGTTCTTCCCATATTCCTAGAGGTAGCTCAGTCCCCTAAAGTTTCTGTTAAAGTGGCACAGAGAGGTGACACTGCATCGTATAAAATCACCCGACCCTTATCTACAATCTGTTCCCTTTCAAGCCATTCACCGTCAAATATCCCTTCCCCGGATGTAAATTCCTTGATCAGAGATTTTATTTTGGGCACTCTTGTATCACCTGTATTTAGAACTGTACCTGACATATAGTAGATAATCAATAAATGTTTTCAATAACAATTAATTATTAACTTTTCAAATTAAATACAAGGCAAGGGAAATTAACCACAGAAGGCATTTCATAGTTAACTGCTAATTGAATGGCATGAGCCAATTACTATCCCAGAGGAATACCCATCAAAACCACGACAGCTTTTCCACAGTATATGTGACCAGACCTGATCGCAAGACCCCACAGGTATCAGTATGTTCAAGCAGCATTCAATAAAATTCTGTTTTTAAAATTAAATTATGATTAAATTATATGGGACATAAAATATATCATTTTACTTTCCAGGTGATTGTATCTGGCTCATCTGTTTGAAACCGTGAGTATGAATTCTATCTGCTCAGCAGGGGAGAGGAGCTCAAAGGAAGCTTTGACAAAAGGCAGTGCTGCTACATGAGAAACTGACAAGGCTTTGGGGTCGAATTCGGGTCCACCACAGTGGTAGCTGTGAGCCGGTCAGTGAAACGTACTTTTCACGTACATAAAATGTGGAGAGTCCGAATACTCTCTCCCCTATACCTTCTGCAAACCGCTTCAAGATACCAGAAAAGCTGTAATGATTTAGGTGCATACAGCATGGAGTTTACAACGTCTGACCAACAGTAAAGCAAGTCTACCGGAATTAGTTTCACTGAAATAAAATCGTACTAGCAGAAAGCACAGACGCGTAGACTCATACAAGTGATTATAAAAATGTCTCCTTCCCTCTGATAAGGCAGGAGACAATGAAGTCTTAGAAACTCTTCAGCTATGGTGCTACTTCAACAGTCTCAAACATGACAAGTTTCAGAATTAACAAGTCAACTCCCTAAAAGACAGGTGCTGTGCACAGGACCCCCCAGGAAGTGGGTCTGTGGACAAGCTGCATTCCTACTAGCTTCTCAGGAAATGCTGACAATGGTATGACCATATGCAAGTCTAACTCCTTTAGGATCATTTAAAAAGACCTGAACTAGTTCACTTTTTGCAAATTCATAGTCACTTAAAGCCCTTTTAGAACATTTTATAGTCCGTTAGGATTCAACTGAAAGGAAAACATGCTCATGACATCCCAGTGACAAAGATTCTGAAAGTTAACTTGGAAATAATTCTGAGACTGCTTTGTAAAACTTAAAATCCAGACAAAAACAAAACACAGCAGTTTTAAAGGAACAAACAGAAATAAATTTTGATGAGCAGATGACACAAATACGTACATGTATGGAGGCATTCTGTCACTGTTGTGGGCTTGATCAGATAGCCTTTACAGATGTAGCAGGTGATGTAAGGATTGAAATCTTTCACCAAGTGTTTCCTTTGGGTAGCCATTCGTGGTTTGCCGGCGTCACCAGTTCAGGCAAAGAGGGGCACTAAGTGGATGCAAAGCTGGTCCAGTAGCTGGCGCAATGTTCTTGTAGGCGTCCTGAGGCATGAGCATGAACACCCAGCCTGCGCAGGGTCACTGACCATCACTCCTCCTGGCAGGGCTGCCTTTTCATATCTGTTTCCAAAACCATAGAGAGAAGGCATCAAATTCCTTGGACTTTGTTTAACATCAGGGTCAGTAAGTTTGCAGGGTCTAAATTTGGAGAGCAGAACACAACCTTTATTGTACTATTAACCTGTCAATCTATTATAAGTTAACTGAGAGTAACAAACTCACCCAGTTCTGAAGCTCAACTATCACCTCCACTCACGGCACCAAAAGCTACTGAGTCCAGTTAACAGCACTCCTCAACAGCACTGCATTTTACTGTCTCCCAGGAGCTTCTACCAATGCAAGGCACAAAGGCTCAAACTGAAATCACTGACCCACCTACCAAAACTCTGTCTACTTGGCACTCGCCAACTAGTGAACACTCAAATCAAGTTGATGTCCATTCCAAATAGATGCCCTCCAGACAGGCCACCTTCTATTCTGCTACCAGCTCTGCTCTATCCATTACATTTAGAGCTTCTCAGAAAACGACAGCGCTTCCTCTTACTAGCAGATAAGTCTGCTTTTTAGCCTGTCCCATGAGAGGTAACCACACTTCTGGTTGACGGTACCCTGGCCTTCAACCCTTCAGGTAGACTGACACGATCACTCCTCTCCATCATGGGCTCTGTAGGCATGTAGCTTCCATCCAACATGACTTTCCTTTCGACAGCTGCAGCCTACTTAGCCCGAGACTTCCACTCGAATGCTGTCCAGGGTAATCTCTAAGGCTTACTTCTCCCTGGTTACACTTTCTTTCATTTTGATTTACAACTATCATTCATTCATTCATTCATTCATTCTTGTTTTCCCCAGGATTGATTTTCATATGGCCCAGGCCTGTTGGGATGACCTCGAACTTCTGATCCTCCTGGTTCAATGACTTCAGAGCGCTGGCATTACAGGTGTTTGCCACTCCCAGATTTCGCTGTGACAGGGAACAAACTCAGGCAATGTGCATGCTAGGCTACCAACACTTATTCTTTATCTCTATCAGAAAGTGTCAATAGAAACCAGTCACCCTTAATAGATATATAATCTAGGGAATGCACTTTCTTTAAGTCTCAAGGGGCTGTTTATTTTGTTGCTTTTAATTGTAAAATAACGCTAAGAGCTCCAGCTACTTAGAATGGCGTTTTACAGTGAGAGTAAATAGTGAGAAATTGAAGATACGACATTAATTTTTCTTGCAACTTTACGTTACTTAGGTTATTTTAAAAGTTTTGCAAGTTCCTTACAAGAAAGATGCCCTTAGAAAATAACGCCAATGAAGATGCTGATTTCACTAAGTTCATTTTCCGGACGGGAACTTTTCTCCTATCTTGGCTGTTAGCTCATAAGCAAGGATAAAATAACTGGAAAGGTCTAGAAGGAATCATTCCACCAGCACACACCCACTGTGAACGTCCAAGACAGAGACTGAGCGTCTATCCCTTCGGGGGAAATGGTGTTAAGGATATGACAGAAGGTATAATTTAATTAATTGCAATCTCAGGATTCTGGCCTTAGCCCTTCGTGACCTTCAGAAAAGCATTAACATCCTAGCCTGGGTCTCCGCTCCTTCTCTCTGCTTGCCCTTACTCCCAAGACTTACTGGTGCGCTCCGACCTGTGGGAAACGCAGTCCCTCCGGATCCAAGCCCAGAGCCCTGTCACCGAGACGCCGAAAGGAAGCGAGGGCTTGCGGTGTCGCACAGGCGGCCCAAGGCAACTTTTCCGCGTCGGGAGGCGCGGGTCCCGGAGGTTCAAGCCCTCCCGCCGCTTAGCAGGTGCTCCGCCGGGGCGCCGGGGCCACTCGCGCCGAGACCACGGGACAGGACAAGTTGCCGCGGGCCGGCCGGGTCGCCCCCGAGCGCAGAGCCCGAGCCCCGCACGCCCGCCCCGCCCCCGAGCAGCTCGGGCTCCAGCGCCCGGCGCGGCAGGTGTCTGGGACGCCGCGGTCGCCGGCGCAAACTTGGCGCGCGGCCGGGCCACCCCCGCGCGTACCTACCCAGCGGCCGCCGCCGCTCCTCAGCCCGCCGGCGCGCCCGCCTCCGAGCCCGGGAAAGCGAAAGAGAAACAGCGCCCGCCGCGGCCTGTCTGGTCCCCGCGCCCTGTCCGCCCTCCCCCAGCAGGCGGGAGCGCGCGGGCTCCACGGGGCCACTCGGCTCTGGCGCGATAGGGCGCGGCGAGCCTCGGGGCCAAGCCGGTGCCGCCTCCAAGGGCAGCTCCACCCACCTCCAACCGCCAGAGCCTCCCGCCCGCCGGCCACGCCCCGTCCCCACGCCCTTCCTCGTGGGCCCCGCCCCTCGCCGCCGGCTCGCCGGTGCTCCTCCTAGGCGCCTGGGCCACCCTGCTTGCCCTGCCCCCCACCCCTGTCGCTCCTGTGCGACGACACGTAGTTGTGGCCAAATTTTATCTCTGTTCTTCTTATCCTCGCCCCCATATCTCCCGGTTGTTTTCATTATAACAATGACCAGTACGTTTTTTTTTTCCCTGGCGGGTTCAAAAGCAACGGTCAGTGTTGAGACTGCGTCACCCCACTAAATTTTCTCCGTGGGGTCAGCGAGATGGCTCAGCCGGTAAAAGCCCTTGCTGCCACGCCTGAACACTTGAGTTCAGTCCCCAGTACTCCACGGCGGGAGATGAGAACGGACAGAACGACTCCTGCAAGTTGTCCACTGACCTCCACAAGGGCGATGTGGCACAAGTGCTCCCGCACACATCCATAGAAATAAATATAATTTAAGATATCAAAAAAAAAAACCCCACTGGATCCACGGGGGTGTGGTGGAGATGAAGACATACCTTGCTATGAACCTTATTTAGAAATCACTATTTGAACTTGCTACAATAAGATGGGTCCAGCAGTCATCCTCACTGGCAAACACAGGTAGACTGGAAATTTGTCGTGAGGACGGTAAGTGCTAAAAATTGATGACTGTTTGCAAGGTTCAAAACAAATAACCCCCTCCCTGCCCCCAGTGCTCTTTCTTGGCGGACTTTGAGATTTCCAAGACACCATTCACCGAAGGAAAAGAAAGATTCCTTGAAAGGCGTCCTGTACTCTTCATGCGATCCTTTTCCACTGCTTTTGCCAAACTCAAATTCCTGCTACTACAACTGTGCTAAGCATGAGCTAGAGCCGGTCCTTCACTCCTTAGGCGACTTTACTCCAGGACTCCTAGGATCCTAGGCAAACCAAGGTAGCCTAGGATCACTTACTGACCAAACATAAAAGGAGCATTTTCCAAAGGGCAAACTGCGAAGGTTCGATCTCACACACCAGAAAGGAAAGAAAAAAAGTTGCAATTCCATCACCTCTTTTGTGAAAGCCAGAGCAAAGGTGGCTAAAGAATTCACAGGGAATGCGGAGCATTTGCATTATCCCCTGGAGACAGACAGGCAGCACCTCTGGCTAGAGACAGAGTTCTGGAGATGGCCAGAGGACCAAACCAACAAAGCCAGGCACACAGGCTTCCGGAGACACATCTCAAACTTAAAATGCACCAAGTAGAACAAGAAACTTTAGAAACCATCCGCATTACGACTAAACTTAGATAAACTGGATGAAAGTAAAACAAACTCAGTTGAATACTGCCACCGAAAGAATACATCTTCACAGAGAACTTTAAGTGATTTCTTTATAATCTTCTTAAAGACTTTTGCAAAACTATGGTTCCAGGATAGGATGACTTGCACGAGACACAGCAATTACAGTAAGCAAAAGAAAACAAGCCATGTCAAGTGACTATAGGCTTCATGTCTTTCAGATGGAACATATCCAAATGGGAAAAGCCAACCTATTTCCAGTCTATTTAAAATATGCACTGGAAGATTCTACTAAAATATTACATGGAAGAACCTGTTGCGCACACTATAGTGTATACAAAATGGCCCAATACTGTTGCAGCTTGTGTCTGAAATTATTTTAAATGTCTTTTGTTTTCCAGAAGTAACAGTCTGTGAAACTCAAGGGAAATGCAATTGGTGATCAATAAATAATCTACCCAGTATTTTCAGAAATGATCTTGATCATGGATTCTAGCAGAGAGGGAGGGTCCATACTTATGCCGCGGGCAGTCCCTGGAGATGGACGCAGCGAGTATGATGGTGGGGCTGAGAGATGGGATGGAGGAGAGTGTCTTAGTCATTCTTATACTGCTGTGAAGAGAAACCATGACCGCAGTGACCCAGGGGAAAGCATTTAACTAGGGGTCTGCTTAACGCCTCAGAGATTTAGTCCACCATCATCATGGCGAGCAGCATGGTGGCAGGGAGCGTGGTGGCAGGCAGGTGGGGTGCTGTAGACACAACTAAGAGCTATAGCCTGATCCCTACAGGCCAAGAGAGAGAATGGGCCTGGCAAGTGTTTTTGAAACCTTCCTCCCCAGTAAGATACTTCCTCCAGCCCTCCAGCAGCAAGGCCACAGCACTTAATCTTTCTAATCCTTCTCAAATATTGTCACTCCTTGACGACTAAGCGTTCGAAATAGATGATCCATGGAGGTCATTCTGAGTCAAACCACCAGTTTGTGATTTATTCTCTCTTCTTAGCAACCACCTGGATTCTCTCACCCCAAAACAGAATAAAGAGAAACAACACACACACACACACACACACACACACACACACACACACACACACATGCGCGCGCGCCCTCCAAACCCCAAACACTAGAGCAATGCTAGTGTACATTCCAACTTCTGACTTCATTTTACAGACAGAAGGCCAGCACCAGAGAAAGCGCAAACCCACAATCACAGTTGATTTGGGGTGCGCCAAGTCCAAAACAAAAATGTCAGTTCAGTTTTATTTACACCCTTTGGAAATTCCCAAGTACAAGAAGTTATGGGATATATAGTAAGCAGAATAACTTAGAAACAACTCCAAAATGTGGGAGGGGAAAGCAAGTTACGGCAGCTATTTTCACCACTAATTAATTAGTAAGTCAATATCAGCTGATTTTAGTGGTATAACTTTTTTGAAAACTAGGGAGATATATTCCCGAGAATTGAATGAATTAATTGATGGCCTGTTGCAGGATATTTGATTGCACTGTGAAACCCCAACACTGTGTTAATAAAATTAACCTTGAATTAGGGGACGAGCCAACGACTAGTTGACAGGAATTAGCCACAGAGAATATGGAGGAGCAGGGATATGAGTAGAGAGACACACAGGAAAGGAGTAGGGAGGGACATGAGGTTCAAAGGCCCTTTTGGTTTGAGGTAGATGAAGAGAAGCTTTCTTGCTGGGTCTCCAGGAAAAAAGGAAGGGCAGCTGGTTGTTTCTCAGCCTTTCTAACAGGTTTTTCGCCCCAATATCTGACTCCTGAGTCTTTATTGGTAAATAGAATAACTTAGATAAAAACAAAAAGCCTTTTCATTTTAAAAATTATTTTATGTACCTCAATATGGGCTTTTAACAGTTATCTTTAATATATAAGCCACCTTCTGTAATCTAAATGTCTTTCTATAAAGAATGTGGAAAATATTAAAATTTAATGGAAGAATTCTATTGGACCCAAGTGCCTTTGTGTTATGACCATAAATATTATAGCTCAAAACCAATGACTGCCTAAAATTCCTGATGGAGAGCTGGGGGGGGGGGGCGGTGTGCTAAATGAAGGCATAGCTCTTCACCATCCTTGACCATGTCTTCTTTTCTCACCACGCCAGTTTCCACGACTGCCAAGGACTCTCTGCCCCCTGTCTCTCGAATCCCTACCCCTGCTTGCCCAGGTCACTACCATCTTCCCTTCATCCCACCAGACACAGAGCTGCTACTCTGTGGCCCTCATCAGAGCCACAGGACTCCTAACAATAGGGTGCCACATCCTGCCCCCACCTTTAAAAAAGCCCCGAGTTATTAAGCGAACTCCAAAACAATTGATAAGGCCACCCTAGATTCCTGTCACCTCCACAGCCCCTCTTGACTTCCAGGATCCAAGCCTCAATGAACCCCTTTGACTTCTGGATAGCTAAATGTTTTTCTTACAATTTGGTACTCTAATCTAATAATCCCTTTGCTCCATCTTGCCCCTGTTAAGTCTGAACAAATCTTTTGTATTTTTTAGGTACCCACTTATTCCACAGAGTATCTCCTGGAGATATCCAAAGCTCCGAGGAGCCTTCTCTACAGACACAGACCACACATACATTTACATGGCAACCCATTTTCTTTGCATGTGTCTGTGGTGTGCACATTTTTAACCTGTGTGGGTACAGGTGTAGAAGTATGTGCATGCATGTGGAGGCCCAAAGCTGACACCAGGTATGTTCCTTCGTCACTTTCCACCATATTCATTGAGCTGTATTTCTAAAGGAATTTAGAGATTGCTGATACAATGGATGGACCACCTGTCTGTCTCCTAAGCATCAGCATCACAGGTGAGAACTACCCAGGATGTATGCAGATACAGGATCTGAACTCTGATCCCCATGCCTGCCTGGCGCATGCTTTACCTGCCATGTCACCGTCTCAGCCCCAAGTACCACATACGTATTCTTTCAAATCACCTATCCTTCTGACTTCAATTGTTCCATTTATTTAGTAGTCTGAACTAGAAGATGAGCACAGTGTATTTGCCCTGGACTATCCAACCCCAATGCAGGTGACAGAGAATAGCACTCACTCAAAGAAATGTTTATTAAACACAGAACAAAACAAACAACAACCGAAACCCAAATAGTTACATTTGAGGATGGAGCCTCTACTTTATTTTTTTTTATTTTTTTGATTTCTTCTAGGGAGAATCTTAACAGAGTATGATAAAGGTATAATCCCTGACTTCTAGGACAGTTAATTAAAATCACACCAGGGAGTGAAGACTTAGCCACAAGACCGAGTTATATAGAAATACACCAGATTTGTTAACGGTGTTAAACAGAACATGACCAAATGGTAAGAATGCCAGGGGAAAGGAGCCACATTATGTAGGGGTCAAGAGATCAGTCCCGTGTGCCCACCGTGCCTGTGAGAAAGGCCAGCAAGGCACAGTCCCAAAGGCTAGGATCTGAGGAACAAATGGAAAAGTCAGAAAGGAGGAAAAACTACAAACAGTACACTACAAACAAGCAGAGAAACGCCAGAGACAAGACTGAGTACCAGTCCCAAACAGTAAACACGTTTTCTTTTTTGTTGTGTGTACCTGGGTATGTATGTGAGGGTGCGTTCACGTTAGCATCATGCTCCTCAATCCCTCCTCATCTTCTCTTTCTGAGACAGAGACTCTCACTGTACCCGAGTCACTCCAACTGGCTACACTAGCTGGTCAGTGAGCTCTGGGGATCCACCCTTCTCTGTCCTCCCTGCCCTAACAAAACCTGCTTTTACATGGGTGACGGTGCCCCAATTCAGGTTCTCAAGCTTGCACGGCTGCTACGTTAGCCACGCAGCCAGCTCCCTGGCCCAGTATTTTAAAGCATTTGAATGTACTATGCTCAGATGAACAGTCAACACTTTCTTCTCTTTGCAAAGTGTGTGTGTGTGTGTGTGTGTGTGTGTGTGTGGTGGTGGTGGTGGGTGGTGGTGTGTGTGTGGGAACCTATTTTTCTTTACTCTCGTGTTAATGGCTGGATGGAGCAAGTTCAGGGAATTCCCCAAGACTAAAGAACAGAACTGAGGGGCTGGAGAGATGGTTCAGCTGAGAAGAGCACTGGCTGCTCTTCCAGGAGACCTGGGTTCAGTTCCCAACTTGGATTCCGACTAGTGGCTCGCGACTGTCTGTAACTTTAGTCTAGGGGATCCTATACCCTCTTCTAGCACTCAGCACTGCACGTATGTGGGGCACGGGTATACATGCAGGCAAAACACACCAAGAAGAGAATTTAAATAGTTTCAAACTGTAAGGGAAACTGAGTTTCTCCAATCATCAGGGCTGAGACATTTCAAATCATATCCATGAAATGGCAGGAGGTTAAAGTCCTGGGGCTATAAATGTGCAGGAGATTTGAAGACAGACACTAAGAATAATCCCCCGAATCTCCAGGCAGAGTATTCGAAGTGAGGAGACGCAGTAAACTCCAGCAACGTGGAAAACCAAATACCATAAGGGTAAGGTCCAGGAAAAGTTTTGATTTCTATCGGTAGCTGGGGGTTAGAATTAAAGAACAGAGTAGTGGCAAGAGACCAGTTCTGTTCTCATTTACTTTTTATTTTAAAAGTCTCTACTTAGCACGCACACTGCCCTATGCGAGCAGCTGTGCTGTGGTGAGTCTTCACTCACCTCAACAGGAAGTGACCTCCACAGCGGGGAGGTCAAAGGACACATTTTACAAGTCGCTTCTCTCCTTTCACCATAGGCTCTGAGATCGAACTCAGGCCATAGGCTTGGGTGGCAAGCACTTTTTCCTGATGAGCCAGCTTGCTGGCTCGAGAACCTGTATTTTGGTAGGCAGGGTAAGTCAGTTCCATCAGCTTGGTGTTCTTTCTACGAAAACGGAGATTATTTCTTCCTTTGGTGAAGGGAAGCATTTGGTATCAAATGCAGGGCCTTATTCTGCTAGGTAAGGGCTCTGACCTATGAGCTATAACCCCAGCAGAACACCGAGGCCATTTCATCATCTTGTCCAGGGCATGACAGAAGGAGAAAGAATGTTGCTGGCTAGGAGACACTCCTTCCTCTATCTCTGACTCACACCCAAGTTTTAAAACAAAGACGGGGAATCGTAAACATTTCATTAGGAAACTAGTGTCCATGAAGGTTCTAATAACTAGGTCAACATTAAGAATTTACTTCCCTCTAATGAGGGAGTAATAGAATTCTCCCCACCAGGAGAGACGGAGATACGGATTCTCCATCCAGGGATCAGAGTTAATGAGTCCTCACTTGAGCGCTATCTGGTGTTTCCAGATCCGCTAGGATTAGCAGGATTCCTAAGTCCAAAGGAAGAAAGGCCCAAGGAGGAGATCGGGCTTCAGGGAGGGTCCACAGTGAGCAGCTGACTGGCAGGTGATGCAGTGCTGGCGAGCAGGAAAGCAGCCAGCGGGAGGAAGAGGTGGACAGCAGGAAAGGAGAGGGCAAGGCGCCAAGAGGGGAAGCTCTTCTCTCTCATTCATAATTCGGTATTGGACCTTGAAGCTCAGACAGCGGGGAGGAGGGAAGGGAAAAAAATGACTCTTCAAAAACAAGAGGTAAAATTAGTTTATCTGTTATTTTCAGGTATTCAAGAAGTTAATAATTGACTCAGTACAGCTCGCTCGCTCTCTCTCTCTCCCTCTCTCTCTCTCTCTCTCTCTCTCTCCCCCTCCCCCAGGTTTGTGGAAAGCCAGAGATGGGGTCTGATTGAAAGCAGGGAGACATGAGCTAAAATATAGGATGAAAACTTGTGACTCTTGAATTTCAAAATCATGAACCTCTGAAGTCACGGAAACTTCCCCCTCATAGTTCAAGAGGAGATAAAGAGCATCTCCCTGGGATGTGACCACTGCTGGGGAGTACTGCCTTAGCCAACTAGAGAAAGTCTTCCTGGTTACAAAATCTGTAGCATCTTCTCCACAAAAAGCAAGGAGGGAAGCCCCAGTTACCTTAAGTAAGGCAGCTTCTGGGAATACAAACTAGCTCCACAGGCATACAGTGAACAAGGGCATAGCATCTGCTACTACTGCCAGTTCTTTTTTTTTTAATTAATTATTTATTTATTAAAGATTTCTGCCTCCTCCCCGCCACCGCCTCCCATTTCCCTCCCCCTCCCCTGATCAAGTCTCCCTCCCTAGTCAGCCCAAAGAGCAATCAGGGTTCCCTGCCCTGTGGGAAGTCCAAGAACCACCCACCTCCATCCAGGTCTAGTAAGGTGAGCATCCAAACTGCCTAGGCTCCCACAAAGCCAGTACGTGCAGTAGGATCAAAAACCCATTGCCATTGTTCTTGAGTTCTCAGTAGTCCTCATTGTGTGCTATGTTCAGAGAGTCCCAGTTCTTAAAACACAACAGAGACTTATTCAATGTTTGCAGAATGGATCCACGAACAAACATACAAACAGGGAAAGAAATGGCCTCCACCTTTGCAGGAGAACTGCTTGTGTTCAAATCATGATACAGTCATGTCTGGGTTTATATTCCAGACCAAACAACCATCTATGCCTCAGTTTTCTCATCGCGTAAATGGCCCTAATAGAAAGAAGTACACATCACATAGGAGTTACATGACTTATGTGGATCATGCCACGGATACACTGATTACATAGTCAATGGACAGACACATTCTGAATTAACTTGTAATTCCTACACCTGTACTGCTTCCTTCTATGGAGATACACCAATAATGGAACATTTGGACCCAATTTAACTCCCTGGTTCCAAACAAATCCATAGGACAAATTTCTTCATACAGTTGGCTTGCTTTTAATATACAGCAGGAAGTGAAGCTAGTTAACCAAATTTACCTGCAATAGGTCTGCTTTCCACACTCTAGGAAAGCTAAGACCGCTATTTATGAGGCGAATGAGTAAAATAAGTCTTGGTTAAACTGGCTATCCCAAGGTGAAACTGAGAAATGGATGTGTGTGTGTGTTTGTGCGCGTGCACGCGTGTGTACTTTCATACATATTCAAAACTCTATTTCCCTGCCTGGAAACGTCTTTGGGAGGCAGAATTGGCTGAAACATGATATATTTAGAAAACCTAGCTGTGTCAATTATATTCTTCTCTGGAAAACGTTTATGCAAACAGGAAAAGAATGGTCAACAAGGAGAAAAGAAAAGGGGAAAGATGAAGGGGAAGACTGGCCGTGTGTCATCTGTACTACACAGGGCTAGGAGATGCCGAGCTAGGGCAAGTACTGAGCTGAGCCACCAGGGCAGAAGGTTTCGATGCCTCCCGGGAGCCGTCATCCTTCCTCTCCAACTCTGATTCCAGTGCTCAAGAGGCCCGCTGAGCACTCTTTTCTCTTCCCTTCTCCAGATATTAAGTAAACTCTTTGACCTGCATAGTATTCTTCTTCCTATGTCTGATGTTATTTTCTCTTGAAAATTTATACTTAGAGAATTCTCAATAAAGGAAACCCAGATGGCCGAGAAACACTTAAAGAGATGCTCAACATTTTCTTAGCCACCAGGAAATGCAAATCATATCCACCTCACACCTGTCAGAACGGCTAATATCAATAACGCAAGCAACAGCTCATGTTGACAAGGATGTAGAACAAGCGAACACTCTTCCATGGGTGGTGGGAATGCAGACTTGTACAGGCACTATGGAGATCAGGATGGTAGTTCCTTAGGAAGATGAGACTCTACCTCAGGATCCAGCTCACCACTCTTGGTCACACACCCCAAGGATGCTTCATCCTACAATAGAGACACTGGCTCAACCACGTTCATTGCTGCTTTATTCATAACGGCCAGAAATTGGAAACAACCTAGATTCCCTCAACAGAAGAATAGATAACTAAAATATGATACAATTGCACAATGGACTATTGCTCAGCTATTAAAAATGACAACATGAAACTTATACATAAATGAATGAAACTAGGACTAGGACTGGGCGATGGTGGCGCACACCTTTAATCCCAGCACTTGGGAGGCAGAAACAGGTGGATCTCTGTGAGTTCGAGACCAGCCTGGTCTACAGAGCTAGTTCCAGGACAGGCTCCAAAGCCACAGAGAAACCCTGTCTCGAAAAAAACCAAAAAAAAAAAAATATTGGAACTAGAAAAAAATCATCCTGAGGTAATCCAGATCAAGAAAGACAAATATGGTATGTATTCACTTAACATGTGGACACTGCCTGTTAAATCAATGGCAATCAAGCTACAATCCACAGAATCACAGGTTATGTATAGAACAAGGGTCTAGGGGTGACAGCTAGGTCTCATTAAGAAAGGGAAATGAAATAGTGATAGATAGTTCAGGGGGCTGTAATAGGAGGATCCAGTGGGGAGTGGATGGGAGAGGATGATCAGGGCCAGCTAAAATTAAGGGCCATTTGAAGGGTAGTATGGAAAGCTAATACGGTAGAAGCCTCCTAAAATATATACATATGTGAAAGTGATCAAATGACATCACCAAACAGTGGAGGAGACAGAGCCCCAACTGGCCATCTCTGGCCAGCAAACAAAGCTCCCATTATTGTGACTGGTTACACCAAATAGAGTTGCTGGCCAAAGCAGGCCCACAGGAATCCCCAAACAACCCAGGTCAAGATGATAGGTTGCTCCCTACAAAGTTCCACAAGGTCCCATTGCTGAAGACAATACATAGACAACTCACTGACCATGGAGAAGTTGAGTAGGCGCCTACCTAGAGCCTTCATCCCTTTGTGCTAGCGTCTTTGGTACAGGAAGGTACTGTGCATGCTATTAAAATAAGTAAGTAAGTGGATGGATGGACGGATGTAAACTCCAAGCCAGCCACAGTCCCTTTGATCTACACAATGGTGCCTGCCTGCACGATATGCTTAGGTAATGGTGACACAAAGCTTGTGGGAGTAACCCAGCCAATATCTGATTTAAGGCCCACTCCAAGAGATGAAACCCATACCTGACAAGTTTGACCAAGAACCAGAGATTAGGTAGCCCAGGGACCTAGGCTAAAACCAAATATTACTGGTATAAAACAACAACAACCATAGCAATAAAATGACTCCTAATGACATTTTGCCATACTCATAGATCATGACCTTGCTCAACCATCATCAGAGAAGCTGCCTCCTGCAGCAGATGGGAACAAAACAGAGACCCAAAGTCAGACCATGCAGAGAGTAAATCACCTTGGAACACTCAGCCCCAAATGGAATGTCTCTAGCAAATCCCTTCCCTCAGGGCTCAGGGAACTCTGAGGAACAGAAGATAGAAAGAATGTAAGAGTCAGTCAGAGGGAATGGAGGACAGCAAGCAAAGAAGGCCCTGTAAACAAACCACCATGGTAAAAGCTCGCATGAGCTCACCGAGTGAGGCAGCCTACACAAGGTCCTCTGCTGCCAGTTTAGCGTTTCTATGGGATTCCTTAGTATGCGAATGAGCAGGTCTCTGATTCTCATGTCTTTTCTTGGACTCTTTTCTTTCTGTTTGTCTTGTCCAACTCTGATGTGCTAGTTTTCATGTTATCTTATATTTTACTATTATCCCTTAGAAGCCTGTTTGTTTTCTAATGAGAGACAGAAGGGGAGTGGATCTGGAGGGGAGGGAGGGTGGGGAGGAACTGGGAGGAACAGAGGGAGGGAAAACTGTAATCAGGATATTATGTGAGAAAAACATCTATTTTCAATAAAAGGAAAAAATAAACAAAAACAAAAAAGGTAAAATTACCAACCAAGTGTAAGTTCCCCAGCAAGTCATTTCCAAACCCTGGATTTATAAAATTCTTTTAGTTTTGGGATAATCACTAAGGATCCTTCCAGATCTTCAAATTACATGCATGTGCAATTTGAAAATATTACCTTGAGGAGGGGAAACAGTAAGCACTGCATTGTGCCTGTGCTCGTATGTTCACATGTGCATGCAGGTATGTATACATGTGGAGACATGTCAGGATCCCTCCTCAGTGGCCTTATTCCATGTTATATTTTGACATGAGGCTCTCACTGAACCTGGTGCTCATCACTCTGTCCAGGGTTCTAGTTTACTTCCTAGCACTGCAGTACTCTGACCAAAAGCAGCGTGGGAAGGAAATGATTTACTGGGCTAACCCTTCCCAGTCACAGCCCATTACAGGGAGGAAATCAGGGCAGGAAGTGAAGCAAAGGCCATGGAGGAACATGTTTGCTCCTCCCGGCTTGTTCCATTTGCTTGTTTATACTCCCCAGCACCGCCTGCCCAAGGATGGCCTCTTACAGTGGGCTGGATGCTTCCGCATCAATCAATCAATCAATCAATCAATCAAGAAACTGCCCCACAGGATTAGCTATGGGCCAGTCAGATGGGGAGAGTTTCTCAGTTGAGAGTGTCTCTTCTCAAATAACTCTAGATTTTGTCAAGTCAACAAAACAAAACAAACAAACAAACATCCCACAACAAAACTAACGAGCATAACGAATAGTGAGCTCTGGGGATCCACCTTTCTCTGCTTCCCCAGTGCTGGGATCAGGTGCATGCTAGTGTCCAGCTTTTGATATGTGTGCTGGGCTCCAAACTTCGATCCTCATGCCTGCAAGACAACAGCTTTGCCGACTGAGCCATCTTCCCAGCTCCCACAGTGCTCATTTCAGGTTTTGAGGACCACAGTAGTTTCTAAGATAACTACTCAACTTTGGCTCAGTAGGGGGAAAGGCTGCCAAATTAACATGTAAATGTAGGTGTGTTCCAATAAAACTTTATTTTAAAAAAAAAAATGCAGCAAACCAGATGCAACCATTGAGCAACAGCCTGTCAATGCCTGATCGGAAGAACACTTTCTATGGACATACACAGCTGGTTGCCACTTAAAAGTTTCTGACAATTCTGAAAAAATATTCACGACAATTTCAACTTAGAACATTGTGGTACAATGTCTATCATTGTATGAATTCTTATTTCCAGGCAATGGATAACATACACTGTTTCCCAAACGATCTCATCATTATCTTCACCACCCAACAGTCCAGGGCATTAGAAGCTATTGTTTTATTCTGCTCTGCTATGGTCTGCAATAATTTTTGAACTTTCTCCTGCGACATACGGAAGTCTTTCAAGAAAGTAACAACAAATGCCAAACTAAAACATTCTGTTCGTTTTGTTGAGGACTTTGGCCTCACACCTCTCATTTCAAAATATCCAGAAACCCCGGTGATGTTTAAAGGATACGTTCTCCCATTCAGTTTGGGATTCTGACCTAAGAGAAAGCAGGAAGCTATCTATTGCAAGCTGGCCCCACCTCAGCAAGTCGTGCTGGCGCGCCTTTTGAGGTAGCTTCAGCCTCACCCTAGCGGGCTCCAGCAGCCATACCCTGGAGGCCAAGGTGGGGAGAGCCCACCTTCTCTTTACCTCTGAAAACCAGCAGCTGCAACCAGGCAGGGTAATCTGAAGATAAGGACAGAGCAGCTGTGGAACTAGATCCTCCTCGATTAGCGGCAGTGGAGGAGGCAGATGCAACACTCTCTGCTCCTAGCTTTCCACCATGGCTATAATAAGCAACTTCGAGGCACTCTGCACACGAGCCACCAAGATGAAGGTCCATTCATTATCTCCACTATTGGTAAGGTCTAAGAGGTTTGGACAGCAAATAACTTCAATACTGACATTTTAATTTACTACATTAAGAAAGATGCTCCCAGATTCAAAGAGAAGTAAACCCACGTTCTCTATCCACTTAGCTTTCAGAAGGCAAGTGTTAAGAGCTGTGGCTCCCGAGTTGCATCTACAATGATACGTCACATCCTCAAATGCTAGGCAGGTGTGGGGTACCACAAGCTGCCAGGGAAGTTCACTGGGACTTACAAACTCTATGCTGGGAGATCACTTCCTTTAGAGTCTCCTGAATTCTTTGATCCTTTTTACAGAGGAGGTCTGAAGTTTTGAGTGAAACACTCATTTCTACTAGAAGGAAACTTTCTGGAATCAGAAAGGGACATCGAAGAGCAGACACGAGGTCCGCAGATCTGTTGAGACAGTTTGCATTAGAAGCATCCAACAACAGACTGGTCAGTAACGAGCCAAGTAAGCAGAATTTAGCTTTTAAGAGTTGACTCTGTAATCCCCACCCTTGGCAGTTATATAAACATTTCATGTCTTTCTTTTTGGTTTACTAACCTTGTAACTTTAATATCGCCACACCAACTGTTAAATACTGTCTGTCAAGTACTACACAGATTTATTCCAAAGGCCAGTGTGGGGAAGGAACTGTGTGATCTCCAAAAGAAATGTCAAAGCCTTTGAGTCTGATGAACTTAATTTTCTTTAGAGATAAGTTCTTTTAAAACTAGAACCAAGGTACAGTGAGCTCGGCTCACTACACAGGGCTGGCACCTTCTAAGAAGAGAGGAGATCAATGAAGAGCTATAACCACGCCAGGGATGCATCCACCAACGGGAGGGGACCTTTGAGCTAGAGAAAGCTTAAGGAAACTGATGCAATTTAGAACCAGGGTTATATGAACTGGGAGAGATCTGTCCAGTTACATACAAAACTGAGGTCCCTATAGGATGGGCTGGCACTGGGGCCAGTGTGACTCACAGACAACCACAGTAGAGTGGAGAAGCACAGGGTGAACTGCCTGGCCAGAGGGCTAAGGGCTGCAGACTCTTGTATCCCACAGCTGGAGAGAAAAAAAAGGGGGGCATGGATCCAGAGGGGCTTAACTGAGGTAAGCAGGGATGAAGCACAGTGACTCTGCTCATATTAGTGACTAGAAGTCAGAAAGAGTGCTATAAAATCAAATTATAGTACAGTTAATTCCAGACAGCCTTTTGGATTAATTCCTATCAATCAGATATTTCTATCTGGCATAAAACTGATTTGCACTAAGAGAGCCAAATAGTTGCTGTAATTGCTTCATATATATTTACACACATTTCTTTATACACGCATAGTATAAAGACAACACCTTTATACTACTTACTTTATACAATGTACTTTCTCAAGCATTAAAAAGACTTTTTTTTTTCTATTCTTGGTTTTTTGAGACAAGATTTCACTATGTTGCCCAAGGTGAAAGTAAGCTCACTATACAAACCAGGTTGGCCTCAAATTGGCAATCCTCCTGCCTTAGCCTCCAAAGAGCTGACATTATACCCACCCTTAACAACCACATTTTTAACTGGCTCATCATTTTACATTATCTAGCACAGAAATATCAAGATGAGCATCTTTCCTGGTATCAGAAAATGAGTGGCATAGTTGGAAGCCGATAACAGAAGCACTCGAACTTGTGAGTCTTGACACCTGAAAACACTTACGTTGAATCTAAGGAAATTACTTTTCCAGATATAGAATCTAATAATTTATCATTTCCATGATTGCTCTAAAGTTTTTTTTTTTAATTATGTGTATGGGTGTTTTGCCTGCATGTATGTGTCTGTACCGCGTGTGTGACTGGTGCCCACGGAGGCTAGATTAGGGTGTTAGATCCCTTGGAACAGAAGTTACAGACTGGGTCCCCTGGAAGAGCAGTCAGTGCTCTTAACCACGGAAACACCTCTCCAGCCCCCTTTAAATAATTTTTAACTTCCTAGTATCATTAATTTTGCCACTTTCTGTTTTTATGGTCATTGGTGAAGAATTTTAAGTGTATTTCTTTGAGTCTGTATGTTTCTGTGTGCATGTGTGTGTCCATAGGTGTGCACGTGTTTGGAAGCCGGAGGTCACCACTGAAAACCTCTGCTCCCTCTCTGCCTTATCTTTAGAGGCAGGGTCTCACGGAGCCTGGTGCTTATCTATTGAGTAGACTGGCTGGCTGGAGCTCGGAGACCTTCCTGTTTCTATTTCCCCACCCCCAACAGGAGCAGGTTACAGGTAGCTAGCTGTGAGCACAGGCACGTTTTTCCTTGCTGGGAATCTGCCCTCAGGTCCCCATGCTTGTGTGGCAAGGGCTTTACTGACCCAGCCCTTCCCCAGGACCATCAAGTGTATTTCTGTATCTTGTATAGTTTGGTGCTGTTGCTGCCAAAGCAGCTCATTTTCTCCCCTCCGAACGGGACGGGAGATTAAACCTTTGAGTGTAGGCTGCTCAGGAAGACCCTCCACATAAACCAGAGATGTGATCCAAGCTAACAGATACAAACAACACAGATATATAGCAAAGCAAGGCAGCGGGAGTTCTCCAGGGTATTCTAACTCCTCAACTACTAAACTCAACCATACTGGAGTACTAGATTGCTGGGTAAAAAAGTTGTCAGTTTACAGTAAAATGGCTGGTGAGGTGAAAAGGGACACAGACGGATGGATTCGATGTAGGACACAAAGAGGAAAGGCAACAACACACAGGAAAAAGCCAGCGAAATGGATAACAAACCATGAAAAAGTCCCAAAGAGGGGGGACAAAAACATCAGGGAACGTGGGATTTTGAAACAAATTTGAAACGTTACAAATAAAAACTCAAAGAATCAAATAAAAAACACAGTGAAAAACATCACCAATAGACTCAAACAAGCAAAAGGAAGATGATCAGGGATACATATACTACATTCAAGCATTAATAATGATAAAAATAAATGAGCATGACCACACTGTGTAAGAACTCTGAAATATAATCAAAAGGCCAGACTTACAAATATTTAGGTTAGAGCTACAATAAAGTCTAAAGACTTGGAGAGTCTATTCTACAAAATTACTTTTAGTATCCTGACAGGATACGTCCTCAGCTGCAGCCACTAAGAGCCCCTTTGTGCACATTCGCTATATTCCCTTGTAAAAGGTGGGTCTTGCCCACCTCCCTTCTCTTTCCTTCTTTCTTTTTCTTTATCTTCTGCCATTCTTGTCCCCAGGGACCAGTTTCTGCCTCCCTCTCTTTCCCCTCTCTCTCCTCTTCCAACAGGCCTTGTCGCATGGCATGACTTCTCTTTACGGTGTTTTAAAATAAATATAGTAAAAAAATTTCCAAAATGTAGGAAAAGAAAGGGATGCCCAAGCAGAAGAGGCATACAGAACTCCAAAGACATCAAAACAGAACCTTGCCATGACACATTATATTCAAGATGCCAAGAGTACACAGCAGTCAGGTATGGTGGGTGCACACCTTTAATCTCAGCACCCAGGGAAAGCAGAAGCAGGATAATCTCTTTGAGTTTAAGGTCATCTTGGTCAAATAGTGAGCTCTAGGTCAGCCAGGACTTCCTAGTGAGGCCCTTTCTCAATTAAAAAACACAAAAACAAACAAACAATCAAAGCCCAACTCTTTTGAAAAAGTAAATACGTCAGAGAAACACAAGACCTCACAACAGAAACCCAGGGACCAGAAACAGAGGGAGCAAAGCATTTCAAGTATGAAAACAAATGTCTGCCAACCAACTCTATCAGATCCAGCAAAGCTCTCTTAAAATTGTGAGGAAATAATAATATTCCAAGAAAAGCACAAACCAAGGCAGTGCACAATCACCAAAACATCCCGAAGAAGATATTTAAAGGAATACTATAACCAAAGAAGAGAACACAGGAAATAGTAAATTCCTAAGAGAAAAAGATGAACGAAGTCCTAGAGGGAATCTGTCATGCCCAATACAGAAAATCCCTGGTACTAATACAGAAGGAAACAATAACCGATCAAGAAGAAAACCAATAAAACCACAAGAGTTAGTAAACACCTCCTAATAATAATTTTAATCATTAATACCCTCATATCATTAATAAAGAGGGGCAAACTGGCTGATTAGATTAAAAATGAGAGAGGGGCATGGTGGCACATGCTGTTAATCTCAGTACCAAGGAGGAAGAGGCAGGTGGATTTTTGTGAGTTTCAGACCTGGTCTACATAATGAGAGTATTATAATAAATCCCACAAATCAAGATTACCAAATAAAAATTAATTTATTTTGTCTTCTAAGATCACAGTGAAATAAAACTAGAAATAAACAGCAAGAGAAATTACAAACAAACTAAGGAGATGAAACAACATACTCTTTTTTTTAATTTTGTTTTTTAGAGACAGGGTTTCTCTGTGTAACAGCTCTGGCTGTCCTGGAACTCATTCTGTAGACCAGGCTGGCCTCGAACTCACTGAGATCCACCTGCCTCGCCTCCCTCGCAAAGTGCTGGGATTAAAGGCGTGCACCACCACCGCCCAGCAACAACATACTCTTGAGTAACCAGTGGGAAACTGAAAAATTAAGAGAAAGAGTTAAAAAATCCCTACTATCAAATCAAAGTTAATATGGAACCTACAAAAATCTGACAAAAACTAAGAAAGTTGTACGAAGAAAGTTTATGTTGATGTGCTTACATTTAAAATAAAAACTCACAATGGTCTCAAAGGAAACAGTATAATGAAGTGCCCCAAGGATGCAGAAAAATAAGAACTCAACAACCCCACAGCAGACAACCCGAAATAACACAGATCAGGGCAGACACTGAGAGTAACAATACACAGAATCAAAAATTAATTCTTTGAAAAAAACGAACAAGAATAACAAACCTTTAACTAAACTAGCCAAAAAATAAAGAGAGCCAAATTCATTATATGAAAGATGAAAAGGTGGTGGCACACACCTTTAACCCCAGCACTCTGGAGGCAGAGGTAGGTGGATCTCTGTGAGTTTGAGGCCAGCCTGGTCTTCAAGAGCTAGTTCCAGGATAGGCTCCAAAGCTATGGAAAAACCCTGTCTCGGAAAAAAAAAAGATGAAAATGAGAGTATTATAATAAATTCCAACAAAAACAAAACCAGGTAATCTTGAGGAAATATTTTAACAACTTATACCTCCAAAACCCTGGAAATTGCTGAAATTTTCTAAAAACAGATAAATTCCTAGCCATATATGACACACCAAAATTAAAGATATAACCACTGAGGAAAACCTTGCACAAACATTCCTCACAATCATATAAAACAGAAAGGAAGGCATTTTACCAATCAAATTAATTCCATGAAGCCAACATTACCCTGACCCCAAAACTGAATAAGGGCACAACAACAAGAAAATACATGCCACTGTCTCTGATAGATGTAAAGAAAAAAAGAGAAAAAAAAAAACTCAATACAATTCTTGCAAACCAAACTCAATAAATACATTAAGAAAATCATACACCATAACTAAGGTGGGTTTGTTTCATGAATGAAAAGAAGACTGTTCAATAGATGCAAAGTAATAAATGCAACACAGCACATAAATAGATTTCGGGATAGAAAGTACACAAGCATTTCAATTGATGAGAAAGGGCCTTTGTCTAAGTTGAACATCACTTCATAATACAAACCCTGAAAAAACTAGGACTAGA
Organism: Microtus oregoni; assembly: GCF_018167655.1. Classification (NCBI taxonomy): domain Eukaryota; kingdom Metazoa; phylum Chordata; class Mammalia; order Rodentia; family Cricetidae; genus Microtus; species Microtus oregoni. The sequence goes on from NW_024543071.1 coordinate 24,622,911, forward strand.
AAGGAACATATCCTAAGACAATAAACACCATATGTATTAATCACAGTTCTCTAGAGTAACAGAATTTATAGATGAAAATCTCTCTCTCTCTCTCTCTCTCTCTCTCTCTCTCTCTCTCTCTCTCTCTCTGGAATTTGTTAGAATGACTAACAGGGTCCTACTCGTCCAACAATGACTACCACCGAACAGAAGCTTCAAGAATCTGATAGTTATTTAGTCTATGAGGCTGGGTGTCTCGCCTAGTCTTCAGTATGTATTCGCTGGAATCCCAAAGAAATGGGCTCCAATGACAGTGTAGGAAATGGACTTGCTAGCCAGGCAAGAGCAAGCAGGCAAAGAGCAAAGACTTCCTTCTATATAGGCTTCCAGCAGAAGGTGTAGCCCAGATTAGAGGTGTGTCTTCTTGGCTCAAAAAAAAAAAAATCTGGATTAGAAAGGAATCTTCCTACTTCAAATTAGGCAAAAATCCCTTATGGGTGTGCCTCTCCATTTGGGAGTTTAGTTAAATTCCAGATGTAGTCAAGGTGACAACCAAGAATAGCCATCACAGTGCTTATGACAAACCTATAACCAGCAATATACTAAATTTCCTCTAAAATCTAGATTGAGACAAGAGCTTCTACTCACTCTTATCAATACATGGCTTAAAATCTTAGCTAGAACAATGAGAGAGTAAAAGGGATTCAAACCAAGAAAGACAAGACGACATGATCACATGTTTAAAAGACTACCGTAAACTCTAGGAAGTGATACACATGTTTAACGTATTAGCAGAACAGAAAACCAACAAGCAAAAGTCAGTAGCTTTTAACATGCTAATAATGGATTTTCTGGAAAAGAAATCAGTGGGGAGAATTCCCTACACACAATAGGGTGCAGGATGGGTAAACGGGATAAGGGAGTAGACAGAAGACATGGAAAAGTGCTGTCTTAGACCCGTTAGAATCCTTAGGAGGGACTAAAGACAGTCATCCTGCAAGGCTGGATGATGAGTCTCCTAGAAGCACTGGGTTACTGAATATAGTTTCCAGTCATTTCTGGGCATGAGCTATCACCAGAGAAGTTGGTGGGGGAAGCCTGGGCCCCCCAGAACAATGGGTCTTGTCATCCCTCTTCACTACTGTGCTGCATCTTGTTGTTTATCAACTTGACACAACTTAGAAATATCCGGGAGGAGGAATCTCACCTGAGGAACGGCTTCCATCGGTCTGGCCTGCAAGTCTGTGGTGCATTTTCTTGATTAACGATTGATATGGGATGGTCTAGATCATTGGGGCATACAACCTCTAGACAGGTGGTCCTGGATGATATCAGAGAGCATGCTGAGCAAGCCATGGAGAGAAAACCAGTAAGGAGTGTTCCTCCGTGCCTCTGCTTTAGCTCCTGCCTTGCGCTCTTGTCCCGACTTCCCTTACGAACAGGCTATGAGCAGAATGTGTAAGACAAGAGACCATGGTAACTCTTATAAAGAAAACAATTAATTGGGGTGGCTGACATTTTCATAGGCTTACATTATCATCATGGTGGGACACGGTGTTGTGCACGCAGACATGGTGCTGGAGAGTTAGCCAAGAGTTCTACATCTTGTACAGGCAACAGGAAGTAGCCTATTTCACTAGACATGGCTTGAGCATGTATGAGACCTCAAAGCCCACCTCCACAGTGATATACTTCCTCCAACAAGGCCACACCTCCTAATAGTGCCACTCCCTTTGGAAGCCTTTTTTTTTTTTTTTTTGATGCACAACATCTCCAAAAGCTGTACTGGTCATGGTGTTTTTATCACAGCAATGGAAAGCAAACTAAGGTAGTTTCTCACCAGAGCTGGAGGATAGGATCATATTGTAGAAGACATCACACACCTTAGACGTAAGACACAGAGAAAAACAGGAGAGGCATGAGTTACAAACTTCCTCCCTGCCAGCTAGCAATAAAACCACCAAGCTGAGAGGGCTACTGTACAAGAAGAGGCAGCATCGATCTTTCCACTCTGTGAATCAGAAGATCAACCTGCCAGGCAAGATATCCCAATTGTACAACTGCTAGCAGCTTGACTGTTGTGGGGAGAACCAACTGCCCACTCACTGGGTTTGAGGCTTGCTCCAAGAATAGGGGAATCCATGCCCAGTACTATAAGTCAGGCTAACAACCCAGGTCTGGGGAAGTCAACAGCCCAGCTGAACAACTTACTAATGTTAAAATTCAACTCTCTTCTAAATATCTATGCTTATGTCCCAGACCAGAAAAGTCTCTCCTTACAATGAACGGTGGTGAAGGCAGATACTCATGGTAGCCCAAGATGCTGAGAATAAGCGACGGCTGTGGGCTCAACCCTAAACAAGGCACTGTACCATCTGCTTTAAGACTCAAGAAACACTGCCCTGTAAAAAGTTGGACTATGGGATGAAGGGCTGTAGAATACCATCCTCTAGACTTTGCACAACCATTGCAACCATTAACTCCTAACAACTGCGATCACCTGCAGTGGTCTGCACAAGACTGGCCCTGTCAACCACCAGTTATGGAAGGGCGAGAGGCTTCACAGGCTTTACTGATGAACTACTGGCTACTGATAGGCTCTGGGAGCGGGCACACAATTAAGTACCACTCTGCTGTGGATCTCTACCACATGAAGGATTAGCTTCATATCCTCAGACAGCCCTGGTTAAACTCAGTAGGTCGTAAAACAAAACAAAGAGACATGCATGAGAGAGAGAGAGAGAGAGAGAGAGAGAGAAGATAGATTTGTGGGGAGGAGGGGAAAACAGCATGGAAGGAAGGTGGGTGAGGGTTCAGAGCGGTCACTACTATCTATTGTGTGCATGTGTGGAATTGTCTAAGAACAAATGTAATTAGTTATAATACTTTAGAAATACCTAGGACTAAAACTATCTAATGAAGTGAAAAAAATCTACAATGGAAATATTTAAAACACTGACGAGAAACATTGAAGACAGCTCTAGAAGATGGCACGACCATCCGTGCTCATGGATTGGCAGAATTAATATTGTTATAATGACTATATTACTGAAAGTGATCTATAAATTCAACGTAATCCCCATCAAGATTCCATAGCCACTCTTCATTGAAAAAACTACCCTAAAATTCTTACATATATATATATATGTATATATATGTGTATATATATATATGTATGTATGTAAACAAACCACAAAGCAATCCTTAGTAAAAGGGAAATGCTGACGGTATCAAAACACTGATCTCAAATTACATTACAGAACCACAATAACCAAAGAGCTTAACAATGACAGTAAGAAGATACTTAGACTAATAGAATAAAGGATTTGGAAATAAACCCATACAGCTACAGTCACCTAATTTTTGACAAAAGCATCAAAAATAGACACCAAAGACAACCTTTTTAACAAATACCGGGGGCAAAACTAGAGTCCCACCCCATGTGTGAAAGAATTAAACTACAGCCGGGTCCCCCAGCTGGCACACAAATCAATTTCAAACAGACCAAAGACCTATGTGATGCCTTCAATAGAAACCCCTAGGGGAAACACAGGTAAGACGCTCCAAGATACAGGAATAATTCCAAGAACTGAAAAACGAGACTGCACCGAGCCAAAAGGCTTCTGCATAGCAATGGAAAGCCCCACCAGAGTGGAGACCAGCCCTCAGAATGGGGGAAAGGGCCCCAAGTTAAGTGCTTTCCTCTGTAAGAGTTGCTATGGTCATAGTGTCTCTTCACAGCAACAGAACACTAAGACACGTATATTCAAGAAGATGGATTAAACTGCATTGTGTTGAATAAATCCAACTCAGAAAGAAAAATGCCTCATTTTTCTCGTATGTAGAACCTAGATTTAATTTTAAATGTGAGTGTATGCGTATTTTCATGTGTTTATATTGTGTGCATACAGAGGCTATGACACCAGAAGAGGAACCATGATAAAAGAGGAAGAGGCAGAGCTTAAGGGAGAATAATGGTTCACACAGCTAGTGTGAGAAAAAGGGGAGAGCTACACACAGAAGGGAACCGGTGTGTGCCTAAGAGGACCCAGGGCCACTGGGGAAGAGGGACCGACTAGAGCAAAGTATGACACACATGTATGGAAACGCCATGACAAAACTCATTACATTACATGCTAACTTAGGGATATTCTTAGTTACTTTCTATTTAGATTTATTCAGATTCATTCTCTACCTCATCCCTGTCAGGACAGTAGCTTCCAGGTATTCAATATAAAGTGTTAACAAGAAATAAATAAAGCAAACAAACTTCTGGTTCTGTCCACATCATTCACTTCCTCCACCTGACCAGAATTACGGTTCTCCGTGGCTATGGAACACCCCCAACAACCGCAGCCAAGGAATTTAAACGTGACTGTTGCTCGGACCTGTGACCTGCAGGTGTAGTGGGAACAGAACAGTCTTGCTCGACTGGGCACTCCTGCTCATCCCTGCACCTTCCTGTGTCCAGAATCCGGCTATCAGGGTGTCACTTCTCAAGCCCCGCCTCTAATGCCGCATGGGTGAATGGCAACCCAACCACACTTCAGTCGATCGATGCCTGCCAAAGCCGACTTTCCAAAGTGGCTTCCATTCTTCTTCCATACCCAACAGCTAAGCATGAGCACGCTCAACATTTCACCTGCCTGCTCTTTCTTTTATTACATAGGAAACTCCATGAGGTAAACACCGTTGCTTTGCCCATGTAAATGAGACTATCCTGGCACCGAGAGTTTGCATAACAGCAAGGATCACAGGCCTCTAATGGATGAAGGTGAAGTGGAACTTGGTCCTGAGGAAACAGCCCAGTGCTTCTCAGTCCCATTCTAGAGGACCTTAGCTATGCTCTTCCCAACATAAAACCTTGCCTGTCACTCAAACACAGGATGAATGTCACATTCTAGCTTTGGCCTACCCTGCATCCCACTCTCCCTCCAACCCGCTGTTCCTCACCGGTTTAGCCCAGTTGCAATTATGATTCATCCAAAATAGCTCCTTTGCTCTCTCCACCTCACAAGAGTCTCCCTTTTTTAAAGACTACTAGAGACCCATGCGCTCCATACTTTAAGAAGTTTTGAATCAGTATTGATGTTCCTGTTTATTAGCATCAGGGAAGGTGGGAAATAACTTAAGTCAAGGAGAGGTCAGTGAGTAAATCTTGCTGGTGTTGAGTAAATGCTGGCTGAATTTAAAATAACCTCTACAGCAATACAGGAAGTGAAACTAATACGGTGCATTGTCAGAAGCCAACTCTCTAAGTAACAACCTCGAGATACTTCAGGCAAAACTGAAGGTACCATTAACTTTCTGGGACATCCTTCAACTTAGAATCAATCCTCTAGCTAACTGTATGTACTAAAGACACATTGCTGTATTTGGACCTAGCGGGTCACTATGTGCACCTAGCGTGCATAGCCTGGAAGGGGCTAGTGCCTGACCAGTGCTTAAACAACACTGGACATGGTGAGGTGCTTAGGTCTGCTGGATTCAAAGCTCCAACTGGAAAAATCTCCTGACATGGGGAGTCAAAATAAAATGTACTCAGTTGACTACCTTTCTGCTTTTGAGTATGGCAAATACTTTTCTGACTCTAATGCATGTTAAACACTGTTCTGGGTACCATGAATGATGCTCCCATGGTCCTCCTGGCTCTCGGTGTGTGTGTGTGTGTGTGTGTGTGTGTGTGCACGCATAGGTGTGAAGCATCTGAGAAGCTTTCAGTGTCACAAAGGATGTGACATTTATCTATATTTAAATAGAATGGGTGAGCGTTGATCTCTTATTTATTATCCAGAGACTTCATCAACAACTTTTCAGAGCTTGTAAAGATACATGGAGATCTAGGTCAGAATCTGAAACACTTCTGGTTGTCAGTGTTTTTAAAGGATAGCCCATGGGAGAGAGAATGGGAGCAAAAGACAGCACAAGGCAGGTGTGAACTAATTGGTAGCAGGTGTCGAGCATTAGAGACACTGATGTAGCCTTTCTGCTCACCACAGGGCCTGGCACCCAGCCATGGGCATGCTTTGAATACCGAGATCGTGGCTTGCACAGACCACGAGTTCCACGGCCCTGTACTTCTATGGGGAACAATGGAGCTCTGTGGAACAACGGTCTCTTGCCAGACTGAGCTACTTACACAGCCTGATTCTCAACGTCTTCAGGTGTCACCTCCAACCAAGAAGTCTTAGCAGATACTTAGAAACCTAAACACTGTAGCAGACAACGTCCCGGTTAGCTCTGAAGAAGCTATCTTAAACACCACTGAGGGGGGCAAAGGAAAAACCCTACTGATGACAACATTGTTCAGTGGGCTTTGTAGGCATGTGTGGAGACCAGGGAACAAATCACCAGGATGTCACCTGGGATGGGCGGGGACTCCAGCGGTAAGTAGACTCTTTGCAATGACAAGAATGGCGTCTAAGACCCATCTGGGAGAACTGCAGTGTGTCACGTGGAGTTGTAGAACATTAATGTCAGATGTTGACTGAGCTTTTTAAAATAGAGACACCTAGTTCTATCATCCACTATCTATCCAAATGTCAAAAGCAGCAGAGGACACAGACGGCACAAAATTAAAAAGAGCAAACACACAGAAAGGAAAGCGCCCGTTTGGGAAATCTCTCTGATTCTGTTACCACCGAGCTGACGTACCCATCCACTCCGCTCACTCTCTGATGGCCCTTTGTGGTAGAGGTGTTCAAAGGATCAGAGCGTAAGTCAGCAGGTGCCTTCTTACCCGCAGAGGGAAGGAAGAAGTGATGGGTGCCTCACCCTGTGTCCACGAGAGGGCAAGTGTTCTTGTGACAGTCTCTCGTAAGAAAAAGACAAAGCAGACCTCTGTTCTTAACATGATGAAGAAAGGGGAAGTAAAGCAAGGCAGCAGAGGTGCAAACGAAATTAACTCATAGAAAAAAGGATGACGGATTAAAATGCACATAAATTGAACCCGGTTACTAAGCAACACAAATACTGGGTACATGTGGAACTTTTATGAATTTAAAAGTCACAAAGTACAAATAGCCGAAGTGCTAACAACAATAATTTGTCTAGAAATGACTTCTAAGGGAGCTAAGGACCAAAACCTACTCCTGCAGGTCAACAAAAACATTTATTTTTTGGTGCAGAAAGCTCAACCTGTCTAACTTTTGTTTGGGTATCAATAAAGTTACATTAGATGAAGGAGAACACAAAGATGACCATGCACAGCAGAAACTACGGCTACTTCTCCATGGTCCCAGAAATCAGGTGCTGGATTTGCACCCGAAGTGTGAACGTGGGGACACAGCTCTCATCCGCATGGTTGCTGGGACTGGCTGAGGTGTGCCTTTTCTCTCCCTGTCTCCCAGAGGACACATGTCCCTAAGAGAGCATTCCCTTTTAAGCCAAGAAGACAAGTTTTACATTTTAATATATTTATTTAATTTATGTGTACCATGTGTCTTTTGAGTTGCCAGGATGTGTGGGAATGGCAGAGGTAGAAGACAGTGTCAGAACCTCTAGTATAGGAGTTACAGGTGACTCTAAATTGCTGTGTGGCTGCTGGGAACCACACAAAGGTCCTCTGCAAGAGTGCCAACTGCTGTTTACCACTGGGCCATCTCTCCAGGCCTAGAGATAAATTTTAATAGAATGTATGTGTTTAAACTCTTCAAAGCCAGCCCGCAGGTTCATACAGCTTTGCTACTTCAATACAGTCCACAGACCATCATTACCAGGTCATCGGCATGGATGATGGATCTGGGGCCCAACCTGGGTGCTTCTTGTGCAATCACATGCTAAGTGGACTAAAAACACTCATTACTCTTGAATTAGTGCATTTTTCCCTAGAAGCTGGACGTTAGGCTAACGCTAGGATAAGCTAAATGTTAAAATGAATGACATTAATGCATGATCAGGCAACAGTTTTCAGGGATCATAAACGAACAGGTAAAGGATGCTGGGACACAGGATATTCATATAGTTTTACAACATTTGTCCACACAAATGCTACCGCTCTATGTAACACAATTTTACACTGTGAAGTTGTGAGTAACAAAGTACTCACTAGCAGTACGTACTAGTGAGGAAATGTAAAAGACATTGCCGACGCTGGTGAGGGTCCACTCTGACACCACACGTCCGCTAAGCTGATGCGCTTACAAGGATACACTGCTGTCCGTGTAATACTTCCGCCAGGAGCCTATCGTGATTCTAATAATACAAACAAGGCCTAGCAAGGGCCACTTAATGAAACAAATGACACAGGCTTTAGAAAAATATTGCACATTGTAAAGATTAAAGAAACGTGAGAACTAAATGTAATGCGTGGTTCTGGGTGGGCTCCCCGACAAGGGCGTCCACTGTTGTGGCTCCGATCAGAAAGGAAAGGACAGGCATAATTTAGAAGGACGTGTACATCGGGCTGTACGGTATCCACGTTATAAATCCCGAACTTAGCACTGAACCTCCCTGGGTGCTAAGACTGAAGGACTGAGAAGAACCACACTTGTAAAGAACTGTGGGGATTATACTAAGATACACAGAGTAGAGAGGTGGCGTCAATTGGCCTGAGAACACCAGTGAATTAAGTGGGAAATGTGGACGTTCCTATTTGTGCCTCTTCTACGGGCTTTCAATTTGTCAAATAAAACCTGGAAGAAAAGTGAGATATCAGACACCCACAGGGCGGCAAATGGTGCCTGACCCCACACTCTTCTAACTGGATCACCCTCTGCACTGAAATGATTTTGTGACTGAATAAAAATGAATGACAGGCTGGATGGATTCCTCCTGCAAAGACTTTTTGTAAAGGGAACGCTCTTTCCAGACAAAAAAAAAAAAAAAACATTTAAAAAAAAATACCTCCTAATTTTGTGTTCAGTGTGCTAGGCTATATCCTCAGCACAGGAAACAGCAGAGAATCGTATTCCCTGACTGCTGGAAATTACAGTCTGATGGAAGAAGACCCCAAATTAGGAACGTAAGTCAGGTAGCAATAGTGTTCTAAAGGAGGGTAAAGCTGAGGGGGACTTCGGGGAAGCGGCACTTTAAGAAAGGGAGTTAGTGCTTGCTTGCTCTCTGCAGCAGCACACACTAAACCTACAGCACAGAGATCGCACGGCTCCTGTGCAAGAATGACACACGAAGTTGCAGTGTTCCATATCTTGTCTTAAAGAAGGAGAGGGGTTAGATGACCACAGTCAGATCACACTCAAACAAGAGATGAACAAGCTAAGGTACTCACTGAGCAGGCAGGCAGTGGCGGAAAGCAAAGCAGCAGAGAAAGTCCCGAGCAAAGGGCTGAATTTTCCAGCTGAAACAGCCAGGGGCGAGGCCACACAACCACTCCTAGGTCGTCTCTGAGACAGTGTCGTGTATTCTGACACCCGTATTGCTGCCTCACCTTCCCCGTCTACTCAAGCCTACTGTTCTGGGCGGCTGGCACAGTGGTGCCCTAAGAAAGGACACAGCCTCCTTTGCTCCTCTCAGTGAGATTCTATAAAGACTTTCCCTCCCCACCTACCAGTCACCTCAAGAGATGCCTTCCTCGTAATCCTCACTCCCTCTTTCTCTGACGCTTTTCAAACCTTCAACCCAAAAAGTTTCCCTCTGCAAGTTTTGTTTGCTTTTAAAGTATCTAGTCGAGGGTGGTTAGCTTGCGCTGTTATTTACCACATTCAGGGTTTCTTTTCAGAGAAGCCACTCTTCTTCCAGGATGTTCCATATGCACTCACATCTCCATACACTTTCAATATAACTTACTTTTCTTCTAGATCTGGATTCAGCTCTGCAGTCAGAGCTAGTGTCCTGGTCACTCTTTGAGGTGATGGCTATGGAGCCAAACACCTAGCAACTCTGTGATATCCATGGGGCTGTTGTATACATCAGGGATTAAAAAAATCAACCTTTTAATAATCTGACTGGAGTTGCCAAAGTGTTGGCTCGGCTTGTTCCACAGTTGCTGTTAACTGTAAACACATCCATCTCTAGAGATTCAGGTACAATCTAGTAAATGGTGCGGGTTTTTGGGCCAAAATTATCTCAGGGCCTGTACCTCGAGGCCTGCAGGACAGAGAAAAGCCTGGCTAGAGTTTGAAGGATAATTTCAAAGCTACTGAGTGAGGATGAGACAGCAAAATCTAGGTAGATGCTCCTCCAGCCAGAGGGAGGGCTTGGCTGTTTCTCATCGGCTGGAGGTAGCCCCACACCACACGATGTCATTTAACCTATATAAGCTGACACTCGCAATAATAAACTGAGTTCCTGCTTTGATTTGACTCCCTATTGTGTCTGATTGTCAGGACTGACTGTCCTGCATTGTGGGGCTGTGGACTGGGTGAATACGGCACGGCACTCACCTTTCTCTGGGGAATAAGGCTAAGGAGGCCTGGCAATTGGAGCCCAAACCTGGGACTCGGCTAGTTCTAGGGTTAAGTGGTCAGTCAAGGTGAGTGGGACCCCACCATGGGTAATGCAACTTCACACAAAAATGACCCAGCCCAACCCTGATAGCTCTATGGGCTGACAAGGGAGGGGAACTTGATTGGGGGAGGGGGAGGGAAATGGGAGGAGGTGGCGGGGAAGAGACAGAAATCTTTAATAAATAAATAAACGGGGAAAAAAAAAGAAGAAAAAAAAAGCAAAAAAAAAAATTAAAAAAAAAAGACCCAGCCCTTAAGGCATTGAGATAGATGCCTCCTGAGGCCTGGAATTGTCAGATCACAATGCGATCCAGGCATGGAGGATATAATTACCCTGGCCCTCTGGGTACCCACCGGGAATCTTTTCTCTTGGGACACCTGGAACCAGGTGGAGACTCTGGCCAGGAAAAAGGAAAAACACTTTGATAAACCCCCACCACTGAGATTCTAATCAACTATTGCGGCCCTTAAGGCATGTTTTCACCTGCTACTCTGACTCCCCCAAGGGCAGTAAGGAAAAGGCCAGAGACTGGGAGAGGTCTTAAAGAATCTGAAAATAACCAACTGGATAGAAAGGCAGGGGGGAGGGGGGAGGAAGGAGAGAGGCGAGGAGCAGGAAAAGGCCAAAGATCAGGAAAGGTCTGAAGAATCCAAAAGTAACCAATTAACCAAAAGAACAGGAGAAAAGGAGACAGGCGAGGGGGAAGATCAAAAATGGGTGCAATTTACTTAAGAGTGGTCCCAGGGGGAAGGAATACAGCAGGCAGAGGCAAAGACAGAAAGGAACGTAGATATTGTCTATGACGAGGAATGGCAGCCTCCTTATGACCCCGGCCGCCCTGGAAAGGATAAAACGGGAGAGGGGAATGGGACAAGTAAGAGGGCTCCATCCTTGCCAGGAGGAAATAAATATACCAGCCTCCGGGAGGAATTGCAAAGTTGGGGCTCTCACACAGAGGAAACGTGGGCGGAGCCTCCTGGAAATCCTAACCCTACTTACACTGAGGCCTATAGGGCCAAGGTTTGTGGACCTCAAGCCTTCCTGGTCAATGTGGCCCCGGCCCTAACTGCCCCCTAGCCTGGTATCCTTGGAAATCTAAGGACCTGAAAGAATTGAGGAACGCAGTGGCCGAGGATGGCCCCAACTCCCCTTGGGCCATGACCCTCATTCAGGAGGTAGCCTACCATCCTTGTGTCCCTAAGGACTGGTATGATCTGGCTAAGGCCACCGTGGGGGTCCCCAATATGTTAAATGGACAGCCTTCTTTAAGGAGGCTTGTCGCACTAGGGCAGAGTTCAATAGCAAGGCCGACATCCCAATTCCCATCACTTATCCAATGCTAACTGGTACGGGGGAAGGCTTTTCCTCTGGGGCCCAGCAAACCGGGATTGTGGCTCCGTATTGGGACCAAGTTAGACAAGTAGGGCTGGAGGCTTGGGCCGCACTAGAGGAGGGACCACACTAGAGGAGGGACCCACTTAATCACCTATAGCTGGCACGATGCCAAAACAAGGGAGCCTTTTCTGGATTTTATTGTCCGTGGGCAGACCAGCCTCGAGAGGAAATCGCTCCCGGGTGGGCTTAGAGACCAATTTACTAAGCTCCTAGTCTGGGAAGGTATGAACCGAGATACTAGGATGGCTTGTGTTGGCCTCAGGGAAGGGTTCATGAGTCAATGGGCTGTGGCATCGCAGACTGTCAGATCCAGTCACATACCAACCAGACTCTCGTGGCGGCCCTTCAGGCCCAGACCCAAACTCTAGCCTTTTCTATTACTCAAGCCCTGGTAGTTGGATAACAAAAGCAAATACTTGGGAAATGTTTCCTATGCGGTCAACTGGGGCATTTTAAGAGGTATTGCCCACAAAAGGGCAATAAGACCCAGGTGCAGAAGGGACCCCCTCTGTCTCCCTGCCCTCGCTGCCACAAGGGGTACCACTGGGGCTCAGAATGCCGCTCCAAATTGGATATAAATTGAAAAACCCATCACAAATCAGGTTTTAAACTAGATGGGGGGGGGCGCCTTCCAGCCCCCTTAACCAAAGGAAGGAAAGATGCACCTTCAGTTTACTGGACCACTCTAATGATAGAGGGGTTCTGACCCAAAATGACTATGATCCTTGGAGGGGCAAAAATTCCAGTGCCTGATAGATATGGGAGCTGACGGGATGGTTCTCAGAAAGGAAGAGGTCCCGACCAGCTGGGATCTCATAACCGGACCACCTGTCACAGAGGTTGGGGGAAGGTCTATGTCCCATGAAATGGTCAGTTCCGTAACTGGCGTGGGGCTGGATGAAGACAAAGGGAAGTTCAGGCCTCCGATCCTCCCAGGATTGTCTGCAAACCTCCTGGGACAAGATTTGTTAGGACAAATGGAGGTCCTTATTACCACTGACCACCTAGCCTTTTATGATGATAAAACTGAGCAAGGTGTTATCAGGCAGACCTCCGACACTTGTATTTACCCCCAAAGTAAAGGCCACTGCCCCAGGGTCCCCCCATTAGGTGGGTACCTGGTAAGCTGGTATGGGTGGAGCAGTGGCCATTACCTGAACTTAAACTTAATATGCTCAAGAAAATCACCAGAAATCTGCTTAAAGAAGGATGGTAAGGCCCTCGATGAGCCCCTAGAACAGCCCTGTGTTTGTGATACGTAAGCCTACTGGGACCTGGATAATGTTACAGGACCTATGAACAATCAGTTCCCATATGGAATTAGTAGGGGCCCCTTGAAGGGGCTTACCTTGGGTCCCAGCAATGCCCTCCCAGTTTCACCTCACTGTAATTGATCTAAAGGACTGTTTCTTCTCAGTCCTTCTTCATGAGGAGGATTGTGAAAAGTTCACCTTTTTCATTCCTACAGTTAACTCCTCTTGACCTGACTAGAGATACGAATGGGCTGTTCTCCCACAGGGGATGGCCAGTAGTCTGGCCATTTGTCAACAGTATCTGTACAGTATCCTTTCTCCTTATTTTGACAAAGATAATACCCTCCTATATGTTTATATGGATGATCTAATCACTGGGCATTTGGAGGAATCAGGGCTAGCTCCCTGGATAGCCACTATTGTTGATATCCTCCAACAACATGGCTTTAAAATAACCCCAAACAAAATACAAAAAGTACCCCCATTTCATATACTGGGATCCCAATTAACACTCACTCAAGCCAAAGTGAATGGACCCCAATTAATCCTGCCTGAGTCTATCACTTTATCAGGGTTACAAAAGATACATGGGGGATCCGAACTGGGTAAGGCTCTCTGGCTCCCTGGAGAGACTGGGAGACTAGACGTGTTATGTAGTCTCCTAAAGGGGAGCACCCGCAAGAGATCACTCTTTGTCCCTGAAAGCCCTCAGGCACTCATTGAATTCCTCAATGAGCTCCATCAGGCTTCTTTGGCGAGATAAATCCTAACATTCCAATCCAAGGCTGGATACTATTAGGGAAAAAGACCATGCTGGCTGCCATTGTTCAGCAGTCAAATGGGTACACACCACCCCCGGGGGGGGGGGGCGGTGAACACTCCCAGGGTGTACTCTCTAGTCGATCAAATAGCTGATATGATCATAAAAATCAGGGGCATGTCCCTCCGACATTATGGAAAAGATCTCTCTAAATTAATAATTCCATTCAAAATTAAGGATTTAGAATGGGGGCCAGACATTGTTCTCGCCTTGGAGGGATTTCTGGGGACCCTGAAACACCCACTTTGGGGAGTCCTGGTTAGTGAAGCTGTATCAAGAACTACACTGGAGAGTTCCCTTAGGCTATTCTGGCTTGGTGACTGGGGTAGGGGGTGGGATATAAAAAAAAAAAAAAGGTGGAAATGTTGGGCCAAAATTATCTCAGGGCCAATACCTTGAGGCCTGTAGGACAGAGAAAAGCCTGGCTCAAGTTTGAGGGAACCAAGTTAGGATGAGACAGGAAAATCTAGGTAGATGTCCCTCCAGCCAGAGGGAGGGCTTGGCTGTTTCTCATTGGCTGGAGGTACCTCCACATCACACGATGTCACTTAACCTATATAAGCTGACACTCACAGTAATAAATTGAGTTTCTGCTTTGACTCGACTCCCTATGGCATCTGATTGTCCTGCATCATGGGTCTGTAGAATGGGCAGATAGCACACTCACCTTTCCCTGGGGAATAAGGCTAAGGAGGCCTGGCACAGGTATGGCATGCCTCAGACCTCCCCTGGATCTTGGTTATGATATAGGCAGCCATACATCAGATAGGTGTGTGGGCTGTCAGGTTAAGCCACCAACAGCGGTTAACGTTATTTCTATAGGAAGAACTAGTTTTGAACTTGACTAAAACAAGTTATCGATCAACTTTGGCATACAGCCTTGTCACATGCAATACTAGCACCTGTGACCATGGGTCTACTTTGCTCATGGGTTTTTTGTGACATAGTTAGAGCGCCAGGGTTGATGTGGGGAGGGGTGGCATGTATTTGCTTTATATCTGTTGAACTAAACATAATTCATATTTAAAATGTCCAGTTGTTAGAAAATCATCAGCATCACTCTTGTATAATATTTGGGCTCAACAAGGGATGGTATAGAGAATCGAAGGAGAGAAGACTATGACCAGCTTAGTGAGCCTAGTGAGGGCAGGAAGGGTATTTGATGCTTTAAAAACAAGAGCTTATGTATCTCAAATCTCACTGGATGGTGAGGGCTCTGATCATGAGCCTGCGTTGCACAGAATTTAGTTTACTCACAAACACTGCTGTCGGTGCAACAGTTACATATTTACTAGAGAGTTCACAGCTCTATATGTAATTTACACATTTGGGAATTTTAAGATCATCACCATTTCTAGTATTTTATGGAAAATGCAAACTTGAACATCAAGGAAAACTTTCAGCACTGTATTCATTATAGTCCCTGAATTTGCTGACCTACACACTATCAGTTCCGGGGAGGAAACTGAGGCTGTTAAAGCAGTGAGGAGTCTGAGGAAGTGAGAAAAAGGGCAGGGCAGCAGTGAGCCCGTAATGGGGGAATTCAATCCTGTATCACTGTATTCTCTGGGCTATCCGTTTTAGCACGTCTAGGTTCCCATGCCTGTCATCTAGACCACAGAGAACCAATGTGCATCAGGTGAATGCCTCCAGCACTTATTTCACATCCAATACTCCCGGTTCTGGTAATTTTTAAGCAAGGTCATTTTTTTTTAAAGCACTGTAAAGAACGGAAGTGTTTGGCCGGGCGGTGGTGGCGCACGCCTTTAATCCCAGCACTCGGGAGGCAGAGGCAGGCGGATCTCTGTGAGTTCGAGACCAGCCTGGTCTACAAGAGCTAGTTCCAGGACAGGCTCCAAAACCACAGAGAAACCCTGTCTCGAAAAACCAAAAAAAAAAAAAAAAAAAAAAAAAGAATGGAAGTGTTTGCTACAGGTGACCAATGTGAGACTTACACTGTGTCTTTAGGATGCTGAAAGTGTGGTAAAGGCCTGGACCAATCAATCAGGTTCAGCATTTGCAGCATTCAGAATCACCTATTACCAAGATGTAACGCCATTCCTTGTTTTGTTACTCTCTGTAAGTGATAAGAGTTATTATGTCATTCATAACTCTTCAGAGGACTACCTACCACCTACCAGGAACTGAGTGAGATGCCTGGAGCACGGGGCTGAATACATAGACAGGGCCCTGTTCTCAAGGAGCTTTGATCAAGAAGTATTAAGTATTTACATTTAGTATCTGCTAAATAAATACTAAGAGAATTTTCCCTCCACAAACTTCCATTTTCTTGTTTTAAAAGGATGCTGCTCTTGTCATCGTCGTCGTCATCATCATCATCATCATCATCATCATCATCATCATCATATATGCAGGTGTGCAAACCATAATGCCTGTGTGGAAGTTAAAGGACAACTTTCACTAGGCAGTGGTGGCACACACATTTAATTCCAGAATTAGGGAGGCAGAGACAGGGGGATCTCTGTGAGTCTAAGGCCAGCCTGGTCTACAAAGTGAGTTTCAGAATAGCCAGGGGTACTCAGAGAAACCTTGTCTTAAAAAACAAAACAAAACAAAACAAAAGGACAATCCTCAGTTGATTCTGTGCCTTTACCTCCTGAGCTATTCTGCCAGCCCCAGAGTACAAACTTCTAACAAAAGATGAGACACTAAGTTTTGCTTGTTTTCGTTTGTTTTAATGAAAGCCTTAAGCCTAAAAGTCTGAGCTACCTCAGTAGGTAAATTCAGTGTCATCCAGTGTCAGAACTGATTTGTGGCAATCTTACAGCTTACCCTCTTCTCTACTGCAAGCCTGGTTGGAATATACAGAGTAGAGTGGGCAGCTAGCTTGCTGGCTGCATGCCTGTAATTCCTTCACTCCAGAAAGAGAGAGGAAGGGAAATCTCAAGGTAGGAAAGAGATTTACAAATTAAACACTTCATTTGAGTCTAAAACTTATCTTTATGAGAGCAAATAACTATTCAAAAACATGTAATCTAAAGTTTTATCATGTAATACCTCATGCACTATAATTCTGGCTCCTCAAAATCAAGTATTTTTATAATTTGGTGGTATTGTGTCCCACAAACTCAACAGCAAATGACAACTGAGACCCCATGAAAATTGTGTTCCATTAGCCTACCCTGACGGACACTAAGTCCAATGACGTGCACCTTACTGAAATCATTAGGTTCACAACTACAACCTAGAGCTGTCAGGTTAAAACTCTGGTGGACACGTTCTGCTGTGCATAGATCGCCTACAGGCAGAGAACAAACAAAATTGCCAGGGAACAGAGAAAGCAGGAAGAAAGATAATTTGTACTAATAAGCAGGCGATATGCCAGTGTGCATTTTTCAGGAGATCTAAAATACGACTTTTATACAAATATATATTGAATACGTGTCAAAGCTTTATTTAATTCACTAATAAGGAAAACACCAGATGACACACGAGTGTCACTGAAGTACAGGAGAGCCAAGTATATCCAGCTACTGAAAGCCAGAATAAATAAATAAGATTTGTAGTGTATGGGGCTGAAGGGATGGCTCGGAGGTTGAGTGCACTTCTTGCAGACAGTAGGAGTTCAGTTCTCAGCACTCATGTCTGACAGCTGCAATGCCAGCTCCAGTAACTCTGACGCTTTCTTCTGCATACAATGTGCATGCATGTGTATGTGCACGCATATGCATGTCTGGGTACACACATGCGCATGCACACACACACACACACAATCTTATTTTTAAAATATGGCTAATTTAGTTATTAAACCAGTTAATGTCCCACAGGACAGAAGAAACTGTGGCTTTAGGAGGGTGCTGCTAGCCCTTTCTTCTGAATTAACACATCCTCTCCAGAAAGGAGGAGGGGTGTGTGTGCTCACGAGACCCAGGAATAAACAAACCGCACATTTCCAAAGTTCACAGGGAACTCTCCCAGAGTTATAGGAGCAGAAAACAACAGTAGGGGGAGAAGGTTGTTCCTGCCTGCTGTGCACAGAGCTCCAGGGACGAGGCTTTGTCGGTAGCCACCCTCTGGATGGTTTGTTTCTGGTAATGTGACTGTTCTGGGTCATCCCTGTTCCTGTAAGTAACCCAAATAAAACTCACTGATCACTTAGTTAGACTCCGGTGCAGCCGGTACTGTGGTCTGTCAGGGGATTCCTTTTCGGGGTAGGTAGACATCTTTGTGTCCCGCCTCCCCAGGAAAAGTCTCTCACAGAACAGAACGTGATGGAAGAGGGTCATCTTTCTATCTATTGTTTCATTGGTTAAGTAATAAAGAAGCTGCTTGGCCTCTGATAGGACAGAAAATTAGGTAGGCGGAGTAGACAGAACAGAATGCTGGGAGAAAGAAGCTGAGTCAGGGAGACACCAAGATTCTCCCACTCCAGACAGATGCAGGTTAAGATCTTCCCTGGTAAGCCTCCTCGTGGGCTACACAGATTGAAGGCATAAGTCACAAACAATGCCACACCAATTCGGGGTTATGATTATTAGGGTGGTATTTATTTAAAGGGGAAAAAACTTACAGATCACTGTCCCAGGCAACAGCCCTCTACGCAACCAGGAAAGGAGTCTAGTCGCAGGCGGAGCAGGAAGTGAAGAGAGAGAGGAGAGGGAAGTGGCCGCTTTTTTAAAGGGAGAGAAACCACGCCCCAATGGGCTGGTACCTCAGCGGTGATAGGCTGGAGGAGTGGGAGGACCTCCCGCAACAACAGATTATTAGAAATGGGTTAGATCAATACGTAAGAGTTAGCCAATAAGAGGCTGGAACTAATGGGCCAGGCAGTGTTTAAAAGAATACAGTTTCTGTGTAATTATTTTGGGGCATAAGCTAGCCAGGCGGCCGTGAGCCGGGGCGGCAGGACCGCAGCCCGCTGCTCTGCTCCTTCTACAAGAACGTCACCTCTGCGCAGAAATTTTTTGTAGGCTGCCAAACACATAACGTCTGATTTTGCAGAATCAGGGTTCTGATTAACGGTCAACAGTCACTTAGATGAAGGTATAGTTTCCTAAGGAATATGTCCAAGCATGTGTAAGTGTTCCAGGATAACACAGAATGGACATGCAATACACACCCCTAATCTCACTCCCACTGCCCACCTGCCCCCACCCCTCCCAAGGTTTAGACTGTTTTTCCAAACATTTTAATTACGCGATGCAATCCTGGCTGCTTCAAACTCTTTCCTAAGGAGCTGATCTTGATACATCCTAACTGTAATTTTGCCACTGCTATGAATTATAACATAAATATCTGTGTTTTCCAATGGTCTTAGGTGACGCCTGTGAAGGGACTGCAATCAACAGGCTGAGAATTGCTGCTCTAGAGACTCAAATTGGCCTGCAAAATCATACAGAGGTGAGCATTCTCCTGCCCCCTAAAAAGGCCGTAAAAGTCCTTTTTTTTTTCTTGTTTGTTTTTTCTTGCTTTTTGTCACATATTTGGCTTCTAGTTGGCTGCATTAGAAAACCTGCTGCTTGTCCTGCTTCTAGTCATTTCTAAAATACAGTTCCCCATCGTTTCCCTTCCCTTGGCAAAATACCCCTGTAGGAACGCTAAGCAGGTCAACCTTTTCAGCAAAGCATGATCCTTCAACATAAAAATGCATGCAAATTCACAGCACAGTATTATAAGCGGTATTGTGTTATTAACACACACATGGTTGATCTTCCCACCCACCTACCCCTACCCTTGTGCCAGCATTAAGCACTTCACTTAAGATCAGTATGCTAACGACCTCCGTAAGTCGAAGCCAATTAAGTAACAAAGTAAAAACTCTTCTCAAGGGCTTTAAGGAGTAAAAAATTAAAAACTCCAACTCTGTGCTACACATGACATCAAGACCCTTAGTGAGTAAGACAGATGGAAGCCATACAAGGCCACTCTCTGTCTGTCAAACATGTGTTAACAGGGGTTTGACAAACATCTATTCTTTTGGTCTTCACAGAAATCCTATAAACTGCTTTGTATTTTAATCCCTCTTTTTCAGATGAATGAACTGAAGAATCACAGAATTAACTTTCCCAAGGTCACAGCGTTGGTGGGACTCAAGTTCAGAGTATTAATAGATTCAGAGTTCATAGGCTCAAGCACTATGTCATGTGATAGGTGATGGCCGAAAAATTCTATAAAATGGATTCATCACTACCACCCCTACCCCTCCACCACAACAATCCTTACACTTATATAGCAGTCTTACACAAATCACTGTTCCAAACAGAGGAAGAGTTGAAAATTTACTTCACACTCCAACCCCGTTGAGTAAATATGATTATCATCCACAGTTTGCAGAAGAAACTGAGAGAGAGGTTGAGGTCACAGTACTAATAAGATGCATGTTGGGATGTAGTCTGGACAGCCTGGTCCCCATGTCCAGACCCTCCCCCCTCCCTCCACCACACACACACCAGTCCACTGCTCACAGTAATCCGGAGAGTACAGGCTAGTCGGGAGTGCCTACTCTTCAGAACCTGAGGCTGGAAAGCATCAACTAAGGCACAGAACTGTAACTAAATGCTCATTAGGATAACAAAACTCATCAGGTTACAGGATTTTCATCCAGCCTTGTTAAGAAGGCAAATAAGCAACACATGTAAGCAAAGTTTCATCCTAGATGACTCTTAAAAGACCCCCTTCTGGCCGGAAAACTTAGTCAATTCAGAACAAACGAGGTGTTATGGTGACTTCTTACAAATCCTTCTATAGAAAATTGGTTTTGTTCTTGCAGCGTTGGGGTTTCTCAGAATTCCCTTGGGGCTGTGGGTAGCTGGAGGAAGAGGGGGAAATGACAGGACCGCGGTTCCTGACTCCACGTTCAAGTAAGTGGCTCTGTTAATGTGTTTTACATACTGGGCTTCCCCTGACGGTTTTGCTAGGAGGTTTTGTCCTAAGTGGGCAACCCTTCTCGGCTATGATGCCTTCTCTGGCCTTAGCATTTCTCCTTTCTCTT
Organism: Microtus oregoni; assembly: GCF_018167655.1. Classification (NCBI taxonomy): domain Eukaryota; kingdom Metazoa; phylum Chordata; class Mammalia; order Rodentia; family Cricetidae; genus Microtus; species Microtus oregoni. Next base: position 24,643,714 of record NW_024543071.1, read on the forward strand.
CTTCCATGCCATGTTTACCCAAGCTCTGGCCATTCTCTTACCTGAACCTCCCTTTCCACTCCCTCCTGCCAATCACAATCAGCATCACAGCTAACACTTATTACACAGCAAGCTCTAGTCAGATATTTTTATATCGGTTACATCATGGAGTGCTCTAAACACCCCTGTGAATTGAAGTCTATCATATCGATACCACTTTCAGGGCAGGAGACCAAGGCTTAATTTGCCTACTGCCCAATGTTCACTAGGTCGGAGATGAAGACGATGCAAACCTAGTCAGCCCTCTCCAAAAGCCCCCAACTGTTTACCAGCAGGGTGTCCCACCCTCCACCCACTTCAGGATTGTTCCAGGTCCCACTGGAACTTTGTTCATGACTCAGTCTGCTGAAGGCACATAGGAAGTACCTTTCCTTCTGGAACAGCTTTTCCAGCAAGACCTGGACACCACTGAGCACTATGGCGGCTGGTCACAGTGTAGCAGCAACTGCCCGCAGTGCTGGTACTATCGGTCAGGTCTTCCCTTGATAGAGTGCTACTCAGAACTCCCCATGCTCCCTCACCCAGACACAGGGCAGGCTGGTGTAGTGTCTTGGCAGGTAGTCAGTGCATCTGTAGTTTTAGGCAATCCCATGAAACAGATGCTGTTACTGCACCCCTCCCCAGGTTCCTCAAGGACTCACGCAGAAGTAGCTATGGCTCTAGGAGCGGGCTAGGCTACCCTGAGAAGATAGCTTAGGGCAAAGACTGTGAGAACACCGCTCTTGGTAAACACAGCACAACAGCCTTATTGACAGGACTCCTCTGCAGACCCAATGAAACCGTAGGGAGTCGTGGCTTGGGACACAGTCTCAGACCAGGTGGGCAGCCAATCACCCCAGTTTCCTCTCCACGTGAGCAGGGTAACTTGGAGATTGGAGACTGGTCTCTGGAGCTGTCTGAAGGGACTGGCTTCCCCTGGCCCAGGGCAGAGTTCCTCTAGAACACACCCTTCTTGGGTGATTTTTTTCTCATGATCCCACTTCCCTATTTGTCTGTTGGTATTTCGGGGGTTGTTTCTTAAGTTCTTATAAAGGGCAGGGGTCTGTACCATGGAAAGCCACCCTATGACTTCCTCTGCCTTCTTATTACCCCACTTCTCCATTTGCCAGACAGGAGGGCTCCATAACTTTCTCTAAGGCTTCATCAATGACATCTACAGAAGTTCAGTAGCAAACTAAAACCGACTTATTTATTTTTACTTTTATGTATGAGTGCTTGTGTGCCTTGTGCCCAAGGAGGCCAGAATAGGGTAGGTGATCCCCTGGACCTGGAGTTACAGATTACTGTAAGAACAGGGTAGACGATCCCCTGGACCCATGGAGGCCAGAATAGGGCAGACGATCCCCTGGACCCAAGGAGGCCAGAACAGGGTAGATGATCCCCTGGACCCGAGGAGGCCAGAATAGGGTAGACGATCCCCTGGACCCAAGGGGGCCAGAATAGGGTATATGATCCCCTGGACCCAAGGAGGCCAGAATAGCGTATACGATCTCCTGGACCTGGAGTTAAAGATCACTGTAAGGCACCATGTGGGTGCTGGGAAGCAAACCTGGGTCTTGTGGAAGGGCAGTAAGAGATCTTAACCACCAAGCCATCTCCCCAGCCCCAGGGGACGCCTACAGGAATACGGAAGGTGCTGGGGCGTAGCTGAGGACTGGCAGGGAGGCTTTCGTGGCATACTTTCATGCGGTGCTTGAGAGGTCTGCAGGGATGGACTCTGTCCAGGTGACCAACATGCAGTGACTGAGGGAGGCCGGTGTAAAGTCACAGTCAAGTCAAGAGAGGTCTGAAGAGCCATCCCAGCTCCGGACTCCCACTGAGGCTGGCATAGCAGCTTAATCTGCTGAATTTCTCCTCTGCCCCCCACCCCTGAGTAAATGACTGTGTTGTGTGTATGTGTGTATGAGAGAGGTGTTTATATGTGCCATAAGCACATGTATGTATACATGTGCAGAGGCTGGAAGAGGACATTGGATATCCTGATCTATTGGTCTCTGCCTTACTCAAAGATATTCTCTGAGACTGTATGTCTCACTGAGCTTGGAGCTAGGCTGTAAGGTCATCAAGCTTCAGTGATCCTGCTGTCTCTACCCCCCACAGGACTGGGATTACAGACACAGATACACACAACAGACACAAACAGACAGACAGACAGACACACACACACACACACACACAAACAAACAGCTTTTTTCATGGGTCCTGAGATCTGAACTCAGCTCTGCATGCTAATACACAAAAAGCAGTCTTACCCACTGAGTTATACCTAGCTCCTCCTTCCCATCTCTCTTATAAAAACAAAAAAACAAAAAACAAAAACCCACCTTGAATCTGTGAGAACCAAACCCGTGACAAGACAACTTTAAATTCTGCTTATTAATGTCTCCAAAACTGTACCGTGTGGAACTTTACTGGTGGAGGTGGCGCTGTCCCTTCTTGATGCTGCTCTGGGACCAAGAAGAGAGTGGCAGAAAGGGAGAGAGGCAGTGGTTTTAAGAGAATGAAACGAGGTAGACACAAACCTGTTAGGCATGAGATGCAGTTTCAGTTTCTGAACAAAACAACCAAGACATAAAAGGCCAGAACAGCCAGTGAAAATGAAAGCCGAGACCACAGCTGAGGCAGCCGGAGACGATGATGTAAGAGAAGCATCCAAGGAGGGCTAGAATGGGCTCCCTGGCAGGAGCCACAGACTGGATTCACACAGCCAAGACTCCTGCAGCAGAAATCACCCTGATCTGAAGCAGGGTCCCCGACTTCAAGAAACTCCATCCAATCCACAGAGTGAAGGCCACACGGGGAGAGGCCAAATGTCATGCGGAAATTCCCAGTTAAGAGCAGGGCTGAATTGGTTCTACTGTAGAGTCCAGGGGGATCCCCAGGGTGCTGCAGGGAGGACCTTTATAGAGAACCTTCCTGACAACTGAAGGGCAAGGGGGATCCCCAGTAGCTGTGGAGAGGAAGCTGGCGACAGCTTTGCTCACGGTTGTGTCTGACTGCTGGTATCCACCGCCTCCTCAGTTGCACTACAGCCAAGGGATTAGAGGTGTGGAGGGCGGTAGCAAGGTGTCTGATACTTAAGAGGATGAATCTGGGTAGTGTCCAGAAAGAGGTGAAGGGGTTAACTTTGTGGGGCCACACAAAGAGAAGGGGAAGTACCAAGAACAAGGATAATGCTGGTGCCCGGGTCCCTGCAGCAAGGAGACCAGTGTGGCTGAGGAGAAGCAGAGGAGCGGCTGATCTGAAACCTGCTGGCTTCTACTTGAAGATGGGAAATAAAATGGGGACAAACTTGGGTAGGATGACACAGTCTGACACCCCAAGCTTCCCTCAGTTGCTGCTGAAATGCGAAAATGTCGCGCCCCCTCCCTGCCCGAGGTTCATGTTTGAACACTTGGTCCAGGGCTGGAGGCGTTTGTGTTGGAAAGTTGTGGACTTTCTGAGGCCTGGTTAGAGGAAATGGGTGACTTGAGGGTGGGACTAGAGGTTACAGGAGCCCCTCTGGGACTGCCTCTTCCTGACGGCTGCCACGATGGAACCGACCAGCCATGGTGTACTCCACCTGCCACAGAGGGGTCACTCCTGCCTTCCTCTCATCGTGATGTCACCGAGTCCCTGAACTGTGGGCAAGAGCACGTTCCTCTTACTTTCTATCTATTCTACCACAGCAATGAGAAAAGCAGAAAACAAGTCCTCGACAGGATTTATCTTTTGCATACTAGTCCTCACAACTGACCAGTTAAACATGCTACGAGCTCACTATCTCAGCCCCTAAGGAGGCAGGCTTTGAGAGAGGAGCCGCTGTCTGTCTGCTGGGCCCTCGGTAGAGTCTCCCAGTGTCACAAAGAGTGTGTAATTAACACAATGAATCAACACACCATCTTGGGAGAAACCTGGATTCCCTTCATGAATGGCAGTGTACCCAGACAAACACACACACACACGTGTGTGTGTGTAACCTACTACCGTGAGGACAAAAATAACAATTATTTATATTTATCTCCCTTTAGGGCACCTAGAAGAGGTCCGTAAACTAAATTATGTCTTTTCTAAAGACTGCTGGCCATGTTCAAGGAAAACCACAGATTCCACAGCCATTTGGAGGGTTCAAATGTATGAAATTCATTCATTAACCACACGCTCAACAAGAGTGTCCAAGAGAGGCAATTATAATGAGCCTGACACAGGACAGTACTGGGGGGGGGGACTGCTCAAGGCAGGAAGGGACTGTGGGAAAGGACCAAAGGACACTTACTCCATCAACACTAGCGTTTCCACGGACCCAGGTACGTCTCAGGTCCAGCCTCTGGTTGAAAAAAAAAATGTTTGGAATTCACTAGTAAAACCAAACGAGAGACCTGCCTGCCTTTGCCTTCCAAGTGCTGGGATTAAAGGCTACATTGGTTGACTATTGTTTTTTTTTTTTTAAATCAGTTTGGGTGTCTTTTTTTATAATACTTAAGTTTCTAGATCAATTCATTGGCTCAAGTTATAATAAAAGTGACATATTTTCAATGGAAAAAATAGAAGTAGGAAAATATTATTGAAACGTGATCAAACAAAGTGAAGGTTTTCGGTCCTATAGGGAAGGGAAAGGGGGGTGTGTTTGTACTGGACGGGGAGGGGGGGTGCCCAGAAGAAGCTGATGGAGGCACCAGTAAAGCTGTGGTTCTTTCTGGAAACGAGGCTCCCACTGACTCTCCACCATTAGCCCCTTTTATCACAAACTCAGAAACCCACTGTGAACTTAAAACCATTATTTAACCTCACGGACTCTCTACCCCTCACTGTAAAGAGCAGGCTACCTTATAAATCACACCTGCGAGGGGTTAACAAGCCCTCAATAAACGTCAGTGCTCGCTGTGACGCTGACATTGCCTGTGGAGATCTCACTTTCCACAGCCACACGCCTGGGCAGACGCCCCTGGAAAACGATATGAGAGACAGGTCCCGCAGACAGACAGGAACAGCCTGAAGAACCTGGGTATCTCTGATCAGGCACCAGGCACATCAACAAGCCTGCAGATAATTCCAGCCCTGAGCTGTTGAGTTTACCCTGTGACCACCATGTGGAACGGGGCCAGGCCACACAGCCAAATTCCAGACTTGAGAAACGGCAGGAGATAACAAAGAATCACCATTGTCTGAAGTCATTAAGCTTTGGGGTGGGTTGACACACGGCATCAGATAACCAGAACGCTGGGGTCAATCCCGTCTTTTATCCACCCTTACCTAGAAACTACATCAAACCATAGGAGTGCCGCCCCATCCTGCACAGGGAAGCAAGAAGCTGGAGGCTTCAGGGAGCAACCACAGCTCACCTACCAAAGGGACCGTGCGCCTGCCTCAGTGCTCCTTAGCCTGAAACTGACTGCCTGTGCTGCTGGCAACAAAAGCAGACGATGGGAGTGTGCGTGGGCTGAGCAATGAGTAATACTCAAAACCAGTGTAGCCCACAAGTATAGACTTGGCTCCTTCCCCATGGAGGGGGTCTACGGGCAGAGGACACTAAGATACACAGGGTGTGGAGAGAATATGGACGAGAGTCTGAGTCTGAGTGAGGGCGGGAGGTAGCTGCGGACAGAGTCAAACCCTAAGCACACAGGTAAGGAGTTTCGCTTAGAAGGAAGGCAGCTGGGTTCCAACAGCAGTGTGCAGTATTTTGTTAGGGTACTACGGAAGGTCCCTCTGAGGACATTTTAATACTTCTGTTAAAACTTGTGGGACTGCCGGGTGGTGACGGCACACGTCTTTAATCACAGCATTTGAGAGGCCGAGGCAAGTGGATCTCTGTGAGTCCACAGAGAAACCCTGTCTCGAAAAAACAAAACAAAACAAAACAAACAAAAAACCAACAAAAACAAAAACTAAACCCAAACCCAAACTATGCATGAGTGGAGTCATGGAAAAATACTGATATCAAGGAATAAGGTAGCGTAATAAATGTGAAGGCCCAAGTACGAGGAGGGGCATGGAACTCTGCTCCAAGCTTCCATGATACCAGAGGTGCTCAGTTTTTGTTTTCCTTTTTGATACACATGCATGAAATATTTTGCCTAAAAAGTCAAAGCTATGAAGGACTGGGGTGCAGCTCAGTGGTAAGAAATTTGCCACTCAACACACACACACACACACACACACACACACACACACACACACACCATACAAACTGACCATATTGAAACTTTGTATGGTAGAATGCATGACCAGGGGCTGGAGGGGTGGTACAGTGGCTAACAGCACTTGTTGCTCTCATAGGAGACCTGGCCTTAGTTCCCAGCATGTAGGTAGTGGCTCTAACAACCTTTAACTCCAGTTCTGGGGACTCTGCTGTCCTCTTTTAACCTCTAGAGATTAAAGGAGTGTGGCAAACAGACCAACAGGCAGGTAAAGCATTCAATACATATAAAAAATAAATAACATCTTTTATAATGTAATGCAGGACTGGTTATGTTTTGTTCAAATTTTAGCATGTTTATTGTCAATTAGTAAATTTCTATACTGGGCACTGTTCACTCCTCCAAATCTCTTGGCACACTTTTTCTTGGTCCAGTCTTTGTCAGTACGGCATGTCAGCTTCTCCCTCTTCTTACACTGCCCGCTCTGGCCTCACTCGGCCACCACCCTATGGAATACCAGGTGAAGCCCCCCCCCCCCCCCCCGAGCCATTCTAGCGCACACACACACAGTCTTGAAAGACCCCATCTGGAACACCTGGCCAGCAGGTGCCTAGATAAGACTAATCAGAGCAGTGGAACAGATAAGGAATGCTTCTCCATCTGCCTCCTGTCTCCAGCCTGTCTCGGAGATCCCACTGCTACCTCTGTGCCTTCAAACCCCTAACTCTCTCTTCCTACAGAGTCGCACTGTTTACTCTGGGGGATTTCTTTGGCTACTGTAGTGAATTACCCAAGTTAAATTTTATCATTTTATAGCTTTATGGTCAGGTGTCGGGCGGTCTGGAGGATGTAGGGGAGAACGGGCTTCCGTGCCATGCCTCCTTGCTAGAGGTCACACACACTGGCAGGCCCATGCCTTCCTTCCTCCATCTTCTGTCAGCGACAGTGCTTCCGGTCATTCGTCCACAGCTGCCTCAGCTCCTGACCACCGTGCGAAAGTTCTCAGCTTTTAAAGGCGACCCAGATAACCTGCCACCTCGAGGGTAAAGTGACACCTCCACAGGTTATGGAGACTAGAATGGGAACTACGTGCGGGCCGCTGTTCTGCCTACCACAGGTTATGGAGACTAGAATGGGAACTACGTGCGGGCCGCTGTTCTGCCTACCACACTTGCATCCATGCTTGCTGGGCCGCCAACACACAACTCTGACTCGGTAGGTCCCAACTGACCTCCACTCTTCAACACTCAGCCTGCATCCGAGCAGAGAGCAACTCCATCTTCTACTTCATGTAGGGGCATCTTTGGCTTCTCTCCCATGTGCATATATCACATCCAAGTCACAAAGAAAAGGGACTATCTTTAAAATATACCTAGACTCCGGACCCCTTCCCACCACCTTGCCCTGGGAGGCCTGCCGTCATTACTAATTGGTCTTCCTGCTTCTCTCCTGGAGTCTATTTTTCAGGGCAGCCAAGTAAGATTGTTTTTAAAGCTAAACAAGCCCATTGCTTCTGCAATGAAAACACGCAATGTCCCCACAGCTCCCCTGGAATAAGAGCCAGAACCCTTCATGGTCTCCGCCCCCCCCCACTAACTTCCCTTTTTCTTTCTGACCTCATTTCCTACTCGGCCCCGTATTTTCTGCATTCCAGCCACAGTGGCCACCTTGCAGCCCCTCTGTCCCCCAGGTATACCACCTTAGAACTCTGTTCTTGTTTTCTCTTTGCCAGCTCTCTGACTCTGTGGGTGTTCCATTACTGATATGTCAAATCACCACAGAAAGAGGAGGCTCAGACAATACCACCTACTATGTCAGTCCTGTAGGTCCCAGGCCTGGGTGCAGCATCAGCTGAGCCTTTGGCTTCAAATCTCAAATGGAACCGTTTTGAAGCCCACCAAAAGCATCTTCTTCTGGTTGCTTCTGGTTTTTGGCTGGATTTGGTCTCTGCTAGGCCCCTGGGGGCAGCGAGTGGGAAAGAGGCTGTTCCCTGTCCTCTGTACGCTTCCCCATGTCCCCTTATGCTGATTTGGAATCAAATCTCACCAACATCTCAACACTTCCATACACTAACCAGTGTGGGTTTTTTCTTCTACTCTTAGGGACATCTCCTGTTTTAAGATATTTAACTGTGACTGCACCCAGAAAGTCTGTTTAGCCTGGACATTTAACCCATTCATAGGTACTTACACTACAGCCAAGTTCTCCGCTTCTCATTTCCCCTGGAACCCTCCTTTTCTGCTCCGGTTTTCGTAGTCCCACAGCTTTTACTACCTTGCTTTCTGATAGCAGAGAAATCAACTCTGTACAGCAAGAACGTCTGTTCTGCATGACAACATGCCAAAGACAACCTAGCAGACAGCTCGACAGGCATTTCTGCAAGGAGGGAGTGACCCTATAGGAGACTATTTTCTAACTCACTTCTGCAGGACTTCGTGGTTGCCAGCCTTCCTTTTGCTTTTAACAGCGTGGACGTACTAAGTAGAACAGATTCTGCGCTGATGGCAGGGACGATGGGTAAACGACAAACACTTTTTCTCTAGATATATCCTGTGACTGCTGTCCACAGCATCAAATCAGCTTGATTCTCGCTGATAGAGATATACAGAAATGCCTGATGAGGGAAATGTGTCTAATTACAATTTCTATAACAATAAGAAATATAATGGTTTCTTTTCAGACCATTATCCAAGCATAGAAGCAAAACAAATCGAGTTGTTGAGTTAACCTCATCTCAACATGTCTAGAAAATAAATGGACTAAATCAGTCATAATAAATGTTTTCTAAAAATCTCTACAAACTGAAAAGTTGAACCACACTGATTTAAGGAAGAACCATGAGAAAAAAGGGAAAGCTGCTTAGATTTAAAGCACAGCTTGTCCCCAGCAAGCTTAAATGAAGCTAGAAAGAATGGAAAGAAAGAGGAGAAAGTAGAGGCAACAGACATGAGGTGACCATAAGTGGGTTCTAGAACCAAATGCATTTTAGAAATAAGACCCAAACTTTATAGAACCACTGTCCTATAAACCGAAGCTCAGAAGAGAGCATCCCTCTCATCTCACACAGCTGGTCAGCAATAAAAGACTACTGTAGAATAAAGCAGTGAAAACCAACCAAATCTCCATTCCTTGTTTTATCATAGTTATTAGTTTTGTGGTTTTGGTTTATCCCCGGGTCTCATGCAGTCCAGGCTGGCTCTAAGGCTGGTCTGGAACTCTGGACCCTCCTGTCTCCACCTCCCAAGTGATGGGAGGGGCACCACCACACCTGGCTTTCTGCTGTCTCCTTGGGCAATGTTCATTTAATGGTCTGAATCTCTGCTTCAGAAAGCTGAGTCTGTCTGGAGTGTATGTTAGCAAACAGTGAGACTGCCTGTCCGTCTGGTGCTTGTCCCAACTAGGTCAGGATGCCTCATTTCAGGAACAGCGTTCTTGACAGGGGACAGTCCCCAAGGAGCCTGGCCACGAGCCTTGCAGCTTCACAGTGGCTCTTGGAGGGCATCAGTGTGCCAGGACAAACTGATGAGACCACACTTCAGCAAACCAAGAGGGTCAAATGCGGTATTGCCTAAGTAGATTACCTAGATGCTAATGGAGAAAAATGAACATCAATGCAAGGATCCTGACAAAAATCTGTATTTATAGACACAAACTTGCTGCCTGTAGAAAGGCCAAAATAAAGGAAATCATATTTTAAGAGAATAAATCATATATATTTTTAATGAGATTCTCACAGAAACACAAAGGCAGCAGAAGTTGATGGGAAATAGTTTCCAAATATATCAAATCATCACCCAGTGCCTTCTGAATACCTACAACAGGAAAGAAAAACATTGCAATAATGCAGATCTATATTTAACACAGAGGCAAGAGCTCATTTGTTTGGTATTTCTCAATGCTCTTCCATTCACTATTGAGCAGCTGGTATTTTCTTTTAAAAAAAAATCAAGAGATTGGTTTATTAATGGAATATACACAGAGTGACTTACTCAATGGGAAAGCATTGCTGTTAGGGAGAAGGAGAAAATAATGTATTTTTGGATCCACCAATCATCTGACCTCACCATGGTAACGGGCTGTGTTTCCTAACTTTCCAGACTCATACTTGAGTCAAAATGACCATGGTAGTAATTTGAACCAAATCCCCTATCTTATACATGGAGAAACTAAAGCTTAAGGAGGAAGCCACCCTAAGGCTCCTCACTCAACAGGACTGATGAGGAGTCATTACACTTTATGACCTCAGTGTCAGCACCCCTAAAATCCGTACGATGGAGCCCTAACCTCCAAGGTGACCCTGTTAAGGTGAGGCCTTCTGAGGGCTTCACACCATGAGAACACAGCTGGGATCCACGCCTTTACCAAAGAGAGTCCACAGACTAGTCCCATCCTGCCATGCAAGGGCACAGCCAAGACAGCACACGCTAGAACCAGAGCCCCACCCTCACCGCATGTCAATCTGCCCGTGTCTTGATCTTCGGCTCCCCCTCCCTGAACTGTGGAGAATGGACTTCTGCTGTTTGTTAAGCCCCCTCGTTTCTGACATTCTCTTATAGCAGCCTGAAGAAGCTAGGACGACACTGCAGAAAAAATGGCAGATGTCCGTTTCTGTCTGGCTCCCATTTGAAAACTATATAAAACTGTTTCGGTGGTTAAAATTTCCATGCTTTTCACATGATTGACAAAGAACTCTCCAAGTATTTTTTATAGATAGAATTGCAATATAACTTGAATACAGGCATGTTCCATACTGGCTCTGTTGAGTCTAGGGCTTTAGCCTGTTTGCTTTCAACCAATCTGGCTTCATGAAAGAAAGCAGATAAGCCATGCGCATCGTGCAGACCTCAATGAAGATTTCTTGTTTTGTTTATTTTTTTTTTTCTGAGACTGGGTTTCTCTGTGTAGCCATGACTGTCCCGAAACTCACTCCGGAGACCAGGCTGGCCTCAACCTTAGAGATCTGCCTGCCTCTGACTCCTGAGTGCTGGGATTAAAGGTGTGCACCACTGCTGCCTGGCATTTTTCTAGTTTATTTAAAGATTTTTTTTAAACCTCAGATACTTAATATTTATGAATAATCTTTGATGGTTTTTACTTCCCCCACTTTCGTATATAGGTATATCTACATTTATGCATAGGTATGTATCTGTGAATATTTGGAAAGAACATGTTATGAACTTATATTTGGTAGGGGAAGACATAATAAAAATTTTGGTGACTATTTGGAAAGAACGTTATGAGCTTATATTTTGTAGTGAAAAACATAATGAAAATCAAATCAATGTAACTTTTAGCTAAATATTTCTAAGTGGAATTGATCTTGAACCCCAACCAGACACGTGCAGATTCTCAATACTTTACAGGGAAATCTTTCATTCATTTGCCTAACATTTATTACACATGCTAACTGTGTGTTGTTCACAACTTAACTACTGCTGAATGTACAACACAGTGGAGAAAAGTGTGTGTGGGGGGGTCCTAGCTGTGGTGCAGTCAATGCACCAATAGCGGGGAGGGATGGAGGGAGAGGACCAAGTATGGGGCAAAGGGAAGAGGAGAAAACTGTCAACAGCAGTCTGCAAGAAAGAACTACTGAGCTCGCTTCAGCAGCACCTAACTAAAACTGGAAAGACAGAGAGAAGATTAGCGTGGACCCCGCGCAAGGACGGCAGGCCAGTTTGTGAAGTGTCCCCTATTTCTTTCCAGCTGTCTTCAGGAACTTACAGTCGGATGTTTTGCTTGATCGAAAAATAACTTCGCTGTCTTAATTTTTGAAAGTATGAAGTCACAAGCTTGTTAAATATTTCCCAGGCACCGTCTTCGGTATGCTGACTGCTGTTTATCTTCCTTTTGTTGACTAGCTCTGATTATTGTGCTTATTGATCCTTTCCTCCTTAAAGATTACAAGAATTAAAACTGACCAAAATAATTTTTTTTTTTTTTTTTTTTTTTTTTTTTTTTTTTTTTTGCCTACTTACGGGACCCTTTTCCTCCTACTGGGTTGCCTTGTCCAGCCCTGACGTTACAGTATGTGCCTGGTCTCATAGTCGCGTATTATGCCATGTTTGGCTGATGTCCCTGGGAAGCCTGCTCTTTCAGAGGGGAGACAGAGGGAGGGTAGATCTAGGGAGAGATGACGTGGGAGCAGAGAGATTGGGGGGAGGAGAAGATGGGGAAACTTCTGTGTTGGGATACAATATGATAGAATAATAATAAAAAAGAATTTTGGCAGCAAAGACAAAGTGTTTCACAGGGTGGTCCGAGCACCAGGAACAGAAGGGTTTAGTCAGGAGCTGGCAGAATGCCTTGCATGTACCACGACACACAAGTGCTGAGTTCAGAAGACACCATGAGGGAGGGAGTTGATCCTTCTCTCCCGTGGGTTCTGGGAATCAAACTTTGGTCACCGTACTCGAGGTACGCACGCACATTCACACGCTGAGCCACATCGCTGGCCTCAAGAATTCCAACTTATGAACAACACGATTATTTTCAATGTTAACCCATGAACGCTGAAGTGTACTTTCTTTAAGAAGTCGTCATTAATACAATGTTAATATAGTTACTTCCTCTTTTTCTAAGATTGTTTTTGCAACAGAAATCAAACAGCTGAACCCAGGCCTATGGTTTTGAGCAAGTCACTCTGTCAGCAGCACTGGAAGCTCCTGAGAGTGGCAGCAGTACTACCAGCATCTTGAGTCACTAAATTTGGGCAGAGGAGCAAGTAAGTGTACAGAAAATATTCTAAAGCTTCTTAAACAATTGGCAAAGGAAACACGTAAATGCCAGAATTCTAGCAGTGTGGAAATTTCGCCAGTGCACACATGAACACACAGTAAGGAATAAAGAAATAGCTGTTTCTAAAGAACCCCAGTGCACTGTCTGCCTGGTCTCTCAGTGCAAAGACACAGAGGAAAAAGGGTCTCCTGAGATGAGAGAACCCATTCATAGTCTCTCTTCACCTCCTTCCTGTGGCACGGGACATTGTCTGGGTACTTTAAAGAAGGACCATTTTTCTTCCTGGGTGTGTTCTTCTGACAGCACTCAGCTCATCTCCAGGGACCTTCCGACTGGGAAGAATCTCTTCTTTGTTGACAACATCCACAAAGTAACTGTATTTAGAATGTTACCTAAGGTGCCTCCCGGGTTAATCCACACAGAAAGAATTTTAGCCACGAGTCAGAGAAAAGGTGTGCCGATCCCACACCTTGGGCTCTTAGTCCTACTAGCACGTGGGTGTGAAATCAGAGGCAGCTGTAGGTGACTCATATCTATCAGTACACACTTCAGGACCAATTCAATCACAGTCATTACAGACAGGTATCGGATACCAGTCATTTTAAGGACCCTCAGATGATTCTAAAGTGACCATGAGCAACCACGAGAATCAGACCCTCACCAGACCCTGATTCTACTGTAGTCTGACCCCCCAAAAGTGTAGGCAGGCCCTGGAATAGACTCTGAATCCCCTTGAGAATGTTATGACATTCCAGCAACTGGGGTGTACAATCAACTGTGCAAAGCACTGGCCCAGACATGTCTTGTATCAAGTGGACAAACTCTGAACCTTGTATGAGGGCCAGTCTCTCACCTTAAAGCAGTGTTTCTCAACCTGTGGGTTGAACGACCCTTTCACAGGGGGTTACCTAAGACCATTGGAAAATAGGTATTCACATTATGATTTATAACAGTAGCAAAATTAAGTGAAGTAGCAATGAAAATAATTTTATGGTTGAGGTCACCACACCATGAGAAATGACTAAAAGGGTCGCAGCGTTAGGAAGGCGGAGAACCACTGCCTTAAAGCCTTCACTGGCACACTCGTATTAAGTACGTACAAGTGTAAGGCAATCTCAGCAACCAGCCTGGACTTTCTCTGAGTATGGACACCGTATCAGAAGCCAGACCTGGGCCTGGCAGGTCCCTTACACATCTGACACCCTTCGCGGTAGGGAAAAGAAGCATGGAGGGAGAAAACTTTTGTTTGCAATTTGCCATTAAAAGTTTCCTCTGGGGCTGGAGAGACAGCTCAGTGGTTAAGGGCACTGACTGCTCTTCCAGGGGATCTGGGTTCAAATCCCAGGCCCTACATGGCAGCTCACAACTTTCTGCAACCCCAGGATCCAACACTCTCACACAGACATACATACAGGTAAAACACCAATAAAATAAAATAAATTTATTTTTTATTTTTTTGTTTTTTGTTTTTCGAGACAGGGTTTCTCTGTAGCTTTGGAGCCTGTCCTGGAACTCGCTCTGTAGACCAGGCTGGCCTCCAACTCAGTGATCCGCCTGCCTCTACTGCCCAAGGGCTGGGATCAAAGGCGTGCACCACCACCGCCTGGCTTTTCCCACAATTTCTTTAGTCAACTGTCCAATGCAGCAAGCTCTCCAACCTTGGAAAACCATAGCTCTTAACGACCCTTTCTTGAATATTTTCATCTTTCTTAGAATTCCTTTGGTGAAACTAATTAGCTAGGCAAACTTCTGGTGATGCCAACTACAGCCGAGAATTGCTCTTCTTGGTTGAGTTCCTGGCAGACCTTAGCTGGGAGATATCAGACATGACCATGGAGACGAAGCTGGGGGGGCAACTTGAGGGTGCAGCAGAGGAAGGTAAAGACACGAGACAATCACAGTATGTTCAGATTTACTTAATCTGAGCCCTAAAATTTCTCCACAGAGAATCTGAGATAAAGGTAAGCAGCTTTTGCAAAAATGACCATGAACAAATTCAAAATGCGAACAGGCTGAGCGAGTACGATGTTCCGGAAAACAGTGAGGTCTAAATACCCCTTGGGTAGAGAAGCTAGTCTTACAGCAAAGGAGAAGCTGGGAGCTCCTCGAGGTCCGCCCAAACCAAACACTCAAGAGTGCGGGGCTAGGAAGCATCTGAAGTGTGTAAAAGCTCATCCAAAACGGTGCTGAGACGGAATGAGCCGTGCCGGAATCAGTGCTGGGGCAGAGGATTGTACTTCAAAGCAAATGTATGTCTTATCTTTGAACATACACATTTCTAGAGCTTTGGATCCAGGTCAATCTCCAATCCCTTTTGATCACTTCATTACCTTTTTTCTTACTGATTTTAGTTTTTACTATACTAGCCCACGGAAATTCAAAGTGTGCTATCGAGTTTAAAATAAAAAAAAAATAGCAGTATCCTAACTTCTCACTCAATCCCAAAGGCAAACTCAATATAAACTTTTTAAGTTTCTTCTGATAATTCATTTTATATTTCTAACAATATGTAAATAAACAAAATTTATTGATATACTAATTCTAGACCTTTACTAATATAAATTTGGTATATGCTAGCTTGTCCCCTCCTGATCATCTGTAATAGTCAGTCTTTTCTGGAGTCAGGTGCAGCCAGGGTCAGCATTTGATTCATGTATCTTGAAAAAGCTGCACCAATTGTCATTCCCATACTTCCAGAACAGCTGATGGTAGCTGGGGCTTTGACCTCCAGCCCACCGGTCCGCACAATTCAGCAAACAAAGGGTTAACACGTGCTGCAGCAGGGACAGCCTTCACAGCTTGCCTTTATCCTACAGCAGGTCCCTGTTCCGACTTGTCAGTGGCCTGGCTACCAGTTGGTTGTTAAAAATTCTGAATATTGCCTGTAGGTATAACCGTGTAATTCATTCTTACTATTTGAATATAAGCGAAAGTGAGGTACTGCACTTCCAGACACGTCCTTATGTTCCTACAATCCACAACACAAACACTAGCTGAAGGGCTTTTAACTCTACAGATAGCAGGGGAAGGTGTGGGGAGAAAGGGGTGAAGAGCCTTATAAAGCAGACATTCAACCCCTCAAAACACTTGCTAACCCTAAGCTGGATCAAGGAATAAAAAGTGACTAGCTTCTTTAAATTACAATTTAGGGAAGGAAATTCTATTATATTGCAGCTGTATAGACTTTTTGTTTTGTTTTCTAAAACTAAACCTCTTTTAGTTTTTTGAGAAAAGGTCTCAATATGTAGCCTTGGCTGTTCCGGAACTCTCTGCTTAGACTAGGCTGGCCTTGAATTCTGAAATCCAGGTCCTTCTTCCCTCTGCCTCCCGAGTGCTGGGATTGAAGGCATGCTGGGATTAAAAAGTGCACCACTCCTCACGGCCTTATATTTTACTGGCTCAGCAGTGATTGGCACCATTGGGACCTTCCTAATGCCATGTGCTGAGCCATTTTCACTTTCTTATAGAGCCATTTGTAACTGCCTTCCACCAACCTCATTTGACAGCTTTTCCTAATTGATAAGCCCTTGGAGATAGCAAGCCCCTCTGAAGGGCATTGTACACTAAGGCAGGCTGCCCAGCAGCTTTGTTTTTACTTGGAAATTCATGGAAGCCTCTTCCCCAAAGTCAGACTGCTACCTCTCTGCCCTGGACAGCTTCCCTCTAGGGCTGCTAGACTGTTCTAAATTGTCATTCTAGAGTTCTCTTTGCCCTTCTGTTTAGTTACAAGGTTCTGGAATACCGTATATTATTCTTCCTTGATTTATTTCCACACTTTTTATTTAAAAATACCACACAGTAGCTTTCAGTGAAAATGATGCAGAGAATAATTTATTTAGATCTCTATTACGAGGCAATAAAAAGTTTTAATTCTTTCTCCCACTTGATACTTTTTTTCATTTTTATCTTTTTTTTAAAATTTATTTATTTATTTATTATGTATACAATATTCTGTCTGTGTGTATGCCTGCAGACCAGAAGAGGGCATCAGATCGCATTACAGATGGTTGTGAGCCACCATGTGGTTGCTGGGAATTGAACTCAGGACCATTGGAAGAGCAGGCAACGCTCTTAACCTCTGAGCCATCTCTCCAGCATCAAGGGTTATAATGTTGAGTTCAATGCCAGCCTAGTCAACTTAGTGAGACTGTTTCAAAATAAGTAAAAAAAGAGGGATGACTCTCAGTGCACATGGAGGCCTTAGGTTCCATCCCCAATATCAGGAATGAGAGCTGAATTAGAAGGTGAACCTGGTAGTGGTAGGACTGTGAGCTTGAGGTCAGTGTGGGCTATATAATGAGACTTTGTTTCAAAAGGAGAATAAAACATTTAATCTCCAGAGTTTGCACTTTTTTTCATTTTTAGATTGAAAATGATTTCCATCTGAATTTTTAAGGCAGTAATTCAGGGTTCTTTTTTTAAAAATTTATTTATTGAGACAGGGTTTCTCCATTATGTAGATTTGGCTGTCCTAGAACTCACTATGCAAACCAGGCTCACTGACATCTGCCTGCTTCTGCATCCTGACTGCTGGGATTTAAGGTGTGCAAGAATCCAGTGTTGGTGTTAAATCATCTAAAGCCATCCTATTTCAGTCTTCTGCATAGGACCTGTTTCCACTATATGGTTTAATATAGATTCACTCTCTTAGTATAGTGCAATTTTACAGTGGTATGATTTGTACATTAGGCGGGGTGTGTGTGTGTGTGTGTGTGTGTGTATACGCATATGTCCGTGTTCATTCCATGGTGTGTGTGTATGCTCTCACTGACTCTTCTGGATAATCCTGAAATGACTGTCTTCCAGTTCTGGAAAGACTTTTTTCTATTATTCCTTAGGTAATTTCTTCCTCTTTATCTTTCTCTTCAGCTTCTCTAGAATATTACTAAGTACATTGCTCAATAATTTAATTCTAACTTTTCTTCCGTTTTTCTTTGTTTTTGTTTGCTTTTCTGGTTCAGCCCAATGAATTTTGGTCAGCCTAATGACTTTCTTGTTGTTGCTATTTTATGTTTAATTTCTATGATTAACTTCGTATTCTCTAATTGTTACTTTTTCAGTCTCCATTCTTACGGGAGAATCTTTCTTATCTCTCTACAGCTTAATACAGGCAGAAGAGCTTTGAGTTTTATTTCCCTATTCCTCCTGTATTTCTGCCTTCTCTGTAATCAGTTTTCTTATTTTTCATAACCTGACTGTCTAATTACCTGGCTACCCAAGAATCAATCCATGGGAAATGTATAGGGCCTCACTGCTTACTTAGTGTGTAGAATTTCAATAATTCTGTTTTTATTGAGCATGTTCCCTTTTCCTTGCTTTGCCCCATAATTACAAAGCCGGAACCTTTCCTTTCTCTCCATTCTGCAGAGGAAAATGATTCTAGTCTTAGGGTGTTGTTTGTGATGGGAGAAGAGATTTCTAACTCTCAGGCTCTCAAACAGTCCTGCTTTTGGAGGCCTCTGCCTGCCCCAGGGTCTCTGCTTCCTGAGCCTCTCCAGATTCTAGCGATAAGCCCAAAGCTTCTTCCCAGCACTCACCCCCACCCCCTCGGGACACTCCGGTATCTATTTTCTCCTCTGCACTAAGCCAGAAGTCACTGGGCTGGTTGTGTATCTCCTAAAGTTTTGCATGCGTCTCCCTACTGTTGCTTCCTGTGCCCACCATCATTCCATGGTTGTTTGTTAATAGTTTGGACCTGAGAGCCTCCTGAATTCTCACGCATCCAGGGCTTGGCTGCCAGCCAGTGGAGCGGGACTATTCAGAAGCTGTGGGAACTTGGGAAATTGTGAAAAAAGCTGGGTAACTGGGGTGTGCTCTGGAGGGTATATCAGAACCCCAGCCCTGATTCTTTCTGTCTGCTTCCTGTCCACCAAGTGAAGGGCATCACAGTAGGCTGTACTCCCTGCTGTGATGCCCTGTCTTTGAGCCAGCATGGCTGACTAAGGATACTGAAACCTCAGAAACGATGAGCCAAACCAGACCTTTCTCCCTTTATCTCAGGTATTTTCCCACAGGGACACCAAATTAACGCAGCACCTCAGGAAGGGCTGCCAGTAAACATGACCAGTCTACCAAATTCTCATAGGAAGCCTTACTAACCCACTTTCATAGGCAGAGGGACTGCGCTTTTGACACTCGGAGTTTTGCTGAGGTCATTTGAGTCACTAATAGCTTCCCAATTATCTTACTATTTTTTAAGATGTGGGAAAAGGCTTTTTCCTTTTTAATCACACACACACACACAGAACATTCAAATGAATAAGTTAGGTGCAGTGGCTCACACGGGTAATTTCAGTTCTTGGGGCTACTGGAATGAGAGGAAGGCAAATATAAGGCCGGCGGGGGTACAGCTTCAGCAAATAGGACCTGCTTAATAAGTTAACTGCAATACTTCTTTTGCGTTTTAATAAATAAAGCTTGCCTGACGATCAGAGAGTAAAACAGCTGCCCTGGTCAGCCTTACAGACCAGGCAGTGGTGACACACGCCTTTAAACCCAGTAGTCACACTAGTTTGCCATAGAAACTGGGCAGTAGTGGTGCCTGCCTTTACTCCCAGCACTGAAGAGGAATATAAGATGGGAGGAGACAGCTCTCAGACACAGTCTCATTATGAGGACTCCCGGAGGCAGAATCGCCATTTCAGACTAAGGTAAAGGTAAGAGCTAGTGGCTGGTTGTTTTGCTTTTGGGGATCTT
Source organism: Microtus oregoni (assembly GCF_018167655.1). Taxonomy (NCBI): domain Eukaryota; kingdom Metazoa; phylum Chordata; class Mammalia; order Rodentia; family Cricetidae; genus Microtus; species Microtus oregoni. The sequence continues at coordinate 24,663,306 of NW_024543071.1, forward strand.
CAGGTTGAGCCCCAATTTCTGTCTCTGGATTTTTATTAATTGTGCCACAGTTAACTTAAACAAGTAAGTTAAATAAAGAATTTTTTCTAGATAGCACAAAAGACTTTTAATCTATTTACTCTTGAATCAATTTACTCTTAAATATGATTTATGACACTTGATTATTTTCCTCTTTTTTTAATTGAAAACAGATTATTTTATACAATATATTCTGATTATGGCTCCCCTACCCCATCTCCTCTGAGATCCTTCCATGCTTCCTTCAATCGGAATCCATAACTTTTCTGTCTATCCTTATAAAACTAAGAGCTGTCTCAAGAACAATAGCAAAATAAAATAAGATAAAGCAAAATCAAACAAACTGGACTAGGATGAAACAAGCAGAAGAGTTAGAAAAAAAGACAAGAAACACACACACACACACACACACACACACACACACACACACGTATGCCCTAGTTGGTGGTGTGATGGGGCATGCTTTAATCCTAACACCCAGGAGGCGAATAGGCAGGCCAGTTTCTGATTCTGAGTCTAGTTTACAGTCTAGTTTACAGAGTGAGCTGCAGTACAACCAGGACTACACAGAAAGACCCTGTCTTGAAAAAAACAATAAATAAACACATTTTTAAAAATTAAAAATAATATGCCCTGACAAAGCATTGTGGCCCTACATCATAATTAAAGGTAATAGGTGGCTTTTTGTGCAATGAGGTTTTTTCATGGAATCCTTCTTGCCACCTCGCATCTACCTTATGGTGACCTGAACTGAAAGGCACCTGCCTGCCTTGATACTGTTAAGTATTTTCCAAAGGCAGGAAAGGATGGAGGAGAACTTTAAAAAAAAAAAATAGATAAGCAGGAGGGCTGTTCCTACATCCAGGGGATCACAGCCTTTTTATGCTCATCTAGTGAACACAAACTGAAGATACTAAGCCTGAAGGTTTCAATCTATAAGGATAAAATCCAAGCACTTGTCCTAAACACTAAATGCACAGCTATATGGACAAATAAAGTCCAAGCATAACTAGAGAGGAAAACACTAGTATTACAAACCTTTGGTCTGATTCCACTCAAAAGGAACATACTCTGACCTGTCAAAGCTTAATACCCGTCTTCCGCTCTTACTCACAACTCCCCTAAAGAACAAGTAAACAGAGCAAGCATCTTTCAGGACAGAGGCTTCCCCATGTGGAAGAAATTAAATGGGTCTAGCTCTTGAGCTGGACGGCAATTATGTGGGTGCTCGCTTTTCACAGTTAGTGAATGTGTGCATTTACACTTCAAATGTTTTCTGTGTACATGTATTACATTTTACAATTAAAAAAAAAAGTCTCCAAAAGCCAAAAGAATACATAAGGCAGACATCCCACTTGTCAGGAAGTATACAGCTTCGATCTCACGTAGCCAGTCTGGCATGCATAAAGGAGGAAAGTTGCCACGACTAACATAAAAGACTAAACCGGTGTCCTGCCAAATCTCAACAGTTGTCTCTGTCCTTGTTGGAAACAGCTACTTGAAAAGGATGACCCGGGATTAGGCTGATGTTGCATTTCCTATGGCAACCCTGGCATTTGCATAATACTATTTGTTTACAGAGAGTTTTAGCATCAAATCCACAAAAGATGGAGTAAATGTGACTTTCGCCCATGCAATGAGTGAGGCAAGTGAAAGGCTTAACAGCCAGTTAGTACAGTCAGAAATAGTGAGCTGAGAGTGTACCTTGCCTTACATTCCAGGCCGTAGGTTTGAGCCCCAGAACTGGGGTAAGGGGTGAGCAGCAGCAAAGATTGCAAATAGTGAAAGAATCAGGAGAGAGGATGCGGGTCCAGGTTGGGTGGTGCACTGAACAAATGTACAACACAGGCATGCGCAAGCATGCTAGGGGCTTCTTAAATGTTTTATGGAGAGAACTGCCTACATTTCCAAAGTCCTGAGTTCAAACACAGGATGTCAAAGTCGGTCCTGAAACTATGAGTTTCCTGAGATTCCCGCAGAGGAGGAGAGATCTACTAAGTGTGGCTGTGGAAGTCATTACAAAGGACCCAGGCTAGCTGTCCCATCATTTCATTCACATCTAGGTGACGTAACAATACTGCATCAGAGGTCAAAGTCAGATGCATGTAAGGTATGGACAGTCAATAACCTTAGACAAAGAAACTGATACCTTTTGTGGCTCAAGGAGTTTCCAAATAAGGGGTACCCCCAGTATACTCCAGGAGCCTCTATCTTCCATATTACATTCCTCCTCATAGAACAAATTTATTCCGCGTGTGAACGCCATGGGTCTAGTTCAGGGTTTCCAGTTCTCAAAGAGTGGGGCTTGGAGGAGGGAGATTAAAAAAAAAAAAATCAAAGGCATTAAGCGCGGTATTTAGTGTATTTTTTTCTTCCTACCTGGAAGTAAAGGCACTTGGGTAAGCATTTTTGATGGGAAGACTAAAGCTTTCTGTCTAAAATTCAGAGTAGGCGAAGTGGTGCACATAAAGTCCCTCTGAGCCCCGCACCAAGCTATCTTTTCCAACTTAGCCTTCAAGAGTAGAGATCTGTCTTCTGTTTCTTCACCAATTCTTACATGCTGAGGAGCTGCTGGTGCCTGCATCTGACCTACAGCCCGCATACTCTCTTCGAAGGCACTGGTGGAACTGCATGCTGAGGACGCTCTCTAAGATCCAGTCGGTGGATACTGGAATTATTTTGCCAGCCATTCTAACTAGAATTCAGAAACCCCAGGTTTTATCCGTTCCGGCTGAGACCTGCACATCTGGGACCGTCTCACATCTGTACAAACTGTTTAAAGGACCTTAGGACATCCTCATCTTTTAAATGGCAGAGTCACTTCCACATCTCGTCCCTCCCTTTCCTCTTTCTAACCCTGCAGACTAAGTGCTAAGAAAGACTTGAATGCATATATTCTCTGCTTGCGGGAACAGACATTTACACTGACACACAATCACCGTGACACACAATCACCGTGACACAATCACTGAGACACAATTACCGTGACACACAATCACTGAGACACACAATCACTGTGACACAATCACTGAGACACACAATCACTGTGACACAATCACTGTAACACAATCACTGTGACACAATCACTGTGACACACAATCACTGAGACACAATCACTGAGACACACAATCACTGAGCCACAATCACTGTGAAACAATCACCGTGACACACAATCACCGTGACACACAATCACCGTGACACACAATCACCGAGACACACAATCACTGAGACACACAATCACCGAGACACACAATCACCGTGACACACAATCACCGTGACACAATCACTGAGACACACAATAACTGAGACACACAATCACTGAGACATACAATCACTGTGACACAATCACTGTGACACACAATCACTGATACACACAATCACTGAGACACACAATCACTGAGACACACAATCACTGAGACACACAATCACTGAGACACACAATCACTGTGACACAATCACTGTGACACACAATCACTGAGACACACAATCACTGTGACACACAATCACCGAGACACACAATCACCGAGACACACAATCACCGTGACACACAATCACTGAGACACACAATCACCGAGACACACAATCACCGAGACACACAATCACCGAGACACACAATCACCGTGACACACAATCACTGTGACACACAATCACTGTGACACAATCACTGTGACACAATCACTGTGACACACAATCACTGATACACACAATCACTGTGACACAATCACTGTGACACACAATCAATCACTGTGACACTCCGGTCTCAGAGTTCTCAACGACTACAGCTTTCTACTTCCGAGGGCCTGGTCCTGCCCCATCCTTTACCTCAGCTTCACTTTGAGCTTTTATCGTCACTCACAACTGGTCACAGCACAGTTAGAAAGACCTGAAAATCCCTCATGCCTTTCCCTCTCTACCATCCACATCATCCCCTTCTCCTTGTTCTTGCTGCCACACGTGTGTGCTCCTGGTCCCTGTCCCAGCCATCCCCATCCCATTTCCAGTAGTCCTTGTCCTTGACTGAGTGTCCACGTAGGGTTGGCAATTCAGACAGGTAAGCCATCTCCACCTCTAATGTTGTGAACACCGCTGGAGGAAGCCATGAACACAGGAGTGGCGTGTCCTCCACAGGTACAGCAGACTACCCCAGCTCTCACTGCCTTCGGATCTTACATGGATGTAGGCGAACAGCTTTCAAATGTCATCTACTCTACCTCAGCTTCACACCTCGCTCTCAATTTCTCAGCAATAGACAAAAGATGATCAATTCATTTCAATTGAAGTCAGTGACCATCTTCAAACGACTCTAAAATTCAGAATTCACCCTTGCCTTCTCTAACTTCTTTAACTGCATAGGCTACAGTTTTAGAGAAATGTAATGGCGTGTATCCATCATTACAGTAAGATGCAGCGCACATCCAGAGCCCTCAAACCCTCCATGTTCTTCCTAGCCATCCCTCCCTGCACACTATCTTCTCCTGGCCTGAAACTCATCTTTTTATCCTCTTGACAGTGTCTTTTTGCTAAGGAATATTTTTAAATAAAAATTTTAATAGGTACAACTTCTGATATCTTTCATCCATGAACTATGCCTTTGTTGTCCTATTTTAAAAATAGTCAAGCCCAAAGTTACTTGAATATCCTCATCTGCTACTTCCTAACAGATTTTATGGCCCGTTTTGAGTTATCTTTTGTTAGTTTTCACATAGATCCCAGTTGTCCTGGCACCACTAGCTGAAAAGGCAATTCCCCATCATGCTGCCCTTGCTTCATGAGAGAGGTCAATTGATTAATTCTGTGGGACCTCAGGAGCCCTCATCTCGGTTCTGCTCCACTGACCTGCTTGTTTAATCTCCTGCCAATGTCACAGTACCCTGATGACTACATCTTTCTATAAGTCTTAAAGGCGGGTAATGTCAACCATCCAGTTCCGTTCTTTAGTATCTTGCTTGCTTTTTTATATAAACTCTAAAATTAGTTTATCAATGTTCATTAAGTAACTAATGGAATTTCATTTGAGATTGCACTGAATTTATGAATCAAGTTCAGAAGTCCTAACTCTGTTGAATCTCCCTATTCACCAACATGAAATTTCTACTTATTTAACTTTTCCTTGACTTTTGTCAACGAGTTAGGATCATCCAGGGAACGGGAACTTCAGTTGAGAAAATGCTTCTGTCAGAATGGTCTATCAGCTATCTATCTGTTGGTCAGTTTCTTGATCTATGATTGATTTGGAAGGGATTAACCTAGTGTAGGAGGTACAACCCTTGGGCAGGTGGTCCTGGGTTATGGAAGAATGGTAGCTGAGCAACCATGGAGAGCAAGTCAGTAATCAGTATCCCTTGTGGTCTCTGCTTTAGCTCCTGCCTCCAGATTCCTGCTCAAGCTCCTGCCGAGGCCTCCTTCAGTGATGGAGTGGGATCACCAAGAGTAAGACAAACCCTGCCCTCCCCAAGTAGCTTTAGGCAGTGATGTTTATTGCAGCAACAGAAGTCTAACTAAGTTTCTTAATGCAGATTTCACCCCTGGCATACAGGACAGTAGCATTTGTCCGTTAACCTTGCATGAACTCTGCGGTTATTATTTATTAGTTGCAGGAAGTTTAATTTTGATTCTTTCTCATTTTTCATATAGGATAACTCTTAACCAACCACAGTTTTATTTCCTCTTTCAGAACCAATATATCTTTGTATTATTGTTGTCTTATTGCCATGATTATCCAGAAATAACTTCATCATAATCAAAATGATCAAATAATTTATTGCTGAGAAGGGGAGTTTCCTTTAGAATGGAAATGGCCATCCTCAACATGCAAATAAATAAAAACGTATCCTAAGAAATTTTAAGAGGTGTGCTGGCGATATAACTCAGCCAGTAAAAGTCCCTATGGCCAAGCCTGACAACCTTTAGTGTGATCCCCAGGACCTCTATGGTAGAAGAGAAGTGACTCCTGCAGGCTGTCCTCTGACCCCAGTCACAGGCCATGACACACACTACCTCACCCCCAAACACACACAAATAAAACTACAATTTAATTTTTTTAAAAGAATGGGCATTATTCGTTCAAATAGTATTCAATAGTTGAATCAGAACAAGTATGGGTAGAATGTCAATCTAGATGTGGTCACTTTTATCTGTTCCAATTCTTTCGCCCCCAGGAATGCATGGTGCACGAATTACCTTCCTATTCCCTCCATCACAGGGAGTCACTCCACCCACAAACACTCGGACATCTTCCTTAACACTGGCTTGTTTGGGACAGTGTTAGGGGTTGGATTCAGGGTCTTGAACATTACAAGCAAACACTATACTGCTGAACTAATCTAACCCCAAAGCCATGATTTTGTTTTCAGGGAATCTTCACCCACTGTCTCTCCAATATTCCCAGTTTTACCATCCTCTCCATAGTGATACTCCCCCCATATCTTTAATTTTAAGAACTCTGTGCATTGCACTGTTCTATTTTTTTTTTTGCTTTTTTTTTGCACTGTTCTATTGACACCCAAGAGAGAGCATGTTTAAGATATAATTGCCTCCATCCATTAGACCTGTGTTGATGGATTGCACATCACCTGGATGTGCTTCCCACAGCTCTTCCTGTGTGGTTCAATGCCTGTCTTCCCATCTCCTTCATCCAACTCACCAACAAGTGGTGTTGCAGCCGTTCTATGGCAGCTCACTCACCTGCCTACCCACTCCTCGGTGCCTATTTGCACTGCTGCTCTTCCAGAAGCTAACTCAACAGTTCCCCACCCGAAGCTACCATTACTCCCTGTGTGGAATAGCTTCAGAATGTAACTTTGATAACATCGACCTGCACTTAGCATATCTTTGATATTCTCCCCTACAAACCAAACAGGCTCCCCAGCCCAACATTTAAGAAGCTTTATAATCCGGGCCCTACCGTTTTCACGGGCCCCCCTTTCCCAGTAAAGTCTTCTAGCTCCTCAGCCTTCAACTCAGCCACATTTCCTCCATTTCTGGATATGGCTGCATACTCTTTCCTTCAAGTCTCAATACAGGTCGGTCCCCAAATCTCTGCCAGTTCTACTCCTACGGATTCTTTAAGGTCTTGTGCAAAATCCCCCAATACTTCCTTGAATTTTCTGTCTAGTAATAGATTTGAATTTCTTTCCTAAAACTGCCATGTATTTGTTTTCTTTATGATTCTTTAACAGTTCCATGTGACACAGCCTTTGGTTATCTGTCATATCCTTTCTATGTAACTTGTAAGGCTCTCATAGCCTGATTAACCTAAATACTTCTCACACTGTCTTTCATATAGCAAACGGAGAGAATGTTCAAGTTAATCTACAGAGTGAACAGAATAAAAAAGTAGTTAAATTTATCAGTGTTAATTAAACAAACTTTTAGAGGGTCTACAAACTAAGCACTTTTTGTACTTAATAACATTAGATTGGGATGTAGGAATCACTTTAGTTACAAATGCAGAGCAGCACAAATGTAATTGGTTCTCAAACCCAGAGTTAGGGTAGACCTTAGGGGTTATTTAATCCCTCTGTGTCAGTCTCATAGCTGCAAAAGTGTGTAGTCTGCAGCTGTTACCATCCATTTTATGTTTTTATTTATTTATTATTTATCTTTGAGACCAGGATTCATCTAGTACAGGCTGGCCTTGAACTCACTAGGTAGCCAAAGATGACCTTGAATTCCTGATCCTCCTGCCTCAATTTCCCACACACTGGGATTACAGGTGTTGCCACCACACCCAGCTTTCAGATATTACTTATTAAGAGCTGAGTAGTCACCAGTTCCTCATACATTATGCCTTGTTCACACACCCTTCGGGGTACGCGGCATCAACGTATGCACCACACACACACAGTACACACGAGTTCCAGGCAGAGCTGAGGTCCAGGCTTTTCTACTGACCCTTGCTCCAGACATGAGATGGACTACATAGCCTAACTCTGTCCCCTGCTGTGTCTTCTCCTACTAACTATGACAACTAAGTAGTGATGGAGGAAGGTCACTGGTTAAATAAAAAGAAACTGCTTGGCCCTCATTGGTTAGAAGATAGGTGGGAGGAGTAAACAGAACAGAACGCTGGGAGGAAGAGGAAGTGAGCTCAGACTCCACAGCTCTCCTCTTGGGAGCAGACGCCTCAGAGAGACACCATGCTCCCCGCTCCAAGGAAGATGCACGTGATGAAGCTCCGACCCAGGATGGACTTAGGCTAGAATCTTCCCAGTAAGTGCACCTAGCTGTGCTACATAGAATATTAGAAATGGGCTAAATTAATATGTGAGAATTAGCCTAGAAGAGGCTAGATAGAAATGGGCCAAGCAGTGATTAAATGAATACAGTTTGTGTGTTGTTATTTCGGGCATAAGCTAGCCAGGCAGCCGGGGTGCTGGGGACGCAGCCCTGCCGCCCTTATTACTACAAAGCAGAAACACACACGAAAAGTTTCAACCCATTTTCCTTAGAACTTAGAGACATTAAAATGATACGGTAGCTTTCCCATTAGAAAACTGTGAAGCCTGATCCTATTTGCCAGAAAACGACTTTTTTGGTTTTTACTTCTTAAATACATTTTCAAAGGAAAAGTCATTGCGTCCAACCACATTCAGCAAGTAGTTGTTGAGTCCCTTAGATGTGGGACATGGGAAGGTACAAATCTCGGCATTTTACTCTCCGAGGGGTCACAAGCTAGAAGCAGCAGATCTGTTAGTGATAGGAGCAATTCCTCTCCATCTGCTTGGATTTGAACTAACCCCTGGGTTCCAACAATAGAAACTCCATATTCGAAGCCATTCCTCCCCACCTGTTGGGAACTGGACTAACCAAAGGGTGCCCAACTACAGAAACTCCAGATTCTTAGTTCTGATGCCAGCTCCAACTCTTGAGCAAATCATTTTACTTACTTAAGTCTCTTCTAAGAGGGACCTGGGGAAAGGAAGAATATAGTCCAGCCACTTCAAGTTTTCTTGCCGCTAGCTCTAAACTGTTGTTCTCTGAACTCAGTCTTGAAGTTACACTTCCAAAAGTGACCACAAATGGAAGGGTGACCCCTCTTATTTATCAGCAAATGGTAGAAAAACCAAGACGGAAGCTGAGTAAGACGATGCAAAGTTTATTCATTGTAATAATATACTTTATCAAGGTAGTCTCCTGGGGAGTATAAACGCTACATTCAATTCTTCCTCCCATAATGCTGCACACTTATCGAGACATGAGCTCGTTTCAAGTTTAAAGGATAAATTTAAGCAATACCTTTTTACCTACTATTCTGTGGCATTACCAACTTTAACAAATTAGAGCTAGGGCCTCTGACAGAGAAAGAAAGCTTTGGGTTTGTTTTAATTATCACTATGTCATATTACTATGGACAGTCTTCACTGCTGCTAACTACGAGTTTGGTGTACAGGTAGGAAAGGGACGGGGAAACACAGGCCACTGATGCTTTAACTGCTGACCTCACAGCAACAGTGTTTGCACTTTCATTTTCAACTCCTGCCTATGTTTTTAATTGTTTGCTCCCTTGGTAATGCACTGTAGTTCCAAAGTCCCACATCCTTTTTCATGGTGGGCATCTTAAGACAGCATGCTTAGAGGTCTGTCATCCTGCGCCACCAACAGCAGGAGGAGAAAACAACTGATCGCGAGAAAATGACAACAGTAAAGAGGAAATTGGAACTGCACCATATTGGTAGCTTGCCCACCAAGGACAATGAATTCCAAGCGTCAACATGATCCTACCAAGAACCGGAAAGACAATGTATTCTTTCAGTATGTCAACAAACCTAGGGTTCCCCGAATATATATATGAGGTTTTTGTAGATTCTAGTATAGAAATTAATGAACAGGTAAAGTTCTCTGTTCTCTCCCCCATGAAACTTACATTCTTGTTGGGCAAGAGCCAACTTACAGATTGCCTCAACAAAATATTATTAGCAATTAGGAGCTATAAAGAAAAAAGGACTATCGAGCAGTTGGGGGGGGGCAAGAACTAAGTCAAGTCATCAAGAGTATTTGTGGGGCCTTGCCATTGGAGGTGAGCCCCAACGATGAGAAAACTTTGCTCTATAGTCCTTGAAATGCGGGGTGGGATGCGAATGAGCCAAGTTGACACTTAAGAAGGATTACAGCAGGAAACAGTCTGTATTATGAATGAAAAATTAAATGGCCTTTTATAACTTGAAGAAAACTCAAGCTAATCTTTAATATCTACTTAAGGGACCAATTGTTCAAGATCAAATTTTTTTAAGATTCTTCTAATTACTAGAAAACTACTGAAGTTGACGCAATTACTAGAAGTCTTTCCAAGCTAGCAACCTCCTTCACTTGACACCATTCAAATTCTGAATGAGACTGGACCGGGCCCTGCAGCGAATCAGAGCTTCCCCTACCTCATTAACGCAGCCAGGTGGATTCTAGTTACCCTCCCAGAAAACGCGAAGCCAGGCTAGGGAAGGTGGGGGAGCCCGCCGCCCTCAAAGTTAACAGTGACAGATTTAAAAAGCCAAAACCTCGCCGCCCAAAGCAAGAAGTCCCCCCGCCCCTCCAGGCGTCATCACTCGCAGAAGGGCCGCTCTCCTGGGTCGGAGGCCCGCGGCGAGTACGCGCGCGTGTGGAGCCCGCGTGAATCACCGGAGCGCGGTCCGCCCGGGCGATGATTCATTCACCGCTCCGGAGCTCGCGGCCACACGTCCCCGGCGTACTATGACGGCCGCACACGCAGCTTCCTTAATATTAAACAAATGTTTCAAAGTACAGACGCCTGCAGCGAGAAACGCCCGAGCCGGGCGAGGTGGCGGGGAGCGAGAGTCCCGGGGCGGGCAGGGGCGCGGTGGGCAGGGCTGGTCCCCGACCCGACCCCCAAGGCGCGCGGTGGCGCACAGGTGGGTCCCCGCCGCCCTCGCCGCCGCGTTCCCGCTTGCCCCTCTGCTCTCCGTGGCATCTTATATAATAGCCCGAGCCGATCCAAACGGAAGCGGGGCGCGCGCCGCCGGGCAGAGGTGCTCAAGCCCCGAGCCCTAGAGGCTTCCCACGCAGCTCCCACGAGACGGGGGAAAGGCCCGAGCGCCTGCCCCACGCGTACCGTCGCGAAGGCGCTCGGTTGTGGTCGGTCCCCTTCAGGAAGCCGCGAGCGTCACCAACTGCGTCAGCTTCTTCAAACACCGTGCCCTGTCTCTCTCCAGCCCCGGAGCCGCCACCGTGGGGCCAGGGCCGCGGGCCGCGCTGGCAGGCGCGTCTCGGGGGACGATAAAGTTCCCGAGGACCCTCCCGTCCCCCACTCGGCCCAGCCGCACCCGTGCCCTGGCGTGGGCAACTTGGGACCCCCGGCTGCGCGCGGCCCCTGCAGCCCGCTGAGCTCGCAAGGCTCCCGCGGGGAATCTAGCCCAGGGCCCAGCGGAAGAACAACCGCGCTAGAAAGTTCCCAAAGCCGGGAAGCCACCACCGGGGTCCCCGAGCATCGCTCTTACCTAGCTCTCGGGAGGCCACGTTCCGGGCGGGCCGCACGGGGCGCGTGGTGCACGAGCGCGCGCGCGTGGGGCGGTAGGTGAGCAGCCCGCGCGGGCGGGGGCGGAGCAGGGCCGGGTGGCGGGGCGCGAGCTGCGCGGGCGGGGGTCCGGGCGGCCCCGCGGCGGGAGGGTGGCGGCGGGGGGGGGGGGGGGGCGGGATGGGAGGGAGAGCACGACAGCAGCCGAGCCCGCGGTGACGGTGACGGTGGCGGCGGCGGAGGCGACGGCGATGGGCGCGGGGAGAGCGCGCCAAGGGGGCGGAGGAGTTGCCAGAGGGTTTGTTTACGCATTGCTGCCCGGCTCGGGGCACAGCCCGCACTCCCTGATTGGACACAAACTGGGGCACAGCCTCTCGCCGCCGCCCGCCAGGCCTTCTGGAGCAGCCGCCGCCGCCGCTGCGTAGCTCCCGGAGCGCCTGCTGGGCACAGCCCACCGCAGTGCCCCGGCCTGGATGGGGGACTGTCGGGGAGGCGGGCAGAGTGGGCGTGGAGCGAAGCGGGCGCCAGGAGCTTGGAGTAGCCCACCTGTAGTGGTGCGACCTTGGCAAGGAGAAACTTGAAACTTCTCTGGCTTGGAGGCTGCTTCTGCTCCAGCGGTTGATTAGATACCCCCACTCCATCCCCTCCATCGCCACCCCTGTTCCCATAGGAAGCTTGCCCTTGAGTAGATAGAAAAACAGCTCAAAAATCAGTGTGCTCGTTGGTCAAGTTGGTGCTTCTTATAGAAGCTGACCGTGGGCGCTCGCAGTTCTCTTCTGCCTCCTGCTTCCCTGGTTTTTAATCTCACATCTTGCACCTGACATTCAAAAGTTGCCCTCCCAGAAGTGACCTCCCCACCGGGGTGCTGAGCGTCCTCTGAGGACTTCACGTGGCCTCAGCTTCTTTCACTGCCAGAGCTCCCAACAGTTTCAGCCTCTTCTCTTCTATCCAACTGTCACCTCAGAACCTATGCCTAAATACCACGCCTTGAATGCTTTGGTAGATTTGCATTCCCTGGATCCTGTTCTGTTCTCTGCCAGAGAGCACCCGGGTTCCCTCTACCTGAGCAGGTTTCCTAGACTCCACTCCCCTTCTTCCTTCCACTATTTGTACTTAGTCTTCTGGACTCCCTGGCGACTGACATCAATCTGACCTAAGCATCAGTCACGTACCTGTGCCGTGCACACCTCCCCTCCCATCCTGTAGATTTCTTAAGGAAAATGGCCAGGTTTCAACAGGGTTCCAGCAACTGGGAGAAATGAAACTGAAAATAATTCCATGTGTCTGCCATTCGGCCGGGTCCGGAGAACGTGGAGTCTCTGAAGACCTGAGAGCACACTTAGAACCCCAAGTGTGTCCTCCATGTTTCCCGTCTCTGTATTCACTCTCCACATCTAAGTGTGTCTAAAGTCACAACAGCTCTGGGTGGAGAGTGACTGGGTTCTTCTGAATGGTTCCTTACGGCAAGGCCCACGGTGGCCAGTGTGAATAGAGTAAAGAAATCATAAAGCAACAGACACAAGTTCAGTCACTTTACAGACTATTAGGGACACGAGGAGCCCTCCAGTTCTGATGAGACGCGTGGATTCATCTCTGTCTGATCAAACACTACTTTTCATATGTCCTGGGATGGACCTTAGTCCTTCTTGACTGCTGGAATGACTGGATTTCTTTCTCTAGATATTCAGTATATAGTCCCATTGGGAGAAGATCTGAACTCTGGTGGGTTTTTTTTTTTTCAGATAAATCAAATTAGTGCAAATACATTGAAAGAACTGCAAACGCCACCAGGGGAGGGTGAGGCTACCCTGAGATTGGTAGCCCTAGAAGCTGCTTCTCTCCTAGGGCTCCAGAGCAGTGGAGCAAAAAAATCACAGAGAGCAGCTTCTTGTGGAGATACCAAGCAGAGGGGCCTTCCTCCTACCCTTTCTTCTCAGCCTCCTCAGTCACCCTGTGGAGAAAGCAGAAACTCGTGCACTTGTGACAAAGGCTCACACATGCCCGGTGTGAGGGAGAGGAGAATGAAGCCCAGAGCAGAGTGATGAGTGACAGGTGCCCCAGGCGTGGGTGCAGCACCTGGTCGCCTCTGGGACTCATCCTCCAGGTCAGTTTCTGCGACGTGACCAAACACCCCCTCCCTCCCCCGGCGCACGCCCCGCACTTTGTTCTCCCCTCTATCTTTGTTTCATTCTCTTGTTAGGCTCCTCTTCCATCATGACTTCCTTAGGCTTCCCTTTTCTCATTTCCGCTCACTTCTCTTTGTGTTTCCTTCCTGTCTCCTCCTAACTCTCCCTCTCTGAGTTCTCATCATACTGCCCCTGTGTCAGCTGCAGGCTTTGGTGTGAAAGGCATGTCCTGCTTCCTGTTAAGGCATTCCGATTACACACCACCAAGTTGTGGTCCTCCCAGACACAGGGCTAGCCTGTTTGTGTCTGTTATCTTGCTAATCTTCACCACACACTCACTGACCAAGCACCACTGGATAAAATTTGGTGCCTTGCCTATTGTCTGTCACAAAGGAGACTTTGTTTCGGCAGGTCCCTGGCGACACTGGCCACAGTCCTCTTCCTGTTCCTGTCGGGGGTTCCCTCCTCACGTCCTTATCCTTCATGTCTTCCTCTCGTTATCAGAAACACCTCCCCAAGCCCCCAAATTCCAACAGTCCGGGACATCGTTTTAAACCTCCAAAGATTCGCGATGCCTAATAGAGGAGGCAGCCTTCCGGTTTTTGAAGGAATAGAATTGAAAAGCGGGAAATTGATCAAGGAGGAGAGTTTTTGGTGGAGCAGTAAAAAGTATGATGCAACTTGACTAAAGTGCAAAAGAACGCCAGCAAATTAGAGCATGTTTCAGAAAGTTTCTCTATCACCGTTTTCCACATTGGTGTATTCAGAAGCACAGATAAAATCCTAAATATATGTATACTTCATATTATTTGAACCATAATGTTTTAAGGCCAGAAAGAAGTATGAACACTGTCTAGGCCAAAATGTTTTAAATCAGGAGAACTAAAGCCTACAAGGTTTGGGTACCTGAATATCAAGGTGATGTGGCCATTAAAGTCTATCCACATTCAAATCCCTTCCTTGATAAATGTTGGGCTGTGAACTTACATGTGGTTAAGTTTCTTTCTCAACGTAGTAGGGAAAATGACATCATCTACTTCAGAAGCTTTTGTGAAAATTAAACATTAGCTGTAAAACACTCTATAGTCAGTTTGGGCAGCAACAACAAAAGCAGCCATAGAGTAAGTAACTTAAACATTTCCTTCTCGCAGTTCTAGAGGAGGAAGTCTGTGACCAGGGTTCTGTTTTGGCCAGAGCTCTGTGAGAACATGTCTCCTTTCGGGAGTGTAAATTGTCAACCCCTTGTGTCTTGGCAGAGGAAAGAGATTGAGTGAGAGACCTATGTTGAGATTCTTTTCTTTTTTGATTTTTGAGTTTACTTTGTTTGCTTGATATGTTGGTTGGTTGGTTGGTTGGTTGTTGGTTGGTTGGTTTTTCAAGACAGGGTTTCTCTGTGTAGCCCTTTCTGTTCTGCAACTCACGCTGTAGACCAGGCTGGCCTCGAACTCATAGAGATCCGCCTGCCTCTGCCTCCCGAGTGCTGGAATTCAAGGGGAGCAGCACCGCTGCCTAGCATACTTGGATCCTTTTCATGAAGGCACCCACCCCAGTCTTGCAAACCCAACCATTACCACCTAAGCTCCTCCCAAAAGCGTCCCCTTTAATACCATCACACAGGATGAGGTTGTCAACAGGAAATTTGAGGATTCCCAGATATTCTGCATTGTGAGTATGGAGCACAGTGTCTGGGAAGTGGCACTCAAAAATATAAATGCATATTATTATGCTTCCAGTGCCATCAAGCAAGAGGATGCCAGAACCAGAATGAGCTTCAAGCCTTGAAAGCCCTAATTGAGGGTTTCTGATCCTGGGAGTTCTAGTGTTTGATGTCATCTGTGAAAACACAGCACTCTGCTAGTTTGCTGTTTAAAGAAGGTCTCAGCCATGCATGGTTGAACACACCTTTAATCCCAGCACTTGGAAGGTAGAAGCAAGTGAATCTCCGTGAGTTCAAGGCCAGCCTGGTCTATATGATGGGTTCCAGGACAGACAGTGCTGTATAATGAGACCTTGTCTCAAAAAAGAAGAAAACGACAACAAAAGAGTCATATTTCTAGCTCCAATTCCTTCCGATATCCTTACCATCCCTGGCTACCCAGGCATACTGTAAAATTTCAGAGGGAGATAGGGAGCATAAAAATTAGTTGTGGACATTTCATTATCAGAAATAGTTTCCAAATTCTGATATAGTAAGCTTAACTAATTTAAATCTCAGAAAACTGAAAGTCATTAAATTAGAAGTGTTTGATTTATATAGTGCTCTTAGCCCATGTAGTATCGAACCCTCCTTGGTAGGAGGAAATTCACTGGGATTGTGCAAAAGCCTTCAGACTGTCCTGTCTATTACAGATCTTAGACCCTGGTCCTGCTGTTCAAAACTCCCCCAACCCCACAATTACTATGTTGCCTACTCTCAGGACATAAGCGTCTTGAGGCAATGAACCATTTGACCTTTTAGCTCAAGGACTGGCTCAGTATCAGGAGTAAGGCAGAGGCCGCATGTTGTGGACCGCCTGTCACGGACAGTGGCTCACACTCTGGAAGAATCTCTTCCTCCCGACCCTTCAGAGAACACGCTCTCTCTGGGTGACTCTTTTGGCTAGATTGTAGTCTGCTCCACTAATTTATCAGAAAATATGCAGCTTTGGAGGATGGGATAAATGTGCAATCTACAATATAAAGAGCATTTAAAGGAATTCGTTTTAATGTTGTAAACTGAAGCAATATTTTAAAGTTGGGAAGGCATTTTGTTAGCCATTGGACTTTTGTAACACCCTCAAACCACACAATACAGTAAAGGCTACTTAACTACCACCATTATAAACTTTGCTTCCATTAATATAGAAGTTCCTCAGTTCTACATATGGCTATGTTATCTTGTCAAAATCAGTTCTTAAAAAACACAGTTTTTCTTAATCTTAAAAAGTCAGTAAATATTCCATTTTCTCTCTTACTTCAAAACAAATTTATAATTCAATACTTAATCTCTAAAAGCTACCTTATAGTTTCTCAACTTCACTTACATGCCTGTTCTGGGAAGTTGGAAGGAAACAAAAGGCTTAGTTCTAAATCAACTACTCGTTTCATTAAAAGGAAACCGAGACCCAGCAGAAGATAGTGGCAGGATAGCTCAGAGAATAAAAATGCTTTGCCATCAAGGATGAAGACTTCAGTTCAATCCCTGGGACCCCTTTGGTGGAAAGAGAGTACTAACTCCCGCAAATTTTCCTCTATTTTCCACGTGCAAGCTGAGGCATGTCTGTGTGTGCGTGTGGAAGACACGTACACACATGCACACATGCACGCACACACAGTAAAAATGTAAAATAGTGGCAAAATCTTGCATTCTCAAGGCACACATTCACATTCCATGTGCTTATCAGGTACCTTTGGAACATACGTGGTGATAAACCATGTTGCCAAAACCCTTCCCCAGTTCCCCATTTCTGCCTGTCACTACCAACCCATGGGGTCCTTTTGAATGGAAGTGGGCGACCTTGGACTCCTTCTCTCTGTGCCTCCCCACCCTCTTCAGTTTGTCTCCCTTTGCTCTGAACGCGGCCATCATTCAGGACATCTTCACTTTACAGTTGTATTAGAACAATTTTGTTTTCTCCTAGCTGTGCTTCTTACGGTCACCCTAGCAGAACCATTTTAATGTAACCCAACTTTATGTATTAATGATAAAATACTACTATTTGCCATATAAAATAAATTTTAACATGAATTTAAACTTTCAATAAAATATACATGAATTTTAAATCATTCCAGTTCTAATATATGTTAGTAACTAGCTGTGTGACCTTGGACACACTTAACTACCAGGAACCTCAGTGTCTTTAGGTGGTAGCTGGTGATATTAGTACATGTGCCTAACTCCTAGGATTATCTGATAATTGAACAATGGGATAATGAATGTTAAGTGCTTGAAATAATACTTGTGTTAGACTGGTATTTATCAAGGTCTTACTTTTCAAGAATTTGAGGTCTTTGGTTGAATAATCTTATATCAAGCTTACAGCATAGATGCCATTACAGTTCTTGGATAAGGAAATTCAGGCCTGGAGAAATTATAAAACAAGATCACCTAGCTAAGAGGTGACTGAGCCAGGCTTCAAATTCAGGCAAACCTGTGTCCTCCAGTCTGTTTCTTGAAAAGAACTTATAAATGGCAGTTACCGTACATCCTTTATTTATTATCATTAATAATGCCTAACAGTGAAGAAAAATTCCTGCCCCTGTTCTCCTTTAGGTTTCTTTCTGAAACCAGGTCTCAGCCTCACTTCAGGGAGTGACGAATGCTTCACGGTTAAATGCATTGGGTATGGGTACGACTGTTTCTGCTTTTCAGAGGGGCAAGAAAGATGGTTCTCCTGTGCTGTCTGGACCCTTTCATGTCCCTGCTCCCTCATCTGCATTCTGCCTTCTGCAATACTTTCTGCTTGGTGGTTGTTCCTTGTTCTTGGTTTGGGGCATACCACTCCCCATGTTTAACCCTGTCTGTTCTACTCCAGAAGATGATTTAGGAAAGGAATCTATCCAGTAGCTTCCCAGAAAATACTTCTTTTGGTTCCTAAAAATTTTCACTTCTTTTCCTTGGGGTATATTGTGCACTATGGTTATGAAATGGTCCCACTTGACTGTCATTTGTCATTTAATGATGCCAAAAAATAAAATGGAGTATTCTTTGTCTGCTATTCCACGAATTCTTCTGTGGCTTCAGATTTCTGCATTGTATATGACTTTCTGTGCCTTCCCTTTTTTCTTGCTTCCCGTGTGTGTGTGTGTGTGTGTGTGTGTGTGTGTGTATGTGTGTGTGTGTGTGTGTGTGTGTGTGTAGTGTGTGTGTGTTTCCCCCTGAGCGTCTGGTTGTTTATATTTGAACATCTGGCCTTTTTGATTAATAGCAAAATTTGACCTTGGCCTTCTAATAATGAGATTTTTATAGATCCTAGAACCATAAAACGTTAAAGCCGGAAGGACTTTTGTAGATAACAGAGGCTTACACATTCCTTTTATAGAGAGGAACCAAGACTCAGAGAAGCCACATATCAGAGGAATGCTACATGACCTATAGCAAGAGGAAGCCTGAGGCAATCCCAAGACATATCCTTCATTTCTTTCTTATGAGTTGGGTTAGGACACCTGAAAATACTAGTATGCAAAATTTATAAGTATCTTCTCTCAAAATTGATAAGTTCTCATATTATTGGTTTTTAAAAACATTTTTCCAAAGAGAAAGGAATTTCAAGAATGAAAAAAATCATGCACAGGCAGATAAGATTTATAAAGAACTGGGTCGTCTTGCTGACTGATCATGTTTCTTTTCCAGTGGTGCTTGCTACAGTGTCTGCTGCACAGTACGATCTCAACATTGCTGATTCTGGTGATTGTGAGTTACGACAGGGTCTCATACTCCTGTGCTCTCGCTTCTTTCCCACTGCTTTGTTCTTATAACCCCAGTTATTGCTGACTTTCAGGGCTTTCAGAAGGGTGTGTCTAGTTTGGGACTCTTTAAGAGGCATGGGGCAGGGATTTAGTAGCTGCCATCTGTGGTCACAATGGTGATGACTTAAAACGACTTCAGACGGAACTGTCTACACTTCCCCTCAGGTGCAGGCACAGATATATACTCTGAAACATTTCTAGATTTGAGAAAGTCTGTTTCTAAATTGTGCCAGTTATTGCAAAGAAGCAGTGTCTGGCCAAATAGTTTGGAAAATATCAAATAAAACGAAATCATGGGTTAGGGCTGATTTGCTTTGCTTCTGGATGAATTCTCAGTTGTCTTTAAAATACTGATGTGAATCCTGCAGATTTGTTAGTGGAAGGACATAATTATATAGAATTATGTGAACATATTTGACCTTACATCATTATCTATTAGATGTGTTTCAAAGGATTGGTGTCATATGGAACCAACTTTGGAAGTGTTATTCTTTGGGTTTCAATTAGACAAATGACATATACTCAGTTTGTTCTAAAACTAGCTGTTCCAGATAAGATACTGGTTCCCAAGGATTTTTTCTTCTTTGCAATGAGACTGTGTCTCCTCCCTTCAGTTATCATTTCAGAGCTTAGATGCTATTATTTCTTGGTTTGGAATTTCTCCATCAGAGAAGTTGTAGGCTATTTCAGACTGGCCTCACATGTGAGCTACATAGTTCTCATAATCGCTTCAGCTAACCTGTTCTAGTCATGCAGTTTTCAGCGCGGGCATGTGTGTGTGCGTGTGTGTGTGTGTGCGTGCGTGCGTGCGTGTGTGTGTGTGAACTTAATTAGCTACAACAATGCCAACTAGCTCTCACTAGTGTGCACTGTGGCCCACACATTGTGTTAATAGCTTTTCATGTAACACCCCACCTAACTATCATAACAATCTTTTAAGGAAGTATTAAGAGTATTTCTGCTTTACACACAGGGAAACTTGAAGAGAACACGAGTAACTTTGCTCAAGAAGGCCCCACGTTTATGGGGAGGGGGATAAGTAGGATTGGCACCAGGACTGGAATTTGTTTAACTCCCATCTGTACTGCCTTTCGACCATTGGTTTGTGTTTAAAGAAATACCTAAAAGCAGTGGCCTCCTGGTCCAGCCTTCAGTGACTGGCATGGCACCTGGCATTAGGAGTTAAGCAACTTGGCCAAACCATTCAGGCAGGAAATGATGGACCCACATTTTGAAACTGTCTCTATAATTCATTTTTTAACTTTTAAAACGTTTTAGTTTTTACTTTATTAAACCAGTATAAACCCTAATTTGTCTTAATTCCCACACATAAGTGTTGTCTTACCTCCCCATCAAGGAAACTTCTCTTTTCAGCAGACAAAGCTGACTTCAGAAAACCACAAGCAATCAAATTGTAGAGTTGTGGAGCCCAGTCTCAAAGACATCTAAAAAACCAACTCCTGTGTCTTGGATTCAGGGAACATTTCAGAAGAGGGGAAGGAAGACTGTAAGACCCGGAGGGTTGAGATGAAACAGAACTGGGGTCCCTGTAAGCTCCTAGTCACCCTGGGTTCAGTTAAATTTAGGCATGGTTCTGGTGTTTCAGAAGGTGATTGGAAGCACCAGGAACTCATTAGGAAAGTCTAACCCTAATGGAGCTTTTGTAGAAAAACTTGGCCACCATCCATGAGGGCCCTTGGATATGGAGTTGTGATTGCATCCAAGAGACAACAACCCAGATAATAACAGGTCACAGGGTGGTGAGCAGCAGGATGCTTCCTGGCCAACTTTGATAATTTCTCTCTTTGGTCTTGGTCTCTACAATTTTCGAGTCCAGCAGTTGCCCAGCATTCTTTATGTGGATTTTTTTCTAAACTTTATTACCCTGGGTTCAACTTTCATTGCTTAGATTCCCCTCCAAACACAAGAAATCTGGGACCTCCAAATACCATGGCTCTAAAGTGGAGTGGGGATGGGTCTCCAACAGGAAAGTGTCTGGTTGAGTGGAGACAATGTGGCTCTAACCCTGTAGAGGACACTGCATGAATGTCTTGGGCAGGACTTCTGGCATATGAAAGGAATGTCTGTCCTAAATTTAATAAATATGGAGGGTACATGGAAAGAGGGAGTCAGGATGACTTGTATGGGGTTGAAAATGATGAACTCTGAAATCCTGTAGGACCCACAGGATGTGACTTTTGAAGCCTTTCAATCCCAATCTTAGGGATAATACTAACCTAACTGAGCAGAAAAGGGATAGCCAGGAAAATGCAGTGACCTACCTTGTTTCCAGGGAAAATACTTTGTAATTTGTAGCCATCAAAAAGATAGACAGAGGAGAATGAATAACTCCAGGGGAGAGAAGATGCGTTCAGGGGCATCAACACCACATCGAAGAGAAAATTTGGTGATAAAGCTATGAACTCATTACAGAGGTAGGGGCTAAAGAAACAACTGCACAGATGATTTTGCATGAACATTTTGTGGACTATGAAGACTACATAGATGATCCTAGGAATATCAATTATGCATGGATGGAGGCAGAGGCTATAAAAAAAGCAAAACAATGGACCACCTTTCCCTCAAGTAGACATGCCATCCACTTCCAACCTCCTCAACTTGTCATGACGGGAAGTGCCTTCTGGAGTGGAGATCTGTGCCCTGACTGTCATGGATAGAATCTTGAGGTCCCGAGGATTTCAAATGAGTCAGGTGGATAAGAAGCAGACAGCACAAAATTTTTATTAAACAGGTTGCCACTTGGATGATTATTTCCAAAATTGTGCACTCCCATATAGGAGTATGGGCTCATAAATTTGAGGGATCTAAATTAGAAGAAGGAGAAACGAATATGTTTTACACATTGTTCAAACCAAATTGTACCATTAATATTCTTTGAGAAATTAGGTTAAAGCCCAGCTATATCTTCTTCCAGCCATAGCCTCTACTTCTAAGCCACTTTGCATTTGCCAGTTCTTTGTCCTGAGATATCGGGATGGGGCCTCAACTAATGTATAATCTGGCTGTCTGGGGTGATGCGTGTTTTCCAGATTTGGACATGAGGCTTTGCGTCAGTGTCCATGAGGAGTAGCCTTCTGGTGATTTTTGTTTTAGAGCCTTCAGCTTTATGGGGAAAATTCAATCTCCATTTTAGTCTATAAATATCAAATATTTACGAGCCAGACCAAAAAAAAAAATGCGACAACAAAGCGAGTTTAAGATCCAGCCCTCTGGTTACAATAACTGTGTCTGGACAGAGCAAAATAAGCTCAGGACATTGGCTTCCTCTTATCTCAGAAAAAGACCCTGCAAATTCAGATCCTTGTCATAACTCTATGAAATGAAGGCAACCCAAGCCCAGTGAAAACATAATTCTCTTCTTTCTCAGTAACAACCCCCCGCCAGAAGCTCACTATACACATAGAGAACGGTGTATATAAACAGATAGTTAATGGGAGCTGGCCCCAGATATCAAGAAAAATGTGAATTCTAAATAGAAACAGTAGGTTCAAAACAACTTCCTTTCCTATCTCATCACCTAAGGCATGGCAGCTAATTTTATTTACTTCAAAGCACGACATTGAACTTGCATGAGCGCAACAATAAAGATTATTGCAGATGTTGGAAGCCTCCTAAGAAGGCTACTTCAACAATGACCACTGACCCTTACATTTTGCCTGTGTGCAAGTTCTCTTTAAGTACTTTATGCATGGTGGCTTATTTATTCCCAAGGACTGGACTAAGAGGGGAATACGATCATGTTGTATGTTTTACTCTGTTGGAAGCAGCCTTCCAGGTAGAGCTAAGCATGCCGAATGTTTACCAGGGAGTGGTCTGAGTATTCACAGTCGGGGAGGAAAGAGAAGATATTCTGTTTTATGGGACAGACACGTATATATCTGAAGCACATAGAACTGAAGCATACAGATGTTACAGGGCTTGAGTAAAGTTACACAAGTAAGTGGTGGACCTAAAATTAGAGCACAGGCTCTTGAGCATCACCATGACATGGTTCGACCACGGTCTACTTACTACCCGTACTCCTGTAGTCACTGGATTCCCCATGCACTGATGCTTTAGAGGAAGGGAAATTACACTTGTCTTTGTATATTGCACACATGGTCAGCCTCTCTTCCCTCTTCTTGCAATTCCATTGATTTTTCTCTTGCAAACTGTTTCGTCTACGTGGATGATGACAGTTATGTAAAGATCCACTCATGGGTGCATAGCATTGGTCATCCTTGGGACTACCTTTCAGATGTCACTTTCACTTGTGACTTGTACAAGCTTGATTGTAGGATGGAGTCATTTGGTCTCGTATATCAGCTCTCCTCAGTGATTTTTTCAGGACATGTGCCAAGCCTTTATTAGAATAAATGATGTATCCCCTGGCGTGATATGTTTGGATATTCTACAGCTTCTTTAGGTTTTCAAAGTGTAAGCTCCAAAAATAATATGTATGTTTATATATGTTATATAATCATCCAAAAAATGTGAAATATTAGAAGCCTTGAAATACCTCAAATTTATTATTTCTGGCGCAGAATGCTGTCATCGTCTCCCACTACCCCATCAGAAGATGGTTCCTCTATCAATTTCTGCTAAATGGCACCGAAATCCACCCAAGTGGAACAAGAAAAAAAATAGTTATTCAAGAATATTTCCACCCTATACACGTAACTAATCAGTAACTTATTCAACTCCCCCTCTAACAAGCTATCTCTAGAACTGCCTACTACTTCCCACCAAACAGGCTTCCCTCTACCTCTCCTGTCTTCCTGTTAGGGATTTTCCACCAAAAATGAAATGATGTTTTAAGAAAAAAGTCTGTTATATCTTATTCCACCCCTTGCACAACCACCCAATGGTTTTCATTTGTACATAAGCTGAAACCCAAACTCCTCCCCGTGAGTGACCTCTCTGTCCTACACTCTTGGACCAGACTAACCTGGAAGCGTTCACTCTGCACAGGCTGGGCCTTTTCTCCCTAGAACACTTCGTTCTTGCCTGTATCTTCACAGTTTGGTTTCATATGAATGATGCACCCTCCGAGATGGGTCCCTGTCCACCTTCTCTAGAATAGCTCCTCCAATCTTCACCCTCATCCTGTTTGCTTCCTGCACAGGATTTAGTACCCACTGAAATGATCTTGTACATCTCCTGTCTATCTTGTGAAACAGCGTTCCTGAGAGCAAGGAGCAGGGATTCTCTGTACTGCTGAGTGCCGCAGCCCCCTCGTGCCAGTAAGTTATTTGGGGAAATAACTCTTGACAGATTTCTGTGTGCCCCTCTTTGAAAATTGTAAATTGATCACATTACACTTGGCCTGCCTTTAAGAAAACTTTTCATTTTTAAATAATTATAGTTACAAGAATAGTACACAGCATGCTCACATAACCTTTCACCCAGCTTCCCCAAATGTTGAGAACTGATAAACAGGTTTTTAAAAAAATACCGAAAATCATTGTCAGTCCAACACTATTTATTATTGACTGGTCTATAACTCTTATTTTAAAAATTTTAGATTATAGAATGCAATTGTTTTAAGATTGTAGACTACAAACATTCTATGTTTAACTCATGATTTTTTTTTTAATTTCTTCAAATCTGGATAAGTTCCTTACCTTTTGTTCCTTCATGATCCTGAATTTTCTATTAAAATTCCCCACAATCTGGATTACTCTGACATTTTCTCATGAATAAAAAAAAGAATAAAAATTTGGGGTAAGAATAGCATTGATGCGATGCTCCTTGGCCAGACTCTCACACTGAAAACTTTCTTTGTAGTCTGTTGTAGATACTAAGGAGAATACGTTGTGTATTCAAATGTCATTTTAACATACATATGCATTTGCACACACAACTGAATACATGTCCATCTACATCTCCCACTCTTGGAAGCCAGGCAGCTCTGGATTTTATTGCTTATTTTCTCTGTTCTTTCTCTTCAAGTTCCTGAGATGCTATTTGAATCCTGTGTTATCTTGGTATGTTGGTTGATTATATTTGAGTGCAAATGCACACACACACACACACACACACACACCAATGATGAAAACAATCCACAACACACTGCCTTAAGACAACAAACAGCCAATCACTTTACATCTGTTAAAGTTGGCAGAAGTGGGTGGAATGATAGTTTTACCGGTTACAGCTGGCCTCCTTCACATGTCTTAGAACTGACAGAATGTTGGCTGGTTTGGGGTGACCTTTGATAGACCAAGGAGCCACTTGGTGCCACAAGCTTCTCTTTCTGTGGATAATCTAGGTAGGTTCTTCAGGTGAAGTCAGGTGGAAGGCACAAAGTCACTTCTCTGCATCCCACTGGACAAGGTAAATCACACGGTCAGACCAGGTTCAACTGGTAAGGAAACGACTCCATTTCTTTGGTGAACAGAAATGGAAAATCACATAGCAGGCAGGGATGAAGATTCAGGGACATTTATGCATGCACTCATCCTAACCCATTGTTCTTTTCTTCCCCTAACCGTTTTAGTAAGGTACAACTCACAAGCCATACAATTCCCTTATTTAAAGAGTATAGTTCATTGGTTCTAATTATAGTCCCAAGGTTGAACAAAGAATACCACAGTCATTGCTAGAATATTATTGTCATCATATGAAGAAACCCTGTTCCCATTAGTCACTCCCATTTCTCTCCAAAACCTCACATAACTCTTAGGGTCTAAGCTCCAACATACGGATTTTGGAGGAACGCATACATTTACACCATAGCACGTTTTTTACTTGTTGAATAACGTGTCACCGTTATTCTCCTCTACACTTTGACTGTAATGAAGGTTATTTTGAAGTAACACTCTCTGGTGCTATTGAGGGTATCTTAGAAAAATTATTTTTCAAGTATTGAATGTAATGCAAATGAATCATTCCTATCCCTCATTTCACATAGTTATTTCATCAGATGAGTATTCTTTTGAAATTATCTCCAGAGCAATGAGGGTCTTCTGATCTGTGTGGGTTATTTTTGGTAGAAGAGCTATTACAGTTGCTTGCAATTTCATAAAGAAAATTTCTTTATGGTTTCTCACTTTGAGCTTCTGTTAAGGAGAATGTGGGAAGAATCTCATATTTAAGGTTCACATAGTTTCGGTGGTTTGAATGTTATCTTATGTTCCCAAATGCCCTTGTATTTTTATTATAGCTTTATTATAGCAAGACACAGCTTCATAACCCAATTCTAAATTTAAGTTTGATTTGTTTAATTATTTGCCCAAATAGCCACAGTAAAAATTCACTCACTTTCTTATTTTGTTTTGCTTTGTTTTAGGTTTTGAGACAGAATCTCATTGTGTACAGCAGCCTGATTTGAGATCCTCCTGCCTCAGCTTCGTAAATGCTGAGTTTACATGTGTCCACCACCATGTTGGGCTCATTTTCTTTTCTGAGAAGTAAGTTACTTCTTTGCTAACCGTGGAGACTCAGATTTTCCCTTCCTTTTGGATTTTATTGACAGGAACAATAACCAGTTTCCTCAGTCTGCTTAGGACTCCCATGGATGTGGCACTGTATGCTCTGTATTCTGGAAAGCCCCTTTGTCTCAGATAAACCTGGACAACTGGCCCTTAGGAGTGTTCTAGAGAGAGAAATAGTCACTATGCGCCGGACATTGGAATTACAGTGGTGAGCAGAGCAGATGCTGGCACAGTCTTCATGTCACTCAGAGAAGTGACAAGACCATGTCAAGAGCCCGGAGAAGTGAGCAACCAGGAATAGGCTGTGGTTTGACTGTGGTGATGATTTCTGAGTCTGTTATATTCTCAGTGGCTACTGGTATCCCTCAGAGAGACAGTGATTTCTATTGGTTTTGTATTGTACCCAAGTTCAGATATGTTTTTTTTATTTTTATTGAGCTATATATTTTTCTCCTCTCCCCTCCCCTTCTACCCTTTCCCATGGTCCTCATGCTCCCAATTTACTCAGGAGAGCTTGTCTTTTTCTACTTCCCATGTAGTTTAGATCCATCTATATCTTGCTTAGGATCCTCTTTGTTGACTAGGTTCTCTGGGATTGTGAATTATAGGCTGGTTTTCTTTGCTTTATGTCTAAAAGCCACTTATGAGTGAGTACACATGATACTTGTCTTTCTGGATCTGGGTTACCTCACTCAATATGATGTTTTCTAGATCCATCCATTTGCCCACAAATTTCAAGATGTCATTATTTTTTTCTGCTGTCTAGTACTCCATTGTGTAAATGTACCACATTTTCCTTATCCATTTTTTGTTAAAGGGGCATTTAGGTTGTTTCCAGGTTCTGGCTATGACAAACAGTGCTCAAAAACCAGAAACAAAGAAGTTATTGTTAATCCACATTATGAAATATCATGAAACGTATGAAAAATGTATTAATTGACATGATAAGACAGCAGCATTGTTTCTGAAAAACTTGTTAAAATACTCACAATATAATATTTTAAAGTAACCTATATGTTAGTGTATTGAGCAGATATAGTATATAGTATATACTATGTATGAGTATATACTGGGGAAGAAGACACACAAGAAAGAGAGTGAGAATAAACAAATACAAAATTTTAAAAAGATTTTAGAAGCTTTGAAATCTGTATGTATATAAGAAAACAGAGAATCTACTGTGAAGAGAAAAAAAAAAAACCAAATCTTTCTGAGCCTAGTCAACTAGGTGGTGACTCTAGTCAACTTTCTGACTCCAGGGAACTTGTTCCAATATCTTCTTCAGAAGGGACTACGTAGACATATTGGTCATCCTAACAACTGGGAAAAAAAAAAACATTGTCAGCTAGCTTCCAAGAGTGGATAAAATGCTGTCCCAGCATCTAGCACATCAGTGGTTGCGGTAAAAGCCGCAGGGCTCTACTCTAAAGGCCGTGGCGGGGATGGCCACAATGTGTTTGTGTAGCAGAGCTCGAGGCGCACACGAGAAGAAGCAGTACAGAATGAGGCCACTGCAGAACCTGCCACAGGAAGCAGGCTGGGAGGTAGAGGTTGTCCAGTGGGACTTTTGGGGGTGAACTCTATGCAATGTCTTTTGTGCTTGGTACCTGACTGGGCTGCGTAGCAGGCAGACTGCTATAGTCAGAGAGAAAAAGAGCTAAACAAAGAGGATTGTGTGAAACCTTAAATACAGCTGCCACCAAGAATGCAATTCTGGTAACTGCTGGCCTCTTCTGTGGTCCCAACGTCTTGTGTTTGTGCCAGTTCCAGTTACTCCTGTCAGCCTGTCTCCTCCGTCTACTGAACAGAGGGCCTGGTGTATTCAGACTTTTACATCGTGTTCTATAGCATGGTCCCTCGCAGCGTTTATTCCAGCGTGTGCTGGATACATAGTCATTGAGTTCAGTGACAAGCCTGAACTCTTATTGCAGTAAGGAAAGAAGGAACAGACTCAGACCCAGAGATCAGAATAGAGAATATCCCTAAGGAAGGATTTCCACACATTGTAGTTACTATGCATGGATCAGGACTACCTATAGGAATGTGGAATTGGGGATGATACAAATTATTTTTATAAAAGCCAGTCTTTGATCCTCAAGGAAATAAATACAATGCATTTTGTCTTGAGTGGTGACCAGGAATAGCTACAGAAGGCTAACTGTGGGTGAACCATCACAAAACAGTGACCACGTGCTTACATCCAGAACTAGAGGGAGAGCAAAATAAGAAAAAGCAGCATTACTATACCAGCTTTAAAAACACAAGCCCTAAACGGCTAGGTTGAAATGAATTCCTGTAGTTACTTAAGGCAAATCATACAAAAGGGAGTCTTAAGAGGCTGAAAATGCTTTTGGGAGCAACAAATGCCACCAGTTTTGCACATTAGATATTGAAAGGAAGTCCTAATGATCCCTAGCACAGAGGAAGAAACTGTTGAAGGACGGAGGAATCCAGGGGATGATGCAAGGATTCTATAGACATCAGACACGGGGACACAGAGCTCTTCTGGACCAGCTTCACATTGGGGTTAGGCTGAAGATAAGCTAGGACTTCAAATGGGATGTTGTTCTAATACGAAGCATCTCTGACTGAGATTTTCAATAAGTCACTTGAGCGGCAAGAACAAGGATACTGAATTAATCATAATCTATTTGGGCAAATCGTCCTCTAAGGAGACCCTGGTGGATTTGTATGAGAAACTGTGGATTCTGACGTCAGCCTTTGATGATACCGCACTGGGGAGACAATCCCCAGGCTAAGATTGTCTGGGGGCAGAGTTTGCTTAAGAGCAGGCGATTGTCTTTGAAACAGAAAGTTTATATAGCTAAAAGGATGCTGTTATCAATAACAAGGCAGAGGGCAATCTGACTCAACATTTGAATGGAAGATCTGGGAAGACAGAGTCTCTGTGTTTTCTCCTAACACCAAGATCCTCTATACAGTGCAACACAGCTGTTGTTCAGTCAAGCCCTGTGAGCCCACAAAAGCACTCCACAGAAAGCAGCACAGGCAATAGTTAGATAGTGCACATGGGCAAACATGATCTGCTTTGAACTTTAAAGATAGGGAGTGCATCTTACCCGGGGCCAGTAAGTCTGAGCCAATAAACAGCCCCACAAGTTGAGCTGGCCTACCCACTGGTTTTGGGTCCCTGTGATAAAAATTAAAATGTTTTGAAGAGTCCAACAAGAGTCCGTAGTTAATGTAAAACTCATTACAAACAATTCATTACGTATTAATACAAATGAACTATTTTAGTAACCAGATTTTTAAAAGGTAGAATGCAAATAAACCAATGTGGGTATTTTTCTTGGATGATACACTAAAATACAATCATTATTAAAGCATTTATTTATTGAATGCGTGTGTTTGTGTGTGTGCATGCATGCACATTCAGTCATGTATGTGGAGTTGTTCCTTTCCTTATATCACGTGTGCCCTGGGGATTGAACGCAGGTTGCCAGGCTTGGCAGTAGTCACCCTTACCTGCTGAGCCATATCACTGGCCCAGTATTATTTAGTTTTTTGGAAGTCAGTTGCATTGGGAATCTGAACCCATATGGACTGGTCATGTGCTGTAAAAGCAAGTGATTTGTCTTGTGCTTTGATTGTGTCCGCACTCCCTAGGTGATGCGTGTTGATTGTGTCCGCACTCCCTAGGTGATGCGTGTTGATTGTGTCCGCACTCCCTAGGTGATGCGTGTTGATTGTGTCCGCACTCCCTAGGTGATGCGTGTTGATTGTGTCCGCACTCCCTAGGTGATGCATGTTGATTGTGTCCGCACTCCCTAGGTGATGCGTGTTGATTGTGTCCGCACTCCCTAGGTGATGCGTGTTGATTGTGTCCGCACTCCCTAGGTGATGCGTGTTGATTGTGTCCGCACTCCCTAGGTGATGCGTGAGTGTAGTTGTGAAGGTGATTTCAGGTTTGACGTTCCGTTCAGTAATGTGTGGTTTTGTTTCGTTTTGTTTGGGGGAAAGTTCTGTAGCTCAGGCTGTCCTCGAGCTTGTGACCCACTTATCTCAGCCTACAGAATGGTGGGATTATTGGGGTACGCGTGTCTGGCTTTTCAACTTTATTTCTTTGAAATGACAGGTTCACTTCATCATTGTTGGAGAAAATGTCTGCCAAGCCCCACACCCACATTTTGCCTCTCATTCCTTCATGTTTAAACTGGTACTCCATGAACAAGCCAACAATGGAGCCCACAGTTCAGCCACATGTTTTCATTTCCCAAGAAACCCTCAGATTCATAATGAAACAGCGGTGATGTGTGTGCAGTTCTCACTCATCGCTTAGGCATTAAAAAGACGTGTTATCAATGGCCAAGACTCAATCAAATTAACAATCTTATTACTTCATCAAGGACACTCAGAGAAAATTGACTTTAAAAAATGCCGAGTGCATGGTGTGAAGAATATAATGACAGCCAATGCTGAGGTCCCATCGGTTTGGCCCATCTTTGATTTGGAACATAAGCACTAATCCTACTGAACAAAGCAAATGGCTTCTTTGTATTACAACGAAGATCATTTTTTTTTAATCTTGCTGTCCTTCCAAGAGTGTCTCAAGCACCCCAAGGATTAGGGGCCACTCCTTAATAGCTACTACATATATTGCTTAGACTGAACCCTGAATGCACTGCTTCACCCAAGGCAACCAAGATAATACAGTCTCATCTGCCTAGCACAGAAATTAAATATAAAATCCTCCACAAAAACTTAAATATCTGCTTCTGTTAAAGCATGGCTCTTCTGTAGCTGAAATACATTTTTTTTTGCAAACAAGAAACATTAATTCAAGAAAAGTGTCTATAATTATTCAGGATTGAAGGAGCTACCTATAAGAGAAGAAGGAATAATTAGGATCTTCCTTTGGAAAGCTGGAGACTTGTTTGAAAGTCGTGATTTCACTGGATTGGTATTTATTGAGCATCTGTAGAGTGTGATGTGTTATGTAAGGAGGTGCAGATCTGGGTCCCTGCTCTGGCAAGAACTGGTATGCAACTAGCACGCTGGAATATGTGACTGTAATAAGAGAAATGAGAATTGAAGCACTAAATATAGATAAGAGAAACAATATCAGAATTTGCCATAAGGCAATACGAGAGGCAAAGTGGGGCGGACATTTAGGGCGCCGCTGTCTTCAGAGAATCCCACCAGTTAGAGCTCTACTCCGGAACTGCAGGCCTGACCCTGAGAACGTCCCCCCACCTTAGACTCTACCAGCTACTACCGAGACCCAGACCACCATCTCCACAGGAGCGTCCTACCGGCTGCTATGGCAGGATAGCCCTGCTGGCTAGTTTCTGTTAACACAAACTAGAGTCACCTGAGAAGAGAAAACCTCGGTTGAGAAATTGTCTCCATCATGTCTTGTTGGCCTGTGTCCTGTCAGTGGGGCATCATGTCGTGTTGGCCTGTATCCTGTCAGTGGGGCATTTTCCTCATTAATGATGGATATGGGAGGCCAAGCCCATCATGCACTGTGCCACCCCTTGGGCAGATAGTCCCGAGTTGTATAGGAAAGGGACTGAGCAAGCTACAGAAGCCACCCAGGAAGCAGCGTGTCTCAGGCTTCAGTTCCTGGTTTGAATTTCTGT
The DNA here is from genome assembly GCF_018167655.1 of Microtus oregoni. Taxonomy (NCBI): domain Eukaryota; kingdom Metazoa; phylum Chordata; class Mammalia; order Rodentia; family Cricetidae; genus Microtus; species Microtus oregoni. The sequence continues at coordinate 24,695,404 of NW_024543071.1, forward strand.
CTCACCTTCCCTTGACGAGGCTCTGTAACTCATCAGTCAGACAAACTCATTCTTCCCCTGAGTTGCTCTTGGATGCTGTTTGAGCAAAGCAATAGAAAGTCAAGGACTATAGCAGCTTAGGCATTCTTTGCTTGCATTTGTTCCCACTAAGCTTTCCTTGATGCCCAACCTTTAAGCAGTTTGTAGGGTTGTTTCAAAAGCTGCTTGGAGGAATACTTCCTAGATCTTTTAAAAGCCCAAATATTTTTCTCAAGATCTTTATGCCATATGGCAGGTGTGGGAAAGGAAGAAGGTCAGAGGAGGTGGGGATGGGCATGGGAGTGAAGGTGTTGTGGAAAGGATTGATGTTGGAGCAGGAGAGCCTTAGGGAGGTGGTGGGAATCCCAAGGGGCTGGGCTGGCTGTGAGGCCTGGTGGGAGGAAACCTGTGCCTTAGATGAAACTACCATGTATGGCATGAACACCGTCCTCCAGACTCCATGTGAAGAGAGCCCTGAGGAGGAATTTCTAGACATGGCCCAGAGGACTTTCTTGAACTGTTTGGGGAAAAACAAATCAGTTAAGTCACTGACTATACCTTCCTTCACCTTCTGACTAACTAAAAAACTCTTCTTTCTTACTCCACATATGTCATGATGCCTAGCCCCTGTCTCCAGTCTCTTAGGTTTGTGGAAACTTGGTGAGATTTGAGGCTAGAAGGGAAAGTGCCTACGATCACTCACGGGTACTTCTGCTCCTAGGTACTCCTGCTCCTGGGTACTCCTGGTCCTGAGTACTAGAGTTTCTGGTCCTGGGTACTCCTGCTCCTGGGTACTCCTGGTCTTGAGTACTAGAGTTCCTGGTCCTGGGTACTCCTGGTCCTGGGTACTCCTGGTCCTGGGTACTGGACTACCTGCTCCTGGGTACTCCTGGTCCTAGGTACTGGAGTACCTGCTCCTGGGTACTCCTGGGTAACCCTGAAGGTCTTTGAGAGGAAGGTGCAGAAGGCTATAGGGTCTAATGATTTTCAGGCCAAATGCAAAGGGGAAAAATAAACAAAATAAAACCTGAAAGTACTTTCCCGTGTGGCATGCTTTGCCAAAGTCTAAATCAGGGAAGAACTTACAGTTCCTGTCAAGGTTTGAGCTACACATTTGATGTATTTGTCAATAGGGTGGTCAAATACACAGCTGCCCTGGGTTTGTCATGGCTTGGAAACAGGACATTGCTGATGGAGAGAGAAGAAAAGTGATGAGGAGCAAGAGGAAGAACACAAAACTCAGCTGAGACTGGAAAGCACAAGAGAGGTGGATTCCCAGTGTCTGGGTGATTATTTCTCCACTCTTTCTTCTTCCTCAGTGTGGCAGGTGATGGGAGTGTCCATCATACCCATACCGGCTGTGGAGAGTGGAGGTCATCTCTCTCTCTCTCTCTCTCTCTCTCTCTCTCTCTCTCTCTCTCTCTCTTTCTCTGTGTGTGTGTGTGTGTGTGTGTGTGTGTGTGTGTGTGTGCTGACTCATTCACTAGCTCCAGTTGTAGATTGGCCAATTCATGGCACCACTTGGGGAACAAAGGGCATTTTCCAAGAGACTAGGATTTGTAACTTTCCGAGATGTTGGGCAATGAGTGGGAATTCCAAAGCCTATTTGCACAGGTGTCTCTAGCTCAGCAGTTCTCAACCTGTGGGTCGTGATCCCTTTGGGGGTTGAACAACCTTTTCATGGGATTTTCATATCAGACAGTTATATATAATTTGTAACACTAGCAACATTAATTTCAGTTTTGAAGTAGCAATGAAAATATTTTTATGGTTGGGATCATCACAAGACGAGGAGCTGTATTAAAAGATTGCAGTATTAGGAAGCTGCCCTAGCTGGACAGAAAAGGGATTTTTTCCCAGGAAGAGTTGAGGTTCAAAGACAAGGGTTGTAGTCAGAGAAGTGGGATGTTTTCAAGTAAAATTAGTGGTATCAGAAAGAAATATAATTTTGCAACTGTAAAAAAATGACCCTTGAGCTGGAAAAGAAGATATTTTAATTTGTGATTAGGTAGAACCTTGAGAGGATTAAGATTCCTTAAGAATAAATGAAAGACAATAGAAATGGGAAAATAAGCCTATAGAGTTTTTGTTTATTTGTTTTGATTTTTCTGTGTAGCTTTTGAGCTTGTCCTGGAACTCACTCTGTAGACCAGGCTGACCTCAAACTCACAGAGATCTGCCTGCTTCTGCCTCCTGTGGGCTGGGATTAAAGGCGTGCACCACCACTGCCTGGCTAGTGTACAAACGTTTTATAGAATAATAAAGAGAAACGATCAATAAGTCTATGGAACTGTTCTCAACACTGTTATTGACTAAAATGCCCACTGAAAACAGAGTGACATGCTGATTCTTATCATTGAATTGAAAAAAATAGATTTAAAAAGTCATATGTTGGCTTAGAAATAGAGCATTGGGAGTTTTCACGGGATATAAGGGGAGTAAGTTGCAAAGTAGTTTGCTGTTATCTAGTAAAGTCGGAAACTGTGGAAAAGATTGTGCCATCTCTGGAAACAGCTTAACAGACAGAAGGGGGATAAAACATTTCTCTTAATTTTCAAGATAAATCCTTAGATAAAAAAAATCTCTAATTATCAATCAGGTGATTTTGACAAATTATAATTTTATTATAATCTATGTTATATAAGTATATAATATTATATTTTAAGAAATACATTCCACAATAATTTCCCAAAGCTCCTTTTAGAGCTAGGTTATATACTTTAAACGAATTATTGTAAATGCATATCAGCAAGATGGAAAAGAAAAACCTAAAGTCCAATAAGAGTAAAATGCATAAATAAGATGACTTTCCATGGGAGGCTTTACCCTTTCTGAGGAGTGGAGGGGGTTGTGGGGGGGAAGAAGGGGAGAAGTGGGAGGATAGAAGGGAGGGAGAACTGTAGTTGGTATGTAAAATGAACAAAAAAATTTAAAATAAAAAGGGAAAAATTTAAGTTTTTAAAAATTATTTTATACCATATACTCATGTAACATGTTATGATGAAATTATAATTTGTCAAAATCCCCTGATTGATAAATTAATTATTCTTTAAACTAAGGGTTTATCCTGAAAATTGGAGTTATGTTTCATGCCCCCTTGTGTCTGTTAGTTTGTTTCTGAAGATGGAACAATCTTTTCCACCTTTTGTGTGCTGTGGCATTGTGATGTCGTAGCTCCTCCTGTGAGGAACAGGAATGTATTCCTGCCTCTTAGATTCTGGATTGACTCTAGCTAGGTCTTTCTTGAGATGTAGTAGAAACGTCACTTTTCTGAGGCTTCTGGTCTCATCCTCTGAGAATCTGAGACCACCATGTGATAACAGAAGATTATGTTAGTGAAGGCAAACATCCATCTCATCAGAGCCGGTCCTTAGCCTCCACCCCTGCTGCATGTGGGTGAGCCCCAAAAGTACCAGGAAAAGAGCTATCCAGCCAAGATCTGAAACCATGAGTTTATAATAAATCATAAGCGACTAAGCTGGGAGAGATTTGTTAAACAGAAATAGATTATGAGCATGGTTCCACTGTTATTAAGAAATCCATATAGTAGACATTAAAGGCAGCCCACTCAGAACAGTGCCCAGTGTCAGACCGGCCATGGAGAATCAGCACTGGACAGAGGCATTATGGTTCAGAATGACTAATAAATCCCACACTTGCCACATGGAATTAGAATAGGGTGTTGATTCTTTCAAGTGTCACCTGAGGGGCTTTCTATATGGTTCTTCCAAATGGAGGTGATTGCCGCACACTACGCCCCTATCTGTGCTCCATGTGTACAATACAGTTCGCGAGCTTCCGGCAAGGGGCTGGAGGTTGAAACACACAAACACACACAGAGACAGACAGACACACGGACGTCTAATCACTGGTAAGAAGCCCTTTATTCAAAAGCAACATGGAGGCTTATATACCCAACAGTCAAGTGGGCCAACAGGTGAAAACCTTATCCTCTGATCCTTAAGGCAAGGCACAGCTTTTAGTAACTCTAATGAGAAGGCTCTAGCAGGGAAGAGCAGCTGAAGGCCAGGGCATCCAATGGTCCCAACAGGTGATGATTACCCATCACAAAGAAGGTCTAGGTACATGCAGCTTTGAAGTCATGTTTTTTATTAGAAAAAGTCCAAGACTGTGTTGTTTTATATATGTGGACATCATAAGCAATTTGCACAGCATTCACTGGCGTTTCTGGCTGGGATTATCTTCTCCTACGCTCTAACACCTCCCACTTCCCTTTAGGATCTGGGCCAGAACTTTAGCAGAGATGGTAACAGAAGCTATAGCTACCTCTGGAACTAAAGGAAGACACCAAGAGTACAAGACTGGACTGGTATGAACAGGACACACTGGGAGATGAGGAAAGTTTCCTCAGTTTGGAAGGTTAACAATTCCCAGAGATTAGATATGGGGATTTAAAAAAAAATTAAAGAGGGCCAGGCGGTGGTGGTGCATGCCTTTAATCCCAGCACTCGGGAGACAGAGGTAGGCGGATCTCTGTGAGTTCAAGGCCTGCCTGGTCTACAAGAGCTAGTTCTAGGACAGCTAAGGCTGTTACACAGAGAAACCCTTTCTCAAAAAACAATACAAAACAAAACAAAGAGGACAATACATCATGGGACGGAAAGGAGAATGGTCTGTGGTGGAATAGCTATGGTGGCTAGCAGTCTGGGCCATGCTTTGACATTGAGACACCACTCAGACTATCCAGGAACACAGCTTCATGATCAGTGGAGGCCTCATCCTTCATATTCCCTGATCCCAGTGCAGAGATATCTGGCAAAAACCTATGAGCCACTGTGCTTTTAGCAAGAAGGACATTAGGGAAGAGCCCTAGTGATTAGCAGGTTGATTGAAAACAGGAATACAATATTAGTTATTTTTCTCATCGTTGTGGCAAAACATCAGATAAAGAAACATAAGGGAGGAAGTGTTTGCTTTGGCTCAGGCTTTGAGAGCATTTTGTGTGTCACGTGGGAGAAGGCATGGAAGCTGAAGCAATGAGGTACCTGGTAGTAGGAGCTTGTAGGTGCTGGTTACATGGTACCAAACAGGAAATGTAAAGAGATTGTTCCAGAACCAGGCAATCCCAATTACAACTCATAAGATCTGAGCAGCCTACTTCCTCCAGCTTGGCCTATTACTAAAGGTTCCACAACTCACCCATACAGCTCCAGACCTTGAAATCAAGTGTTCAAACACATCAACCTTCAGAGCACATTTTACATTTGAGCCTTACTTAGCAAATGTATATAATGACTCCAGGGTTTCATAACTATGCATTTATGCAGCCCTGGCTTCATTGGCTTCAGATATAAAGGAGCATTTAATAAATGGTTGACTTTAGTGATATGGACAACGCTTGTAAAAAAAAATGATAAGGAATGAGGAAGAATCATGGAGCGAAGATGGTAAGGACTCCATTGCCACCAGACTTGAAGGGACAAGGTGGGGAAAGGACTTCCTAGGACTTCAGAAGAAGGAAGTGCTTGGGTGGCTCTGGCTGTGGAGCTTAACTTACACAGACCCGAAGGTGTACACTGCCTTGACGGGGCCTAGCTGATGCCAGTGGGAAAAGGAGCTTTGGTAGGGCACACCTCTGCACATCAGCCCAGGGGGCCACTGAGGTGAGTGCAGAAGAGCAGAAAGGGATCTGAGAAGCTAGCTGAAGATGCCAGCACAGAGTATATTTTAAGGATGAGCAATATGGTTGTATATCTTCTCCTAACATGTAGTCTTATCTGTGACCCACCTCCCACGTGTCAGAGTAAAGAGAGGAAATGCAAGGGCTCAGGAATGGAGCCTAACTTGGATGGTGTTGCTGTTATTATTATTACTATTATGATCATTATTCTTGCAAACCCTTTACTATTAATTACTATATGAAAAGAAATGCATGTTCATTCAAAATGCAAGTCACCTATAAAATGTAGAAAAATACAAAGAGCAAAATAGCTCACAACAATGGCCATTCTGTCACAATCATAACAGATAACTGCATTTTGGTGTATCTTCCAATTTTTTTATTCTATGTTAATGTACAAAGGTGTAGTTGTGTGTTTGTGCTATGTATCTGTATGCTTATTTTCTTAATTTAATTGTTTTAATTAACCAATTAAGTGTATGTGTGTTTGTCTGCATTGCACACATGAGTGTCTGCGCTCATGAACTCACAGGCCGAAGGCAAAGAAAGATGCCTTCCACTATTACGCCCCACTCTATCCCCTTAAGACAGGGTCTGTCAGACAACTAGAAACTCTGTTTCGGCTGTGCAGGCTGGACAGTGAACTCCTGGGATCTACTTGTGTCTGCCCCTCAATGCTGGTGTTGCAGTGATGTGCAGCCATGCTGAACTTTTGATGTGGGTGCTGTAGATTTGAACTCAGGTTCTCATGCTGTACCGTAATTGTTCTTACTCACCAAGCTGACTTTCCATCTCTAGAGAATAACGTTTTAAAGACTGAACAAGTGACTGTGCAACTTGTGCTTGTGGGCATGTGCCAAAACCCTTGTGTTTGTCCTGTTTTATCTTTGTAGCCTTCAGAAAATTAAGTAACTAACCATGGCTGTCACCACACTGTCAATGCTTGTAGGGAGAAGGAGCTGCTTGTTCATCCCAGCTGCCCAGAACCAAATTAATCACACAGAAACTGTATTAATTAAATTACTGCTTGGCCCATTAGCTCTAGTTTCTTATTGGCTAACTCTTGCATCGAAATTTAACCCATTTCTATTAATCTGTATATCACCTTGAGGTCGTAGTCTACCAGCAAAGTTTCAGCACGTCTGTCTCTGGTGGAAGATCCACGGCATCCCCCGACTCAGCCCTTCTTTCTCCCAGCATTCAGGCAAGTCCTCCCTGCCTACCTAAGTTCTGCCCTATCAACAGGCCAAGGCAGTTTCTTTATTGATTAATGTTAATCACAGCACAGAGGGGACTCTCAGATCTAATGCTGCTATCCAGGAAAAATTTGACAAGTAGGTGAATGTCTCTGTGACCAGATACCTGACCAGAAAAAAAAAAAAAAGCAACATAAGGGGAAAAGGGCTTATTTTAGCCTCTGGCTTTGAGAAACACAGTCCATCATGGAAGAGAAGGAACAAAACTGTTGAAAGTGACTTTGTGACACAGACCCAGAAGCAAAGAAGAGGGCAAATGCTAACGTCCAGTTGATCTTTTCTTCTCCCTTTTATTCAGTCAGGGACAAGAACCCATGAGATGGTGACACTGACATTCATGGAAGTTCTTCCTCCCTCAGTTGAGCCTCTCTGGAAACCCCTTCATGACTCATCAGAGATGTGTGTCCTAGGTGATTGGAAACACAGTCGGGTTGACGAGTTAGCCATCACATCCATGGTGGCATGAAGGGCACATATAAAACATTTATAGGAGTAGAGAAATAACTCTGAGAGTTTCTTTCCACATACAAACTAATTATTAAGCAATTCACTTATTCCATATTCATTTTTAACTTTGTCAAAATTAAGGTATATAATATGAACAGTTTATACTTAGCTCTTTTCAGTTGCCGTCATGTCCTTTTCTCTTCATCAAATACTGTGTGAAAAATACTGCTATTCTAATCCAAAATCCTGAGAGAAACTGTCCATCTAACACATATCCATATATAAGCTATGATGAACATCTTGATCATAAAATTCCATATATGTATTTGCATAATTTCCTCAGGGTTCATTCTTAGGAGATCAGTTATCTAGTGGGAAAGGATTAACAACATTGAAAATCCTGATAAATATCACCAGCATACTCTCCAGGACAGTTGAAGGATGTACAATGTCTTGTATTATAAATCAGGAAGATACTCTAGTGTCTTTAGTACAGGAAGGTACTCTGTAGGCTACCAGAAGAGAAATGTATACCCCAACGCTGCCACAAAACCTTTGGTCTACAATTTTCCCTGCCTGAAAAATATCCTAGGGACAATGGTGGCACAAACATTGGAGGAGTAAGCAACCAATGTCTGAGTTGACTTAAATCCCACTTCACAAAATGTAACCCATATCTGGTACTGCTTGGGTAACCAAGAGCCAGAAACTAGATAGCCCGGAGACCTAGAGTACAACCATATACTACTAGTCTAAAAAGCAAAAGGGAAGCTAACAATAAAACAATTTCTAGTGATATCCTGGTTTACCATAGATCAGTGCCATACCCAGCCATCATCAGAGAAGCTGACCAAATACAGAGACCCAGAGCCAGACATTATGCTCAGAACGAGAGACTTTGGTACAACAACTCTAAATTGGATGACTCCATCAAATCCCTCAGACCTCAGGAAGCAGGAATTGGGGAGACAGAGGGAATAGAGGACAACAGGAGACCAAGGCCCTCTCAACCAACTGAGCAAAGATCATATGAGCTCACAAAGTCTGAAGCAGCAAGCACAGGGATAACACAGCTCACACCAGGTTCTCTGCATATATAGTATAGCTTTAAGTTTAGTACTTTTATATAACTCCTGAGTGTGTGAATGAGTGTGTCTCTGCTTCTCATGTCTTCTCTTGGGCCATTTTTCCTTTTGTTGATTTGCCTTGTCCAACTTTGATGTGACAGTTTTTGTTTTAGCTTATTATATTTTATTTTGTTATGTTTTGTTGTTACCTCTTAGAAGTCTGTTCTTTTCTAATGACAGACAGAAAGGGAGTGGATCCAGATGGGATGGGTTGTGGGGGAAGAACTGGGAGAAGTAGAGGGAGGGGAAACTGTAATCAGGATGTACTGTATGAGAAAAGAATCTATTTTTAACAAAAAAAATTAAAAAAAACCATTTTTCTAAGGGGAAAAACATTTATGTCTTTTTCCTCTGAGGCAGGAAATGTGCCAACTGTTGTCATGTCTGATTTTAAAAATAAAATATTCAAATAATCAATCAATCAATCAATCATCAATAAAGAAAACAACTAATAACTAGTAGTTAGGATTTGGGGGAAAGGAAACTTTCATTCACTTGGTGGGATTGCAAGCTGGTGTGGCCACTATGGAAATCAATGTGAAGAGTTATCAAAAGACTAAGAACTGAGTAACCATATTACCTGATTATATCACTTCCTGACATGTCCCCGAAGGTCTGATATCCTACTACGGAGAAACTTACTCAGCCCTGCTCATTGGCTCTCTACTCACAAAAGCTAAGACACTAAAAGAACCTAGCTGTCTTCCGGCTGATAATGGATACTAAAAATGTGCTAAATATCTACAATGGATTTCTACCAGATGTAAAGAAAAACAAAATGGTGAATTTTTTAGGTAAATGGATAGAACCATAAAACACTATGTTGAGGGAAATAATCCAAACCCAGAAAGACAAATATCACATGTTCTCTCTTATTTGTGAATCCTAGCTCTGAATCTTAGGAGCTGTGTATGTTAACTAGAATAAACACAGGATCCAGAAAAATGGATCCTGGGGGAAGGGAAAGAAGAAGCTGGGGTGGGGGCGGGTAGGAGGCAGATGCTTTGAGGTGGGGAAAACGGGGAATCATGGAAGATGGTGTGAAGAGTGAGGAGGGTAACGCAGAGGGAGGGGGAAGAATGAGAAATAAATAACACTAAAGATGTTTCCAAAGGCCACAAGGAAATATTTTACTTCATAAGCTTATTTTAAATATGTATGCAATTAATTCAGTTCGGTAAATATTCATTTTTAAATAACACACATATATTATTAATATTATTTAATGGAGTTATGCCCCAGGGGTGATAATGCTCCCTTTCAAGAGTCATAGACTGGGATCTAACACAATCCCAGTGCCCAGCATGGGAACTCTCCCTTTGAGGTCAGGGGATATAAGAGACTCTCAAACTATATAGGTTATTGACATTGTCCTTGGCTGCCTCTCAGTACTTGAGAGTAAGACCTTATTGCTGAAGGTACCATGAGCCTTGGGCACAGGCCTTGGAGGAAACAAGAATAAACTGAAGTCTCCTCCCTGAGGACTAGCTCTCATAGTATCTAATGGCGCTTTCCAAGCTGCCAAAGGAGAAGCAATCAATAATGCTATCCGTCTGTCAAACTTATGAATCACAGATAGCAATTATCACCTCAAGGTGCTGTAGTGACCCCTATGTCCTGTGGTAACCAACAGCTATCTAAGTGGACTTAAGGCTTACTTAAAAGTAAGGAATTCATGTTTGGTACTATAAGTCTAGTCAGCTACTCATGTCTGGAGAGGTCACAGATCCTAGAGGAGAGCCCAATACTGCTGTTTCCCCCAAACCAATATAGTTCCTTATCCTTATACCCACAGATAAGTGTAGCTCTCAACCCTTATCAGAGCGAGTAGATGGAAGCTATTACAGAATTCCACAGTTCGTCAAAGTGCAAAGGATACACGGCTATGGGAGTCACAGTCACCAGCCCCAACGGATAGATCTATAATGAGGTTCCTACACCTAAGGCTCAGGGGTATTACAGAAGAGGGGAGCTGAAAGATTTTAAGAGTCAGAGGCCAGGATAACTGCTATGAGATAGTGTCTTCTAGAAAGGACGGGAAGTTTCCATCTATGAAATCTCAAGATTTTGTTTGCTTAAACAAGACCAGCGTAATGTCTGTGCTGGCTAGTTTTATGTCAACTTGACACAAGTTAGAGGGATTTTAGATGGAAAATTTCTCATTTGAGAAAATGCTCCCACCAGGTTGTCCTGTGGAAAAGCGTGCGGTTCATTTTTATGGTTAATGATTGATGAGGAAGGGTTCAGTTCCTGTGGAACTACCACTCCTGGGGTGGCCCTGGATGGTGTAAAAGAGCTGAGAAAGCCATGGGCAACAAGTCAGTAAGCAGCACTTCTTCATGGCTCTGTATCAGTTCCTGTGTCCAGCGTGTGTGTGTGTGTGTGTGTGTGTGTGTGTGTTTGTGTGTGTGCATGGATCTGTAGTCACAGTAATTATGTAAGAAGAGGTCATGAACTCTAAAGGGAGTGTGAAGAGTTGGGGGAGAGCATGAAGAGGAAGAGGGAGTGATGGAATTTATGTAAACACAGTATTCATTTATGAAATTCTCAAATAAATAAATGCCTAGCTGATACCCTTTTTCAGTGTTCATTGGGGTGGAAATATTCATTTATTTTGAATTGCGGCATGATGCTGATTTTAAAATGTGGTAATGAGATCCCTCAAAGGAAGCTCAGTCAGATTGAGTGCTAGCCTATTTTGATCAGTTTATGCTTTAAAAACTTATTTATAGCCTAGCCAGTTTGGATGTTCACCTTCCTAGACATGGACGGAGGGGGGAGGACCTTGGACTTTCCACAGGGCAGGGAACCCTGACTGCTCTTTGGACTGGAGAGGGAAGGGGAGAGGAGTGGGGGGAGGGGAAGAAGGGTGGGAGGAGGGGGAGGGAAATGTGAGGTTGGGAGGAGGCTGAAACTTTTTTTTCTTTTTCTCAATAAAATAAAAAAAAAAATGAAAAAAAAAAGAAACATCTGAACAGAGGCCCTTGTCCAAAATAAAGAACTCAAACTTCAATAACAAAAAAAAAAAAACTTATTTATGACACCCAAGTTGCTTTCATGGCCAGCTTCAACTGCTTTTCACAGGTTGAGAGGGTCTTTATTATTACATTTTCTTTATTAATTTTGTGTGTATGTGCGCACACATGCACATTGGTGCTGTGACACGTTAGTGGAGGTCAGAGAACAAGCTGTGAGTCTCAGGTCTCTCCTTCCACCATAGGGTGCCAGGGCTTGAACTCAGGCATCAGGCCTAACAGTAATTGCCTTTACCTGCTGAGCCATCTCCAAAGCCCTTAAGAAGGGGCTTGGTAGCAACAAGAAGAAAGCAACGAGGAGAATAGCCCAGCAATCATAACCGTTCGCATTTTCGCTGTACTCCCAGCATTTTCTATGAATATGCATACATATGCAAAAATGTGTATGTGTTCTCATGTTCTTCATAGGCTATTTCAAAAATAACTGAACAATTTACTTTGCAACTTCTGTTTGTGAGCATATGTCTCACAAGTGGAGAGGCCGCAGTGAGGAGGCAGGCAGATTTTGCTGAGTGTAGAGAGGGAGAGAGATGGTGGCAAGAGACTGGCCACCAGGCGCCCACATCTACTCTTGACTTCCTCTACCAGGGATGGAAATACCAAAGAGGCAGGCTACTTCCTCTTACGATATTTAACACTGTATCGGCACTCACTCAAGTTATTTTGGGCTTTTTTTTTTTTAATTGTAATTGAAGTGAGAAAACGATGAATTATGAGAGGGGAAAGAAGCCTTGGTTCAAGGCTGATGACTCAGTTGTGGCTAATGTGGAGTAGAGGAAAAGGCTCTCTGAATACTGCCCCAGGGGTTCGCAAACTGCAACCCACAGATTGCAAGCTAAAGATAGGTTTTATGTTTTTAAATAGTTGAAAAAGATAAAAAGTAGAAGAATATTTTGGGTGCATGTGACAGTTTTATAACATTCAAATTTCAGTGCCCATAAATAAAATAGTTGAATAGCTGTGATATAGACTGGATGTCCCATAAGCCTGAAAAATTTACAATCCTGTTCTTATAGGAAAAAAAAATCATTCTTCCTGTGACAGAACACGTACTGTGTACCTGTGTCCTACGACACAGTAGCCCTATCATTTATCCATATGCATGAAAGCTGAGGTTCTACACTTTTATGTTTTCTGTTCCTGGTGAAATGATGGGACTCAGTTTCAAAGTCAGATGTCTGACTAGAGAACCTGAAAACCCATTTGTGTGAAGAGTGGTCGCTGAACATTTTTCTACAATGCTTTTTAGCCTTCTGAGTCCCACATCATGCCTAATCTGTTTCTGATGGAAACCAGCATACTGTATAAAAAATACCGGGTGTGGTGCCTGTTACGGATCAGGGATTTAATAAACACTAGCTAATAGGATTATGAAAATATAGTGACTACTAATGATAAAGTGTTTTATTTTGCTCTATCTAGATACACATTTAGATAGCATATTCTTTGATTAAATTATTATCCATTACACACACACACATACACACACATGCACACTCATGATTGTATCTACAAGATCTTACAATAAACCTTTTCCATCATTTCCTCTTTTTAAAGTGCTGAGTGGTGATATATTCTCTCTCCTTTTTGCGTAGCTGTTTCTCTTGATTTCACCGAGACTCTAATTTCTTCCAACTGTGGTTTTTCCCTTCATTTCTGAGCCCTCTGCCTTACTTCTCAGATCCATCTCCGTTTGTGATATCTCTCTAAAACTCAAAGGGCTTTCTGTCCCAGGAACAATGGATGCTTTCTTAGCATCAGGTTTGACATGGCTATGCTCCAGCACGAGGGGCAACTTAATGACACCATTAAGTTTTGACATTTAGGTGTCTTTTATGAGCTGTCTAGCCTTGCAAACTGTTTACTGTAATTAGAAACTCTCAAAGGTGAAAGACATATTATAAACCATTTATGACAACCTCTTGACTATTGTTAGAAGTTCATCTGGTCCACTCTTGACAGGTACCCCAGATCATGCAGATAGGTCTAGTCAGAGTAACTCACTTTTCTCCCGAGGCAACATCCTCCCTGTGAAAAAGTCATGTATCACAAAGATCTTGCTTATTCTGAGTCAAGTTTGCTATTCCATTGTATCTTTTAAAAGATTAATGATCATATAAAATAATGGGTTTCATTGTGGAACATTCTTGAATATTTTGTCTATATTTGTCTCCAGTGCCTCCATTCCCCTCTTGCTTGTCTACTTCCTCCTACAGATACTTCCCTTCTGCTTTCATGTTATAAACACATGTAAATACATTTAAATTTATTACATTTATATGGATGTAAGCATATACATATTTATATATAAATCTAGGTTACTCGTGAGAGAAAACTTGTGATATTTTGTCTTCCTTCCCTATCCTAGGCCCCCTTCTAATTTCTTGTCTTGTGATACTTGTAATTCTTAATCTGGCCTATTTCATGTACCACAATATTTCTAAGCTTATCCATTTTCCTACAAACGTCATGATTACATTTTCTTTATAGTTTAATAATTCCATTGTGTGCACACACACACACACACACATACTACTCTTTTCTCTATCCATGCATCTGCTGATGGGTGTCTAGGATGTGTTGTAGGAGGCCGCTTGTTCATTTCCTGGCTGCCCAGACTCCTGAAATAACTACACAGAAACTGAATTAAATCACTGCCTGGCCAATCACTATAGCATATTCCTCTCAAGCTCTTACATGTTAAATTAACCCATTTCTATTATTTTATATTTTACCACGAGGCTCATAGCTTACTGGCAAGGATCCAGCTGGCAGCTCGCATCTTTTCCCTCTGGCAGTTACATGGCATCTCCCTGACTCCGCCTCCTTTCTCTCAGCAGTCAGTTTAGTTTTCTCACCGAGCTCTATTTCCCTATAGCTCAGCTATAAGCCCAAAGCAGTTTCTTTATTCACTAATCAATAAAAGCAACACATAGACAAAAGGACTTCTCACATCAAGGATGCTTCTGTATCTTGGCTATTGAAGCAACAACAATCACAAGTATGCAGGTATCTCTGTGGCCTGGTGACTTAGATGGGTGCAGTCAGATATTCTGGTAAATCCATTTTAATACTTTGAAGGATATCCACATTGATTTCCAAAGTGGCTATTTTAAGTTTACTTCCTCCAAGGAAGGTAGTTCTAAGGATTAGAGCTGATTTTAAGACTTGATAATAACTCGGGGGACTGTTAATCCCAAGACATTAGCAAGTGGATTGATCTCAGGATCCACCTGTCATGAGGTTCAGGGCTGCACACAGAACTCTCAGGCTCTCGTGGACAATTTGACAACCACAGTCTCATCTTTTCAGCAAGGTGCTGCTGCTCAATGGCCTGTGAAAATACAGAGACAGATCACCTGCACAGGCTCAGTACTGTGTTTGCTTTCCACGCTCCCCATACATGCGAGAGACACTCCCACCTACTTAAGATGCTCAGGGAGAACACACTGGGGAGTTCTGTGTTACATAATGAGAAACAGTGAAAGATGAAAGGTATCAAAATGTAAATAAAAGTGAAACTCTGCACCAGCAAGATGGCTTAGTTGCTAAAGTTGTCACCCAGTCTGGTGACTTGAGTTTGATTCCCTACCACCCACTTGGGGAAGAGAGAAAACCAACTGACCTCCACACCCAAGCCATGGCATGTGCATTCCTCCCAAGACAAAATAAAATAAATAGACAATAAAATTTAAAAAAGAAACTCAGGGGAAATAGTTCAATGTAGAGAAATGTATGAAACATAATTCTGCAATATTTTCATTACTAATCAGAAGAGGAGATAAGTCTAGAAGTAAATTTGAACAGCAACTCCTAGCAGAACATAATTGGGAATTTTAAGAAATTCATAAATTGTCAATCACTGATTTAATTACTCATGACTTCATGTTTTACATATAGCATAGATGGTATTCACCAATACATAGTTATAGTGTAATTTTCTGCTGGAAGGTAAGCTTTAAACTCTCTCTTGGGCACCTTTCTAGTTTCCTGGGATTTCTAGTTCATTTCTCCCTTGTAGATATGCATCTATATACATGCATATGTATCTACATATCTATATCTATATCCATCCACCCACCCATCCATCCATCCATCCATCCATCCATCCATCCATCCATCCATTTATCTATCTATATGAGAAGCTAAGAAAGAGAACATGTGGTACTGGTCTTACTGAGGCAGTTGCCTTCTTTGATTTATTGTTTTCCAACTCCATCTTTTTATGGCTGAAAAATTTTCATTAAGTAAAAGCACCACATTTTCCTTTTTTGTTCCTTCAGTGATGGACTCTAGGTTGGTTCCATTTCCTTGCTAAGGGAATACCGCACCAATAAGCGTGGATGGGCAAGCATATTTGTAATGGGACACAGAATCTGACAGCTGTATTCCCTGGAGTCGCAGAGCTGGGTCATGTCAAAGTGTTGTTTTTAGCTTTTTTTTTTTTTTTTTTTTTTTTTTTTTTCGAGACAGGGTTTCGCTGTGGCTTTGGAGCCTGTCCTGGAACTAGCTCTGTAGACCAGGCTGGTCTCAAACTCACAGAGATCCGCCTGCCTCTGCCTCCTGAGTGCTGGGATTAAAGGCGTGCGCCACCACCGCCCGGCTTTGTTTTTAGCTTTTTGAGAAATATCCACACTGATTTTTATAGTGGCTGCACCAATTTACATTCCCATCAGTAGCAAACAAATGTTCCTGTTCCTCAACACCCCATGCAGTATTTGTTATCATGCTTTCTTAATGTCAGCTGTGTGGACCGAGGTGGAATGCTGCAGCAGTTTTCATTTGCATTTGTGTGATGACTGTGTGTACTAAACACCTGAGAAATATTTATTAGCCATTTGCATGTTTTCCTTTAAGAACTGTCTGTGATTAGCTCCTTAGCACTTCTTAATTTTATTTATTTATTTATTATTGGTTTTTCAAGACAGGCTTTCTCTGTGTGGCTCCAGATGTCCTGGAACTCACCTTGTAAACCAGGCAGTCCTCAATCTCACAGAGATCCGCCTGCCTCTGCCTCCCAAGTGCTGGGATTAAAGGCGTGCACCACTACTGCTGGCTTCCTTAGCCCATTTTTAGTTGGTTTGTTTGTGTTCTCTTTTGAGTTCTTTGCGTGGTTCAGCTACTGAACCTATGATGGGTATGTAGTTAGCAAAGATTTCTCTCCCATTCTGTAGGCTATCTTTATACTTGGTTAACTATTTCCTTCGGTGTAAGAAGCTTTTTAATTTCATGAGGTCTCATTTGTTAGCCATTGGCCTTATTTCCCGAGCAACTGGAGTCCTGTTCAAAGAATCTTTATTGTGCATAAATCTTTGTTTCCAACCCCTCCTCCCCAGCCTTCTTAACTGGATTTCACATTTGTGTGGCTAACTTTTCTTCTGTGCTGCTGGTTCTCCTATCTATGTTCTCAATAGTTTCATTCCTTCATTCATCTACTCGGTTTTCTGATAATATCTAGAAGTGGACTCTAAAATTGTTTGCCTGGGACTTCAAACATTTCAATGTCATTGAATTTGGCAGTTACGGACTTAGAATCTCTTGTTTTTTGATTTCTTTTCTCATGTTCCTTTTGCTTTGGTGTTGCGATATGCACATTTGGTTATAGCTTCCACTTTTATCTGAAGATATTCTTAGTGAGCACCCTCCTCTTCAGAGCTCAGTCTCTAGCATCGCTAAGGGAGGAGAAAATAAACTCTTATGAAGCAACAATTTAAAACCGAACAAGATCTAGAGAAACATGGCCTGACAATGGAGCCCTTTCTCGCCGTCGACCCATCTGGAATCAGTGCCCACCCAAACCCATGGTGGTGGCTGTGACTCCCAGGGACCATGGGGTTTTCTCCAGGAGAGGACTGCTGATGTCTTCACTAGTGGGGGCCTGGCTTATCTTTTGGTGAGATCCCCCACAACCTCCCACTAAGCAACTATGCAGCCGGTGCTCTGTGTTGCTTACTTCTGCTCTGAGCTCCCTTCTGCCTCTCTGAGCTTTCCTCTTTGTAATTTCTAACACCCTTCTTCACGTTTTCCGAATAATGTCTTTGCAATCTGACTCTTCTCATTCACCTTTTAAACAGGCAGGTTCCAATCTCCCTCCTACTCTGCTGCGTCTGTTCCCTGGTCTCAGGAGCCAAGCAAGAGAAACCAATTACTACCACTTTCATAGAACACATTTGTAGGTTGTCATTATGTCTCCCTAAAACCTCCTTCATGTCACTTCGCGTGGATGCTGCTGACCAAATCTCATTGCAGCCCAGTGGCTGTCCTTGGATGACATTAATTACATTATCATGAGAGCTTAAAATATGCCTGGACTAGTGATATACAGACGGCAGCTGGCATGGTCTGCAAAGTACTGAATACTGTAGAGTTAGGCTCATGCTCGGTGGCCTTGCAGTTGGGAAAAGTAAGGGAAAACATAGAGAGAGCTTTAGGGTACGGTGTATCTCCGCATACTACTCCTGAAAGTTAGATGCATCTCTAACACAAATCCATGAAAAAGTGAACGTTATTTTTTCTAATCAAATATGAGGACATGCAAAAGTAGATGAAGCAGACGCTAATTTAAGAGCCAAGGAAATGTAAAATCCAGCCAGACTGTCAAACTGTTAGGAGTTATATACACCATGAAAAGAATAAAAACAGGATGATTCATAAGACTTGAGTTCAGGAGAATGACTAACACTTCCCCTGCCCACCCCCCCTTTCATAGCCCACAAGCACTCTGACTTTGTAGTCTTCACAATAAAAGCAAATCAGGTTTCAGGCCTTCAAAGAAGGGGATGTGCAGAGCACCCAACTACATATGTGGTCATTTTGTAATTTAGTTCTCTAAAGGCCATTCCCACATTATATATAAGAATATAATTGTCCTCAATGTGCAGGGTAATAAATAATTAACGTACTGTCTCTGTTCTCTCCAACTTATAAGGTTTAGAACTGTATATACATATTTTAAGAAAATCAAACTGAAGACATTGGTATTTTTGTATTGAAAAGTTCATAAATGTTGAGTACTTTACATATATATACACACATATATATGAATGAGTACTATATATATATATATATATGAATTAACTAGAACTTTTTTGAATGACATTTAGTCACAGTTAAAATACATAATTGAGAACTTGATCCAGAGTTAGGAATTAAGTGAAAAATCTTACTAAATATATGTTCAGTATCAGGACATTGGAGATATTTTAATCATACACATATATATATACATAAAATTTTATATTATTTACTTAAAAGATGGGGAAGTTTTATTTTTTACTAATTCATAAATCAAAGATTTGCAAAAATAGGACATCATTGAATTTATACAAGTAGCTTAAGTTTATAAGCAAGGTGAAATGTTTATTCCAAACCCCCTTTTAATTGGGATGGGGCAGAGATATAGAAAGAAGAGAGGGGTGGGGGAAGAGTTAACCAAAACTGAAGATGCATGAAGAAAAAACACATAGTAACATACTACTTTATAAACTAAAAATATAATTCATAAAAATGTATAAAGTAAAAGAGTTTGAGAGGGTGATTTGGCTATTGATGAATATCAACTCTGCATGAGCTGATAATGCTGCTCCCAGAAGGCAAGGTTTATTAAACCACCCCAAGCCTATACATGAGGTACTTCCTTATGAGCTGCTGATCAGTAAGGCCAGTGAGGTTCCCCAAACAATACAGCTATTGCTGTTGCTCTTGGTTACTCACTGGGACTAGACAATGGGACTTTATTGCTGAAGACAATATACATGTTGGTTACAGGATATAAAGAAATCAAACTGGAGTGTCTTCCCTGCTGGCTAGCATTCTAGTGCTAGAAGCTGCTGTACAGGCTGCTGGGGAGAAAAGTCATCAAGGATCTTCTTCTCCATCTGTCGACAATGTAGGTTTCAATGCCAACCTTCCAAGCACGGAATGCCCGTTGGCTCAATGGTGGTATGACTGTTATGGGGGAAAACAATTGCTTTCTGATTAGAATCTTGCCTTGTAGGAAAGTATTCATGCCTGATATTATAAACCTGTTGCAAGTCCATAGTTGGGAATGCCACAGGCTCTAGGGGAGAATGTACTACATTCGGTTTGCTAAATAAGCAAGCTGTCCAAACAGTTTCTAAAGATATATGTTCATGCCCATAGACTAATGCTGTTCTCAGTCTTGGCTAAAGAAGGTTTGCTTTGCAGTGAGCAGTGGTTAATGCAGACTCATAACTGGTAATTCTAAGAATAAGAGACTGTTGAGTGCTCAGCCCTAAATAGGATGTCTATAGCACCCCCATCCAAGATCCAGGGAACATCACAGAAAAGGGACGGACCAGGTAAGAGTCAAAGGTGGGGAGGAGTAATATAAAATACTCCTTTCTAGATACGACATAGCTATTGTTGTCATGAACTCATAGTAGCTGTGGTTACTGCATAAGATGGAATCCATCAGCATTTCATCATCCACTCAGGAGGGGCTCATGAGGGTCCACTCCTCCTTGAGGAGCTACTGACAGCCGATGGGTTACCAGGGGAGGGGGAATCATTTTCTCCAGGTGTGCAGCCACTGGTATGTTGTCCAAACTCCAGCAAATAGTCCTCTGTCTATGCTCATGTAAGCAACTTTAACTAAAATCAGTGGGACACATACAAACACACATACACAGAGGGCAGGGGCTGAACAGAAGAGGGGGGACAAGAAAGAGCATCAGAGATGACTCTGACAAAAAAAATACACTGTATACACTTATGAAATTGCCCAAATAATCTTACATTGTATACATGTAAGAAATTCTCTCCCAAAATGAGTGATTGTTGAATGTACTAGAAGTGAATAATGGGCTTTTGATTGAAAATATTTAGCTTTAAGAACTAAATTTTATAACGATTTACCTTTAAGCATCTTATATTAAGATTTAAAACAAAAATACCCTTAAGTAGGCTTTTGAAGGTCACTTCAAGTAAACCCCGAGCCCTTCAGCTTGAACAAGGATGCCCCAGCTTGTCAGTTGCCTCCTAGATAGGATATTGCTGCAGAATGAAAACCTTTCACTCGTGTGGAGTTTATAACAATGACTCACTTGTTTATCTCATTTGGTGGTGGTGGTAGGGGAGATGGCTGAGTTACACACTCCTGAACCTGTACCATTGGAATCTGGGACATGAAAGCAGAACTTTGAATTTACCTCTGTCGAATGCCATCTAACTGACTTGGAATCATTAGTCTTTCTCATTCCAACCAAATGTTGGCTATCTGTGCTTTTTTTTCTTCCTTTTCCCATATTATCTCCCCCTCACAATGCTTTGTGTGTGGGTAAAATATAAAAATTACCCTCTCTTCAATCCCCACCCCACTTATCTAAAGCAAGTCTGTGTAGTTGCTTCAGTTGGATGGCTTCGGTCCTGACCGCTCTGACTTCTTAGTGTCTTATCAAGCAGGCTCCACCCCACTTGTGGGTTGCCCATCACTGTATAATAGCATACACTGACTTAAATCTCTCTTCAAAGCTGTTAGCTCTAGGAGGGCAGAGCCTTACTTGTTCTTCGACAGCTAGCAAAGATCCAAAGGATGCTTAGTTGGTGATGGAGGAAGGTCATTGGCTAATAAAGGAACTGCCTTGGCCCATTTTATTGGTTAGAGGATAAGTGGGAGGAGTAAACAGAACAGAACGCTGGGAGGAAGAGGAAGTGAGCTCAGACTCACAGCTCTCCTCTCTGGAGCAGACGCCTGAGAGATACGCCATGCCCCGCTCCTGGGATGAAGCTCCGACCCAGGATGGACATAGGCTAGAATCTTCCTGGTAAGCGCACCTTGGGGTGCCATACACAGATGATTAGAAATGGGCTAAATTAATATGCGAGAATTAGGCTAGAAGAGAATGGGCCAAGCAGTGTTTAAATGAATACAGTTTGTGTGTTGTTATTTCGGGGCATAAGCTAGCCGAGCAGGCGGCTGGGGTGCTGGGAACGCAGCCCCGCCGCCCTTACTACTACAAGTTGGCATTTGTTCAATGAAACAGTTCCTTTAGTAGCATCACTGCCCATAGTTTTCATACCACCTGTGCGTTGTCACCTTCTCAACGACACAGACTTAACCAAAATTTCAAGTTTGTCCAAC
Source organism: Microtus oregoni (assembly GCF_018167655.1). Taxonomy (NCBI): domain Eukaryota; kingdom Metazoa; phylum Chordata; class Mammalia; order Rodentia; family Cricetidae; genus Microtus; species Microtus oregoni. Next base: position 24,717,030 of record NW_024543071.1, read on the forward strand.
ACATCTCTTTAGTTCCGTCTCCTGCTGCAACAGCAGCTGCAGCACTAAATTGTTCTCGGTGTGCACATGTTTATTTACCCCTCACAGGATCCCCAGAAGAGAGGCACTACAGGCTGAGCAAACCTAATCTCAAAACTTTACATCCGAAATGCTCCAACATCTGAAGCTCTCTGAGCAGTGACATGACATAGAAATGGAAATTAACACCAGAGCCCATGTGATGGGTTCAAGTAAAATCGCAGGCTCTCTAAAAATAATTTATAAAATTACCTAATTATTATGTCTATCAGTTGCATGTAACATGTGAATGAATTTTGTGTTTAGATGTGAGTCTCATCTCCAAGATATTTCATTATTGGAAAAATGTCCCCCCATCCCAATTCCAGGTTTCTTAATTTCAGATAAAGTATGCTTGACCTATGTTATTATTTCCACTTAGCCAAGGGATAGATGAGTGAGACTCCCAGACTCTTGCCTTTGTGGATCCCAGATAGCGTGTCCTGGGCTCTAAATACTGACTCACTAACTCCAGAGCTCACACATCACAAAAGGCCCAGGGAGAAGCTCAGATGTGGACCATACAGGATCTTAATTGACTAGAACAGCAAGTCCCTTATAGTCAGGCAGCCTCTGAGCTCGAGCCTTTGTGTTTTTAGAGGAAAAGGAAGATTTCTCCAGGGATTGTATTTACAGAGACTTAGCACCTATATCTTTATGTCATTGTTGCCAAGCTTGATAATTTTAGAACATATTATTTGAAGACACGGACATTTCTATATGAGCATTTCAAAAAAAAGAGCCTGAAAGTGTAATAAAGGAGTCATGCATGTATTATTTCAAACTAGCTAATTATTGGTTTGAGATAAGCAAGCTCTCAAGTCAAAGACAGTAAAATTTAAACTTAGGGTTGCTACGGGAGGGGTAAGTTTTGACAAACAGGATTGGGGAGGGAATTTCAGTTGGGAGGACAGTCCTTTAGAAAGTTTAGGCTAGGAGCTTTTTATTAGTGACCCATACATTTTGCTGGCATAGGTCTAGTCTTAGTGAGAGAATGGGCTTTTTCAATGACAGCAAAGGGATCTCAAACCTCTCCTTGAGGAGATATAAAGCTGCAGTAAATTTCTAAACAAAAGACTCCCCAGTGCTTTTGCACTGGGAGAGAGAGAGTGTGCTCTGAAAGGCTCTGTGTTGAAGAGCCTATAGCAGTAATTTAAGGGTGGCATAAAAGTGTCTTGATTCAATAGCAGCTACAGAATTGGACAAAGAAAGAGCTGGTCTGAAACAGGTTGCTGAGGAAATAATCAACAGGACCTTGCAATAAGTACAGAAGGAAGATCAGAAGTGGCTCCTGAATTCTGAGCTGGGTGACTTCGAAAAGGAACTGGTGGGAAGGCGCCACTCCATTTCTTAAACACAGCCAGAAGTATTTATTGGGAGAAAGCACTCCGAGCCAATTGCTGAGCTAGACAATGACTGCACAAGAGGGGACAAAGCAGACTCTGTTGTCATTCTTCATTGATACAGCAAACAGGAAAGATTGGGCAAGACAAGTGCCCAGATTTCAGAGGCTTGCTGTCAAGGAGACAGAGATGTAGATGACCAGGAGAAGCAGAAGGAAGGTATCTTAGCAGCAGTTCTATGGCTGTGAAGAGACACCACGACCACGGCAACTCCTATAAAAAGAAAGCATTTAATTGGGGGCTTGCTTAAAGTTTCAGAGGTTTAGCCCATATTCGTCATGATGGAGAGCATGGTGGTACACACATTTCTGGAGCAGTAACTGAGAGCTACATCCTGATTTGCAGGGAGAGAGAGAGAGAGAGAGAGAGAGAGAGAGAGAGAGAGAGAGAGAGAGAGAGAGATGGGCCTCGCATGGGCTTTAGAAACCTCAAAGCTCACACACTTCCAACAAGGCCACACTACCTAATCCTTCTAATTCTTTCAAATAGCCCAACTCCCTGGTAACTAAGTATTCAAATATATGAGTTGATGGGTTAGGGTTGGGGGCTTGTGTCCATTTTTATTTTTCAGTTCTAGAGTCCTGTCTGACCCAACCCTGTGTAGGCCCTGTGCACCCTGCCTCAGTCTGTGAGCTAATATTCGTGTATAAGAGAATGCACACCATTTGTCTTTCTGGGTCTGACTTACCTGACTCGGGATGATTTTTTTCTATTTCTATCCATCCATCTATAAATTTTATTTTTTAAAATGGCAATTTTTATGCTCAATTGTATAAATTTGCTACATTTTCTTCCTTTATCCATTCATCTGTTGAGGGGCATCTAGGTTGCTTCCATTTTCTAGCTCTTCTAAACTGTGTTTGTCAATCAACACAGCTGAGCAAGTAAATGTCTCTGTGGGAGAATGAAGCAGACTTTGGATATATGCTCAAGAGCCGTACAGCTGGATCTTGAGGTAAATCAATTTCCGTCTTTCTGAGGAGCCTCCATAATGCTTTATATAGAGGCTATACCAATTTGTACTCCCACCAGCATTGGAGGAGTATTCCTCTTACTCCACATCCTTGCCAGCATGAGCTGTCACTTGATTTTGTTGATCTTAACCATTCTGACAGGTGTAAGATGAAATCTCAAAGTTCTTTTGATTTGCACTTCCCTGAAGACTAAGAATGTTGAACATTTCTTTAGTTGTTTCTCAAACATTTGAGTTCCCTCTTTTGAGAATTCTCTGATTATATCTGTATGCAAATTTTAAATTGGGTTTTTATTTAATTTGTCTTTTTGGTATCTATTTTCTCTAGTGTTGTAGAATATTAGCTTATGATGTGGTACATTCTTTGGTGCTGGGGAATATTTGTTTAATGATGCAAAAATGTGTTGTATTCTTTTAGCTCTGCAAAGCTGTGTTTGCCTGTCTAAAACACCTGATTGGTTTAATAAAGTGCTGAATGACCAGTAGCTAGGTAGGAGAGAGAAATAGGCTGGGTTGGTAGGCAGAGAGAATAAATAAGAGAAATGAAGAGGGGAGGAGAAGAGGCTGCCAGGGGCCAGCCACCCAGCCACACAGTCAGTGATGGTATAAGAAGGAAAGAGAGGTATCTAGAATAGAGAAAGGTAAAAGCCTAGAGGAAAAGGGTAGATGGGATAATTTAAGTTAAGAAAAGCTGGATAGGAACAAGTCAAGCTAAGGCCAGGCATTCATAAGTAAGAATAAGTCTCTGTGTATTTATTTGGGAGCTGGGTGGCAGGCTCCAAAGAATAAACTACAAACCAAACCAAACAAAACAAAACAAAACAGCAACCACAACAAAAAACTACATTTGAGTTCTTAAAATATTTTGGGATATTAGCTCTGTATTGAATGTTGAGTGGTAAAAACTCGTTCCCCATTCTGCGGGCTGCTACTTTGTCTGAATGACCATGTCACTTGTACAGATTTTTAGTTTCATGAGTCCCATTTATTAATTGTTGATCTGAATACCCGTGCTAACAATGTTCTGTTCAGAAAGTTTTCTCCTGTGTCAGTGAGTTCAAGGCTATTCCCTACTTTCTCTTCAGTTGGGTTCAGTACATCTGGTTTTGTGTGAGGTCTGATCCATTTAGAGTTGAGTTTTGTGCAGTCTGGTAAGTATTTATTTGCATTCTACAGGCAGCCATCCATTCTACAGTGCCATTTGTTGAAGATACTACCTTTTTTTTCTAGTGTATATTTCTGGCTTTTTTTTTTTTATAGAAAATCAGGTATCCACAGCTGTGTAGTTTTATGTCTTCAATTTAATTTCATCGATCAATATGTCTAGTTTGTGCAATACCATACTGCTTTTATTACTATATCTCTATAGTACAATTTGAGGTCAGAGATGGCGATACCTCTGTAGCATAAATAACAAAAACCCAGAGACAGATATTGGGGTTCAACTTTAATATAAGAAAAGCAAAGCAGCCAGCCACTGGCTCTTACCTCTTCCTCAGACCAAGAATGGGTAAAACCTGGTCTCCACTAATCCTGAAGACTCCATACCCCACACTCCACACTCCACTGAGTTCCTGTCTCTTCCCCCTTATATTCCTCTCTCTGTCCAGACTTATCGATCCCATCTCCAACTCCCTAGTGCTGGGGTTAAAGGCATGGGATCCCAAGTGCTGGGATCCCCTTTGTATGAGCTCTGTTTCTCTTTAGACAGATTTTTGTGTAGTCCAGGGTGGCCTTGAACTCACAGAGATCCATCTACCTCTGTCTCCCAAGTCCTGGGATTAACTGGGATTAAAGGTGTGTGTCACCATTCCCTGGTTGACTAATTTGACTACTTTGCCCGCTGATCTTTAAGCAAGGTTTATTTATTGAAACTCAAATAATATACCATGATACGGCTCCACCAGTTCTTTTATTATTCAAGATGGTTTTAATTATTCTGAATTTTGTGATTCCATCTTATCTGAAAATTATCCTTTTAGTATCTGTGAAGAATTGTGTTGCAGTTTTGACGGGGATCGCATTGATTGAATCTGTAGATTGCTTTTGCTAGGATGGTCATTTTTACTGTGTTAATCCTGTTGATCCATGAACATGGGAGATCTTTTTATTTTCTGATATATTGTTCAACTTCTTTCTTCAGTGTTTTAAAGTTTTCATCACACAAGTCTTTCACTTCCTTGTTTAGAGTTATCCCAAGATACTTTATATTATTTGAGGCTCTTGTGAAAGGTGTTTCTCTGATTTCTTTCTCAGGCCATTTTTCATTTTCATATACAAGGGTTACTGATTTGGGGAAGCTAATTTTGTATCCAGCTACTTTGTTGAAAGCGTTTATCACCTGTAGGAGCTTCCTAGTGGAATATATGTATTCCACTAGTCACTTGTGTATACTATCTTATCATCTGCAAATAAAGAACTTTGACATCTTCCTTTCCCATTTGTATCCCCTTGATCTCCTCCAGGTGTCATTGCTCTAGCTAAAACTTCAAGTACTTATTATGTTTAATAGGTATGGAGAAAGTGAACAACCTTGTCTTATTCCTGATTTTTGTGGAATTGCTTTGAGTTTGTTTCCATTTAAGTTGATTTAGCTATGGACTTGTTGTAAACTAACTACCTTTATTATGTCGAGGCATGTCCCTTATATCTCTAGTCTCTTCAGGATTCTTATCATGAAGGCATGTTTGATTTTTGTCAAAGGCCTTTTCTGCATCCAATGAGTTGATCATGTGTTTATTTTTCAGTTTGTTTATATGGTGGATTACATTTATCTATTTCCATATGGTCAGCCATCCCTGAATCTCTGGGATGAAGTCTACTTGATTACAGTGAATGATTATTTTTTATGTATTCTTAGATTTTGTTTGCAAGTATTTTATTGAAAATGTTTGAATCTATGTTCACAAGGGAAATTGGCCTGCAATTCTCTTTCTTTGTAGGGTCTTTATGTGTCAGGGTAACTATGACCTTGTAAAATGAACTGGGAAATGTACCTTCTGTTTCTAGATTGTGAAATAATTTGAGAAGTATTGTCATTAGCTTTTCTTTGAAATCTGGTAGAATTCTGCACTAAAACCACATGGCCCCGGGTGTTTTGGATAAGGTATAATGACTGCTTCTATTTCATTAGGGACTATAGATTTATTTACATTTCTTATCTGGCCTTGATTTCACTTTGGCAAGTGGTATGTATCAAGAAAATTATCAATTTCTTTTAGATCTTCCAATTTGATGGAGTACAGGGTTTTCAAGTATCTTCATATGAGTCCCTGGAGCTTCCTAGTATCTGTTGTTATGTCTCCTTTTTATTTCTAATTTGTTAATTTGGATCTTCTTTCTCTACCCTTTAGTTAATTGGATAAGGATTTCTCAATCATCTTGATTTGCTTGTTTGCTTCTATGATTTTAGCCCTGAGTTTGATTGTTTCTTGCCATTTATTCCTTTTGGATATGATTTCTCCCCCACCCCCAAGACTGAAAATGAGAGACTAGGCTTAACCTTCAGATGTTTTATTTCAAATACTACCCAAATAGGTTTCACCTGACCACTTGCTCTTAAAAGAAACCCCTTCTGCAGAGGTTTGACTAGGAATGTCACAGAGCAGCAGGTAGGCTAAGTACACATCATCACCTCTCCCTCATTTTCTCCAAACCCACCCCCAAACAAGTCTCATCATCAACTCTGTACCAAACCTTCCATCTCCAGAGGATCACACAGATCTTCTCTTCCAAACTTCCTTCCCCCCTTCTCATTGCTTTATCCCAGCCCTCAACTCAGGCGGCCATTCCCTGGGAAAGCCACAGGCCACTCTGGCCAGGGACACAGGTAGCTTAACGTAGATCTCCACTCCAAACTCAATCCCCCAGTCTCATCCCCAGCTCTGTAGCAAACCACCTGCTGTGGCCTCACCTCCCTCCCTGCCCCAATCTCAAGGGGATCACATGGAACTTCTCCTCTAGTCTTTCTTCCCCCCGCCTCCAGGAAACACATCTTAACATCAAGGATAGACATCGCTTGAGATTAAAAGAATGGAAAAAGATATTAAAAAGAAATGGACTCGAGAAGTAAGCTGGTGTAGCCATTTTAATATCTGACAAAATGGAATCCAAACCAAAACTAATCAGAAGAGATAGGGAAGGAAACTACATACTCATCAAAGGAAAAAAAAATCCATAAAAGGACACTGCAACTCTTAATATTTATGCACTAAACACAAGGGCACCTATGTTTGTAAAAGAAACACTGCTACAGCTTAAACCACATGTTGACCCTCATTCACTGATAGTGGGTGTCTTAGTCAGGGTTCCTATTGCTGCAATGAAACACCATGACCAGAAAGCAAGTTGAGGAGAAAAGGCCTTATTTGGCTTATATTTCCATATTGCTGTTCATTATTGAAGGAAATCAGGACAGGAACTCAAATAGGGCTGATCCTGGAGATATAAGTTGATGCAGAGGTCATGGACAGGTGCTACTTGGTAGCTTGCTTCCCGTGGCTTGCTCAGCCAGCTTTCTTATAGAACCCAGGACTACCAGCTCAGGGATGGTACCACCCACAATGGCCCTCCCCCATTGCTCACTAGTTGAGGAAATAAATGCCTTATAGATGGATCTCATGGAGGTATTTCCTCAACTGAAGCTCCTTCCTCTCTGATGTCTCTAGCTCATATCAAGTTGACACACAAAACCAACCAGTATAGTAGAAGACTTCAATATCCCACTCTTACCAATAGACAAGTCATCTAGACAAAAACTAAACAGACAAATGTTGGCGATAACTAATGTTATAAACCAAACGGACTTAACAGGTATTTACAGAACATTTCATTCAAACATAAAAGAATATACCTTCTTCTCAGCACCTCATAGAACTTCCTTTGAAACTGACCACATATTCAGAAAAAAAAGCAAGTCTCAACTATGCAAGAAAATTCCAATAACATCCTGGATCCTATATGGTCACCACAGTTTAAAATTGGAGAGCATCAACAGAAACAACAGAAAGCTTACAAAGTCATGGAAACTGAACAATTCACTATTTAATGAAAAATGAGTCAAAAATTAAGAAAAAAATTAAAGGCTTTCTAGAATTAAATTAAAATGAGCACAGGATATATTCAAACTTATAGGACACAATGAAAGCAGTGCTAAGAATACCAACAGATTAGTACTGTATCACTATATTAGTGCTACATTACTGTTTTCCCTTTCTAAAAATGGGGAAAGTTTGGTCAAAGTCTTACAGGATCCAACCTGAGTAGCCTGTAGCATGTGCTCATGTCAGTTCCTAAAATCACTTCCAAGTGTGAATCATCAGAGAGGATAGTCCTCAGCAAAAATCTGTACCTGGTACTGGCAGGACCATCATAACCTAAAGAAAGAGGGGGTGTAACCCTGCCAAATGAGTCCAGGCATCTGGCCTGAGACACAGTCTAGTGTAGAAAGAGATGGGATTATAATGCCAAGACACTGTCAGAAGCCTCAAGAGAGTACGGGGACCACTTTAAAGAGAAGAAAATATGTCCCCTTTCAAATGGAGATAAAGAGGAAGCTTATGAAAGCAATAGAGCAACAGACCCAGCACAGATCTGTTAAGTTCTGGACTGGCGTGCCAGCAGAGAGGTCACGAACCTAAGCCTTCACGGCAGACAGACTCTAAAGGAGCGAATTCAGCTCCACTGATTCCTAGCTGTGGGCTATGACCCTGAGTGCATCCCTTCCTCTCCCCGAGCCCGAGGTTCTTCATCTGCAAATGATGCTAATGATCACTTTATAGAGCTGGGGTAAAGGTGCAACAGGCTCCTTTATAACAAGCATTCAGTCGAGCCCGCAGCAAACAGAAGGCTTTCAATAAACTATAGTCATTACCATTTCTCAAATATATTATTAATCAGATGACTGGGGAGCACCTAAAAGGGGAAGGTAATAGTCAATCAGCTCCTCATTCTATAAATATATCTCGTGCACACTAAGGCTCTTCCTTAGAAAACGACGGGAAGGTGCAGCAGAGACGTGCCATTTACGTTCTGTCTGTAAAGGACAAAATGGGCTTATTCATTACCCATCCCAAGTTCCCGTTGCTGATTTCACTGTACATGGTTCTTTCTGCTCGATCTGGCAGGGAGGTTGTAATTCTGCATTTTTGTGTGTGGCATTGCAATCTCTCTGTTGCCATGGAGAGATAAAGGGAAAAGGAGTCAGACCCTGGCTTCAGAACAAACAGTGCCAAAGAACAAATATGGGGGGGGGGGGAACGGGGAGTAACAAAAGCAAATGGAAAAAGCAAAATGTTTTTCTGCTTGTACATATATAGGGCAGTGTGAAATCTCTGCTGGTACAAGATATAAAAAGAATCAGTGCTTCATATTGTAAATATTGACTTGAGTTCATATTTTAAATGTATAAAATTGGCCATTGAAGACAAGCAGAATGCAGATGATAGTAACGATACATCTCTTCTCTATGTTATTTTCCAAATGCTTAGAGTTCGTTTTAAACCCTTAATTTTTTTTCTTTTGGTTGTTATCCCAACACCTGGGTTGTTTGAATTGCAAAAAACCAAAATGATAATAACACTCTAGTGCTTCTTTTCACTTAGATTTGGAAGAATAGAAAAACTTAAGAGATGTTATTGGTGGCTACAGAGGGGTTGTCGGTGGCGGGGGAGATAGCCATTGTCTTCTTTTGTGTAGCCACCAATGAATATACACCAGGTTCCAGTGGATAGCTCCAAACCCATGCTCACACAGACAGCCTTGGTTAAATGCAGGGGGTCACAAAACAAAAAGTCAAAAACATGAGAAGAGACCCTGGAGGGCTAGGGATGGGTGGGGGAAAGAAGGTGTCAGAGCCATGATCAGAACACACTGTGTATGTGTGTGAAATTGTCAGAGGACAGGCTTAATAAGCTATGAAAATATTTTAATTATATTACTTAATTTCATAGAAACAGTTCAAATACTTACTATTCTGAGGAAGGACTTCATTCAAATGATGGTGTTAGACACCCAAGGCAGTCTGTTCATCAACCACTCATTACAGTCTATATATTTTCCTGTATATTCCTACCCACAACAAACCCAAGAGGCTTGTAGGGCACTTTCCATTTTTAAACAAAAGAACTAAGGCCCAGAGAAACTGTTGGAGTTTTCTAAGCTCTCACTTCTTATAAAACGCAGCCGAGGTGTTTTCAACCCTTGTCTTCTGACTTTAAGGTTGGGGACCATCACTCTGATGCTGCTTCCTACCTGGCAAAACAGTTTAGGGGCCAGAGCAAAGGCTGGGAAACACGAAGCCTGTAACTTCATCCCTAGTGTTCAAAGTTGTGGGATGCTGGGGAAGACCTTTACCTTTGTAAAGCCATTTTCATTTGTAGAAGGGAAATGCAGAGGCCTAGAGCGTCTGGGGTCACTCTGCAATTCCACCCATAGTTTGTCATCGATGGAGGATTTACCACGAAACCAAGAAAGCCTGAGCTCCAGAGGCCCTCACTGCAAATGTCAGTTGTTTCTGGGAACTGTGGAACGTTCCAGGTGGACAGAGAAAGGCTACTATCAGGAAGCGGTTCCATCTAGTCATTTCTGGGAAATGACCTGACGACATTCCTCAGATATCTGTAACCGAATATTTCTCTCTCACCAGCCCGTTCCTGAAAAACTACTCTGAGGCTTCATATTAATTACAAACTGTTTGGTCTGTTAGCTCAGGCTTATTAGTGACTAACAATTACAACTTAAATTAACCCATTTCCATTCTTCTACGTTTGCCATGAGGGTCGTGACTTGTTACCTCACTTCTTGCTTCTCTGGTGGCTGTTGGTGTCTCCCTGGCTCCCTCTTCTTTCTCCCTGTGGCTCTGCTTAGATTTCCCGCATGGCTCTCTTTTGCCTGGCTATTGGCCAAACCAGCTTTCTTATTAACCAATGGTAATAAGACATTCACAACATACAGAGAGACATCCCACAGCAGATATCATGGAGGAATGACCTGAATTATTTCTGATATTCCTAGAATCTGAAGGAGAAGTATTCTTTTTTTTTGTTTTTTTCAAGACAGGGTTTTTCTGAGTATTAATTTTATAGCTAATTTATAGTCATGATTTTTATATAAAAATCTATTATCTATTCAGTTTTCCACTAAATAAGACTTCAAAAATTGTATAGTCCGTGGAGTTTAACTCTGGTTCTGTGTAACACCAAGAAAGGGAAGAAGAAAAAGAGGGAATCTGAAGCAGGAGAACAGAAACCTCTTCAAGGTGCTTTGCCGGTTGCATTATTAGACAGCTTCCTCTTTGAAATAATCCAAATAATCACTCCCCTTCCCACTTCACTCTAGGGTGCAATAAATCACCCCAGACTACTTTTACAAACCATTTCCTTTGGAGAAGTGGGGAATGTCCAAAGCACGAGTCTTTCTGAAAGGCTCGGTTCCTCTTAGACCCATGTTGATCGTAAGCCGACGAGAACCTGCAGATTTACCCATGGGCCCCTGTATTTGTCCCCATCTTCCCGCCTATGATCCTGCCTGCCAGCCTCATCTCTGCCTTGTCATCCAGTTGCCAAGGTCTGGAACCTCTGGACGCCTAGTTTCCGTGATGACTAAGCTCAGGAAGGCTGTGGCAAAGTTCTGTAACTAAGTCACTCCCTGTGTACCAGTCAGCTTTGCATCCGTACAATCAAGTACCCAGAGCAGGACACTTAGGCAGTAAAGTCCTAGTCTGAGGTTAGCCAGCGCATTCATCTAAGACTCTGGTAAAGGCAGTACATCCTGGTAGAAGCATGTGTCAGAGTGAGCTGCCAGTTGAGGGTAGGAAGAGGGTAGGAAGGGGGGAGAGAGAAGGGAAAAGAGAGAGTGTACATGAGAGAGTAAAGCACAATTAATAAGAACTTGGAGAGAAATTGGGGTCCAACCTGAAGATCTGAAAAGCAAAGCAGCCAGCCACTGGCTCTTACCTCGACCTCAGTCTGAAATGGCGATCCTGCCTCTAGGAATCTCGGAATGAGACTGAGGATGAGAGTTGTCTCCTCCTGTTTTATAATCTCTCTACGGCTGGGATTAAAGGCGTGCACCACTAGTATTAAAGGCACGCGCTGCCGTGTTTCTATGGCAACTAGTGTGGCTACTGGAATTAAAGGTGCCTGTCATTGTGGGTACTGAGATTAAAGGTGTGTGTTTCCGTTACTTGGTCTGTAAGGCTGAGAGGTGGGGTTGTTTGACTCTCAGATCTTCAGGCAAGCTTTATTTATTAAAATGCAATTGAAAGGCCACCACGAGAGAGTGAGGGAGTGAGTGAGAGAAATAGAGAGACAAAGACAGAGATGGATGGAGGTTCTTTTCTTTTCTTTTCTTTTCTTCTCATTGGTGTTTTGCCAGAAGCCCCGAACCTGGAGTTATTGACAGGTGTGAGTTGCCATGTGAGTGCTGGAAATTGAACCTGGGTCCTCTGGAAAAGCAGTCTGTGCTCTTAACCCCTGAGCCATCTCTCCAGCTCCCACATTCTTTCTAATATACTAGCGCTTTCAATCCCTCGATTACCCTTAGAGACTTCTGGGGGAAAAGTCACCCCCTTTGATAACCCACACATTCAGTAGGGAGATGCTGAGACTTGATAGAATGGTTGGAAGGGATGATTTCCATGGCTCCGCCTCCTGGAGCGGGTAGTGTTGCCCAGGGCTACTCCACCTGAGTTATGAGAAATATATCCCAATGAGAATGACAGAAAGGGGAAACGGTTTGGGGGAAAAATGGGATTTATGAGCCAAGGCCAAAGAAACTAGATTTTATTCCGGTCTCTCAATTCTCTCTGCATAAAAATGATTTTTAAAAATCTGGTGGTGCCGTGGGCATAAGCCAAATATTTTAATCGGTGGGTCTAAAAATTTACTTCCGAGCTCTGACCTGGAGACAAGGGAGGCACAGGTGGGCTTGGGGCACTGTGCATGGCTTTTCCACAGCAAAGACAATCTGGGATTCTATAGAATAATGGCTTGAGGTGAACTCTAGCTTTGGTCCTTGTTAGCTATAGGCTAACTGAAAGAACTTTAATCTTACTATCTTGAAAATAATTTTTAAAATGAAATATTTATTATTATTTTGGGGGATTTAATTATTTTATTTTTTTATAATTATGTGTATGTGTTCCTCTCTGAGTTTATGTGCACCATGCACGCTGGCAGAGGCCAGAGTTTTTCAGATTCCCCTGGAACTGGGATTGCAATGAGTTGTAAGTCACCCAACTTGGGTGCTGGGAATTGAACTTGGGTCCTCTGCAAGCAGCAAACACTCTTAACCTCTGAGTCACCTCTCCATCCCCTAGGGGCAATTATATTTTGCTTCTACACTACTGTCTGGTATGGCATATTGGATTTAAGGATTATTTTGAATGACTGTCAAGGTAGCCTGGCACATGGCAGGTACCTAGTGATTTAAGGGATGGAAAGATAGAGTTGGAGGAGCGGTTGGAAGGACAATGTGTAGGACATGGGACGTGCATCAGAAGTGGTGAACTACACTCTGAAAACGGCAAACAGTTTGTGATTTTTCATGGCATCCTTTGAGTACTGCCCAATGCTTCAGAATCACTTAGAATTAAACAAACTGGCCGTGGAAGTATTTTCTGATTGAAAAAAAAAATCAATCTTGGGCTTACCTTTCATTTTCTCTAGAGATTTTTTTCATCAATAGTACACACCTTTATCAACCCATAGTTACAATTTTAATTGCTGAAATGTCCGTTAAGCAGGATCCTTCCCAAAAGCTACAAAGCATTGAGCGTTTCCTGAAAAGTCTGCTGTCCCTGAAATGGCTGCCATGGAAATTCCTTTAAAGGCCAAGGAAAAACCAGACCTACCCTAAAGTGCTTTAGAAGTATCAACAGAAGAACTAATTAATTCTCTTCAAAGACGTTAGCATAGTTTAGAGCTATAGCTGAAGCATTGAAGGAAATGAATGACTGTCGTACTGGCAAATAACTATTCTCCTTTCAAACAGAGAGTGAAGTTATAGAGTGTTAATCCTCCAACCCATGTAGCAGAAATGCCAACATCTGCATGTGGCCACAGACGTTCTTGGGTTTCATCCCCAGAAGAAAAAAAAAAGGATTCTAGCGGGGGAACAGTTGTTTGTCGTGCTCTTTTGGAATGCAGTCAGCCAGTGTCTGTGAGTGACCGCAGGGAAATTCGCCTGTTTTATCCTCAAGATTTACAGGAAACAGAAGAGACCCTCTTCCAAAGGAGAAGCGAATTTAATAGGGCCTGGGTGTTCGCTGGGGGATTCCCCGGAGCTCACTGAATGACGGGTATTGTTGCCAATCAGCCTCAGCCAGCAGAGCCCTGGCTCACAATTGCGGCTGGCTTTTCTCTCTCTCAAAAGTGCAAATACAGTCCTGCTCCTTGATGAGTCTTCTCAGCTGCCTCAGTTTCCCCAGGTTTCTTCAAGCACCCAAACCTTATCATTATAGACGCGTGCTTGCGATATGACTCATTGGTAGAGGCTGAGGCTGGCCTTCCGTATGGGCCTCTGGCCCCAGCAAATCCTGGACCCAGATTCCACAGTAGTCTGCTTTTTTCATCTGGGTCACATTATCGGTCGTGTTCTGTACTTCTCCTGCCTGTCCCTGAGGCAAGGGCCACTTCTCTTACAGACCCGTAGTTGGTGAGAACTGCATTTTGATGTTAAGAGACCCGACATGAGCTCAGTACAGGCTTCTCATGTGCAGCTGTGGGTACCTTGTGTGAGCAGTGAGGGATGTGGAAAAGGAATGTAAGCGAAGGGTTAAAAGACATGATTTATGGACTGCTTCTAGCGTTTAACAGGATGGCTTTAGGTCAGAAAAATAATTTTGAAAAATTGATTCTCCTTGCTTCTCATCCACCCGTTGCCACTTGTTTAGTAAAAGATGTAATAAATCACAAGTTAAGAGAGTGTAAGATAGCAAACCTTGTATTTCTAGACAAACCATTGGACTATACCGAAGTCATAGTAATCAATTCCTTAGAAAATGGCATAATACAATGGTGTGTGTCTCTCATGTGTTTTATAAAAGCACATGCACACACACACACACATTCATGTTAATGGAAAAAAAGCATGTGTAAGAACTTGTCAACAGTTCCCTGTATGTAAGGGGGGGAATTTATCCTATTGTATAAATAGCCTTTCTATTTTCTTCAACAGATATAAATTACTTACAGAACTCGAATCCATTTCTAAAACCGCCTTGTAGCCCTTAAATGGCACTGCATATTTAAAAGACACTGCTTCCTTGGTGCCTGGTGTGGCGTGAGAACACAGGCACAGTGGCATAGGGGCAGCATGTGCCCAAGATTGTGTTCCAGCATCCTGGATCTTAGGAGGGGACCCAGTGATGACCCAAGGAAAATGTTTCCTTATTCTGCATAGTTAAACAATATAAGGCTGCTCAAGAAACAAATTGTCCTGGCGCACAGCAGGTAGGAAATGGAAATGCTAACCAGGGGAATGGTCCTCCAGGCAGGAAATCTACAGGGGAGATATGTTTTCAAAGGTGCAGGGCAGCCAGCTGGGATACACCGTTCCTAGATTTTTTTTTTTTCTGTCTATCTACTTGCTCTGTCTCAACAGGACATAAGCCCCCATGCCACTCTAAACACCCAGCTCATATTGAATGTGATGTGCATGCAGCGTGCACAGCATAAATTAAGCACACACAAACACACATGTGAATTTCCATGTTCAGAGCCTGTGCGCAGAAAAGATGGAAAGCTACCAAGATCTAGACACGTGCTGTACATTAGGTGGGAAAGAAAAAAAAAAGGCCTCTCAAGAAATGGAAAGGGATGGCATTGTGGGAAATTCTAAAAATGGTTGATCAGCAAAAGTGCTCTATGGTGATGGTGGGGGAGGGGGCCGTGCTGTAAAGCAAGGCCAGCTATAGATCCCAAGCCAAAGCTGGGAAACTGACAGAAAGAAAAAAGTGGGTGTGTAGATTTGAAATCAAGTGAACTTGGATTCGGTCTGACTTCGAGAGGGTCTCCTCACTCCCACCTCATCGCCAAGTGTCTCATGTGAAAAGACCATCTAAAGGACTGGTTTAGTGCTGAGCTCAGCCGCGCTCTCTGAGATGGCCATGGAAGGCTGAGGGAGTCAATGCAGGCTGCAGCAGAGAGCTCATGTCAAGGGTAGGTGGGCCACGGTCAGAGCTCTCCTGGGTGTAGGCAGCAAGATCACGCATTTCCTGTGGGGAAACTAAAAGTTGTAACAAAATATAATGAAAAAGCATGGTTGCAAATACTGAATTTGTGGAAACTGACTTGTGCTGGTGATTCTAAACAATACCAGTGAGAAACCATTTCCCCCTTGCAAGGATGACCAGTTCTACCACTGCCCTGTCTCATGCCCACTCACAAAATAGCACACTGGCAGCAGATGTAGCAAAGACAGTGGTCACCGCTGGCTTCTCACAAAATAATATATCCTGAAATAAATCTAACTAAGGAAGTGAAAACTTATACAGTAAAAATGTAAAGACACTGAAGAAAGAAGTTAAAGAAGATGTTGGAAGATGGAAGACCTTTTAAGTTGAGGCCATTGGTCCTTTTGGCATTGAGTGAGAGATTAGGTCTTAGTTTTATTTTTTTTCATGTAGTGTTGGAGGAGAGAGCCACTTCTTTGATTCCAAGCTGCCTGGCTAGCTTAAGCCTGAAATAATCACACAGAAACTATATTATTTAAAACAATGCTTTGCATATTAGCTCTAACTTCTTATTGACTAGCTCATACATTTTAATTTAACCCTTCACCATTAATCTGTGCATCGCCACATGGCAGTGGCTGACCAGCAAAATTTAAGCATGTCTGACTCTGGTGGCGGCTCAATG
Organism: Microtus oregoni; assembly: GCF_018167655.1. Classification (NCBI taxonomy): domain Eukaryota; kingdom Metazoa; phylum Chordata; class Mammalia; order Rodentia; family Cricetidae; genus Microtus; species Microtus oregoni. The sequence continues at coordinate 24,733,322 of NW_024543071.1, forward strand.
GCATCTCTTTGACTCCACCCTTCTTTCTCCCAGCATTAAGTTCTGTCTTCCCCTCCTACCTAAGCTCTGCCCTGCTATAGGTCCAAAGAAGTGTCTATATTCATTAATGGTATTCACGCATACAGAGGGAAATCCCACATCATCTCCCCTTTTCTGTTTAAATAAAAAAGAAAGCTTTAACTTTAACATGGTAAAATTACATATAACAAAACAGTTATCAAGCAAGAATTACAGTTACAATATTTATATCTACTTTATCATTTATCATAACAAAGGAAAACTATAACTATAAATTCTTCAACTCTGTCAAAGATTCCAGAAGGATATAATATTACCTAAGTAAACAGGAAGTGCATTGTAAGTAACTTCCAAAACTCTAGAATTGACAGAGACATCTTGCTACCTGGACAGTCACCCAAAGTTCTTCTGTATTGTTGGGTCATCCATCTTTGGCCTACAGGCCCACAGTATCCAGCAGGCTTCCATGAGGCAGGAAATTTCAAAGACATTTCTGGCTATATTGGCAGTTTGCCAGTCACTTTCTTCTGTATCCTACAGAATGTCTAGCAGACTCTTGAAGCAGGAACCCTGAAGGGTCATCTCACCTTTAGGCAAGTTTAGCAGTCATTTCTCTGTGGGTCCTGCATGTCCAGTTAAGCAGTCCAGGCAATAGCAGTTTTTTGCCCAAACGCTAGCAAACTCCATAAGGAGCCTCTTTGATGCCCATCTTCCTCTTGAAGTAGCTGGTGCTGCCAGGAGCAGATGTGCCTCATTGTTATGAAAAGTCCTAAGTTATTAAAACATTTTAAATGCCATATTCTGAAGGTCTCTGAAAGACTTGAAGAATACTTATCTAGCTGAAATATATCCCTATATATCTAGAAAATCTAACATGCTACAAGTTTGACTATTATAGATGAATACCTATTAATTTATATTTCTAAATTATACAGTACTTTTTAAAATGAGCTACACAAACACAATACCTTAATCAAGAGTAGAAATACATATACATATAACAAAATTGACCTTAGGCAAAGGGGGAGAGGGGGGGGGGGAGAGAGAGAGAGAGAGAGAGAGAGAGAGAGAGAGAGAGAGAGACTCCAACAAGGTCAAACCCACTCTAACAAGACCACAGCTATATAAGCCTATGGGAGCTATTCTTATTCAAACTACCGCTGTTGCTTTTCTCAAAGGTATGAGAAAACGCCTGACAGAAACAGCTAAGGGAAGAAGATATAGTTTCTCATGCAGGAAGGACATGTTGGAATTCATAGTGGAAGCATGGGGCTGGGACTCTTCACAGCTTAATGGATCAGGAAGTAATGCGTTTCTCCTTTGTCTCTTATTCAGGACCCCAACCCATGGGACGTGGCTACTCATTCTCAGAACCCAACTTCTTCCCTTTAGTTAGTTTTCTCTGGAAATGTCCTCATAGACATCCACAAGATGTGCCTCACTGATTGTCTAGATATTCCTGAAACCAGGCAGGTTGACAGCAGAAATGAAGCATTACACTTGATTTCTTGCCAAGAAGCTCTGGAGGGTGGGGCACCAGGTAGAGGGGAATAGCTTTGTCTCACAAGTGGCCACTTATGAGCTCTGATTCCTGGCAGCAGGACAGCAAACCGACAAGAGGACCAGGAAACATGGGCTGATATGTGAGCTCATTAATATCTGAATATTGGTTCAGATTAAAATCAACACCATTGAATAAGCAGACAACACACCAGACGTGCTGCTAAGAGGTGCCATTGTTATTTTGAAGCTTGCATCAAGCATAAGTTCCAGTTTATTCCTAAAGGGGGTGGGAAGTAAGGTAACAGTTTCTTGGATAGGTAGGGTCTTTCCAGAGTGCATGGGGCCATCAACTCTCTTTAGTCATATATGTCTACTCCTTAGAGGCAACAGCTCCATTCATCCTAGGCTCCCTAGAGAGTGTTCCACAGTTACAAACAATTGCATCACTTCTTCTTCTTTGTGGGTTGAAAATTCTCCTGAAGGTCCTCTGTTGTCGGAGGCTGTTAGTTCATTCCCAACTGCTCAGCCCCCAAATAACCACACAGAAACTCTATTATTTGAAATACTGTTTGGCCAATAGCTTAAGTGTATTTCTGGCTAACTCTTAAATCCTAAACTAACCCATCTCCATTAATCTGTATATCTCCATGTGGCTGTGGCTTACTGGGTAAAGTTCTGTCCCTGGTGTTTGTCTCCTGCAGGGCTACATGGCTTCTCCTTGACTCTGCCTCCTTTCTCCCAGCATTTAGTTTAGTTTTCCTGCCTAGCTCTATTCTGCTAAGCCACAGCTTATTTATTAACAGCTTTATTCATTAACCAATAAAACAGCTTTATTCATTAGCCAATAAAAGCAAACATAGACAGAAGGACTTCCCACACCAGTCCTCATGGCTAAAGACAGCTTTAGAATCTCTATTTAGAAGGGATTTACAGTTGGCCATCTGGCTGGATGGAAGGTCAGCCTTGAAATTATTTCATATGATTAAGAAAAGGCTGTGAAGTAAGTATCCTCCTTAAGTATGGACTAAAACTGCCCCACACCATCACTATCTCTACCACTGAACTATATTCTCCCCATCTTTGTACGTTTTATTTTGAGAAAGAATCATGCTAAGTTTAGGCTATCCTTAAACTGTCTCTGTAGCCAGGTAGCTCCTGAGCTTCCACTCTCCCTGCCTCATCCTCCTGGTTAGCTGGGATTATAGGCCTGTACCGCCAGGCCCAGCTACATTTTTGGGTTTTTATGTATAGTCAATTAAAATCTGAATCCAGTTAAAACTGTGTATCCAATAGTTGTTGGGAAGTCTATCTAATTCTCTTTCCTTGGTATAGACTAAAATAAACAAATGGCTCTATCTCCTTTTGGGAGGAATTTGAGGGTTGTTACAGTGTATGGTTGCCATGATATTGTACTTTGCCTTGTGGATTCTTCAGCCAACAGGAGCTGGAATACGAAAGTGGGTTTTGTTCTGCAAATTGGCAAGGTTGCCTTGATGTTTTATGGGAACAACTGTCCTCAGCCTCTTGCTCATCTTTGTTGGCTGGAGATCTACTCTATTTTCAGAGTTATCGCTGAGGGAGGCTTTCTTGACGCGGTGTGTTCTTGTTTGTCGTGGTCATTGTCACCACCTTTCTTCTGGCTATCCAGTATCATGCCTGGCCTCTGTTGGCAGAGCTTGATATCTCCTTTGCTATCAGTGACATAAATTCTGTAGCAGACTTATATATTGTCAACTCAGTCCCTAGGAAGTTCATCTAGTGATACTAGATGTGATACATTGCCAGTGGCCTTGGCAAATAGTGTACCCTTTAAGTAGCCTTTGGCCTCACATGTACACCCTTTCTGCAAGTCCGTTTCCCTAAATCTTTAATTTCTTCTTCTCTGTCTTCCATGGCAATCAGGCAATTCACTTTCCCAGTGGGAGCCATTCCTTTCTCCAGGCTTCTAGGAGTTACCATGGCAGCAAATTCACATTATTTCCTGGGTTGTCAAATCCTGTTTCTCAATAGAGTGACCATAAGTAAAAAGCAACCAAACAAGCCAAACAAACAAACCCCTCTGTTATCCAGACTCATGTCCTTGTCCCCTGGTCAGGCACCTTGCTCCCTGCTTGCACACCCTTCAAGGCATCCTGTAGCTCCTTTCCACTGTGCCCGCTTTCTTTACCAGGGTGAGCATATCGCTGGCCAGACTATGCTGACTCAATCCTGACTGTAGGTCTGACAGTCACCAAAAGAGAAAGGAACCATTTGTTGTCTTTTGAAGAAAAGACCCTGGGTCAACTTCCTGGTGGGGGTGGGGAGCTAGCTTATCACAGGAAGGGGTGGGTTACCTCTGAAGAGTCAGAGGGTTCAGAGATCAGACAGCATCCATCCAAATCTTGTAACCCCCAATGTCAGAGACTACATTTTGCAAACTAGGACCTTTAATTTGGTCAATATCCCTGCTTTGAATTTGAATATTCAGTTGTCTTTAAGGTTTAGTAACTGTTAAATCCAGGGACTTTTCTTCTGTCCGCCTATTATAGAAATTCCTTTCACATTGTTTGAATTGCTTGCAAATTCTCTTAGATTTTTATTATTCTCCTATAGGGCGTCCATATACTTAGCAATAGCCACTAACTGCCATTGTTCATATACTTATAAATTCTCCTCTATGTTTCAAATGCTTCAGTCATTTCATCCATGCATTCCTCTCTGCCCATGTACTGTCCTAGACCATCAATGATGCACTTTTAGCCAGGAATCTTGTCTCATGCTGAGTGATGCTTTTATGTCTTACCGTCAGGGAAGAGGTCCTCAGAACGGGTTAGCGGTGGAAAATTCAGTCCTTGAGTATTTTAATTTAAATAGCTTTGTTGGGTCGTTTTTAGTACCAACTACTCCTATAAGTTGGGTTTTCTAGACAGTAGGTCCTGATATAGAGTCGGAAACACAGAAGATTGGGGCGGGGGAGGATATCATATAGTAAAAGGAAAGAAGCTGGGAGTGTACAGAGAAAGTCATCAGCCTGGAAGATAGCACAAAGTCTGTCAACCCAACAAGAGTTCCAAAGCAAAGAAGGAGCACTAGCAGAGTGCAAAGTTGAACGGAGACGAGGCCTTTGAAGTACTTCCTTCTGGGTTACTGCCTGGAGATCAAGGGTAATAACATGCAGGATGCTAAGTAAAATTGGCTTTGCAGATGAAGAATGACTTTTTAAGTAGAAGTTTAGCTCACACAATATTTGGGATAAACTAAAAATAAGGACGGAACAAAACCAATAAAACTCTTGTTCCTTGTCTCCATTGCAAATTTACCCAGGTGTTCTGAATTTTGATTTGCTAAATCTGGCTAGGTGTGATTAATTTCAATTTTCAATTTGATTATATTGAGAAATGCTGAGGGTTTGTGAGACAAGCCTTTGGATATATGAGAGCATTTCCAAAAGAATTAACTGAAGAAGTAAGGTTCACACTGAGTGGCTGGGATCCAGAACATAGTAAAAGGGAGAAGGGAGAAAACAACCCGGTCCTGGCACTCTCCTTTTCTTTGAAAAGCTTCTACCAAGATTTTAGCAAGCAGCCTGCTGCTGCCACAGGCAAGGTTTGGGTTTCCACCATATAAGTCTCTGCTCTTATAGACTGTATTCCCTGAAATGTAAGTCAAAATAAACCTTTCCTCTCTCAAGCTTTTTCTCACTGGGTATTTGGTTACAACAAGAAACATAACAGAAATACTGGCCAGCGGTCATGCTATGGTACTTCTCAATTCCTTCCACTTTCATCAGGCAGTTAACTTGGAATCGCCTTGAAAACATTGTGACTTGGCTTGATTGGATCGAGTCAAGGTGGAATGAAATATGGCCCGTTCTTGGGACTGCCAAGAAATAAACAAGTTTCTTGAAGGAAGAGTTGAGCAGGTCTCTGCATTTGCCACGTCTGTTTTCTGCTTAAATGTTGTCTCTCTTAATGAGAGCAAGCCCATGAAGAACACGAGTCTTCTTCGGTGTCATATCCCCAGTGACTAATGGTGTTTGGCTCATGGTACTCATTCTGTTGTTACTTATTAAATTGAATTGAACTTAACAGTGTCAGGGACCCATCGAATACGGATAAAACAGAAAGAAGGGTCCTCTGTTGTTTCCTTCTCCGGATGACACTCCTCTGGGCTACACAAATGAAGGTGAAGGAAGGGTGGTCAGCTGCCAACTGAAATCCGAGTTTACAAGCACTGACTTCCATGTCAGGGCTAATTATTTTTGGCATTAATTAAATCCTTTCCAAGTAAACTAAGTAGGCTCTAGTTGAGGAATTTCAAAACAGATCTTGTACATGAAGATTAGTGTTAGTGCCAATATATGTGCATCTGCTACCATCTATATATACCACGCAGAGGGTTTAAAACCACAAGACCTCAAACAGGATTTATTCTTTTTTTTTCCAGCACTGACTCATCATCCATATCATTTCTAGCAGATAAGCCAGAAGTCTTTCCCTACCCAGTGATAGTATTCAGCTCCCAGACATGGAGGAAGTACTGTGGGTTCTGCTCATGTTCTCTATAGCCTCCGCTTTAGGCGCTTTGGTCCACATCATCTCTGACCAGGATAGGAATGCGCCAATTACCTTCCACCTTTGTTATTGTCTTCTCTCCAATCTGTCTTCTATGATATTGTCAAGCATTTAGACTTAAACTTTAAAAGAAATTGCTCCAAATCTAATCAATCAAATCATGTTATTCTCTTTTTTACTTAATCCTTGCCCCACGCCTTTCAGGATCATTTCCAAATTTCATCCATTACTCTGTTTGCCAGAGATGTTTTTACTCCATTTTAAATGTGCAATCTAAGCTGGGACTTCGAGTGCTAAGGCAGGAAGGTTCAAGGCCTGCTTAGGCTACAGAGTAAATTCAGACCTAGCCAAGGCAACTTGCAAGACTCTGTCTCAAAATAAACCTTTTAATAAGTTTACTTCGACACCCCTAAGGGCTCAGGGGCATTGGAAGAAGAGTGGATAGGAAGGATGTAAGAGTTAGAAGCTGGGAACAAATGTAAAATGTCCTGGACTTGGCAGAGGCACTGTACTCATCAGTTCGATGTAGCTGTGGTTATCTGCACAAGATTCGAACAATATTGAGCCAACAAAACCAGTCAGCATCCCAAGAGGTGGCACCAATAAAACTTAGTAGGCTACAAAATAAAAAGGAATAGAGGTTATGAAGGGAAGAGAAGGATGTGTCATGGGTCCCTGGGAAGAGCAGAAGAGAGTTAACGGTACCTGTGATCAAGATAAATTGTTTACATGTATGAAATCATCAAAGAATTAGTACGAGACATTTTATTTTTGAAAAAGACTTGAAAAAAGATGCTATATTGTCATATTCCCCCATTTGACCTTTCCCCATTAATAATAGGATAAAGGCCAGCCTTCTTTACACAAATATTAAGGCCCTCTGGTTCTGAACATGGCGAATCCTCTCTTACCGTCTGCTATGAGGGATGTGGTCTCATGAACACACCATGCTCTTAGCATGCTAGCCCGTCTTTTTTTCAAGCTGGCTTCTTTGCCTAAAATCGCTTTAATTTTATTTTTCCTTTGGTCTACATCAGTGGTTCTCAAACCTTTTTGGAGTGCCTGTCATCTGAGGATTTTGCTAAAATTCAGATGCTGGTTTATGAGGTCTGGCATTGGTACCCCAATTGTTTATTTCTCCCTTCCCCTCTTCTCTTCTTCCTCCCCCCTTCTCTTCTCTTCATTTTGCTTGCCATGCTGGTGATTGAATTCAGGGTCTTTGGCAAACTAAGCTAGTCAGTTGCATAGGTCACATGGTTGATACTGTAACTGTTCCACTGACCCCGCAAAGGCCTACTTAGCACTCACCTGGAAAAAATGTTGTCATCTCTAAAGCTGCTCCTTAACTTTTCAGGAAGAATATGACTACTTTCTTCTTATACCTATAGTTCACCATGCCTGTGCTGGGCACCTTTGGGTTCGACACACATTGGAGTCACCTGGGAAGAGAGACTCTTCTTTGGCAGGTTGCCTCCATCAGCTGTACTGTAGACAAGTCTGTGGAAGCTATGCTCGATTAATGATTGATGTGAGAGGCCCAGCCCATTCATTTATCATGGTGCCATGCCTGGGTCGTTGGTCTTGGGTGATATAAGAAAGCAGGTTGAGCAAGTCATGAGGAGCCAGTCAGTAAGCAGTGTTCCTCCAGGGTCTCAACTTCAGTGACTTCATTCAGTGATGGACTGTGGCCTGTCACGTAAGTCAAAGGTACCCTTTCCTCCCCAGGTTTTCTTGGTTAGAGAATTCTGTCAGAGCAAGTACAATGTCCTTTATCTAAAACACTATTTAACAATCTATTGCTGTTTCCTTTGTTGCTTCTGTTTTCCATCTCTACACTGGGGTGACCTTAGGGAGAGGTGGTAATTCCGTTTTAGGATCACAAGCCCTTACTGCAGTGGCTTGCTTGGAGTAGATATTAAGTAAAGGGTTGTTGATAGATGAGTGTACAGTAATCCTTGGATAGTGGGAAAGTACAGGTCCATGTTGGATTCTCTTTTTCCACTTTCTGCTGTAAGATGAGCATGTTAAATTAGCATTCCTTTGAATCCTGGATGGTAAATACTGGCAAATTTGTCCTCTGTAATGTAGTTATACAGCTGTGTACCGTCCCGAGAAGCTCGTGCAACTGAACTGGTGACTGACCAGCCTTCAAGGTAGTCTCCAGAGCCTCAGCAACCTAGGATCAGCAACTTGGCAGCCTTTTCCGTGGGAGGCACCATTGGTTGACTCAGCCTGGCTCTCTTCTGTTTCTTTTTGAGTGTGCCTTTAGCTCTTCTACTGAGATTGGATTCTTCCAGGTGGTCGGGTTTGGGGGGCTGCTGGGCAGACCAACTTCAGCAACAAAAACCAGAGAAACCATGTGTCCAGAGGTTGAGCGGTGAGAGGCTGTGTGTGTGCATGCGTGTGCATGCGTGTGCATGTGTGTGCATGTGGGGAGGGCGCAGAGGAGCAAGGCTGACACCAGAAGTGAGAAAGAAGTCTTATCACTTTCATAAAGAATAACTTACAATACAGAAAAATTTGTCGTCCACATTGAGTGGGGGGAGAAATGAGGCAGACAGATGGCCTGAGAGCAGAACCGATGCACGGGAACTAAATACATCTTTTCTTTACTCCACTCGTGACAGGGGCTGGGGCTGTGTCTAGAGTATCTGCCTGCCACGTTTCCACACATGCCTTTAGGCACGCTGTCCTCTTCTGAGAGGGTGCCATTCAAGCCACCTGCCAGGTTTCATTTGTGGTGTTCTAGAAGCCTTCCTATAGCAAGGGATGGCTTTTGAATCATTCACTAGCTTTGGAGCGCTTCTCCATAAAACAAGACTAACAATAGCACCCACCTCACAGCGGAGCTGTGAAGCTCAAACAGTAGCCTGTGAGCGCAGGGCCAACGTTACTGAGCTGACCTCAAGCAAGGCAAAGCAGGACCACGGTTCCTGCTGAGAGGTTCCAAAGGGTCGCCTAAGAGGAGGCAGGGCAGCCACTGGCTGCTTCTTGCAGCTTGGGGAACACTTCCTACCTCGGTCTATGGGATTGCTGGGTCAGTGCTCTTCCGCTGGATCTCTGAAGTCCTACTCACGGGGGCGGCGAGGGCGGGGGTGTGCAGCAGAAAGGTGCAGTCCCTTCCCGCTCACCACAGCCCGTTATTACACAAGAGCAGTTGGACCGCAGTTCCCCTGAGAGGGGCTGTGGGAAGAGGTAGAGTGGGAGCCGACTCTGAGGCCCGCTACAGTAACTGTCATTAGAGTGCGGGAAACTCCTGGGAGAAGTTTATTTATTTTTTCTTTTTTAAAACGGCAGGAATGATTTACGTACAAGAAATGCTCCTCTTTGAAAGAAAATAAAGACGGTTTCCTAACCATGTTTCGTCCTGATCCTGCTTTTGGCTTACTTGCTTTGTAGTTAACTCTGCCACCCGTTGTTATCTCCCCCAATCTCCTGGCCGCCTCAGGAAATGCAAACTAACTTTAATATTGGTCTAAGCAAACACAGAGCAGCCTTAACTGGCTGCTGAGAAGAGAAGAAATAGAAAACAAACGCTCAGACAAGCGAGGAAATCAGAGGGAATTATGGGCCCATATCTATCCGCCCCAGCGGGACTTTCTTCGGGCTTCTATCACCTGCCATTGCTGGGGTCTTTTATTGTTTCTATCTGTCAAGGCCCTCGGAATTAGAACAGCATCATGGCTCATCCACTTCGGCTAAATAGGCACTACAGTACTCTCATGCTTTGATGTATAAACAATCGGAACCCGCTCCTCCAAAATAAAACCTCACAAACAGAATTCAAAAACAAAGAGGCAAAGTTAGGGGGAACAATTTTCTCTCCCTCGAACACGTTTCATCGGTATTTTTGCATACATTACTCTTGTTCTGTCTTTATCGTTATTTCTCTTAGTAGCCATCAAGGAAAATACTGAAAATGAACATATTATCTATTCCCTAACAGCCCTTTTCAGAACCCTGAAGTCATCGTTAGAGGAGACTCATGGGTCTGTCAGTCTCATGGCTCAGGAGGAACTGCCTCAGCATCTGGAGAGATAGCAGGAGGAGCTGGTGCAGCCCAGGCCTGTGGGAGCCCAGAAAATGCTTCCTACCTCTTAGTTCATTTGATTCAAGCAGCAGGTCTGTTAAGAAAGACTTTCTGTTTCTCATTTTGTAGATGAGGAAATCCAAGCTTATGTCCTCTTGCTCAAGGTTACCTAACTAATAAATGGGGAAGGTGGTTTTTTTTTTATATCCATACAACCATAGCAAAACAACAGCCAACAGTTTAGTAAGCATTTGGCATTTTCCGGAACTCTTACAAGCCTTGGGTGTTTGAGCTCATTTAATCTCCTGAGCCACTTTAGAGGCAGGGACTGTGAGCTTTCTCTTTCACAGGTGAAGACACTAAAAGAGCCAAAGAGAAGCTCCCGTATGCCTCGCTCAGAGCCAGGGAACTGGCTGGGGGCTGGAAACTCCCCTCATTTTGTACTTTGCTTTTGCTCAGGGCCTTTCTGCCCTGAGACTGTCATTGCGCCCCTGGCAATGAGTGCTGGGGTTCAGGGGACAGGCTGCATGAGCACTGCAGTGGCCTCTTCTGGAAATTATATTAGCCAGCAATCACTGGGGCAGACGCTGTGCCAGAGGTTGAGCCAGGGACCATTTTTCTAGATAGAGGACATACACTATGTCCAATATGTCCTTTTAAAACTTGTTTTGCCAGCCTCTTCCTGCCTGAGGGTTATGTTGTTGAGAGAAAATAACAGAGGCTCTATCTGCCTCCAGTACTTCAGAATGTTGCTGACTTGGCTGGGGCAATTTTAGGCTCCAAGAAGGAGCAGAGACCAATCTCTGGTCTGGGTACCAGGCCAAGATATCCCCAAGGTCATTTCCAAGAAGAAAAATCAATAGGTCTTGGAGGGGTGGGATCCAGCACAGAGAGTTGGGTCAAGACTGGGCCAGCATAGGCTTTTCTCTGGCGGCCACAGGATGCCATTGACCCTGTGGATGTTAAAGGTCAGTGTATATCAGTGCAGGTTATATTTACATAGTGGGCTAAAATTAGCTGGCATGCTCTGCTGGCAGCAGGGAGGATATAAGGTTCCCAATTTATCTAGCAACGCTAATTTTGGCAAACCCCAACACGGTTCTTCTGTTCTCAGTGGATAGGCATTCAACTACAATAACATCCTTTTCCTTCCTCTTCCTTGTCTCTACGTCTTAGGAAATTACAAATATAAACCCAGTCTGACTTTGGTTCAGCACCAGTTCCTACAAATATGGATGTCTTAACAAGAGTCTTATAAACTCGGGAGTTTAGCTACTTCTCAGTGTACAGAAAACCACAAAACTACATGGTACAATGTTTTCAGCAAACACCCAAGAACAGTGAACTAAGAAGAGCACTAACAGGATCACTTGTGTTCTGTTACTGGGACCTTCCGGGGAGGGTAGATGAAGGCAGGATAGATCTAGACTCGCTTGACCTCCTTGGAGTCGGTCCTGAAGGAGGGGGAAGTTCTGTGTATCTGGATTCAACATGAAAAACTGATGTGATTCATTATCAATATCTATCAAAGAGTAGCATCAGGGCACACGCCAGGCCTTCACGATACAGCCAGGAGAGAGTGTAGATAAATAAGATTCTAGGTATATTTTAAACGAAGCCTGGTTCAAGCTGCATGTTCTATTTGGATAGCAGGTGGTTGACTCGAATATGCCGATCAAACATAGGCTTGTCCTTAAAGAGAGATCAGTTAAGATCAAACTTAAAGTGTATGAGGATAGCTAAAAAAAATAAACAAGAGAGATGTGGGAGAAATACGGCCTGAAAAGATCAAAAAAGTTTCAGTAAGAGGAAGCAACTGTTATATTAAGGTGCTAGAGAGGTATATTGCAAAATGAAAAAAATCTGTTTTATGAAATTTAAAGATATATATCTGGAAAATAATCTTTTATTATTTTTCTATTGCCAATTTCTGCAAATTTGTGCTTACTAATATTAAACTAGGGCTCTGCCTTTGTCTAAATATGATTTTTTTTCCACTTCATTTATTTACATGATAGCTTTATGGTGTATCTTTTGATATATAAATCTTCGTGCAAAAACACATTTCTAGAGTTAATTTATTAACGTATTATTTCATGGGTGAGTTTTACAACATAGTCACAAAGGTCTAGTTTTCCAGTATTTTTATGAATTCATCTTCTCATTCATATCTTTGCTTTATTTTTAATTAATTTTGTATGGCCTGATTCAACTTCCCTTCTCATTATCAGGCCACTCAATTGTTTGAACAGTATGTATTGAATAACTAATATTTTCCTCAATGAATCTGAAATGCTGCATTGCCAATTTTCTGATGGTCTAAATAAATTTGGGCAGGGACTATATTTGAATTATAATATATTTGTTTATTAACGTATGTGCCACATTGCTTAAGTTATTGTGGTTTTCTACTGTGTGTTAATATCTATGCATGCATTTTAAATTTGAGAGCACATTTAGCAATTTGAAATTTTTCTCATAAAAACTTTGAATTGACTTGTTTAAATTTTAAATGATCACTATTGGTGATTTTTAATTTTATTTTTATGTGTATGGATATTTTGCCTACTTGTATGTCTGTGTACCATGTGAGTGAGTACCTTGTAGCCACAGAGGACAGAAGAGGGCATTAGATTCCTTGGAACTGGAGTTACAGTTTGTTGTGAGCTGCCCAGTGGGTTGCAAACTTTGAATCCAGATCCTCTGGAAGAGCAATAAATGTTCTTAACCATTGAGCCATTTATTTCTCTGTCCTCAATTTGGCAATTTTATTAAAAGGTATTTCAAAAATTCCAATCAACTTTGAAAGAACTGGAAATTTTATGACCCGAGAATTTTCTATTTTGGTTTTTCGAGACAGGGTTTCTCTGTGTAGCTTTGGTGCCTGCTCTGGAACTAGCTCTGTAGACCAGGTTGGCCTCGAACTCACAGAGATCTACTTACTTCTGCCTCCTGAGTGCTGGGACCAAAGGAGTGTGCCACCACAGCCCTGAGGATTTTCTATCCAACAACAAAGCAGGTCTTCTATTTTTACTCACATCTTTTGATGCCTCTATAAAATGCTCCCTTTTCCCTCTGGGGACTGCCAAGGTCTCCCACATGCTAGGTGAGGGCTGCTCCTTAAGAAGCCAAGCTGCAAAGAGGACTCAAAGACCAGTCAGCTTCCTGGAAGGGGTTTAGACCAGTAGAACCACGTGGAGAGGACACTCTCCAAGCTATTGAGCGTTGTGAAAACTGTGAAGCTTTTGTGAGCTGTCACTCATGTTAGAGTGGGCTTTGGTGACACAGCCGTCCTTTAGCCTTTTCTTCCCCTCACCATATTCCTGTCACTAACCCCGATAAGAGTCATGGTTCACTCTCCTTCAGTCTGCTCTGGGTTCCCTGTCTGGGGTCAGCAGCTGAGTGTATTCAATCTCCCCAGGAAAGGACTGTTACACAACACATGTGCATGGTTTTGGGATCATTCACTTGATCGTGGGATACGTACCAGTAGCTAGATTGAAGAAAAATGACTTTGCCGTCCAGAGGCCATTGACTTCCAATGGCTTCTTAACTAAGGGTGGGAGCTCATGATCCCCTCCCCTCTCCAAGTAGAGTATTGATGGGCTCCATCTTGTGTAGGTCTGATACAGGCAGTACAACACCCACGTCTAGAAGACAGTGTTTCCCAGACTCTTCCCCACCCACTTCTCCCATCCTTTCACATCTCTCTTCTGCCAAATCTCTTATTTTTGACCTTCTGTCTGCCCAGTTCCTCTTGATTTTCACAAACCTTTAAATCCTTACATCCTCCTCTAGCATCTACTCTGTCTTCCAGTTAAGTCACAGACTTCTTTCCCTCCACTACTGCCCCTGTCCTGTCAATTCCTTCCTGAAGTCTCTACAAATTGTTTTCAGTGTCTTAGAAAATTGTATAGAATATAGTTCTTTAGTTAGAAATTGAGAGGCAATTGAATTTTATGGTCTTCTTTTATCTTCTTTGTTGCTTGATACTTATAATTCTACTTGACTGGAGTAATTGGATTAGGGTTTGTAGGTCTTATCTTTAATTTGCCACATTCTGCAACTGAAGGTTACATAAGACCATTTCATGCGTGCTATAGAAACTTTGCAACAACATGTTTCCATTTCTTCAATCTCGGACTTGAGGACATTGTTGTCTTTCATTTGTTATTGCAGGCAGACATCGGTCAGGGCTCGGGAAGAGACAGGTAAATCTGAAGCCCATCTTTAGAAGAACCATGTGTTCCTCTGCCTGTTCTGTAGAGGGGAGCTGCTCAGCGTGTTGGGTGTATAAAGGTTTAATCTCCAATCCCAGGGGAGCTGTAACTTTTCTGACTGAGTAGCTCATAAATAAATGAATAGGTAAATAAATAAATAAAACTGTATATATTATAAATTTAATACTGAATTGTTTTCTTTTAAAATTGTATATAATATTTAGAGAATAAAAAATCTTACATAGTTACTTACAGAGCTGGCATTTCTAAGCTCTTCATTCCTTTGTGGCTATATTTACTTTGGTCTTGTATACTTTCCCTCATATTTTTATAGCAAAACATCTTTTCTGTTCCTGAGAAAGTTTTTTTATTTTACCTAATTTTGAAAGATATTTCCTCTTAACCCAGAATTCTGATCTGAACCCTTTTTCAGTCGTTTGAGGATTTGTCCCATTGTCTCCTCACTGTAATTTGTGAATGAGAAGTCTGCTGTTATCCTTCTTTCTTGTTCCTGTTTCTCTGCATCGTTTATTTCAAGCAACTTGACCCTTGGATTCCCCTCTCCCAACCCTCACACACACACCCCACTCACACACCCTACACTCACACACACCTGTTCACCTTAGACTTCTTTTATGGTCTGGAAATCTGAAATATTATTTCTTCAAGTATTTGTCTGCTTTATGAACTCTAATTATGCATATGTTGTGGGATATTATTTCCTCAAATATTTGTCTGCTTTATGGACTCTAATTACACATATGTTAAACTGTTTATAGTGCCCACAGCACAGTGGTGCCCTTTCTTTTTTCTCCAGTTCCTCTCCCTCTCTCTCCCTCCCTCCTTTTTTCCCTTCCTCCCTCCCTTCCCTTCCTCTCTGTCTCTAAAGCAGATCTCACTCTAGCTCTGGCAGGCCTTGAATTTATGGAGATCCTCACGCCTCAGCCTCCAGAATGCTGGGTGTGCTCTCCTCATCTCTACTAACTTCTACGAATTCCTTTCCATCCTTTATCTCCCTATCTGCATCCCTGTTGGTGTTTTCACGTGCAAAATCCTTTCTTCCTCAGTGCCTGATCTACTATGTCAATCTTACTCCAAGTAGTTTTCATTTCTAGATGCTGGCTTAGGATGCTTTTCTTAAATTTCTATGAGTTTGTTTAATTTTTAATACAAAGAATTTGGTTATAATAGCTGTCTTAGTGGTTTTCCTAATGCTAATGATTGTGTGAGTTTTAGAGTCATTTAAATTATTTTTCTCCTTATTATGGGCTATATTTTCCTCTTTTGTATGGTTGGCAGTCTTGTAGCAGATCTTAGATATTGTAATTTTTTCTGGGATGCAATTATATGGGAATACTTCTATCCTTTTGGATCTTGCTTGTAAGACTTGTTAAACAGGACTGGGGCAATATTTTAGTGGAATGCTACCTTTCCCCCACTACTAAAGTCTCTTCTGTGTCTTTATTCTTTGCCTCACGGATCTGTTCTGGCTGGTGATTGCTGGTGCTGTTACCTCAAATTCCTTCTGTGATTCTTTCAGCAGCCACGTGCAGC
Source organism: Microtus oregoni (assembly GCF_018167655.1). Taxonomy (NCBI): domain Eukaryota; kingdom Metazoa; phylum Chordata; class Mammalia; order Rodentia; family Cricetidae; genus Microtus; species Microtus oregoni. The sequence continues at coordinate 24,749,200 of NW_024543071.1, forward strand.
TCCTGCTCACGAGTGCCCTGACCTCATGCAGCTCCTGCTCACGAGTGCCCTGACCTCATGCAGCTCCTGCTCACGTGTGCCCTGACCTCATGCAGCTCCTGCTCACGTGTGCCCTGACCTCATGCAGCTCCTGCTCACGTGTGCCCTGACCTCATGCAGCTCCTGCTCACGTGTGCCCTGACCTCATGCAGCTCCTGCTCACGTGTGCCCTGACCTCATGCAGCTCCTGCTCACGTGTGCCCTGACCTCATGCAGCTCCTGCTCACGTGTGCCCTGACCTCATGCAGCTCCTGCTCACGTGTGCCCTGACCTCATGCAGCTCCTGCTCATGTGTGCCCTGACCTCATGCAGCTCTTGCTCATGTATGCCCTGACCTCATGCAGCTCCTGCTCATGTGTGCCCTGACCTCATGCAGCTCCTGCTCATGTATGCCCTGACCTCATGCAGCTCCTGCTCACGTGTGCCCTGACCTCATGCAGCTCCTGCTCACGTATGCCCTGACCTCATGCAGTTACTGCTCGTGTATGCACTGACCTCATGCAGCTCTTGCTCACGTGTGCCCTGACCTCATGCAGCTCCTGCTCATGTCTGTCCTGACCTCATGCAGCTCCTGCTCGCGTATGCCCTGACCTCATGCAGTTACTGCTCATGTATGCACTGACCAGCATTTAGCTGATCACTCAATGGGAGGTCTCCAGGTTTGCAGTGTATATTAGAAACTCTAGGTGCTTTGGTCTCACAAGATCAATCCCATTCTCAGCTTAGGGAGAGGACCCATCCGCCTCATGTATCCATTCTTTTTTTTTTTTTTTTTTTTTGGTTTTTTCGAGACAAGGTTTGAACTGCAGCCTGTGGAGCCTTGTTTGGGAGGTTGAGGCACTTACTAGGCTCATTTTTTCATAACCTCATTGATCTTTTCTTGCCTGAAACTCAGTGTCTTGGAAACTGATATTTCATACATTTTTCCAATTTTCTTTTACCGTAGGAAAACAAGTATGGCCCCGTTACTCCATGTTGGCTCCAATCTTACTTTAAATATTTCCAAGAGAGAATCATCATGGAGAGTGGATGACTGAGCTGTCTCAGGTACAGGGAGCATACTTCGGGAGATGTAGCTAGTGGTTTCAGAACCTCTTCCTAGAAGATTCACTTTCCCACACAAGCTGTATCTCTGTTGTGTTCATTCCGAGCTCTGCTTAGATGACGATGATGCCCTAGCTGGGCTGCTTCCATATCTTTAAGAGACAGATTTACAGAGATGTTCCCTGCCACCCTCTGCGGGAATTAAAGGGAATGATAAGTCCATCAGCTGACTTCAATCAGCAAGGCTTCCAGGCATCTCTGGTGAGCTGCATTATGAGAGTTGAAAATTCCATAGGCTCTGGAGCCGGACTGCAATTCACAGTTGAAGTAAATAGGAATTACTTTGTGATTCTGCAGTTTTGTTTCCCAGCCCAGCACCTCCTGCAAAAATAGAAATATCAGTGCCTGGTGGTACTGAAGCCTGCCAACTGATATTGTGACCTGGAGGACTGTGCTGGCTGGAGGGCTGCCACTGCCGACGGGGAAATCATTCCTGGGCGATAAGACAACAAATGCTTTCCCAGTGGCAGGGATGAAAGTGGGCTCTGCCTTGTGACAACAGTGCTTCCAGCTTCACATAGCGAGCATTTTTGCCAAGGAGTCATGTGCTTGTTTACACTCTCATTGGCCTACTCTGAAGTCAGAGGGTTTAGAACGTTAAGGCAACGAACCATTTCCCACTTGCCGAAGAAAAATTAGTAGGCTCTGGCAGGGTAGTTCAGGGGTTGAGGGAAGGATGGTTAAAGGGAAGGTGGATAAATCTGTAATCAACTGATGCTTTGAAGAACTCTGTGTGTTCTGTTGAAGGGAAACACTAAGGCCTTGGGGGTGTATTGGTTTAAACTCTGATCTGGGGTGGGGGCCTACATTTTTCATAAGCTAGCAGTACAAAAATGTGTGTTGAACGACTAGACGGATGAGAGAAATTGATTGTAAAAGTGGCACCGCATGTAGCCCGAGGAGGGGGATGGAGGATTCTTACACTGGACCGGTGTGTGTCCTTCTGAGTCCTGGTGGCCTTAGTTGGGGTTGATGTGCACGATGGGGATGAGGGCAAGAGGAGGAAGGGGGAAAGGATGGTGGGGAGAGGGAAGAGGAAGCAGGGACAGGGAGGAAGAGGAAGCAGGGACAGGGACAGAGAAAGGATGACAGAGGTACTGGAAGCTGCTTGGGAGTGGCCTGTCCTGCCAGTCCTCTAGAAGCCCTCTGGCAGGCCTTAACCTCTGCCCTCCTTTCTACATACACACGGAGTCCTGTCTGCTTATGTCAACTAAAGAGCTATGGGCTTTAAAGCTTCAAGGCAAGACGGATGCTGGCAATTTATGGCCCTTTGACGGGAACCGTGGAAAGGGGAGTGTAGACTTTGTGATCGCCTCCAGTTGAACCAGTGGATGTAATTCTCTCTAAATTCTGGTCTAGACTGGTCCGAAGATCGGGAGCATCGATCCCACCATGTCTGTGCCTTTGTGCGAATGTGAGCGAGTTTGTTTACTCTGGAAGGCTATGTTGTAAGATCTTAGAAGTCCTCAGGGCTGGAGCGCCTCTGTGATTCTACAAAAGGATTGACCGCCCCCAGTCCTGGGTGATGCAGTCACCCTGGAACTTGCTGTTCCAAGACAAGTTTGAGATGGAGGACATACCAAGTCTTCAGGCTGCTCCAATTCGATACCGTGAAGCTCAGCACATTGTGTTGAGAGAAAAGTAACCTGGCAAACAGCAGACACAAGAACTAAGGAGACTGTCTAGCCCTGGAGACCTTGTCTTTTGAAAGTGAGGTGCCCCCAGCCCTGCCTTTTCCAGCTTTCCTCAGCGTAGACACAAATGTCTTTGCTCTGCAGCTTAGTCTGGGTCAGTCCTTCACCAAGGCAAGAGTTACTATTACCAGGGTTATTAGGACAAAGCCTTGGCCCTGCTAACCCTAACAAGCTAGGCTTGCCCACCCTTCCCCAATAGACCATTTTAAAAAATATGATTTTTATGAGATCTCATCTATCAATTGTAGACCTTAATATCTGGACAGTTGGAGTCCTAGTCAGAAAGCTCTTTCCTGCAGCTGTATCTTGCTGTGTGTTGCCTATATTTTCTTCTAGCAATTTTAGCATTTCAGATTTCACACTGAGGTCTTCTGTTTGGAGTTGGGTTGGGGGCAGAGCGACAGATAGGGTGTCCAGTGTCGTTCTTCTATTTGTAGATGTTCAGTTTAAGAGCTACAGATATTAAAACTTCTGAGAGGTGGGAAATCAGCCTTCCTCAAAGATGAACCCCCAAATGGTGATCCAGCATTGGAAGTCAGCCCTAAAAGTACACACATAAGCACTACTAAACAAACTCAGAGGGTGCATTTATACGTTGATTCGCATATATATGTAACAATAATAACCAAAAGAAAAGAGGCCATGGATTTGAGTGGTAATGCATCGGGCACACAGAAGGATTTGTAGTGGGAGTGATATAGTCAACGTTTTTTAGAGGAGGAAGAGGTAATGATGATTCCCTGTGGTCACACCAGGAAGAAAGAAGAGAGCCAGTGAAACTCTGCAGGACTGTCTGCAGGGTCCTGACGTGAATTTTAAGTCTGAACAGAGATTAAGAATGTGCAGAGCTGAGCAGCAGTCCTCTTCAAGGTGTGTTCCCGGCCATTGTCTAGGCTTCACGCTCTTCTGCAAGGTGGCCTGACAGACTGTGAGAGCAGGGTGAAGCCTCTCTCCAGCGGACATGTTTCCACTGTGGCTGGCATTAGGCCTCAGAACTTTCCTTCTTCAGGCGCGCCATGCCTGGTGGAGATTCCAGTTTCTTTGGGGCCCTTGTTTCAATAGTCCTGGAACCAAAGAGGAAAGAGAAGGGTCTTCTTAGAACATTACCATCAAGTCAGGCTGGTTGCATTATCCTGGCATAGGCAAATTCTGGTGTGACTTGGGTGATAATAAAGACAAAAATTGTATTTTTAATTGAATCTACACCCACAAACTTTAGAGAGCCAGAAATATTGCATTTCTATAGTTTTTTCTTAATGTTCAGTATATTCCGGAGTCTCTGCTCTGCCAAACTAATAGGAAATCCATCTTAATTATTAGTGAGGCTCCACGCTGAATACTAGTGGGTAAAATGGCAGATCATTAGCATGACCATTTTGCTAATTAATTGTTGGGTTACAGCTATTCTATGGCAAGGCTTGGAGCCAGTTACCAGGGTTCAGCTTCCTTCCCTCTGATATATTAAGATATGCGGCCTACTGGGCCTCTTCCAGAGGTTAGGGTGAGGATCCTTAAAGAAATTCTAGTATGGGGGATACACTATAAGCTGCATGTGATTGTTATCTTAAAATTGTCAACTTGAGGGGTGAAGGCGTAAGTCACAAACAATCCCACACCAGTTTGGAATTATGATTAATAGAATGGTTATTTATTTAAGGGGGAAAAACTTACAGATCACCGTCCCAGACAACAGCCCTCTGCGCAATCAGGAAGGGAACCTAGTCACCGGAAGCCAGAGAGCAAACCGAGGGAAGTGGCTGCTTTTTTAAAGGGAGAGAGACCACACCCCAGTGGGCTGGTATCTCAGCGGCTATTGGCTGAAGGAGCTGAAAGAGCTCCCACAATAGAGGGGATTTAAAACCAGTGACTCTAGGTGGGTCAGTGAGGGCAAGTTCTTGGTCTCACCTGCATGCAGAGGCCATCACTGAACTTCCTAGCTCCTATTGTGCAAGCCAATCTAATGAATTTCGTATAGACTTACACACATCCTATCAGTTCTGTTCTGCTAGAGAACTGGGTGTGGTAGTTATGTTTACAATCAACTAGAGAGTCTGAAGCAGGAAGATCAAGAAGTCTTCCAGGTCAACCTATGACTAGATAGCCTGTCTCAAAAATGAAGGCGGAGGAGGTAGGAGTTAAGGGGATCTGCTTAAAAGATAAGGGGAAATGTAAGATTAAGAAGTCTGAAAGGGCTATTTTATCAGATTATTCTTTCACTCAGGCCGTTGTCATTCTCTCATCATTGAGGATTGGCTGTGCGTCACAACTATCAGACTGGCAAGTGTTGTCTTGAACCTTTTACAGTAATTCTGCAAGGAAATGGCAGCCCTGTGTTATTTGGCACTTTGTGATGACATTTTACCATATACGGATAAAGAACCAAAATGACTCCTCAGTATGATGATGGATCAGGGCTGGCCACTGGAGAAATCGTGATGATATTTGGAATACAGAAGTGTTGTTTCTATGCCAAGCACTGTGGCCGCTGGGACCTGCTACCTCTGCTTGCCTGTGGCGGGCAGTAAACTGGCTCCCAGCTTCTCATTTTCTCAAGACATTTTCCCTGAAACTTCTCCGAGGCCTGGACTGTTTGCATATGCAGCCTCGTGGTCGAGAGCATCACCTTCTTCTGGAAGTCCTCCTGCCGTCGAGGTTGGAAGTTATTTGTCTTGTATTCTCGTGAGTTTGTGTCCTTGTGAGTTCCACACATCTCGGTGGGTCCCACTCTGTCTTATTACCACTGCTTCCTTCCTTCCTGCTACTCTCTCTAATCTACAGTGGCTCGAGTCTGAAATCAGACACAGAAGCAATGGTTTTTCTCAGACTTCACTGCACATCGTGTAAGACCCTATAAGAAGTTCTTTCCTGTGCTACGCTCACAGTAGTTCTTGTTCTCTGAGAAAACCTGACGAAGACTCTGCTTTCAAGTAACAAATTATCCTCCCTTTGCCCAGGCATAGAAATGGTGATTTAAGGGCTTGGGGGTATCCAACAGTATTCAAATATGGGCACACAGTTGGATAGGGGATGAGAGGATGTTCTGTATTAAAACAAATGACTACATATAAAACTCCTTCTCTTTCTCATGTTCTGGTTTTCAGTCTATAGCCTGGTTCTGAGGTCCCTTCAAAAGCAAGGGCTGTCAGCACACCTTGCATTTCCTGACTTTGTGAAAACTGGGTTCTAATGACATTACCTTCTCTAGTGTGATCCATAGTAAGGATCCATGCCTTCTTTACCTGAGTGTTTATCACCGCAGGCAATTTGATTGCTAGGGTTAGTTATGAACATCTCTCCAAAGTGCGCCCACCACTGGGCTTATCCCAGCTATTGTCAAGTCAAGAGGGCAGCTGCAGGTCTGTTCAAAGATGAGCTCAGTTGTCCTCAGACTCCACGGAGCATTGTGCATCTTTTATTGGTGGTAGGTGGGGCTAGATGCCTGTTCCCCACTACTGAACTCACAGAAATTTTGCTGAGGCAGAAGATTCTCCTATCATCTGATGTGCAATTGCCTTACCAACAAATTCAATAATGATGGATTTCAGGAGATTCCAAAGAACAATGTGGCCCTGCCAGTAAATGTAGGGACTTGTGGAGATCAAGTCTCAAAGGAGTTTTAGCTGTCTGACTCACAGTGGATCTAGTGGGTCCCTGAAATCATTCTATAGTTATTCCTGTTGTGTGTAATGGGGTTAGATACATTGAGAAGTTAACAGAACATCCACCCACACTGGTCCCTTCATTCACAAAGTGAAGACTATTTTGGTTGAAAAGGCCATGGAAATCATTGACTTGCTTCTCAGGAAAATAGTGAACCCCAGCAATATCATATTCCTGGAGGGATTATAATTTGGAAGATTCAGGGCTGATGGCTCTTACCACATTTCCACTTGACTCTGCTTCCAGTGCTGGCTGGATTAGAACTGCCGAAGCATCCATATTTGTGGGATGAACAACACTGTTGTCTCTTCCCGGTGTGTAGATGACCGCTGGTGAACTACCCAGCTTCTAATTGAGTAAATCCCTCTGTACAGTTTTTATGTGTAATAATAAAGCAGATTTTCTTCCTCTAGAGAATCATGCCTCCTTCTTACTTTAGACTCTGCTTTCTTTACCCAGAGTTTTCCAGTCCAGTAGAGTACATCTGCCATGTTCAAGTCAGACACCCAGCTCCATCTGTGAGTCAGCTCAGGACTTGCCCCCTGAAATCTTTTGACAAGCCATGTTTCTCCCCTCCAGTTGGAACCATACAGCTGCTGCGAAGACTCGGGATGGTGCCGAACAATCAATCATGCATTCAGCCTGTGATCAACTCCCAAAGAATTCTTTGAAGCTCTAAGAAAGGCTCAGAGCAATACCACAGGCCTGAGGATCCTTATAGCATTCTTATTATTTTGACAATAAAACTGTGTTCTTTATTCCAGAATGTTGCCTGAGAATCGTTAGTGATCACTTCTACTGCTCATGCCTATACATATTCATATATGCATTATACTAATATGAACAGTGCATATTTCTGTTGGTCCTGGCAAGTGGTACTTTTCTTTTTCCATCGTCCTTAGTTTCTGGGAATCCTAAAAAGGAAAATACTACAGATCTACAGAATAATAGCAAGCAAACAAAACTACAATGCAAATATGTATAAACAGTGTACTCAATCAAACACTTAGTGAACCCTCATTTCATCCAGGCACTCTGCTAAGAGCTGCCAAGGAGCTCGCTGATGAATAAGACGTGGTTCCTGTGTTTTCACAAAATCGTTAAGAAAACAAAACACGGTAAGTGAACATTAAGTATTGAGACTGTTTATACAAAGTAACACAGAGGAAATTATATATTGGGATTGCTTCTAAACAGCATTCTGTAAGTGATTATAAGCATAAGGACGGAGAAATGTGACAAGACCCTTTGCTAGTTTTCAGCCCAGTGGAGAATGTATCTTAGTAAACAGCAGCATCTTAGCTGCTCACTTCCATAGCAACCAAACAGTTAAGAGGAGGGATAACATGAATAATTATCAGGGCAATTAAAATAATGATAGTTTATGCTGAGATGGATTATAATTTAGGCAAAGGTAATATGATTTTGCTGGTATTATCTCATTTAAGCCTCATATAATAACACTCCAAGTTAACAAGTATTACTAAGGGCTCAGAGAGAGTAGACAACATTCTATCCTGTGAGTGGCAAGAACTATTTGGCCACAGAACATGCTTCTTTGTGTGTGTGTGTGTGTGTGTGTGTGTGTGTGTGTGTGTGTGTTATTTATTTATTTAATTTCGAGAGAGAGTGCTTCTCTGTGTAGCTATGGTGCCTGTCCTGGAACTTGCTCTAAAGCTCAGGTTGGCCTCAAACTCACAGAGCTCCACCTGTCTCTGCCTCCTGAGAGAGAGTTTAACACAGCTTTTTGCTGTTTGCTGGTGGTGTGCTGCAGAGAGATTTTCCTGACTCAGCAGCTGCAGCAGGAAAAAAGTGATGCTTTTAAAATGTCAGCTTTTTGGGCTATGCTGCTAGCGTGACCTCTGACTCTTTAGGGAGACCAAGCATTTGGATGGGGTTTGTGAGTAAAGGGCGACAGCCAGTCCACGTTGCCATCAAACAAGCCATTTTCTCTGTAATTCTTGCTTGATAACTGTTTTGTTATATGTAATTTTACTATGTTAAAGCTAAAGCCTTCCTTTTTGTTTAAACAGAAAAGGGGAAATGGTGTTGGAGTTCCTTTTTTTTTGTATATTGCTTTTATTGATTAATGAATAAAAAAACTGCCTTGGCCTAGTTGAAAGGGTGGAACTTACGTAGGTGAAGAAAACAGAACTGAATGCTGGGAGGAAGAGACTGGAGATAGGGAATGAGAATAAATTCTCCTATGTACGTTCCACCAACTTGTGTAATGGGCGAAGGAATATCTGTAGGCATGTGTTTACATACAGATTGCTAGCAAGTCAACTTTCATTCAGATAACACTTCTGAATAGAGGGCTAATACCTGTTATAAACAGAAGAAAAAAATCACAAAGATTGTTATTATTCTTGACCTTTGTAAAGAGATGTATGTAGGTGAAGTGTAAAGTTTCAACATTAACTCACAAATTCAACAAATAGCTCAGAAAAACCAAAATTTTGTTTCTAAAAAGCAGCCAATTTCCTCCACAAGAATCCATTATTACTCCTGCAGAAAAATCTTGGTGATTCTTCAGCGTTAGAATATTCTGTGACCGACTTGTTAAACTGCCCAGGATTTCCCCTAAATAGGTGGATTTTATGGTGGTTTGAGTATGGTGTGTTGGGAGGGTTTGCACCATGGAAATCACTCAATATTCTACAGCGCTCTGAGAGCCACTTCTTCAGGCTGAACAGCACATCACTGCTTACTGGCCTCAAGGACCTCAGCTAGCATCACTTTGCTCACTTTGGCAATCTTGGTACAGGCTGATGTTGCTAGCAGGAAGAAGAGTGAGTGGACCGAGTGAAGATGAAGAATGCGTAAACAGAGTTAGAGCAAGTGACCAGTATGGGCTATGACTCCAGCATCAGATTGTTGGTGAGAAACGGTTGGGGAACTGTAGAAAAAAAGAGAACTTCCCCCATCCGTAGATGTCTACCCATCCATTCCTCTGAGTGGTGCAGTTGGGATTATCTGTGACTCTGGTGATCAATCTTCCAGGTGCCTGTGGATCCAAGGCTCAGATGGTTGCTCCATTTGGTGTGGTGCAGTCAGGGCCTTGGTTCCAGCCACCCCAATGGTCACTCTGTCCGTATTCCTGGAGGTAGCTCTGTACTCCTGGTGATTGCTCTGTAATACCAGGGGTTGTTCGGGCCTGCACCCACAGAGATTGATTGGTTGGGGCTCTTTCTGCTGAGGTTGCTGCCTTGGGCCTGCTCGGGCAGACGTCCTAGCTCAGGCCTACTCCCTTGGCGATTCTGGATTCCCACCCAGAACCCGCAGAGGTCTCTGGTTCTGGCCTATTCCCTCAGAGGTCCCAGACTTGTGTCCGGACCTGCAGAGATCTCTGGTTCCTGCCTACTTCCTTGGAGGTCCCAGACTCATACCTGGGTCTGCCTCTGCAGAGGTCCCTGGCTTGGGCTGGGTCCCGCAAAGACTCTGACTCTGGTCTACTCCCTCAGAGGTCCCAGACTCACGCCCAGTCTCTCAGAGGTCCCAGACTCACGCCCAGTCTCTCAGAGGTCCCCGGTTCCTCAGTCTCTTCTTTAAAATTGGAAAGAAAGTAATTGCTGTGTTGGTGAAGACTTGTAATCTCAGAATTCCAGAGGTGAAGTAGGATTTTAAATTCAAAGCCAATTTACACTATATAAATTCCAGCAGAAACAGCCTAGATCAAGGCTGAGATTTGCCAGGAGGGACTAGAGGGCAGGCAGTGTCCCTGAGGGTCTTGCTTCCAGTGACCTCTGTGGTGTATGTACAGTTTCCTGATGGCCTTGGCTTGTGCTTCAGCACCTGTCTCTACCCATATAAGGGGCATAGCTCTATGGGGGAAGATCCAAGTCACCTGTGTTTCTAAGACTGAGCGCCAAGGCACTGGAGGCTGAATGTCAAATAGATACAGGTAGCGTGACTACCTTTTCCCAGGGGAGTGAAGGTTTTTGCTAATGTGGCCATATTTCCTCACATTATGTCATCTGTGACCTCTGCCAGGATGTGTTTCTTCCTGTTTATATCTCATTGCTCATCTGTCCCCCTTGACTAACATGTATTTAAAAGCCTTCCACAGTCTTCATTACAATCAAGTCTAATTGTTCGGCAAGTCATCTTTCTTAAAGCCAATCAGCTCATTTGTGTTAAAATAGTTCTCAGAGAGTCATCTTATTCCACAGATTCCTGACTCCACAGCTCGTCACATCACTGCTCCCTTCAGGTAAGAACAAAATGTCTATTTCCTATTGATTGAAGGCGTCCTGAAAGATTCAGTGCCCCATAAATGCAGACAGCTGAGCATCGTATTTCTGCAGGAGGCCTATTTCTGAAATGGATGGAGGTAGTTCTGTGACAGCCAGCAGACTTGCTGGATGGCACACCGGGTTCATGCTGGGCCCGAACATATTTACAGCCGCCATGACTCAATGATTCACTACCAGATGGTTTGCCAGATCTTACGGGAAAGTGAACAAGGAGTATAGAAATTAATGAGTGGTACCCAGGGCCTATGGTTCCCATTGCGCTGCTCACACTGTGTGTAGAACCATAACATGGCACAGCTTGTGATGGCAAAATAGGAGGAGAGGAAGGCTTACATCCACAGAGCCAAAGTGAAAGCATCTCAATGGCCTCCACTCATTCACTGGACAGCTAATAAATACTTATTGACCATCTGCTACTTGGGGAGTTGTGCACTGACTTGTAGGGATGCAGCTACGGAATGAACAAGGAAGGTTATCTGACCTCATGGACCTCATGATCTCAGAGTTACAGTGGAGCTTTGAAAACCATCACAGCGTCTAGTCTACTGCCTCCCTGCTGAGGTCATGTTGATCTAGGTGTACCAAATGCCATGTTGCCAGTCATAGAAAAGTCTGTCCAGTAGACAGCCACCTACAGTGCACCCTGCTTGAGATTAAATGGCTATGCTGCTGGTCTGTATTTACTATATACATTTGTTATTAGTTTAGAGCAAACTCTTACTTATTAAAATAAGTTTATGGGCCTGAGAATTGACTCAGTAGGTAAAGGCACTTGCTGCCAGTCCCTGTGACCTGAGTTTGATCCCTGGAAACCACACGCTGGAAGAGAACCAACTCTAGAAAATTTGCTCTCTGGCCTCCAGATGCACACTCTGGCACATGCCCCACCCTCATAAATAAATAAAAATTTAAAGTTTACTGCACAGTGTATGTAGTATATTGTGTTATATCATCAGAAGACTTATTTCACGCTTACCAAGTTGTTTAAGTGTATCGTTTTCTGTTGTGATTGACTTAATCTTATTTTTTAAGTCCATACTGTTTCTGGGAACAGTGGGGGTCTTTGTGTGTGTTATACAACCTAGGTGTATGGAGATGTAAGTATACTTTGTGATATCTACATAAGGACATACAATCAGCCAGCGATGCAGTCTTCGTTTTCTTCCTGTAACAGTGCTAAAACACTGACCCAAAACAACCAGGGGAAGGAAGGGTTTATTCCAGCTTACATTTCCAGGTCACGATCTATGAGAGAAGTCAGAGAAGGGGCAAGGCAGGAATTGAAGCAGACAAGTCATGGAGAATGCTGCTTACTGGCTTGTTCCTCATGGCTAGCTTGGCTTGCTTTGTTATACATACAACCCAGAACAACCTTCCCAGGAGTGGCATTGCCTATGGTGGGCTGTCTCCTCTCACATCACTCACTAACCAAATGCTTCCCACAGGCCTGTCTGATGGAGGCATTTTCTCAGCAGAGGTTCCCTCTTCCCAGATGACTCCAGCTTGGATCAAGTTGACAGAAAAAAAAACCTAAGCACCACAGATGTGCCTCTCAGAACACATGGCCACTTCTTTCTACATGGGGGCCTCATTATTAGCCTGGATGCATGAAATTGTTCCACAAGTAAAAAGTCAATATTCTAGCCCATGGAATAGTAAATCTTTTTTGATAAACGGACATCTCCAACAGCCATGCCTTCATCTATTCCACCTCATATAATTTTAATGGCTAAATAAATGCTTCTGTAAAGCAAGCACCTAAATACTTTGGAGTGAATGGTTATCAGTTAAGAGAGGCTGGACACACTCTGTCCTAATCAGTTCAGAGTTCTCGGTTAGCAGGGCTATGCTTAAGGGTTTGAGTCTGTCTTAGAACAATGAGTGTCATTTATAAGATCTTTAAATATTAAAGTATCAAGGGAAACAAAACAGCTGGAAATCTCAGGACATTTCCTTGACTTCTTTGGGCTTCAGTCCCAAGGTTGTATAGTGCCTTGGGTTCAGTCCTCAACATCACACGAAATATACTCTAGTCTGACTTCCTTATTCCAGAAAATGCCTTTTTATTCTGTGTCTATGTCAAATTATCCTTTGATGACCCATGCACTATTTCCAATTGCAATTTATATTGTGTCTTTCTGTAAGAATGAGCATTATGCAATCTTTGCTTAGTTGTGTCTATATGTGTGTTCTTGAGGTATGGGGAGCATCTTATCAGGTACAGCTACACACCCCTTTATGCAAATGAGGATGTCTTCGCTGCTTCAGTGGGCTTTAAATGAGTCATATCCCCAGACTACCCCCCAAAGTGAGGGTAACATTTTATAATAATTGCTTTTCTCGCTGGAGTAATATATACACCCTGACATTTTTCACAGTGACGGAGTAACAAGGCACTTGATGGACAGAAGTTGAGACTGAATGTTTTAGAGGCCCATTAATAATTTTCATTGATAACATAAATTATAACACATAAATTGAGCTCTGTGGACTGGAGTTCACCTGTGGGATAGTCTTGTCGCCAATACTCTTCTGAAGGCCTGAACTCATAGATTCTCATTAGATGATAAGATGGTGACTTATGCAAATGAGGATAAAAAAGTTTTTCTTGTTCTCTAATACCCTGGTTCTATGACGCAAATAATGAGGGCTTATAAAATTGGTTTCCTTTCATGGCTGAGGCTAATCCATGCAAAAGGGTGACTTAGCTTCTCTATTGCTATGATAAACACCATGACAAAGGAAAGGATTCACTTGACTTCCATATCCTGATTACAGTCTGCTATTGAATGAAATCAATGCAGGGCCTCAACCAGGGGCAGAGGCAGGAACCATTGGAAAAAGCTGCTTCTTGGTTCATTCATCTTGTCCCACCCGGGACCACCTAACCAGAGGCACTGCTCCCAGTGGGATGGGCCTTCCCACACCAACCATTAATCAAGGAAATGCCCACACAGCCTTGCCCGTGGGCTCTTTGATGTGGGCAATCCCTCAGTAAATGTTCCCTCTTGCTGGATGATCCTATCTTGGTCAAGTTGACAAGAACGAACCAACACAAGGATGTGTGATATCATTTTATATTAGTGAATTCAAGGAAGAGATATGACCTCATGCAAGGCCCAGGTACAAGAGACCTCCAAGAAATGAAGAATCCAATATATCCTTGGCTGCACTCTGGAGGAACTAGGAGAACTTGAGGAAAGCTACACTCCCTTGCCTTCTCTGGGATTTCTGGGGTCATTAATGCCAGTGTGGTCTCAATGTTGGCAATTCTAAAAGTAAAATGTCATCATCAGGTGACTCCAGAAACATACCTTGGTTTAAAGAGAAGTGGGGAGTCAACTCCCACAGTTTCCTTCAGATCTTCTCAGGGGTACACAGTCTTCTGTTTGGCCCTAAAGCTGGAAGGGGATCCAAGTCAGATGAAATTTTCATTTTGGATTTTTTTCTCCTAGATGTTATATGCTGGGTGTTGTGTTGTCCTTTGTTGGGGGGATGCTATGGGAACTCCTTCAGCCAGTAGCCTTTAAGAAAGCAGCCCACTTTGGGCATGGTCTCATGTACTACAAATGCCGAAGAAAAGCATGCCCAGGCCTCTTGGCTGCTGGATTCATTTCCAGTTCCCAGCACATGCAGAGGACTGTGGATCACTTTCCTTTCTATGAGTTTATTCCCAGATAAATAAACCTTTGTTATATTCCATTCTGGGCTATTATGGAACTATTCTGTACGACAGCAGGGAGGGGTGTGATTTTATATGCAACACATTTTTTTCTGAGCCTTTTGAAGTTCCATGTTTTTTACATGGCTCCCTATACTTAGAAACTTGGGAGCCTTTCCTGAAGATTTGAACCCAACCTAGAATAAAAAGCAATATTAATTATTAGGATAAGTCACCAAGTAGAATATAGAAACAAGAACAGAGATCCTGGCCTGATTGGCCTCAATGAGAGTATGAGTTTTATATGTCTCTAGGTTCGGGATTTATTAATTCTATAGCAGGGTAAGAAAAGAGAAGCAATTGGGCATCATTCACTCGTTTATATTTTCATTCAACAGCCATCTGCTGTGTGTCTTCTCAGGCTTGGCAACATAATAGTGAGTAGATCACACAGTGTCTATCCTTAGTCTAAAAGGAGACAAAGAAGTAAGTGAATAGCTGGGCTTCACGTGAACCTGTGGAAAAGAGGGAGTGAGGGATGCTGTGAGAAACAAGGCTGGGACATCAAACTCCAGACTTAGTGGCCAGGCTAAGGAGGCGTGATATGGGGAATATCCAGATGTTGGGCTCTCAGAACTAACCTAGCTTGCAGGTTGCAGCTGCTGTGTCCCTTACAGACCACTGTGCAGAGAACAGAATAATCTATAGAAGGAAAGGGAGAAGAGGAGGTTAGAAAAGTTTGTGCCCCAGATTGTGGGAGACCTGGGAGGCCGCTGTTGGAAAACTGGCTTCTCCTCAAAGTGATATGGGGCTTAAAAAAAGGGGTATCGAGTGTCAGATGACATGAAGTGATTATATATATCCTTAGTCCTCAACTCTGCTACTGCTCTCCAGATAATGATACACAGACCCTCTAGGGGACTGTCATCTAGCTCAGCAATACTCCTGCTCAGTGATTCCTAGTGTGACAATCTTGGGCAACTTCTATGAAGTAGGGGTTCTCAAGAATCTGAAGACTTCATCTGTGACTTCAGCAATATTTAGTCCTTGTGAATGAGACTATGTTGATTTTTGTGCCCCACAGTTTTGGAAGTCAGCAAGTTTCAAGGTTAAGAAGTATGTTGGAGGAACTCGCAGAGAGTTGTTAGGGTGGTGGGGAGAACAAACTGGGTTTTATCCTCGGATGAAGCCTACTTACACTGTGAGTTATAACTGCCCTCCCTGACTTGCCTCATATGCCTGTTGGTGGGATTGGTGGGAGACAGCCAAGAAAAGGCCCTGGCTGGTGTGCACCCCCCGAGTTGAAGCACAGGCATTTATTTCCTATTCTCTGTCTTCTGAAGATTCCCATGTAGAGAGACAAGCTGATCCCAGACATAGAGACTCATAAGAGGGGAATTTTATTTAAAAGAAAAATAATTAGTCCCTGGAGAAATGGTTTTCTGTTCATAGATTTTTAAATACTCTGCTTTCCCCACTAACTATTCTTCGTAGGATTTACTCCCTTTAGTTTCATCTCAGCAGGTCTTGAGAAGGCCTGTGCTTGACAGTCTCTTATGTGGTTGCACACCCTACATCAGGCATGTCTGTGCACGGAAGTCTACTTCCTAATAGGTTTTGTAACACAAAGGCATTCTTCTCAATGCTAGCTGGTCCCAAAGAATGCCAATATTTAAGAGGAGAACTCTGCTCAGTCTGTGTCTCTTCCCTCCTCACATCTCCAAGCTCTCTACCCTTGATTATTCTTGGTCCCACATGGTGAAGACAGTGACATGGCCATAACTAATCGAAAATATGGGGAAGACCTGACATGGTACATATACTAATGATGACTTCACTTCTAAGAACATTTAGCATAACTATTAACAAAAGTGGGGAAACAGCACAGAAGCAAATGAGCAAAATTGCTAACAGTTCAAATGGCCCACAATAATCAATTGGTGAAAACCAAATGTAATGGGCTCATTGTAGTTGGCTTTCTTGTCGGACTTTCTTTGGACTGCCAGCTTCAAATAATGACACAGAGACCTATTATTAATTATGAAAGCTTGGCCTTTAGCTTAGACTTGCTCCCAACTAGCTCTTATAACTTAAATTAACCCATTTATATTGATCTACAGTCTACCACGTGGGTGGCTTGGTTACCTCTCCTCTGGACCATATGTCCAACTTCTTCAGAGTCTTGCTGGCATCTCCCACATGCATAGATTCATACTGAGTTACTCTCTCTACCCAGAAGTCTCCCTATTCTCTCCTGCCTCACTATTGGTCATTCAGCTCTTTATCAAACCAATCGGTGACACATCATCACACAAATATTCCACAACGGGCTATCTGTCACCAAAAAGTATTCACATCATAAAACTCTCATATCACAAAATCAAAGAAGCAAGACATGTGGTACCTGCCTGTTGATTTCAGGACACGTGAGGTTGAGTTAAGAGGATCTTAAGTGGGAGGCTAATCTTGGCTACTTACCCTGTTCTATCTAGACCCGCAGCAAACAAAACAGAGCATAATATATAAAAGAATATTAAAAACTACCTGTGTAAATTAGTACTTACCTTTAAAACTGAAAGCATTTATAAAGGATAACATGTTGTAGAAATAGCAACACCATTTATTTTTGATAGCACATTTGTGGCTAATTTTAATTCCCTGCAAATATTTTTCTGTATTTCCTCCAAATATTTCCTATTTTTCCAGACTAAACATGTGGTTAGGATGCCAAGTAAAAATGAATTATAAGAAACATGAATAAAAATGATGTTAGAAAAATCATAAAACGTTTTCCTATAGTATAATTTTCACAAGGAATTTTTTTGAGAAAAATAATTTTAGGAAGTCACCTAGCATTCCTGTTGGCTTTTCTTTGTGATGATATGTTGTGCTGGCAATAGAGTGTTGCTTATGACGTCATGCTAAAAATGACTAAACCAGCCGTAGTTAACCTTAGGAGCAGGCCTACAAGTTCAGTGGTGTTGTCTTTTCCAGTCACCAAGACTAAAACTTGTAAACACAGCTAATTTAATCCCTGCTATAAACTGGCAAGTTTATCGGACCCAGATTAAAGCTCCCCTTTCACTGCAAATTGGGGGTGGCAGTGGGATAAGAATAATTTTGTTAAAGCTATTGGAAAGACAAAGAAAAGGAGGTGAGGGGGGCATCTTAGGGCTACAGCACTGAGAGGATTTTAGGAATGATTAAGGAAGTCCTCGTGTGTTCTATAAACAGAACACCTCAAGATGTGCAGCCTATCCACACTCGGTCTTATTATTTTAAGTCTTTGAAGGTGTTTATGATTGTCTTTCCTGCATCTTTTTTCTTCCTCCTTCTTCAATACTGATAGCAAGCGTTGCTGTTTCTGAGCCATCACCTCTGTAAGTCTGAGCCCAGTCCCCAGTGTTCCACTTTGTGACTCTTTCACCACAAGAGAAAATAGACATGGGTATGTTTTTCTTTTTGGCATCACAAATAAGGAAACAAGCACGGAGAGCTAATTTTCCTGAGATAGTTCATGCTGCAAATTATGAAAATACCTTCATAACTGACCCTGAAAACATGTGTCCATATGTTTGGAGGCGCACACCAGTGACACTGACTGCTTTGTCCATGTCACCAAAGACTGAAAGGTGACATGATTTACTGCTGACCGTGGAGACAGCAGGAAAACACAAACCACTTGGTCCACACTCTAAGTAACTAAATTGTGACTTCTGTTGGAGCCTCAAACTATCAGGGTAGAAGGTTTGAAACGGTGCAGGCTTTGGGTGTTTACAAGCGTTAGAGGAGGGGAGTGTATGGGAAGCAAAAGAAAGAAGGGAATATGGGCTTGTGAGGACCTGGTTCAGGAAAAATCTTTGAGTGTATTGACAAGGGAGTATCAACACTTCAGAGGTGGCTGCCTGAAGGATTCAGGATGCCCCACCCCCACATCTAGGAGGTCCCATGAATGGCAAATCAGAGTGTCATATGACCCCAGGACAAGGAGAACAGAGACTGCGTGTGGTGTACTTGTAGGGAGGGAGGAAGAACAGAACAAAAGTGTTGTCTGGGATCCCGGTGTCACAGAGGGCCTCTTCCATAGCCTCTGTCTCAACACTCAGAACTCCATGAAGGAGCACTCCATGGAGGCTCATGGAGGAGCAGGGAAGAGTCTCCAGGGCGGCTGGTTAATGATTCAAGTCCTTATGTTTAATTCTTAGGTGACCTAGTGAGACCTTGTCCTTCGAACTTTTCAAGAGTATGACTTCATAGAGGGTGTTGTCTATATTTAATCTACCTTGCAATCTCCACAGAGACTGATGTGAGAACTTGCTCACAAATACTAGGTAAATGAGAGATGACTTTCCAGTAGTACACTTGAGAACCTACACGATTACCAGCCTACAATCACAGTAAGGCTTAATTCTCGCTGACTACTTTGCCTGGATTTGCCATGGTGGACCCCTCAATCCTCAGTTTGCCTCTTACTGAGTTACTTTCTTTTGGTCAATTTCCCAATGACTTTTTTGAAGTTGTAATATAATTATAACATTCTTCCTTTCCTTTCCTTTCCTTTCCTTTCCTTTCCTTTCCTTTCCTTTCCTCCAAAGCCTCCCATTTACTCCTCCCTCCCTGCTCTCTTTCAAATTCATGGTCTCATTTTCACTAATTGTGTGTGTGTGTGTGTGTGTGTGTGTGTGTTCATATGTATTCCTAAATATGACCTGTTTTATCCTTATGATGTCATTTGTGTGTTTTTAGGGCAGAACAACCAATTGGTGTGCCCTTCCCTAGGGAAGACCACTTCTGCTCTCAGTGTTACTCAGTAGCCTGTAGTTATTTGTGTATGGTTGAGGCCTCCTGGGTTTTTCTTCATCTTTTGGTCAACTTTTATAATCCAAACTCAAATCTAGTTATGAGAAAAATTTAGCAGGTTGCGTCATCTCTGTTTGCTGCAGAATGTCAGAAAAGATGACTGAACTGGACACTAATTGTGAGCATAATCTAGCTTGAAATGGATAACCTGCTGTTTTTGCATGTTGCTTGCTTTTATAGTTGGTGCTATTGGCCCTTCCTTAGCAGGGGCCAGAGTCTGGAGAACCCTCAGAAGCTTGAGGGCCACCTCTCGTGACATATGCTGCTGAAAACAGTGAAAATCCCTTCTTTAAACAAGGTGAGAAGTGAGGACTAATACCTGAGGTTGTAGTCCCGTGACCTCCACATGTATCACACCTGCTTGTCTAAACACGCACACACACAAACACACACACACAAACACACACACACACAAACACACACACAAACACACACACAAACACACACACAAACACACACACACAGAAACACACACACAAACACGCACACACACAAACACACACACACACAAACACACACACAAACACACACACAAACACACACACAAACGCACACACACAAACACACACAAATTATAAGACTCCAGTGATATATGGCCTTTAACTCATCTCACTTAGTTGGGACCTTCGGTGATCCTAGATTAAATGCTGTAAACTTGCTACATTTTTTACATCCCTCTTCCTTCTACAGGTGTACATGTGAATATGTGCATCTATGCTTACATGATGTATTTTTTAAATGAGAGCGCATCTTGTATTTCATTTCCTAGTTGACAACTTATGCTGCACACAGATTTTTGTGTCCAGTAGTCAAAGTTCTATCCTTAGTGGGAGGAGCACTGCTTGTCCTTTTTCTTTATAAGGATTGTAAAGGGTTGCCATGACAATTAGTCCTATATTAAAAGTATGAGTACAGTTTTACTTTTTTTAAAAAGTACCCAAAATTTTGATACAGATGTCAGTGAATTAATTGACAAAGAGGTGATATTAAGATCACGTGGTAAGTTCCAAACAGCTTAAGAACAGGGAGGTGGCTTCTCATTTTCCTTCTCTAGCTGCGGGTACAGTACACTTCGTGATCTGCATGTTCTAAAGATCACGAAAGTGAGGTCAGGCTTGGCAGGAAAATTGCTGGCTACAAGCTTTTAGGACAATTAAGAAACAACAGGATCATTTTGGCACAAGCTTCAACCAGTTGGCAGAAAAAGAAAAAAACCCTCTTCTGCTCCTTGGGCGACCAGTGATTCAGAGTAAAACGCGGACATTGCCTTCCATGTCTGCAGACCTCCTTCTTTCCGAAAGCCTGGGAGTCTTGTTGAATCATGGTTGATAATGGAGCATCTTCCCCGTTAGAGTAAGTTTGGCATCTATCGGGATTAACTTCAACACCCACAGAATGGATGCTTCCTTGTGTCCACAGTTAGAAGTCCCTGAAACCCTGCTTTAGTTTATACATAAAATTTGCTGCCCCTCCCCCTGAAAAACAACTTTTCTTATTTTGCCTTTCGTTGCTGTGACATCCTAATGGGCATTTTTGAAACATTAGAAATAGCTCACAAACCCCTGTTATTATCCATGCTGAAGTCCAAGGACTTGGAAGTCCAGTTAGGATATTATTAACTGTCCCCACTCACTTAAATTGTAAGCTGTCAACAAACATTGCTTTTCTTCCAGCTTTCATTTACAGTTTGTCCTGGAGCTTCATTGTTGACTATTTTGCTG
Organism: Microtus oregoni; assembly: GCF_018167655.1. Classification (NCBI taxonomy): domain Eukaryota; kingdom Metazoa; phylum Chordata; class Mammalia; order Rodentia; family Cricetidae; genus Microtus; species Microtus oregoni. Next base: position 24,770,195 of record NW_024543071.1, read on the forward strand.
CTACCAGGACCTAGCCAGGGCAGAGCCAGTAACTGCTTTCCCATTTGCCTCTAACAGCCTGAAGCAGAGACACTGAACTGCCAGCACCCCACATCCAAGGATGCTGCATCCACAGACCCAACCAGCCACCGATGGGGACATAAATTCGATCTGTACTGGACATAGACAGCCTTTTTTTTTTCTTGTTACTCTTGCCTCAACAATAGTGATTGTTTACATGGCTTCTGGTATTATAAATGCTAAATTATAATTTATAAATTCTAAAATGACTCAGCATACGCTGGAAGATGTGTGCAGATTATATATACAGCTATACCATTTATATAAGAGATTGACCATCCTAGGTGTTTGGGTCTGCTGGGGACTTTGGGGTCAACTGTCCTCTGTATTGTGCTGTAGAGTGCTTAGCAGCAGCGGTGCACTGGGTTCTGGGAGCTCTTCATGTGACATTCCCTTGCTGTCGTCTCCATACAGTGTCGGAGGGTAACTCAGAAGCTGCTGAGGCAGCAACAGCATGTGTTAAATGACGCTTTCAACATTGCCCAGACCGCAAAGGGAAATGAATCCCACGTCTTTTCTACTCAAGGCCATTGTCTTTTGTTGTCACGAAGAGGTCGGCAGCTGTTTGTGCAGCCGAGGGAGGAAACCATCTCCTGCTGTTCCCTGTGTCGTGACAGAAAAAAAAAGGGAAAAGATAATGCAATTTTAGCTCCTCTGCCCTCCCCATGTTTGGTTAGGTAACAGCAGGGCTTCTGAGCCAGGCTGCCTGGCAGACCACTCACAAGCCTGTGCCATGAGCAAGCTTCCTGAACCTTAAGCCTTGGTATCTATACAAGGGGATGACAATTGTCCTTGATTGCAGGACTTCTGAGTCATCGAAAGCACTATAGATAGAGGGCTTACAGACAGTAAGTTCTCTGTGCATTTAGCTATTGAGAAAATTCAAATGCAACCATTTGAGTGGGCTTCTGTTGAACACCGACTATCTGTTCACCCTGCTGAACACTACTGTCTGTTCACCAAGAGAAAGGTCTCCAACAGTAGTTTACCAGAAACCCTGAGTCTTCCCTTGGATCCTCAAGGAGATTGGGACTTTGTCATACTTAATGAGACCGTAGTGGTCTTCAGTATTAGAGGTGAGGGCGCTGAGGTAGGACCCAGGTCACAGGCTGGTGGTATTTTTCCCTGTGAGCTGTGCCTATCTTAAAAACCTAAGGATTCTGGGGATCAGTTAGGAAGTAAGGTAGAGGGACCATTAGTCCCTGCCTCCTGCTTTTAGAAGCCTTTTAAATTACACTTTTATAACCAACCCTTGGGTGAACATACATCTTAAATAATGAATCAAAATAGTAGGGCTTTGTTTCTAGTTACATTCTAATTTCATGGATTTCCTAGCAAACCTAAAGGCTTCTGGTGGTTTACAGCCAAGGGGTTTCCTCCCTCTTCTCCTTTGATTCTAAAACAGCAAGTTGACTCCTCTTCTTCCCGGAAGCCTTTCTAAGTCATTACAAAGAGCATCCCTGATGCTCCCCTAGCGACCTTTCCTGGAGCTTTTCTTTCTTCTTCCTGGGGACCAGTCCTGACATCATTCTCCAGGAACACAAAGGACTCCCCGAGATTGATTTATCCTGCGGAGACTCTGCAAACTGTCTCTTCTCTACTGACTGTATCTTAATTCAAATATTCACCCTGGGGGACACACGATGCCTCCCTTTTACTACTTTTCCTTGAGGTTGGCTTTTGAAAAGTCAGCTATTTTAGCGACTGCTTGGAAAACTTTATTATCCCCATTCACAAATGTGGTTTTGTATCTTCTAGCCAATCATATCTTTCGTTACTTCTGCTCCTTTTTTATTCAAATCAGCCAGCATCTGTTCCAGGATTCAGTGCCAAGGCACCGCCCGGCTTAGAGGAATGAATCTTTGATCTTTTTCTTTTGCCTCATCTTGGTACCAGCGCACTAGTTACTGCCCAAAATCCCTCCACATTCTCACGCCTCTCTTTGCAGATTCACTTGGGATTAAAAAAAAAAAAGAAAGAGAAAAAGAAAAGAAAAATATAAATGGAAAGGTAGGAAGTTTATTCATATAGATGCCAAATGAAGACAACACACATTATGTGATTGTGTTTTGTGTGGGTGTGGTTAGTGGACAGAGATGAGGCCAATTTAGTTCTGGCTTTGGCTCCTTCCCTGTGCTGGGTCCTTTTTTTCCATTCAGGTAGCTTTTTCATGCCCTGAGCAAAGTGGTGGGAGCCACTTGTGTAGACTAAACAGAGTGAAGTTAGCACCCACAGAAGGGGGGCTTGGGAGGGTTACTTACCAGCACCCCTGTAATGTTTGCAGGGACCTCCGGGTGCACATAGGTTCTCTTCTAAATGGAGCACACAAGGGCTTTTACAGTTTGTCACTGACTGAAGTAGAGTTATTGTCATTTGGTTATGAAGATATTTTACTGATGTCTGGCGCATGGTGGGTCTTCTGAATTCTAAATGCCCGTTTCAGACATCTGTCAAGTGAGAACTGTATGATATGTTTGAGGGACTCAAGAGCAGTTCTTAAAGTGTTGAAAGAATTTTTCAGTCATTCGGTCATTCAGTCAATGAGCACCGCCCCTGTGTCTGGTACTGACTATGTGTGGCCCAACGGTACAGCCTCAGGAAAACAGACACAGGTCTTCCCCAGGCATCAGAGCCCACCTAATGGCTTTCGTGACAGCAATAACTTGCTAATAGATATAAAGCTACTCACCTGTTTAGAAGTTGTGGGAAAGCTACAGACCACTGAGAGAGGAAAGATTTAAGACTCTGTGATTCTCGTGGACACTTCCTTGTAGGGATAAGTCCCACCCCTAAGGGGGCGTGTTCGCCTCGGGCTAATGTTTGCCTATAAATTTGGCGAGTGTGCTCCCAGCCACTGCTTCTGCTTTCCTGGTCTCCCTGGGAACGGTGGTTTTGTAAGTTTATTTCTCCATTAAAGCTGTATATATATTTTTACAATCTGTCTGCATTCACTTACGCCGTTACATTTTGGCGCCCAACGTGGGGCTATTTTGCCTCCCAACTCAAGTGGGTAGCCCATTAGCTAACACAGCACCCTCCTGGGTGCTGTTTTTTAGTTCGTGACTCGGGCCCCAGTGCCGAGTCCAAGACACACTGGGCCACACAGGCCCATTCTGCCTGCCTTGGCTAAGTTTGCAGTGGAACCCCACTGCCTGAATTAGCAGAAGCTCAAGTACCTGCGGTTTTGCAACAAAAGCTGCCACAGCGGCAGATTTGGTCTGATACAAAGTGACTTGGCCGGGTGGTGGTGGCGCACGCCTTTGATACCAGCACTTGGGAGGCAGAGGCAGGCGGATCTCTGTGAGTTCGAGGCCAGCCTGGTATACAAGAGCTAGTTCTAGGACAGGCTCCAAAAACACAGAGACCACCACTGGCAGGAACCGATCATTGCAGGTAAAAAAATTTTTCTTTTATAAATAAAATGTCTGAACACGTTAGTATTAAAGAATTTAACAGTTTTTTTAATTGTATCATGTGGGAGATTTTACAAGAAGTGTCTATCACCCCACATCTATGGATCCTTCTGGGATTCGTAGTTTTCATTGGCACTAAATGGTTTGATAATAGAAATATGATAAAGTCTTTACGAGACGAATCCAGGATTCTTAAGGCAGAGATTGAACACTTAAAAACAATTGAGAATGACAACAATCTTCTCAAGAATCAGTTTGAAGTTCTCCAGGCTGATGTTAAGGAGAAATTCATTACTATGGAAGAGGGAACAGCTGATCTGGATCGTAAGCTTCAGTCCCTTTCTGTAGGAACTGAAACATTAGTGGCTGATATTAAGGAGAAATTCATTACTATGGAAGAGGGAACAGCTGATTTGGATTGTAAGCTTCAGTCCCTTTCTGTAGGAAATGAAACATTAAATGAGAGAATCAAAACTGCTGAATGTGGCAATCGGATTTTGTCTAAAGCTATGACAGATTGACAGAAAGATTGTCAATACAAGAAGGCACAGTTTATGCCATAAAAATTATGTCCAAAGATGAGATGTTATCTCTAACGGACAAACTTCATACTTTAGAATCCTCAATGAAGGCTTTGGAACATAATTCTGGACAGGAGATTCAGACATTGCAGACGGCAATGGTGAATAGAATTGAAAAGATTGAGGAATTTCTAAATTCTGATGAAGAAGAGCAAAGGGTAGAAAGGCAAATTTTAACTACATCTGTGGGTAAATCTCTCCGGGACAATTTCCACAAAGCTCTACCTACAGCTCTACCTGCCTTTCCAGTAATAACAACAGAGAAGGTGATTGGTTCCAGAAACCCTAGGGTCATCAAGGAGGATACATGGGAGCCTGTCCGTATGAATGATCTCAAGGAAATAAAACAGGCTGTCATGACTTTTGGGATGCAAGCCTCTTTTGTTAAAGAGATGATAAGATCTTGGGCTACAACAAGCAGAGCAACCCCCTCGGACTGGCTCCAGCTGAGCTCTGCCGTACTTGAGAGTGGACCGCAATTGAAATGGAAATGCTTATTCAGGCAAAAGGCTAGACTTTTAGAACAGCAGGAAAAAGTGAAGGGAATTGACATTTCCCTAGATAAAATTCTAGGTGAAGGGCTCTTTTCAGACCCTCAGGAACAAGCTAATTTGGATGAAAACACACTCTCCATGTGTACTACAGCAGCCTTAAGGGCTTGGGACAGGGTACAAGACCCAGGACAGAGAATGGAATCATTTGTCAGAGTTAAACAGGGTCAGAGAGAACCCTTTAGTGACTTTTTACAAAGATTAACTAAGGCTGTACAAATAGGGATATCTGACCCAGAAGCAAGATGTATAATGATTGAGTCTTTGGCTTATGAAAATGCAAATGTGGAATGCAAAAGGATTTTGGGGCCTTTAAAGCTCAGATCAGCACCCTTGGAAGAATGGGTCTTGCATACACTCAATGTTGATACATTTGATTATGGCACTGAAGCATGGGTAGAATAAGCAATTTCCAATGGTAAAAGGAGACACCAGAATACCAAATGTTTTAATTGTGGCAAAATGGGTCATATGAAAAGGAATTGTAGACAACGGATTTTCAGAAATAATAATAATAAAAATAATGCATCTTTCAGAAATAATAATAATAATGCATCTTCTAGAAATAACAGAAATAGGAGGACTCAGCCTTCAGGTTTATGTAGAAGATGTGGAAAAGGCAGACATTGGACAAATGAATGCAGGTCTACAAGAGATAGACAAGGCAACCCGATACAGTCGGGAAACGTGAGGGGGGCGGGCTCACAGGCCTCCATGGCAAACATGGTTCAGTCATTTCCAGTTTCTGCAGAGAACGTGCCTCATCAGGACAATTAGGAAGCCCCATGCCTACTGTTACAAGCAATAATGATCAGAAAGATAAGTTACGTGTGTTTTGGCAAACTTCTATAAATGATCAAAGACCTAAACTGAGAGTGTGTGTAAATGGCATTTTTATTACTGGCCTGCTGGACACAGGTGCTGATGTAAGTATCATTACCCCAGAATCTTGGCATCCGTATTGGCCTCTTCAGAATGTAAGTGTTCAGCTCCTGGGAATTGGAACCCTATCTCGAGTAAGGCAGAGCACGAGATGGGTTGAATGTATAGGGCTAGAGGGACAAATAGGAAAATTAAAGCCATATGTAGCCAATATCGCAATGAATTTATGGGGTCGTGACCTATTACAACAATGGAATACCGAAATTAATATTCCTGCTACTTCTAGAGCCTATATTTCTGAGAATAATATTAAAAGATATTAAAACGGAGAAAACCGGCCATTCAGGCTGTACAAGAACAAGCAATTGATGTCCCTTAAGAGATACCAACAGCCTTACCTCTAAAATGGTTGACTGAGAAACCAATATGGACAAAGCAATGGCCTTTAGCTGAGGAAAAGTTACAGGCTTTAGAACAGCTGGTACAAGAACAATTAGATGCTGGACATATAGAAGAATCTACCAGCCCTTGGAATTCTCCTGTATTTGTGGTTAAGAAAAAAATCAGGTAAATGGAGAATGGTGACAGATCTCAGGGCCATCAACAAGGTTATTCAACCTATGGGCCCTCTGCAATCTGGAATTCCTTTGCCCTCTTTATTACCAAAAGGATGGCCTCTCATAGCTATTGATTGAAAGGATTGTTTTTTCACTATACCTTTGCAAAAAGAAGATAGAGAAAAATTTGCCTTCACAGTGCCTACTTATAACAATTCTCAACCTTTGAGGAGGTACCACTGGACCGTCCTCCCCCGGGGTATATTAAATATCCTCTCCCTCTGCCAATATTTTGTGAACCAACCATTGCAAATAATACGCAAGAAATTTGCCAAATCTATAGTATACCATTACATGGACGACATTTTGTTATCTGATTCAAACATGGATACCTTGAACAGACTGTTTGAAGAAATAAAGATACTTTTACCTAAATGGGGATTGCAAATCGCTCCTGAAAAGATTCAGAAGGGAGATTCTGTTAATTATTTAGGCTATAAAATAGGTTTGCAAAAAATTAAGACACAAAAAGCACAAATTAGGAGAGATCGCCTATGGACTCTTAATGACTTTCAAAGACTGTTAGGAGACATTTCCAGTCTACAACCAGCTATTGGAATAACACCTGATCTAATAATTCATTTGAACAAAACCTTGGATGGTGATAAAGGTTTAAACAGTCCCAGAGAATTACTAGCTGAAGCAGAAAAGGAACTGACAATGATTGAGGAAAAATTACAACAGGCACATGTGGACAGGGTGAATCCAGAGCTCAATTGTATTCTTGTCATACTACCATCAAAAATTTCTCCTACAGAAATTTTAATGCAGAGAGATGATATTATTTTGGAATGGATCTTTTTACCACATAAACCAAGCAAGAAACTGAAAACTTATGTGGAAAAAGTCTCTGAGTTAATTATAAAAGGCAAGCTGAGACTTTGTCAACTATCAGGCATAGACCCAGCAGAAATTATAGTGCCTTTCACTGCTGATGAACTAAAGAAATTATGGGAAGATAATGAACCATGGCAAAGAGCTTGTGCTAATTTTTTGGGAGACATTAATAACAACTATCTAAAAAGCAAGAGGCTTAACTTCATAAAGAGAACTTCTTGGATCCTTCCTCGAATTGTCCGTGATGCTCCAATAACTGGAGCCCGTACATTCTGTACTGATCTATACTGATGCCAATAAATCAGGGAAGGCAGGTTACAAATCAGAAGACTTGGGTAAGGTGGAACAAAGTCCGTATAATTCTGTCCAGAAGGCGGAATTATATGCCATTCTTATGGTGCTAAGGGATTTTAAAGAACCTATTAATATAGTTACAGATTCACAATATGCAGAAAGAGTTATTTTACATATTGAAACTGCTGAATTTATACCTGATGATACTGAATTAACCTCATTGTTTCTCCAGGTTCAAGATTTGATCAGGAACAGGCTTTGCCCTATGTACATAACACACATCCGATCCCATACGGGTCTGCCAGGTCCTCTAGCACAAGGTAATGCAGAAATTGATCAATTATTGATTGGTAGTGTGCTACAAGCCTCTGAATTTCATAAAAAACATCATGTTAATAGCAAAGGTTTGAAGAAAGAGTTTTCAATTACATGGCAACAAGTTAAGGAGATTGTAAAGAAATGCCCTACTTGCTCTTTCTATAACCAAACGCCACTGCCTGCAGGGGCTAATCCAAAGGGCACCCAAAGGAATGAAATCTGGCAGATGGATGTGTTCTACTTTGCAGAATTTGGCAAATTAAAATATGTTCATCACACCATTGACACTTATTCAGGCTTTCAGTGGGCAACTGCTTTAAGTTCAGAAAAAGCTGATTCAGTAATCACTTATTTATTAGAAGTCATGGCTATCATGGGTATACCTACACAAATAAAGATGGATAATGGTCCTGCTTATGTCTCTAGGAAAATGAAACGGTTTTTTGATTATTACAATATCAAGCATGTTACAGGTATACCATACAATCCTACAGGTCAAGCAGTCATAGAAAGATCAAATCGAACTATAAAGGATATGTTGAACAAACAGAAAGGGGTGGAAAACACCCCCAGAAATAGGTTACATAATGCTTTGTTAACCTTGAATTTTCTCAACGCTAATTAGAAGGGAGCAACGGCTGCAGAATGACATTGGGTAATGGAAAAGTCTACTGAACTAAATCAACCAGTTTGTTTCAAGGATGTGCTGCCCTCACAATGGAAGCCAGGAGATGTGCTACGTTGGGGAAGGGGTTTTGCTCTTATCTCCACAGGTGAGGAAAAATTGTGGATACCGTCAAAATTAATAAAGGTTCGGTTTGAAGAAGAGAAGCCACTTGGAAAAGATAAATAACAATTCTTTCATAAGTATGGCGAGCATACTGATGGTAAGAAATACAGATAGGTTGGAGGCAGGGTTCTTATCTCCACAGGAAAATACTTATCTTCAAAGAAATTGAAGGACCCTGGATATTTAATTACTGATGGTTGGACACATTTTGTAAGTATTAATATTTATATATATGTCTTATTAAACATTTCTTTATAAATATATAGAGCTGGTTTTGAAGTTGGACTCTGGCTCAGTCCCTCTCCAATTCCAAGCCTGTTAGTAAGAGAAAAACCCAGAGTTTCCAGAGTTTCTGTCTCATGTCAAGAGCCATGATATGGGACAGAAAGAAATATGAGTTTAGAAAACATCTTTGCTTTTCTTCATATCTATCATACTTTTCATTGAATATATCTATCATGCCTTTCATTGAATATATATGTATGTCTATATATGTCTATATGACTAATGTTTAAGTTTTTCACAATGAACAATGAGTTTTTCCTGAAGTGACATTTGAAGTTTCCAGGAAGAAGATGGGGCCCCACAACAACAACTCTACCTGGTTGATATGACGTCATGATACTGATAGTGCTACTACAAGACCTGTTTTGGATACCAGCTGCACAAGACGATCCCAACTTGGTTAGCTGAAATGGTGCACATCTTGTACAACATTCTGGCCAGACCTCCACAAAATACTGAGAGACTATTTGCAATTTTAAAAGACATTGATCTTGAAATTTAACCATCATTTTACTTTCACAGGATCTCCCAGAAAGAACGTCGCCCCCATGACAGCTGGAAGTAATTCTAGAGGACGACGTCCCCTCTCCCAGTAAAGTTTACCCCTGGGTTTAGGGACATCATTTAGGGGTTGGGAGGTTGGGGGAGGAATTTTATAAGCTCAGGGATCATTTTGAAAAAAAAAGAGGGAATGATGGGATAATAGATTTATAATTGTGAGTTACTGCTTTTAGACAAATATATTGGTATCAATTCTTGTATATTGATACAAAGTTAAATTATATTGACTATTGTATGTATGCATGTTTCTATCTCTGTTTAAAACATTTTTTATGTATTGACATATATTGTATTGATAAATATATATTGCATATATTTACCATATTGCATTGTACATTTCTACCTCTGATTAAGATACTTATATAATGTTTGTGTATTGATATATATTTGCCATATTGCAATGTATATTTGTACAGTGTTTATATTTGGAGGTCATTTTCCTCATTTGTTACACAGTTGTTTATTGTCTTAGTCTTTAAGTTAGATAGATATTGAGAATTATATAGATAAATAGTCATCTAGTTTGTCATTTATAATCAGACTAATCAGGTTCTCTAGATATATAGAGATTATACTCAGTTTAGATAGATAATCTTCAACCTCTTCAAAGAGCTGTAGAAAATGGCCTTTAATCTAACTCAGAGTTTCGTGATAGTGAGACACAATTGCTCCTGGCAATACTGCTCTATTCCCGAGAGAATGTTGAGCGCCAAAGACACTCCACCTAGAGCCTTTCTTTTTGGCAGAACTGGCCTTTGGGCAAAGAAATGCCCATACCTCAACCACTGACAGAGATACAGAGCGTACATCAATGAATAAAACAGGACTGTCATATCCTGCCAAGACAGGGTAAGATAGTTTTGAAAAGTTCCTTGCCTTTAATAATGGTATGTCAGTTATGTTAGGCCTTAGCCCAAGTTGGTTGACTCAACATTGCAAACGAGACTTTGGGTGATTGCCCAGGTAGTCAGTTGTCTCTGTCAATTGTTGCACATTTTGGATATATCTCGTTTGTTAAGTAATATTTTCCCATCTCAGATCTTTGACGGAGTTGAAGATTATATAATTGTAGTTACTCTCTACATTATTTAGACTCCTTGAGATAGAATGTTTAACAAAACTTTTGTTCTCAATATTGTTTGTTATATTTATTATTTGTTATTATTGTATATAGTTGTATTTGGTTTAGTTCTGTCTTATTTAGACAAAAAGGGGAGATGTAGGGATAAGTCCCGCCCCTTGGGGGGCGTGTTCACCTCGGGCTAATGTTTGCCTATAAATTTGGCGAGCGTGCTCCTAGCTGCTGCTTCTGCTTTCCTGGTCTCCGCGGGAACAGTGGTTCTGTAAGTCTATTTCTCCATTAAAGCTGTATATATATTTTTACAGTTTGTCTGCATTCACTTACGCCGTTACACTTCCTCTCCCACGTACTTCCCCCAAGCGCTTGGCCCTTTAACCCATAGGAACCCCACAGGATGGCCTATTTAGAGGCCCTTTTGAACTTTCTACAGCCATTAGGGTGTGCAAGAAATGTCCAATGTTCTTTTTCTTAATGCAACTTAATTCATTTCCTACCATGACATTTCAGTTATTTGCAGAAAACTATTCTTTCTTGCCTTTTCCCCCTTTAAATACGGATGACTCTAGTGGCTGGAGATGTGCCCTCGTGGTTAAGAGCACACATGACTCTTACAGAGGACAGAATTTAGTTCCCGTTACTTACATCAAGAGGCTCACAACCACCTGCACTTCCAGCTCCAGGGGAGTTGACACCTTACTCTAGCCCCCATGGTCTAACCCTCACCCTCTCTGTAACCCTGCATTCGCATGTACATCCCACATACACAGGTAATTAAAAATAAATGTCTTTAAAAATACAGTTAACTGTGCTTTCTCTATTGTGATTCTTCGCCCCTTGGTAGCATCTATGTGGGCAGCCTACATGGAGTTTTGACAAGGGCTACCTGTCCTGAGATGTGTCCTGCCTCTGGTCACTGACAGTCCAGAGTGCTATGATTCTGCCTGTCCGTGCTGCTTTCTGTTGTAAAGTCCCTCCTTTGTTCCTTCTCACGGATACCTGGGCCTCCCAGCGTGGCAATATCCTTGAACTCACCAGATGTGTGGGAACCCCTCTGTGTTTTCTTAAAGTCCTCTGAAACAGACAGAGTACCAGTCTACACTTCCCTGACCCATCATCCCAAGGCCTGGGTCAGGGACCAGAGCCATCAGACACCACCCTTGTGCTTCCTGATGCCTACCAGCTTCTCAAGCTTGGAATTGCCCATGAACCAGCTGTCATTTCGTCATAGTGGCATCTTGTCTCTGGAGTTAGAAGAACAGGATGTTTCTTCGGGGGCTGTGTTCTGAGAAACTGGGAGCTAGCTGGCTTCTGGTCCATTGACCTTGCAAAAAGGAGACAGTTTGACATTTTCAGTCCTATGCAGGCTCCAGGCAGCTCCAGTTCAACCTATTGGTGCTGTTGTATTTAGCAACCTCAGGCTCTGGCTAGACCAGATGGGGAAAACAGCCCCGGAAAAACCAAAACATGAAAACCCCAGACAGAGAAAGCCATTACCCACACCCCTGAAATCTAAGTCCACTGAACATATTGAAGGACTTGCCAGGAAAACACAATTTTCAGTTTTCTCTGTGGTTCAATTTATCTTCCCTGCTCAGTAGTCAGTTTGAATTAGATCCAGAAGCAGATACAATTCAACCCTTCCTCTTTGAAGGCAACAGCCCCCACCTTCCTGTCGGTGGCCTCATCATCCTGTCCCAGGTACTGGTGTTTCCCATGTTAGGAACTGCTGCAGCTACCTTTATTCTGAGGCATCTGAGCCGGGCGTTGCTTGTTTCTCGTCTCCAATCCATGAATCATTGCATCTTTCCTGCTGTGCCTCACCAGACACGAGGAGCAGCTACTCGGGGCTGCATTTTACTTCATTGAGGTTGCCTTGGAAAGAGGGCAATTTGGCTGCCGCTCCTCAGTTACCTTGGCCTGAGCTCTGCCTCATCTTTCGCAGCAACCTTTCAAGTTTGGCTTTCGGAAAGATATATGATGGAATAAAGTGTAAGGAAGGACATAGCTGTACAGACAGCCGAGTGGCCAAGTGCACCTTTGTGCTGAGGATGCACTTAGAATAGGCACCAGAAGACCTACGCACAAGTATGTGTGAAATAAAACACACAGAGCATTTCCTGTGCTTCTGTTGGCAAGAATTATGGTGTCTAGCCCCCCCCCCCCCCCAAGATAGGAATGGGATGAAAGAGGGAGTCCAAATATATATTCACCTCCAAAAGGTAAAGTAGAACCTGGTTGCTAGTTTTCATATGGAAATGACCTGTCTCTCCACACTGATTGTCCAAATGAGGACAGGTGTCTAATGGCGGAGCTTTTCGAGATAGTGTAAGGGAAATCTTTAGACTCCCGCAGGCAGCCAGTGTTTAATTAAAGTCTCTAATGTGCCTCCTCCAAGAGGTTCAGCATGATTCTCTTTCTCTTAAGTGGAAGCTAGACTTAGTAATTTATTTCTAATAAATAGAATATAGCAGAGGTATAGGCCAGTTAGTCCTAACATTCACGGAGCTGCGTGTCGGATCTGTAACATCCAGTGGTGTACACATGTGATCTCAGCACTTAGGAGGTGGAGACAGGACATCAGAAGTGTGTCATCTTTGACCAAGCTCAAGCCCCCCACTCCCTTTCAGCTAGAATATAGATAAAGCACACAGGACAAGGTATCACTTAAAAGATAAGGGCTTAATGGACCAATGGCTTCCTGTCTGTCCTCAATTGCTCACTCTCTAAGAAGCCAGTGTCATATCATAGAACTCATAGGCATTGCTGTGACAGAGCCCATGTGTGAAGACCTGGGGCCTCCATCCACTAGCAGTATGGATGGGTGATGTTCAGTGAAGACCACTCCACACAATCCTTTGGATGCCATGATCCCTCCTTATGAGTAGCCTTGAGAGGGAGCCACTAAGCTAAGTTGCTTACATATCCCTGACCCTCAGGAGCTTCAAAAAAAGTTGTTGTTTTAAGATACTTACTTATAGAGTGATTTTCTAGGCAGCAATAAACAAAAAATTCTCTTTGGAGAATACATCATGTGTAGTGTAAGTTTTATTTTACATGCCACTTATGATGTCCACTTTTATGTTTAATGGTTATTAATACGTTTCTATCCCAACAGCTAATAAATATTCATAATGAGTGGGGATCGTAAGTGACCACATCAGTGTACGCCTGAGCTACTCGAATGTGAGCAGACATGTTCTTATACACTTAAGAGGGCATATTCTAGGGGTTTCCCATATGGGTACCTTGAGTGGATAAAGAGGAAGTGAAGCCCAGTTTTACTAATCTCAGTTCCTTGTAGAAGCCACATTAAGATGACATTGTAACCGCTTTAAAAGATATAAACAAATTCTGACTATGGAGACCCGAAGTCTCAGGCACCAAACCTGGAATCTTATATGCTTATCACCAGCATATGGCTTGGTAAACAGCTTCAGAGGCAGTGACAGCTAATAGCTGTCAATCACCAGATACCTGGGCAAAGACAGCTACTTTTGCCCCAAATGTCTAGTAACTCCCAATCCAGTGATCCCAGCTTAAGTCTTCTAATATGAAGCCTCAAATGTTAGAGACAAATATCCCACTAGATCCTGTCTAAACTCTTGGCCCACAGCATCTATGACCATGATACCATATTTGTTCAATGCTACTAGAATTTGGATAGTTATCACAATGAGTCTGCAATTGGAACAGACCTGTAAAAACAATCTTGTTCACATTTCTGATTAGGTGGAAACGATTTTGTTAAGGAATAAGGACTAACTAACCAACTGAGTTTAAACTCTGACCTTAAAATCCCCAACTTCAGTTAAGGGTGGCAAAACGAGGGACCAGGAGACACTGTGGTCTTTGATCTGCTGTTTCAATGTTATAAATTTTATATCTTTTGAAGAGATCATTGAATGAATAACTCATCAGGCTCATTGAGTAACTTAGAGATAAATGAATAAATGCATATTTTATCCTTGAACATTCCCAAGATAGATATTAAAAATATTTATGTGTATGGATGTTTTGTCTGCCTGTCTGTTTGTGCACCATGTGCATGCAGTACCCATGGAGGCCAATAGAGGGCATCATATTTCCCAGAACTGGACTTACAGATGGTTGTTAGCCAGCATGTAGGTGATGGGACTCCAACCAGGGTCTTCTCCAAGAGCAGCCAGTGCTCATAACCAACCAGAGCTTCCACCCTTGGCTGTCAATGCACTTTTTAAACAAATTCATAATTTTGAAAAAAGAAAAAAATCAGAGAAACACAGCAAACAATGACATAGCTAAATATTTACTTGACCACCTACAATTAAACCAAAGTTAATATTCTGGATGTTTTTGCCTTTATAAATTAAGGAATAAGGCATAGAATTCATTTAGAGCTTCTACCTTCTACTCAGTTCCAAGTTGTCCTGTATCAGGAGTGGGGTGAGAGTGGTAACCAACATCCCGATGTTAATATTTCTCCCTGGCCCTTGCCTTTTCATTGTTTTTAGAATAAATAACGCCGTAAGTTAGCTTGTAATTGCATTTATTAAAAGATTATCTTACTGATGTTGTCATAAATAAGTAATTCGATTTGATTAAGATGGAGTAGACAAATGTTTGCTCTGGATGCCTAATGGATCATCACTCCTAGGATGCATACTCTCCATCTGGTGGTAAAAAGGAGTGCACCCATAGGTGGGCTTGTGTCTTACTTACGGGACTGGTCCTGCAGAAAGTCACTTCACGGACAGGACCCCGGTCTCCTAGGAGACACAGATGATCAGCAACATTGAGTCACCCCCAGGATGCTCCGGCCCACAGGATGTTTATCTTGTCCTCAGAAACTGTATGAAGGACATACATGGAAGCCCAGAAAAGATAGCACACCTGTCTGGGTTACACAGGTAGTGATTAGCAGAGCAGTAGAGCAGTAGTTGGAACCCTCATCTTCCTGGCGTTAAAGCTCTTCGTCTCTAAACAGCACAGATCCATAGTTCTTGAAAGCATTTTCTGTAAAGACCACATATCCAGGAGAATGTGAGCAAACTATGCTTGATGAAGAGAGAGAGAGAGAGAGAGAGAGAGAGAGAGAGAGAGAGAGAGAACATAATGTTGAGTGGGGAGGGGAGGAGAGGAGTGACAGGTCTGGGAGGAGGATAGGGAGGGGGTAAATATTATTCTGGTGGAAGCTTCACTGCAGCCCCTGGCATCCATACACCCAAAGAGTCTGGAATGTTTGGGTGAAAGCTCCACCCTAAGCCTCCTCCCAATCTCTCTCCAAACCCTGCTGGATCTCAGAAAGCCCGCCAAATGATGACCCTTTCTTCAGATATGCTCAAGACCACTCCCACAGGACATTTAAACCATCTCCCTCCCACCCACCAGAAAAGAGACGTGTGAATTTCCGGTCTTCCTTTCCCATCTCCTCTCTGGGGGCTGGGAATCATCATCTGGGAACATTTGTATCCATTAAACTTGGGCTTTTTCTAGTTCTGTTTGATTTAGTCTGATTTGGATTGCTGCATCGGCAGACAGGCTTATCGAGGTGCAGAAACTTTTCAAATATGATCAAAATACATTGTTTGAAATTCTCAAAGAACAAATAAAAAATGAAATATAAAGAAAATATACCGACTTCTTATGAAGCAAAATGTAAACTTCGATGAGCTGCAAAGATTAAAGAGTGTTCAGATGAATTGAATTTGTTTCTTGGATTGCTTTACAGCTTCGATCCCAGAAACTTCCACATTTGAGGGGTCCTGTGATCCCTGGAGAACCAAAGGAAGCTTGTTTGGGAATGGTGTTCTAGCATAGAGCAGAAAAGAGCCCTGAGAGACAAATGTGGCACTAAAAAATGCACCGGCAGCCATGGTACAAAAAAATGTTCACGTCTGGGTCTTCTGGGCTCCATCTGATCAGACCAGACACTGAAGCAAGCACTCAGCTTAGCCATGGCTATGCCAACCCTTTTCTTCATGAGACATGCATCCTAGAAAGAAAAGCACCCAGATGAAGGCAAGCACTTAATAAAGCAGCCGCTGCATCTGCCTTTAAGGTATCCCAAACCTGTTCTTTCGTGCTCCTGCGCTTATTAGTCTCCCAAATTAGAAACCTTAGTGTCGCCATCCACTTACTTTCTGTGTTGGACTAGAATCCCATCTTGATTTCCACTGCTTGTCTTATTGGTCCCCTGATCTTAGTTTGAGGGAGGAAGAAGTAGGCGTCTTTGCCATAAAAAAAGCCCAGAAGGCATGAGCCCATTGGGAAGGTGGCTTTCTAGATGGAAGTACATACATAATTAATTTGGGAGTAGTTTAGACAAAGAAAGCAGATAGAACATAGTGCACTATTGGGGAGAACAGGGCAAGACAAGAGAAGAAATGGGATCTAGAAAGGGACCACGGAAGGCCTGCTACATAGCTAGTGTTTTATACTCAGTGCAGCTGGGAGCTGTCTGAATTACTGGTGATAGTTAGTGGGAAAGGGCCATATGACAAGGTCTGATTCCATTTTCAGAGCATCCCTCTGGCTGTGATGAAGTATTCTGGGATGTCAAGAGTGGAAGCATGCTGGGAAACCAGGAGATTTTGTTGCTGAGGAGGAGAAAGATGGAGGTTTAGATGACAGTAATGGTGGAGACAGGTAAAAGGAGAGACTTTGAATACTCCGTAGGCAGCGTCTACAGGGCCCAAGTCTTTTAGCATCTTCTGATAGTACCGAGTCCAACCCCCCTCACATTACAGATAAGAAAACCGAGCTTCAGAGCATGGTGTGAAGTCAAGACCTGTGGACAGAGAAGCACCAGGCTGATGTGGGCTCTTGCTTCCTGTTGGAGTGCATTACTTTCTATATGATTCATATGTTTCATATGTGTGCCTTTATTTCTTTCACTTCCTGACAGTGAAGAAGGAACCTTCTCCATGAATGACTGACTCAAGCTGGGTGGAGGAGGACAGGGTTCTCCAGCTCAGGGTCATTCTACTCCTGGCTCATAGACAGAATTTCTAAACACTTCTTAGGTTAAATGAAGTTGAATATGGAAGAAGTCAGAAATCAACAGAAAGCAAGACACCATTGAGATTCAGACTCTGAGGTGAAGTTTAGAATCTTGCATAAAGAGAAGGAAAAGTTAGTTTTTCATAGAGGGAAAGGCAATAGCCCTTGCAGGGTCTGTCCTACAAGGCCCCAAAGCAGAAAGCATTTACAAACTTCTTCTCTGAGCTCTCAACCGTGTAAAAGAATGACTTAGCTTAATATCCACACACTATTCAAGGGCCACAAGACTGGAGGGAAGTGCAATGGGATGTCATACAGTCCCTAGGAACTTTCTCTTTCCATTTGCCTCACAAAAGTAAAATGGTATTGGCTGGGCAGTCCTTTTAGGAGAAGATTTACTCAGGGGAAGATGACCCACCACATAGCAGCTTAGGTGAAAGCCAACAAAGGGACTGGTTCACAGGTGAAGCTCTAGCTTATGCTTCAGGCTAAGTAAAGAAAAGCCAGAGATTTTTGAGTATATGTGTTATTGACCCAGTACACTAAAGCAAAGAAGCCTGAAAGATGAAGTCCATGGCCGGATATATAGGATGACCAGGGATTGCGTCATAACCTGGAATAAAGAATGTTCATTGATCTCAGCCACCTCCTATGTTTTCTCATTCAGGAGCCAAGCTTGATAGAACAACCATTGGATGTGTGAATTCAGTCCAGGTAATAAGGGAACCCTTCCCATCTGCTGTGGTTGGCGGGATCCAACCTGGCCATCTGGAAAACCCTAATAAAACAAAGATACCACTTGGTTTCATAGCGCGTGCCAGACACCTGTGTCTGTCGCTAACCATGAAGCTATTGGAAACCGGCTTTCAATGGAACTGATGACAAATGAGTCTGAACTCAGTCCCTCTACTCCACAGCCAGTGTTCCTTGAAGGATGTGCAATGCTGGTAAGAGTTGCCTTTGGTTTGTTCTGCTGAGTGTTCTCTTGGCTTCATTCTGTGTCCATCTCACTCCTTCTGGCTGGCATCTGACACACCTTGTTGCTGCAAATAGGTTTTCTGGAGTTTTCCAAGCAGTTTTGCCACTGATATCCAGGGTTGCCGAATTCCTTTATTGCTCATTGAGTCCACAAATTCTTTACTTCCTTGGAACATCACCCCTTGACTCGGAAAGAAAATAGCTGACTGAACCAAATCATGGGAGGAGTTAGACGGCTTATGTGTTAATTTGTCTCCTCCCCAAGTGGGCAGATCTTCAACTCCACAGGACGTCGTAGGAACAAGTGACACACCTCGGCATTCGAAGACCTGTGGACTTTTATCCCATTGTCCTCACTGCGGTTTGTAACTGTGCGCTTGCTTAGCAGCAGACTGATTTCTATTTCATCTCCAATTAGATGCCAAGGATTAAGAAAGCAGGGCCTGTGTCTATGAGCATCTCTGAGTACTAAGTACAATGATTCTCTCCAGGGAGACTAGCGGCACATGCTCTCGCGTTGGAGAATAAATGAATGAGAAAAAAAAAAGAGTCAAAGTAAAACATTTTTTTTTTTTACCAACACTGAAACACAAAAGTGAGAAATAAAGCAACAGTATCAAAATTCACAGGGGAGACTGCCAGGAAAAGTGGAGGCCATTGTAAAGAGACACAGAACGACCAGGGTTCTGTTCGGAATGCAGGACGGTATACAAATGTCTTTAAATTCAAAAAGAAGCGATTTCATTGGCTCTGGCAGAGAAATCAAGCCCTGATCACTGAATACCCTATGTTGGCAGGGCACTACCCCTCAGATGAGAACAATCAATTATTACCATTCTTTCACACCTCCAACCTCCTGCTCTGGTAAGAAAAACAGTTTGGGAGCAGGAAAACACAGCCTGAACCCCATGCTTCCCACTTTCCATGGCTCTTCTTATCATCCACCTCTCTCCTGTCCACGCTCTCTCACACAGTTCTCTCCCTAGGGCCTGCTCCCTGCTCGAGATTCCTGGGTGGCGGACACATGATTGGGAAGCTATCTATAAAACTGTCCTAAGACGCAGTCTGTGCTCAGGGCAGCCCCTTGCTCTGCTAGCATTTCTGTGAAAATGAGTTCTTGTAGGTAGGATTGCTGGGTACTCAAATCATGGGCACTCAGAACCTGCCACTGTGTCTGCCTCTTCCTTCATAGGTCATTAAAATACCATTGAACCGTAGCTAGGCAGAAAGGGCAGCTTAAGAAGAGAAAGTAAAATATTTTTAAATAATTAAAATGTAAAACAGTGACCCAGGACTAGAAATGTGCACATGTAAGTGTTAATGGTGTCAGCGAGGCGACACATTCTAAATGACTGTGGCCTGTAATTCTCTAGAACGGAAGGCTTCTTCAGGAGGGCAATTTACCCTGAAAGCATAGCTCAGGTGCCTTTTTGACAGGGTTCTGCTGTTGCTATGGAAATTGTCTCTGTAGGAGACAATGCACAAATGTAGGAGAGATTGCTTGTGGCGTGACTAAGGAGGCGTTGGCAGGGGGCAGGCGAGCTGCCAGTCTCCAGCTTCGGTCCTGGAGACACTGGCACAGAGTGGAGCAAAGGGCGGTGGGTGGGAACCACCATGGATAGCTCAGGTCTAAGGGACCCCAGGACCTAGGCTCTCCAGATGTGCCCTGTTATCTAGAGTGACCTGTTAGGGTTGCTCTCTCTGTGTCCCTAATAGCATGCTCCTTCACGTCAAGGGCATCCCGATTTAATTGGTCCGAGCCCCGCAGTCACTGTAGAATGTAATGTTCCCCACAAAATGAGAAAAACACATTGAAGCAAACCTGTAGATCTTTCATGATTTCCTACTCTCCAACATGCGCACACACAACACAACACACACACACACAGAGAGAGAGAGAGAGAGAGAGAGAGAGAGAGAACCAATGCTTCCTTCCCATAAGCTCCTTACTCTCATCACAGTCCCAACCTAACAGCTGTGCTTCTACACAGCCAGGAGAAGGAAACGAGCTCCCACCACAAGGAGAAACTGAAGTTGTGTTGAGTCATGGAACAGGAGGTACACTAGGTTCGCTCTCTAGGGAAGTGACTAGCTTTTACACAGCAGCCTTCCAGGCTATACATTACAAACTTGTGCTTCAGGCAAAGAGTGAATCCAAGGAGAGCATGTCACCCACGGGCTCTCTTGCTAGAGGGACTCTCAATGTGACTGTGTGCAGAAAGGACACAGAATGGTCATGGCAGATGGAGGATCAGGCATGGAACTTGAATAGGCATAACGAAGATTTGCTCAGACAGATCACATCTTTGAGAGATGTCCTGGAAGCCGGCTGGTTTACAGACCTCTGCCCCTGCCACCATGGCACCTCTGCCATGAACACATCCCCCAATACTTGTGGCTGCCATGATTGCTACCAATTTATGGAAAATCCATGCCTTCGCCTTCTTCCCTAGTTAGCGTTTGGTTCTTGGTACAAGGTACGTACTGGACAAGCTGCCTTTGGGTGCTTATGCCCTAGCAGCAAGCAAGACTGGAAGAGTCAATAATGGCCCCTGTGAGTTTCTTGGTAAGAAACTGCGTTTTGCCTCTCACTAAGTTCACAAACGTAGTGTTGTGGTTTGGATGCCAAAGGTCTGCCATAGGCTTTCATGTTTGTGTACTTGGTCATCAGATGACGGTGCTGTTTATACAAGTTGTGGAACCTTTGGAAGATGTAGCCTAGCTGGAGGAAATGGGTCCCTGAGGGGGTGGGTTTTAAGGTGTTAGAGGGCAGTCCTACTTCCTGTTTCTGCTCTGATTCCAGAGTGCAGGTGACTAGCTGGCTGCCTGTTGCTGCTGCCGCCATGATGGAAAGATCCCCTTCAACTGTAAGCCAGGAGAAATCTTTCCTCCTCTAAACTGCTTCTTCTTAGGCATTTAGTCACAGCAATGAGAAAAGTAACAAAAGCACCCAGGAAAGACTTTCAAATGTTCTTAGCCTGAAAGATAATTGCAACATTCTAAGTATTGTCAAAGGCTTCTTTATATAATCTTTAAAAATAAGATCTCTAGCAGTCTATGGTAAATAAAAAATCAAACGTGTCTAAATAAAGCCTTAGAGCATGGCTATCTGATTGTTTGCAAAGACCAGATAACTTGCAGTTGTCCATGATTCTGAGTCTAATGTCAAAAAAGTGAAAGAAAAAGGAGAAGAGAGGACAGTGACTAACTAGGGGGGGTGGGCAAGAAGAGTTGGAGTTTTGATGGAAGAGGGTATATTCCCTAGATCTGCACCATGATCTACTAGAAATTACAAACCACCGCAGAAAATGGATGCAAAAGAATGGGAAAGGATTGAGCCAAGAGACCCAGAATTCTGGCAACAAACAGGAGACAGATGTGTGCCCACCCACCCCAATCTAGAAGGATGCCATGGTGAATTTAGGGTCACACACAAGTGGTAGCCTCTAGAAGTATTGAATCTTGAATGGCTGAGTCAGATTGACTCCCAGAAATTCTTGACGAACAAGGAAATGTGTGGAAGTAAAAATATACAATCAGGGCCATGAGGTCATTGGTTGGGCAGCTGTCAGAGTCAGAACATCTGCCAGTGTGTCACATTGGCTGCCCGGTGATGGAATCCAAGGTTCACCAGCTGCAGCAAAAGGAGAATATGCTTAGGGATAAGGGGTACCCAACTGTCCAAGAAGAGGAGAAGAGAATCTGGTCCCCAAAGATCAAATATCCGCCGCCCCCTCAGTCGTTGTCTCTTGCCCCTGCTTTTCTCTGAAGAGATGAGCCGACACTGACTTGACTGAGTTCCAGCACAGTGGAGAGCAGTATTTTTCGTGGAGCCATGGTCTCGGTCTCATGCTCTGTGTGTATGTGCCTGCGCTTCTTTCAACTCTGGTTCTTCAGAGACAATCTGGTGAGCCTGGCCCACCCAGGTGTGGTGTTTAAGTTTAATTTTCTAATCATTTTAAGGCAAGGCTCTTTCCTAGTTATAATCATACTGCTGATATTTTCACCTAACCCTTAGGTCACTGCTTAAAAACCAGGATCCTGATAGATCCAACCTCTCTTTGTTAGGGTTTCTATTGCTATGAGGAGACACCATGGCCACAGCAACTCTTATAAAGGAAAACATTTACTTGGGGCTGGCTTACAGTTCTGAGGTTTAGTCCATTATCACCTCGGCATGGCAGCACGCGGGCAGATGTGGTGCTGGAGAGGTAGCTGAGAGTTCTACATCTGGATTGGCAGGCAGCAGGAAGTAAGTAAGCCACTGGGTATGACTTGAGTTTCTGAAACCTCAAAGCCCACCTCCAGTGATACACCTCTTCCTCTAAAGCCATACGTCCTAATCCTTTCAAATAATGCCACTTCCCATGAACCTATGGGGGCCATTTTCATTCAAACCACAACACAGCCCACTAAAAGCCTGGTAAGTACCATCCCAACAGTCAACACGGATGCTGTGCTTACCTGCCAAAAGTAATGAGCTAAGCTTGAGGACCAGGGGCAGGGACAACAGGCACCAAGTCTCCCTAAGAGTGAAAATTCATGGTGTTGGTACTTAAGGGTGGTCAACTCCTCTTTCCATGGTCCCTCTGTGCAGCTGTCTGATTGGCTTGACAAGGGACTAGCTTGGAACTGGCCAAACCTAAAGCAACCTTCCCCTCTTTTCTGCCAGCATGCACGCACTCCTGGATAGTGCCTCCCAGGCCATCTGCAAGCTCACATTAGGAAAATGGAAAGGGCAGTCTGTATTTATGGTCCATGCAGTGCCATGGGGAATTCGGAAGGAACCGCCTCTGTGATGGAATCATGTGGTTATCTACCAACGGGACCATACCTTGGAGTGTTAAGAAAATAAGAGAGCATGTACCTGGATGCTCCGGCTCCCAGCCTGGCCAGGTTTTACTGAACCCACTCCCTAAAGAGAACACTTACAGTGTTAAGTTTGCAGGTCTCCTTGCTGAGAGAGTTTTAAAGCGCTGGAGAGAACTGGGTAATTGCAAAAGGACAGAGAGAGATCCTGGAAAACTGTAATAGAGTTTAACCCTTTCTGTTCCTGAGAGCTGAGTTTGGCATCTACCTCATGAATTTCAGGTACCAAACATTTTATATTTTATGTTATGTGTTGGGGGACCCAATTAAATCCATGTTCCTTCTGGTTCCTTCTGAATCTCTTATGTCTCTAATGAGTCGTGGACTAGCAGCTCCTTTCCGAGGGAAAATAAAGTTACGCAAGCAGACCCTGCTGCTACCCACTTGAGAATTCCGCCGCAACATCTTTTTCTCTTTCTACTTTTACTCAAGTTCCTTACTTTTGGACACAGCCTTATTGGGAGGAAGAAAAGTATCTATCCTTTTAGGGACATATGTCAACATGTCAACTGCTTTGCCACATTCTTTGTTAATGCCAGTGTCATCGGAATTTCAAAAGCTGAAGCGAGGACTTGCGTGTTGGAATGAAGGCCACGTGAGCAGTCAGGGCAGACAGCCAGAACCTTGGGCTGCAAGAGAATGAAAGTGGAGCTGTGGTAGAGAGCATTTAAATCCCCTTACAGTTCTCCTCTCCTCCCCCACCTTTCCCAGCCCCTGTGGCCCCCTGGAACAAAGGTGGTATCATATTTCCTGGGCACGCTGCCTGCTACCACTCTTTTTCCCCCTGAGTCTTTCTTCTTCTTCTTTTTTATTTCTTCTTTTAGATTTTTTTTTCCTGGAGAACACAGAGAAAGACACAAGGAAGGCAGAAAGATTTCTTTCCCAAACAGCCCCTCTCGTCCTGTGTGTGCACTGTCTCCCCCACTGCCAGTCTTTCCTTTGGCATGGACTCACCAAGATCGCCTGTGCTCTGTGCAGTTTTATATGTTTCAAAGAAATATAGAGGATCATATATCTACTTGTACCATTCTATAGAATACTTGCACTGTCTCCCCCTGGCCATGCTGGGGTTAGTCACCACCCCCTTCCATCTTGACCCCTGGCAGGGGACTGTCTTCTCTTTCCATACATTGATCTTTCTAGGACAGTTCAGTGTGAAGCCTTTTCACTTCGCTAATGCATTTCTTTCCCCTGCATCTTCTCACCACTCAACGGGTCGCTCTGACCACCATACTTATAGCATCAGCGTCATGCTTGTGCCCCCTGCTTCTCTGCCCCTCCTCCGTAATGCATGCATTCTAGAATCATGTCCTTGCTATCAACTTCCCATCTGAGTGACAGGAATCAGATCACATACCAGCATCTAAACATCTTGTTTCCCCACTGGGTTCCTGGTACCCAGTATCCTGCCTGGGCTTCAAGACTTCCCGTTGAAAACAAAATGCATTGCAGTGGCCACCTTGTGATGTACATTTGAAAATTTCTTTCTAAGTAGACATTATCAACAAATTCAGTGTGTTGGGTCACAAATATAAGCGTACTGAGTGTATTTGTTTTCACCTGGGCTTTCTTTGTTACATTAGCAGTGGTTGTTAAAGCTAAGAATCTATTCGTATCAGAGATGTTTCCATCAGAGAAAGTACAGAAGCTGTTCTCAGAAGCCCACACTGCAGAGCCGTCGGCAGCAGCAGCGTGTGAAGAAGCGATTTCATTGCCATGGCAGCCAGAGTCCAGACGCTCGAGCTTTATAGATTAAAATCAATGCCTGAATTGCATTCACAAAGCCTGAATTGCCTGTCAGACTTCAGGACCAGCCACACAACGTGATAAATGAGGTGAAGAGCCCTGTCCCGGCCAGGGAGTGTGTGCTGCATCAGTGAGGACTATGGTTTCTTTTTCAAAGCAAATACCAAACGGAATGAATTACTGGGGAACAGCAAATGAACGTCAAGAACTTGAGATGCCGAGGTTATAATTTACTAATTACTGGGAAATGATGAACACAGAGTCAGAGTGTGAAAGAACGTAGCTGCAGAGAAAGGGTGGATTGTAGATACAAAGACAGGAAGTCTGTGGAAGGCTCCTGATGTCCCTTCTGACCAAATCAGGTGGGTTTCGGAGATATATTCACCTGGGGTAGCTCCCACCTTGGTCACTCTGTAACATCAACCATAATCAGCATCAAGTAGGTATGAAAACAACTAGGCTAGAATATAGGTACACAAGAGACAGTCAATAAATGTGTCTACCTCTTCCCAGTTCCTGTTCAATTCTTTTCCTTATTTAGTGCTGGGTTACTCGGTGATGCCTCCCAAGGCAGGTCAACATGTAAAGACAGTGAAGTGGGGACCAAGCCTTGAGCATCCACAGAGGCTCTTCCCCAAAATCTGGTTTTGCTCTTGAATTGCCGAACAATGTAACTGTGATGCTGCCCTCTGCCTGTTAGTGCAGAGGTGTCAGATGGGCAAAAATGACCCCCTAGTCTCGTTCTCCAGTATCTTGGCCTCTTTTGGAGGGGTGCTATGCATTTCCAGTGTTTAGTAGGAGCTTGGCAAGTCAGACTTAACCAGGTGCTCCTACCAGGGCTTCAACTCCTAAGAGACAAGATGAAGAACTCCCTGGGGGTCTCCATTCTGCCACTGGGCGTAAGAATGTTAGCACTTGAGGAAGAATTGTGAAGAGACTGGGCAAGACCTTGAAAAGGGACCTAGATGTTAGGATTATGTATCTTGGCTTGCCCAACAACCAGCTGTGCAATGAAGGGATCAGGCCCATCATCGTTTTCCAATGTCTTTAAGGGGTTGATTGGAAAGAACTCAACACTCCATATACACAGTCTCTCCTTCTTTACTTGCGCACACTTGATGCTCACCCAAATACAGGTGCTCAGAAGAAGGACCACACCATCTTGTCTTTTGTGTGCGTCATGAAGTTTTTCCTTCCTTTGCTGTGTGATGAGTGTTCCGGCAAGGATGCGGAAATGTGAGACCGTGTGCACTACCTTGTGCACTTGTCTTCAAAAAGGACATTGTGTATGTCCCCTGCTCTTTTTCCTGATCATGTTATGTGTCCATGATGGTTGGAGCTAGTCACATCACCTTGGAGATTGATGTGAACATCTCCAGAGTCTGGTCCCTGCACCCACTAGTGAGCACACAAATCCTAGTCTGTTTAGATTTCCTTATAAGGCAAGAGGGCAATGTTACTGTTACTCTTGATTTTTTTT
Source organism: Microtus oregoni (assembly GCF_018167655.1). Lineage (NCBI taxonomy): Eukaryota > Metazoa > Chordata > Mammalia > Rodentia > Cricetidae > Microtus > Microtus oregoni. The sequence continues at coordinate 24,796,516 of NW_024543071.1, forward strand.
TTTTTGTAACTAAAAACTTGAACTTAATCTAAATTAATGGAGGGTAAGTTCAGGGAGTTCTGTACCTTACAGAGCTGTCTTAAAGGTTCGCAACAGAGGGACGGGGGCAGTTACTTAGAGCAGCTCTTGCTGCTCTTGAGAGGACTGGGGGAGAAAGGTTCCCAGCGCCAGTGTGAGGTAGCTCACCACCACCTGTAACTCCGGCTCTGGGAGATTCAATCCTCTCTTCTGGCCTCTGTGGGAATCTGCACATATGTGTGCATATACTCACAGTATAGGCATAAATAAAAATAAGGAAATCTTAGAGGAGAAAGGTTCACAACACAGCCAAGCACACTGTGCATTTTAATAGGCTCTTTGTGAAAAAATAGAAGGTCTTATATAAACCTCTTCCCAGAGCTGATATTTCATAGGTCCTTGCAGCTCTGAGCATGTTCTATAGATCCTCCAGGAGCTTGTTAAAATATGGACTCTTGGGAAACTCATGCCTGCTGAGTCAGAATTTGTATTTTAAACAAGGTCCCTGGGTGACTTGTTTGCTCTTGAGTTTGGGGAGCACTGCCTGAGATGACGATAGTGTCCTGTGGTCCAGACCCTGGAACACTCTGCTAGCAGAGGCGCTGCCTGGAGTTTCTGGAGCAGAGGGACCCCACACAGCCCCAGAGTGGCTGTAAGCTCTTCAGGTCTCGGGCCGCTGCTGTGGACCTCTGAATCCATCCACAGCGTCAGTTCTAAGGGGCAAATCATTGTCAGGGCCAAAATTTTTTTGGCATCACTGGCAGAACCAAGAGCTCATAGCAGGCTTTCTTTACCTCTGCTTCGAGGAGATCTTGAAGGGCCCCCATGCTGCCGCAGATCCTGATCAGGTCTTGGCTGGTTAACCTGAATCTAACAGGGAGGAAAGACGGGCCTCCTAGGAGACCTACCTGCTGGGGCTGCAAAGCATCTGTCAGTCACTTTCAATTACACACAAGCTTACACATGGGCTCTGCAGCCAGCCAATCAAAACATCATTTGGATTAGGTCCTATTGTCTGTGAAACGGTACCTGACTGGAGTGATTCCATTTGCCGTTTGCTTTCTGGTGTATCCAGAGATAGGAAGTTAGAGGCTGTGCTGGGTGATGGTGAGTGTCTTGGTTTCTAGAAATAGATGTTCTGGATTGGGATTCAAGTTCATCACATGCTTGCTGCAAGGTTTCAATCAAGCCTTAATTTTCTCATCTTTAAAAGGAAGGCTAAAATTGGATCTCCTTCCCAGATTTGTTATGAGGGTTATGCAAGGAATACATGGAGGCAAGTTGCCATGTATTCGGTACACAGGAAATACTATGTAGTGATAAGGGGAAATATATGTGAACAAGCCCATAAGCAACGCATTATTAGTATGATCTGTATATCATAATTTAAGGGACTAAAATCCAAATAATGTGGGCAGACATCTAGGAATGAGAAAAGACCTCTAAAATCATATGAATTGACAGGGTTTCCCAGGCTGCTTCTCCCTTGGAGAATTAACCAACAGTAGTTAGTTTCACTGAATCAGGGCAGCAGTTTGATTGAGCACACGTGGAGTGAGTCAGCCTCCACTGAGTACTGAGAAGGGAGGCAGCTGGGGTATACATTCGTGTAGCAAAGGAGACCCTTCTCCCATGATAGAGACGAGAGGAAAGGCGGAGAAATCGCTGCATTGGGCGCTCTAATAGCAGAAAAGGCACACAAAAATCATCACAGTAGCTCTGCCAGAAATCACACGTGTACTTGAACATGAATAGTTCCTTTTGATATTCACAGCGAGCCTTTGCTGACTCTCTGAATAATTTTTACTCTAGAAATCACTAAATGGAGCTTTTACGACATCAAAATAATGAAGACAACTGGCTTCTCATGCTTGATACCAGACAAAGCTAGGATTTGAACCCAAGCCTGGCTGTTGCCAGAGTCAACTGCAGTGACCCACAAACACTTTATGGAGAAGGTGACATTTCTTCTTAGCCTGGAAAGATGGGTTTGAAGGCAGGTTGGAGCTCACCAGCAGACCAGTATTGGCCTAATGCAGCGGTAGATGAGTTGGCCAGAAAAATCAGAGGATAGTGTAGATTTAAAAGAAAGAATGAAAGAAAGAAAGGCTGACAGACATGTGAAACACACAGAAGGGACAGCGATGAGGTCACGTGGTATCTGATCCTGAGTTAGACTCTGAGGAGAGAATGACAAGGACTCTGGGTGGCAAGCACACAGACCGTGTGTAGAGACATTCAAAGTCTAAAAGCCATAGTAACTATGAATGCTTTGTACACAGAACATATTCCATATATGTTGATAGCCAGCTTAATCATGTATTTAGATAACGCTATGTTTGTGACCTTCAGAATTTGAATTCATTGTATATATATATATATATGACGTGTAGGTCAGAGGTTGGCCTTGAGTGACTTCCTCAATTGCTCTGTCCTACATTTTCTGAGAAAAGGTCTCTCGCTGAACACGGAACTCAACATTTCTGCTAGGCTGGCTGTCCAGCAAGCCCCAGGGCTCCTCCTGTGTCTTCTTCTCCCACGCTGGGAAAGCAAGCACACACAACTATGCCTGAAGTTCATGTGAGTGGTGGAGATCCAAATTCATGTCCTCATGCTCGTGTGGCAAGCACTTTATTAACTGAGCCAACATCCCAAATGTTAATTTTTGATAATGCACATGAGTGTGATGCTTCATAGGTTGGCTCACTGCGGTCTTTCCTATTGTTTAAAACTTCAGACGAAGCATCCAAAACCTAAAGCAAAACAAAACAAAGCAAACCCTCCTCAGCACGGCAATGGCTGAGGAGCGTGGCCTTCAAGAAGATGAGTTTTCGAATTCTGCAAGGCAGTCCCATCTCAATAAAACATGAGCTGAAAGATGGAGGTGAAGAGACCAGTTCTGGTTCTTTGTGAAGCGGAAGAGAATGAAGGCTGATAAGAGATGGGGGGGGGGGGATTAAAATTGAAAAAAAAATACATTTCACCTGGAGATTAGGAAACAGTGATTTTTCAATGTGGGGGTATCCCTTGCTTAGTTGACACTTGTGGTGGGGGAGACAGACACATTGCTTAAGCCTTGTCACAGGTCTGCTTCTGAAGCTTCTCCAATGCTGCTACAAATGGGTGGAGCCATGTTCTCTGTTTCTGGGGATTTCCCCCTGCAGAGCCTTGCTGTCTGCCAGAGCTGCTGGGAAGGGAGAAGCCGGAGAAGTGAGGATGCTTAAATGAAAAACAGTTCTATTTGGGCACACTTTAATGACAATCCTGTCTAAGAAATATTTTTCCTACGATGACTTTTCCATTCGGTGTCATAGAAAATGTTTTTAATTTCAAAGAGAGGCTGTGGCATGAAATGTTAATCAATGAACGGCTGGCATGCTTTTCCATGAATGTGGCTCTTTTTTTAATATATTTGCCAGTGACAAAGATGATTTCTTCAGCTCAGGCAATGTTACCATTCATGCCTGGTTAATAAAGGAAGAAAGGAATGCCTGAGGAACTCACCCTGATGGTGGAGGGGAGGGGGTGGACCTATTTTAGGTCCTTGGGATATTTTATTGTCTTTGGGCCTTCCCTGTGAGTCACAGGACAGAAATTTGAGGCAGAAAAGCATGAACGTCTGGGCTGAAAACTGTTTGGGCCACAATGCCGGAGATGTGTGTGTGCATTCCTTGTCTGTAGGTTCTGGCTGCCCTGTGTGCAGGGACTCAGTGGTGACACCCACCTGCTCCTTTAAATTCCTATAGTTGGATGTTGTCAAAATTTAGGGTGGGGTCAGCTTAGGGTCATTTTAGCCCCAATAAAGATCTGTTTTATTCAAAGCCCTCTGGTCCCTTGCCTGTTTACTGCTGCCCTGAGACAACACTTCCTTTATCTCCTTCTGGCTCACTCCCAAAGAAAACGGAGACTTGCTGCAGCTTGGAGTCCAGTTTCCATCTCCAGGCTGGGCTTGTGGACTTTAGTGACTCAAAATGAGCCTGCACCAGAACCCAGCATGTAGGATCAAATTTCACCCTGCTCCATACTCCCGGTGTTCAAAAAGAAACGATTATGTTTCTGACTCACTCTGTGGAGCAGTTTCTTCTGTGCGATGTCAATCATTCTCCCCATCTTGTGATGACCACACTGAGTTATGTTAGAATTGGCAGAACCTTCCGTCCTTATATGCTGACAGTCTCAGGTACTTTGTCACAGTGACGAGAAGCTGGCAAACACCTTGGGGAAGCTGTATCTTGCTTTTACTTAGAGGCAGTCAGTCGGATCTGAAGGTCAAGTAAAAGGTGAGGAGTGAGAGTTGTGAACATGGAAAGGTGTTTCCCTGGGAAATGGAGCTCGAACTTTGCAAGGGAAGCTGATTTTTAAATGAATTCTTTTCATGTTCTCACTCACGTATCTAGTCCTGACAGTCACTAAACTAACACGCTTAGGTCAACCGTAACGTAGATCACCTTCCTATCTATCTATATAGCCTTTTTGCTAGAGAAGAGGAGGGTACACGCTGGCTGGAACTCAGAAGATCCAAAGGAGGGAGAGAGCAAAGAGGACACGTTCAGGGCGGGGGCTAAAGTAGATGGGAGATGTGGGGGGGGGGGGGTTGTGCAGGGCTGCCTGAGGTGATGAAGATGAGAGAGAAGGGAGACGGGGAGAGAGAGAGAGAGAGAACAAGAGAACACACAGCCGGGAAAAGGGAGGCTGCCAAGGAAAGAACAGAGGAGGGCTGAGCCCCAGAGGGTCCTGCATACATCTATCAATCTACACCTCTCGGCACACGATACCCAGAGTTCTAGAAGAAGAAAAGAATTTCCAATGAAGACTGGGTCCCTTGCTATCGTTTGAATCTGGAACTCCCTTTAATCATCCACACAAAAGTCTTTGTTTTCAGCCCCTAGCTCTATTTGGGAAACTGTGGGGTCTTTGAGAGGTGGGCCTGGTGGGTATTAGGCACCCTTAGAAGGGATATGGGGTGCCAGCCCTTTTCTTTCTTTCTCCTTGCTTCCCAGTCACAATGAGGTAAGTAACTTCGACTCCATGCTCCACCATAGTGTACTGCTTTGCCAGAGGCTTCAAAGTAACAGGGTGCATTGACAGTAGACCAGCATCTCGGAAACCATGAGCCAAACAAGGCTTCCCATCTCATATGATTGTCTCGTGCATTTTGCAACAGTGTTAGCAAGCTCACAGCTCTCCAGGGGAATTTCATGAAATGGACTTAGGAAATGTGCACAGTTCTTGGCTCAGCTTCCAAGTCCAGCACAACACCAGGTCCTTCCTTTCTTCCCTAACCCCCAAGCCATATAGGAACTGCCTTCACTTAGTAATTCAGGACATTTTCTGGACTTGGCTCTAGTCTAATTTACTATTGTTCTGGGTCCAGCCTTTCGGTGTTAAACTGGGGCTCTCTTTTGCACACAGATGTGACTACAATGATATGACTTAGGCTTCATTCCTAAGTCCAGCTTCATACTTAGTTTCTGTGGCTCCCAGCTTTCTGCTTTCTTTCCTTCCTTCTTGTTTCCTCCAAACCCTTACAAATTCCGCACTGATATCGGTAACTGACAATTCCTTTCTGTCGGAACAGTGTGGCCTTTCAGCGGTCTGATCTCCTGAGAGCCTCTCAATGCATTGTGCATCTCAGCACCCCTGGGCCATTTAAACAAAAGTTTTCATAGTTGCATATACAGACAAGTGGCGTGTGGTCCATGATCTGGTTTTGTCAGCAGAGGACGGGATCTGGATCTGGGACATTTTTTTCTTTTTAAAGATTTATTTATTATGTATACAATGTCGTGTCTGCACGTATGCTTGCAGGTCAGAAGAGTGTGCCAGAGCTCACTACAGATAGTTATGAACCACCCTGTGGTTGCTGGGAATTGAACTCAGGACCTCTGGAAGAGAAGCCAGTGCTCTTAATCACTGAGTCATCTCTCCAGCCCGATTTTCTAAAGCCCCATGATGATGCCAATGCTGCAGGCCCATGCACCCCCACACACCAAGTGGTGATATTTAAAGATGGGAAGATAGATAAAGCTCTTCTGTATCCAGTCCTACCCACTCCAGCTTTCGATGGTCTCCTCTTTTCCGCAAAGGGGTGGAAGAGTTTGTCTGCACATACTCTTGTTTTCCAGCAACTAGTTGGAGTGATGTCTCTAAATTGACTTTAAATTGGTGGAGGGCTGAGACGGGGCACTCTCTTCCTCTTAAACAGTTTCCAGATTCTTCCTGGTCTTGCTTTCTGGGTGCATCAGTATGTCGTCTTGAGTGTATGTCCTATTGTGCTGTGTGCAGGGAGCATGGGGAAGAGCAGACAGTGAGAGGCTTCCTCCTGCACTTGAGAAACGAGGCAGAGGCTTTCCAAGTGCCTGCTTCCTCTCGCCCCACATCTCTGACCCATGGAGCTGTCTGCCCAGCTCTCCAGCTCAAATCCCCAGCTCTTCCGCACATTAGCTTCTGAATCAAAAGGAGCCAAGAGCCTGGCTGAAAAGAATTACGCTTTCCATTTGTGCAAAGGATTTGAAAACATTTATTGCTTATAACCTTTACATTTAAATGTGATTTTTTTTTCATTTTTACACTAAATAGAGGAATTAGCTCTCTAAAAATAAGGCCTGTGAACTGCAGCAAATGTTTTACAGTAGTAATAGCTGAGAGCACAGAAAATGATTATTATTAAACATACACCTATGTTCTCTTCCACAGAAAGCTCTCTGCTTGTGCTGTGTGCCCTTCACCACAACCACCTCTGAAACCTCCGCTCAGTCCTCTTCTCCCAGCTGAATTCTTCGGCCTGTCTACACCGATTCAAAGACAACCACACCCCACTCCCTCCTAGAGGGTCAAAGATGGAATTCGATATTCACAGTTTTACTGAAATTGCTTTTCTCGGGACACAAGCAGTCGCCGAGTCACTGGATCTAATGGCTTCTCGGCTTCCTTGTGTAAAGCATGGACGCTATTGGGTGCTCCCAGCATTCCCAGAAGGTTGAGGTCGGCAGATTCACCACTTGTCTGGTCACGGCAAGGCTTTCCTGTCTCCTTTCTCCCTCCCACACCAACTGCACGTGTCGCGGGCAAAGGTGAATGTCCAGGGCTGCTCTTTGTTTCCGCTCTCCTGTGGGGAATCTCATCTGTTTTCAGGGCTTCAACAGTTAGCCCCGGTCAATGTTCAAACCCACAACCTGCAGCGCTGACCTTTCTCTGCAGTTCTAACCCTGAGTTTAATTGCCTCTTTCTGGTATTTAGCGTCTCCTTTTAACTTTCTGCTTCCTAAGTTCTTTATTTCTGTTTGTAGCAAATATCAATTTTTAATCATGATGGTTAAGAAATAATACCTTTAGATTTTTTTTTCTTTAAGACGGTATGAATCTTATTTTCTTCCTGAGGTAGCAGGAAGTTCAGTCTCCTTCCTCATAGGTTCAAAGGTCATGCAGATACCACTCAGGTTCTTAAGCATTGCTAAAGCATCCCAGTCAAGCCGTCCTTTGGCCCCGCTCACGGAATATTTTAAGCTCAAACCCACCACGTTGTTACTTTTACATTACACCAGAACCAGGATTTTAAATGTATTTTTTAAATTTTGGTGTGTGTGTGTGTGTGTTTAAATGGGTGCTGGGAACCACAGGCAGTCTTCTGAAAGAGCAGAAAGTGAAGTACACTCATTCATTGAACCACTTCACCAGCACCGCGTCTGATTTCTTTCATTAAAAAAGTATTTTTTTTTTTTAGCTTAATTCCCTAACCTTTCTTTTCCTTCCCATCCTGAAGAAGTCTACCCTAAAGGGTTTACAGGGTCAGAGCAAGGGTGGGGGGGAGTCAGAGGGGCGCCACTGTGTCCTGGGGCAGTAAGTGAAAGACCAGGAGAACCACCTGTGTGCCTGAGGGGACAAGGACGGGGAAGGGAAGTCAGAGTTTGGAGGCTTAAAGGAAGTGTCCAGGTGAGGGGGAGAACTGAGTGTCAGACCTGAGTGTCCTAACAAGGCTAGGAGGGGCAAATGCAAATATAGAACGGACCTGTAGCATCATATTGGATGGGATGGAGAATCTCATGATTTTTTTACCTGCACATAGACCTACCAGCTCAGCCAGCCCAGAAGTCGTGGGAGCAGCACTGTCCCAACAATAGAGAGCAAAGGCAGGGCCCAGAACCTGGCTTCCAGGCACCATTCGGCCTTCGTGTGAGTCAGGGCCACCAACAAAATCGGAGTAGAAGGGGACTTCCATATACTTAGCAAGGGAAGACTAAATACTTTCTCTGTACCCGCAAGGATGAGGGAAAGATGTCCACTCATGGCTTCCAGAGTGTTGTACCCGGAGTTCCAGCCAGGGCTGCGGGAAGGAGAGACACGCCCAGTGAATCAGCGGCTTTGTGGTCACTGTGACCAAATACCTACAGAAAGAGCTAAAGCGGCAGGGACGGAGGGTGTGTGGAGTTTGCTCATGGTTTCAGACATTTCAGTCTATCACTGCTGATGAGGCTTGGCTGGGACAGCTCACACCGTGACAGCAGTAGGAAGGGGCCAAGGGAAGATGCCCTTAAGGGCCCTTCCTTAGTGACCTACTGTCTCTTACCAGGTCTCACCACCTTGACTTTTCTGATTATGAATTTTGTGCTGGCTTTACTCTTTGTTTTTTTTTTAATTGTGCTTTGCATATTGGAAATCTTCACATAAATGGTAATTTCCTCTCAAAACTTGCTTTTTATAGTCCACATTGCATCTCTTGAAATCTCTCCATGTTGCTGTATGCCACTCGTTTATCGGTCTGCTTCATAAATATACACAATACGGTTAACCTCCTCCTCTTGGGTTTTAAGCTGTTTCCAATTTTCCATTCTTACAATGATTGGTCTCATCGGTCTTGGCCTTGAGAGTCCTTGAGATCATTTTCTCTGGCCTATACATGGGAATACTTCTTAGTCTGTCTTAGATGATTTCTGGGAAACTTTGGTTTTACTAGTTGTGGGCCAAGTGGTCCATCCACAGCATTTAGCATTCCTAAGAGCTCCTCATTCTTGCCCACACGTGACTATGTCACATGTGTAGGCATGGGTGCTTCAGTTCCTCTTGGCAGGATGTAGTTTCTGATTCCTCCAGGTGCAGTGCGAAGTCATCTCTTGGAAGCTGGCTAGCTTCACAGAGGGCAGTGAATGAGTTGAACTGGGTCAGAGATCTCACGCTTTCTTTGTTGGCTAATTTTTAATGTTAGCTAGATTTGATTAAGAAGTTCCTGGGGCCGGGCAATGGCGGCGCACGCCTTTAATCCCAGCACTCAGGAGGCAGAGACAGGCGGATCTCTGTGAGTTCGAGACCAGCCTGGTCTACAGAGCTAGTTCCAGGACAGGCTCCAAAACCACAGAAAAACCCTGTCTCGAAAAAAAAGAAGTTCCTGGGGAATGAGCAAAGTACACCTTGGACGTATCAGTGATTGTGTTTCCAGAGACCTTTAGATCCTGAGGGCTCCGACCTAATGAGTGGATGAACCCCTTGTATTTATAGGAGTTGGTGAAAGGAGGAAGTGGGGTCTAGTTAGAGGAAGTAGTTCTGGGTGTATACTCCGAGCTGTATCTGTTCCCTTTCTGCATTCCCCTTATCTCTGCTTCTAGTCTGCTAAGAAGAGAAGGAAAGCTCCAGCCATGTACTCTGCATGCCGTATGTTATGACCAAGCTCAGAGGTCAAAGAATCCTGGACAGAAACCCTTTGAAATTAAATTTTGAAATCAAAACAAATCCTTCCTCCCTCTACTTCTCCCTCCCTCCCTGCATTTCTCCCTTTGTCCCTCCATTCCTTTCTCTGTCCCTCCCTCCCTCCCTTCCTATCTTATGTCCTTCCTTACATCCGTCGGTCCTTCCTCCTACAGTCACAGCAGCTGAACGCTAACTAATACAGGCACCTGGAACCATGAACCTCTGGTTTTTAAAACACATGAGCTAATGGCTCTTCAGGAAAGTTAATTCAAACACAAAGTTGCAAAGAAGCAGGAAGGATAATGAGAAAAACTCAGTGAAAAGTTGAAATCCCTCAAACTATTGTCTCCATGAAAATGGTATCCCTCATTGTCATGGAGATGTCAGCCTCCATGGCATTTGCCCCTTCCCGGGCAGTTCTTCAGCTGTCAGCTCTGAATTCAACAGCCTCCCGAGTCCCTACACTGCCCCTACTCCCAACTGTCACCTCAGCGAGTACCTGGGCCAGCCCTTCTTTCTCCGCTCCACTCCCATAGCTACCCTCACCCTCTCTTTCAATGAGCACTAGGGAAACAGTCTTAGAGGACCATGTTGAACCCTTTGGTGCCCTGTTAGGGCCTTTTAAAAATAAAATACAGGGATACAATTGAATGTGGGAGTTGTAAAAAAAAAAAAATTGCCACATAAAATGTTTCTTAACATACAACTGCCAAAACTCTACCCAGATTCAAATGTATAGTGAATCTAGGGTGTTTCCGTGTGGTTCATCTGTGTTGCATCATGCTACTCCACTGTGGCCTTTACACAACATACATGTTTTTCACTGTGCACAGCTTCATGACATGTAACACCAACCAAGGCTGTCCAAAACACACCTGCTCGGATTCAGGACTGTGGTATGATAGTAACTGTCTGCCAAGGCTGTCCAAAACACACCTGCTCGGATTCAGGACTGTGGTGTGACATTAACTGTCTGCCAAGGCTGTCCAAAACACACCTGCTCGGATTCAGGACTGTGGTGTGACATTAACTGTCTGCCAAGGCTGTCCAAAACACACCTGCTCAGATTCAGGACTGTGGTATGATAGTAACTGTCCGTAAAAAGTTTTCTGACTGTATAGGACCATCCCAGCTTAGTTACAGAAAACAAAGATTTTACATTCTTCTGCCATCATTCTGCAGTGTGTAGGCATCAAATTAATATATCCTTGGAATGCATTGTGTTACAATGTTTGATTTCTAAAATTTCTATTTGTGTTGCTGGTTTAAGTCTCTAAAAAATTTTAAAATAAATTTTGCCTTATGAAAATATACATCTTCCACTTTGTGCTATGAATTTTTTCAATTTGGTGTTATCGGCATTGATGATTATAAAATCCAAGTGTCTATCAACTCTGAAAAAATATTGAAGATGCTTCACATTCTACAGTACCAAAATTCAGCCACAATTTCTTTTTTTTCTCTTTCTCTCCTTCCTTCCTTTCCTTTCCTTTCCTTCTCTTCTTTTCTCCATACCCCCTACCCCCAAGGACAGCTTTATTAGAGTGTAAAAAAAAAACCCCAGAGCAGGCAAGCTGTGAATCTCTACTGCTACCTAGAGGAGGAAGATAGCACAGAAGTAGTAAGGGCCATACCGTCTGACTTAAGCCAGAATGAAGGTCAGACCTCAGACAAGTAACCATAGAGGAGATGGAAGACCCACCAGAGTCCCATGGTGGCTTATTGGGACTGCCAAATTTTAATGCATTATGTATAAGTAAACATATACATCCATCTTATTACTGTATAGATTTGTATTCATCCTTAATAAACAGTAAAATTACCTATTCACCAAGGAATTGTTTGTAATATATTTCTTTATGAATTATTATCAGTAAATGTTTGTATGCCTATTTTGTACACCTAGAGTTGTGTACAAATGTTTAAAGTGAAGAGGGATTGTGAGTGGATGACTTGGATGACCGCTGCCCTGAAAGTGTCAGTCTTTTCCAATCTGGCCTTATATATACGTAACACTTCTTGCTTGCCTGATGAGCCCTTTGCCCTTTCCTGGGAGGTCCCCATCCTCTAACTGGCCTTACCATTTTTCAGTCATACCTTCTCCTGGATGGATACAGTCTGTTTCCAGACTTAACTTTAGCACCCCCTTTCCTGCCCAAGCTCTGTAAATCCAGACCACTACTTTACCCTTTTGGAACTCAAGTTATGCATCATACCCATATTCCAAGAGGTGGGGTAGATAGTCATAGGTACTTTCCTCTCATGACATGGCCAAGTTATTTAAAATACAAGACTTAGACTCCTTAGGATAGGATAACTTTTTGAAGCATTTATCCCATGTTTCTTGTTTGATATTGTTTATGTTGGTTGTAATTCTAATCCTTATACTTGATATTTGTTCTTATTGTATATAATTTTGTATTAGGCTTAGAACTCTCTTATTTAAACAAAAGGGGGAGGTGCTGTAGGAAATCCTTCAGCCAGTAGCCTTTAAGTTACCCACCCACCTAGGCATGGCCTCTTATACTATAAATGCCAATGTAAAGCACACGCCTGTCCTCTCTTCCAGTTGCTGGATTCGGTTACTGTTTTCCTGTTCGAGCAGAAGACTGCTATCTGTGAGTCTACCCCTAAATAAATAACCCTTTTGTGTGTGTGTGTCTGTGTTTCAGGCTTTATTGGAGATGAGATGGGCCTGGGGGAGCCCCGCCACTGGGGAACTTGAAACAGTATTGACCTGTAGGGCAATTCTAGGGAGCAGAATGCAGGGCAGACATCAAATCGCAGAAGAGGACTGTGTAGTCGATTGGGGCACAAATGAAGAAGGGGCGTTGAGTAAAGGAAGCGGGGAGATGAAGACTGCATGGGTTTGACTAGGTTAAGACCTGAGGAGAAAAAGCCAGAGAAGGGTGTGGGAATAACAGGGAGGCAGCAGTGTAGAAGGCCAGCTGTTCCCATGGCCTGGAGGACCCCTACCATAGACAGGTTCCCCGTGTAACAGCCAGCACAGCAGGGGTCCACTTGTTACACCAGTGCGCCATTTTTGGGAAGATAGGTGTTGGAAGGAAGCAACCCGTCTTCATGTAGGCAGAGATCTTCTTCAGGCCCTCAAAGCGGGCCATGTAGTCCTTCAGGTTGGGAAATGCATCCAGACATTTGGGCTCAAAGAAACGGTACTGGTCAAGAATATCGTAAGCGAGGAAATCCACGTAGGTGATCTTGTCCCCTGCAAACGATGGCCGCTTGCCCAGGAACTCCGAATAGAGCTTCATCTTCTCAGGGATGGTCTTCAAGAACTCTGGCTTCTGCTTCTCAAAGTCAGGGTTGTAACAGAGCATGATGAGCTGCATGCGGTTGTCCATGACCTGGTTCTCCACAGTGTCGGCACAAATCCTCTCCTGCTCTGTCTCCCCACACAGTTTGTGCTTGCGGGCAATGTAGCGCAGGATGGCGTTGCTCTGGGTGATCTTGTGGGACCCGTCAATTAAGTAGGGCAGATTGGGGAAGTCCAGGCCCAGCTTGAACTTCTCATTCAGCCATTGGCTTCTATCATAGTCAGGAGCATCCCCCATGGTGTATCTCTTCTCCTCAAGTCTGACACACCCCATCTGCCTGCTTCTGGAATACATAAATAACCTTTTTGCGCTCAATCCTGAGCTAGTGTGGGATTTCTTTTTAGCATCTGTCTTTAGTATCATATTATTGATTCATGGATACTCTTTATATACTACCCATGATCGATGCTGACATAATTGAACATAACTTCCAGTACTGGTTCCTGAAGGAGTCATTAAATCATGATTTTTTTTTCCAGCATGCCATTCTCCAACCTAAAGTTTTTCCATTGTAAACTAGAAACAATGTTAGAAAACTTCTGTTTCCTTCTTTCTAGGGAAACTTTGGTAAAGTATTTCCAACGGAAACAAAGTCAAACTCACATGTTAATAATCTGCTGTCATCTTTGCAAACTCTGTCTTCAGACAGAGTAGATGTCTCTATGTGTGAACTGGTAGATCTTGTGATTCGTCTTCTAATGGAAATAATTAGCATGCTTGCAATGGCATGTATGATCCAGTCAAAGAACAGCCTAGTCATTCCTTTTGGATCAGAGGCCATTCCTTTAGGTCCTAAAGGCTAAATGTGGCCACATGTATTTCCAGAGTGCCCACCCCACTTCCCTCTTGCCCCAGAGTGCCCACCCCATTTCCCTCTGTCCCAGAGTGCCCACCCCACTTCCCTCTTGCCCCAGAGTGCCCACCCCATTTCCCTCTGTCCCAGAGTGCCCATCCCACTTCCCTCTTGCCCCAGAGTGCCCACCCCACTTCCCTCTTGCCCCAGAGTGCCCACCCCACTTCCCTCGGCTTCGGAGTGCCCACCCCATTTCCCTCTGTCCCAGAGTGCCCACCCCACTTCCCTCTGCCCCAGAGTGCCCACCCCACTTCCCTCTTGCCCCAGAGTGCCCACCCCATTCCCCTCTGCCCCAGAGTGCCCACCCCACTTCCCTCTACTCACAGAGTGCCCACCCCTTCCCTCTGTCCCTGGAATGTCCTACCCCATTTCCACTTCTCCTTGGCACCAGCCTCCTTTTCCGCGTTGAGACACACCGTGGCATGTTTACTGGACGCTGTCCCATGTCCTCATATCCCCCATCTCAGCACTTTCTTAGCAGTGCAGTCTGTTCTTTGGGATGCCTTCCCACACTTTTTGGATGACAACAGTCTGCTCTGCCAGGGCACACATTTTAAAGCAGTTAACAGGCTTTAACAAGCGTGAGAGAGATGAACAGAAGCATATTGAAGGCGTCCTTGGGGCACCGTTGGCATGAACACATCTGCTTGGTTGGAGTGTGTGCTCTCAGGGTTGTTGTGTGAACTGCGTCCCACTGCATCTCCTCGTTGACATCCTCCTCAGCATCCATCCAAACCTCAGCCTCAGCCTTGTAGTTTGCATCCATACAGCAGGGCTCTCTGCTTCCGTGTGATTTTTTTTCAGAATACTTTAGAATACTTCAGAATACTTCAGAATACTTCATCCACTGGCAGCCCCTTTTAAAAACTTTCAGTCAATCCCTGTTCTTCAGAAGAAGTGTTTCTCTGCCAACAAAGTGCCCTAGGTCTTTATAATGGGCCCCGAGGACTTATTTCCAGCTCACCTGTGTACCTTTGGCCTGGGTGCCTCCGTCTGCCATTTTCTAGGATTGCTAAGAATGTTTTGTCCCAAGCTGATGTAAATGTGGCTTCCTTTACTTGAAAGGTCTGTTCTTCCCATTTTGGGTAACTTGCTCTTAAACTCTATTAATAATGGTTAATAGTGATTGTCAACTTGACAGATCTATAATCACTTAGGAGCACGCTTCTGGGCACAGCTGTGAGGGGATTAACTGGATTGGGTTAACCTCTGGGCTCAGCTGTGAGGGGTTGACTAGATGGGTTAGTCTCTGGGCAGAGCTGTAAGGGGTTAACTAGACTAATTTAGTCTCTGGGCAGAGTTGTAAGGGGTTTAGTAGACTGGGTTAGCCTCTGAGCATAGCTGTGAGGGGTTAAGACTGGGTAATGACATAAGACTAACTTTAATGGTGAGCAGTGTTTTACCAAAGACCTGGCAGGTTGAATAATGGGAGCTGAGCCTTAGCATACTCCTCTCTCCACTGTGGAGACCATGTGACTAGCTTCCTCAAGTTCCTGTCACCATGAACTTTCCTGTCATTACAGACTGTATCCTCAAATTGTGAGTCAAATAAACACTCCTTCCCTTAGGTTGTCTTCATCTGGGTAGTCTGTCATAGCAACAGGAAACACAGCTACCAGGAACTCCAAGGCAGTAGCCCTTCAGCTATGGATTCTTCCATTTTCTCCTACTCGGTCCTTGCCACCCTCTTACCCTTGATACTTACCACAACTAACCCAGATTCTCTCTCGCTGGACTGTGAACTCTGCAGGTAAGAAACTAATTTGCCTTTCTGTCTCCAGACCCAACCTCACTGTTTGGTGTTTAGTAAATATTTAGTGAAAGAAACAAGGAGCCATTGACACTTTAACCCCTGTTATCAGCCAGCCAGTCATTTGATGCATTCTAGAGAATTTGTGTTTTCCCGTTTGCAGCAAGCAACCTCTTCCCAACTGGCCGAGTCACTGTTGTCAGGGTTTTCCATTGACCTCACTGTTTCTCTTCATGGCGCAGGCGGCCCTGTGGAGCTGGACCTCTTGCCTCCATCCCAGCTGCAGACCTTTCAGCTCTGTCTTGGTCACTGTTCTGTTGTTGTGAAGAGAGCCCATGACCAAGGCAACTTCTAAAAGAAAGCATTTATTTGGGGGCTTGCTTACAGTTTCATAGGCTGAGTCCATGATCATCGTGGTGGGAAGCATGTCGGCAAACAGGCAAGCATGTCACTAGGGCAGTAGCTGAGAGCTGAGCTTACATTCTGATCAACATGTGTGAGACAGAGGGAGACAGAGAGAGAGAATGGGCCTGGCAGCGGCTCTTAAAACTTCAGCAACACACCTCTCTAACAAACCATGCTCCCTAATCCTTCTCCAAACAGTTTTACCAGCTAAGAACCAAGCACCCAAATTAGGAGCCTGTGGGGCCATTCTTATTCATCTCTGTGAGTTCGAGGCCAGCCCAGTCTACGAAAGCTAGTTCCAGACAGGCTCCAAAGCTATAGAGAAACCAAAAAAAAAAAAAAAAAAAAAAAAAAAAAATCCACCACAAAGTCTGACTATGGCAGCAGTTCAACATCCTGCAAACCTCTGCTCTCTTGATCTGGCCCTGGCACTTGCTTCCCATTCTGGCTTCAAGGTATTCTCCAAACTCCTCTAATGGCTGTGTGCTGTGACAGCTTAGAAAGGCTTCCCTAGCCTCGCCTGTCATCCATGGAGCCATGTGACTTATCACATAGTGACCTTGGTCTCTTCTGCAGTCCCTGCTTCAACCCCACTCTCAACCCCCGGGGACAAAAGCTTTTTTTTTTTTTCATTTTTTGACTATGCTAGGAGGGAGATTTTTGGTATGAACTGGATTTTCAATAAATGTCAAATGAGTAAAACTAACAGAATAAAAGGTGCACAATTTGATGTAAATAATTCCCCAAAGTATGTACACAGAGACTATTCATTCGTTTCCCAGCTGCCCAGACCTGAATAATCACGCAGAATCTATATTAATTACAACATTGCTTGACCAGTGGATTATGCATATTTCTGGCTAGCTCTCTTATAACTTAAATTAACCCATTTCTTTTTTCTTTTCTCTTTTTCTTTTCTTTCTTTCTTTTTTTTTTTTTTTTTTTTGAATTTTCAAGACAGGGTTTCTCCGTAGCTTTTGGTTCCTGTCCTGGAACTAGCTCTTGTAGACCAGGCTGGCCTCGAACTCACAGAGATCTGCCTGCCTCTGCCTCCCGAGTGCTGGGATTAAAGGTGTGTGCCACCACCGCCAGGCCTAACCCATTTCTTTTATTCTGTCTATCACCACAAGGCCATGGCATACCAGGTAAAGTTCTGGTGTCTGTCTCCTTCGGCAGCTACATGGCATCTCCTTGACTTCACCTACTCTCTCTCTATATATCTCTGTTCAGACTTCCTATCTGGCTTTATTCTGCCCTACCATTGGCCAAAGCCAATTCTCTTTCACCAATGGTAATAAAACATATTCACAGAATACAGAGGGGAATACTACATCAGAGATACATGAAGGCTTACCCCTCTGATTTGCATTTGAGTTGACCAATCCATGTCAAATTGTATGTATAATATATTTAAATTAGGATAGTGAGGAACTTAGAAGCCCCATGTTGTTATTTCAAACATAGGAAAGTTAATACAGGGGCTGTTTCATGACAGCGAGACTAGAACAAGGCGGGAAAGCAGAGGCCAGCTCGCTATATATTAGTAAGGTGTTGGATGAAGCTGTATCACAGACTCAGAAAACCTACAAAGATCCTGGGGGTGTGGGGCAAAATGGGACAGAAGTATGCCCAGAACCCAGATGCTTAGAAAGAAGAGAGGTGCATTCAACCAGATTAAAGGCTCACGTGATTCTAAGATGTTTTCCAATGGGCAAATGTTGAAATGTAAAGGTGGAAAGTAGAGACACCATGGAGTGTCGGGAGAATTAGTAAAACTCGGCGTGGCAAAAGGAACCTATCTTGTCTAACTGCATGAAATTTGAATAACCAGTTTGCCCTACCTAAATGGGTTTTCTAGGATGTAACTGAACATTGTGGAGGCAGGAGGCTAACACTTAAAAGAGAGTCACTGTCCTGGGCTGCCATCTCTCCAGGTTCATGATCCTAACCTGTCTCCAGTTCCTGCTCCATTAGCTTTGGAATCACCCTCATCAGCTCATGCGGCAATGGGAGGATGCTGGGAGCCACTTGAACACATTAGTGATTTTCAAGTTTAGATCCTTCAGAAGCGGTTATGGCAGGTGTGGAAACAGCATTTTATTGAATGCTTGCAGAGCCCCTGAGTTGTATTTATCAACTTTTTTGGGTTCTCTGTCAAGTCAAATGTGTAGTAACGGCTCTCTGTGGTGCCTGACATATAACAGTCATCATTTGAGACCCATTGACTTATAACCAACTCATTCAACTTTCTAAAATAAGTGTGTGAAGTGGGTATGCATCTGAATTTATTTGAAATTACCAATATTCAACCATTTTACCTTCAAAACAGTTATTTAATATAGGTCGACTTAATATAATCATTTTTGAACCAGTTTTACAAAAGACGGGGAAAGTGAAGCAACAGAGGTTAAATAAGGGACCTGAGTCACAGGGACGGCAGATACAGGCAGCCTGTGCTTAGCGGTTACTCCCTACTGATTGCTTCTGAGTGGAGCCATTTCATCCTCTTCAGCAGACGAGGAGCCTGGGGCTTGCAGTTAGGTCAGAGAGCCAGGAGCGGTGTGCTGGACTTCTAAACCTGCCTAACAACTCTGCCTTGCCTTTGTCCGTGTTATCCCACATCTGTATTTTCCGTGCAAGCCACGCTCACAGTGGGAAGTCCGTGGGTTCTTTAGGCTTGTTACTCAGGTGTTTACTCAGGTGTGGCTATCATGGTGGTGGATGGGCTATTTGCATTTACTTTGCTAGAAGCACTGTGTCAGGCATTGTTTGGTCATCATAGTGATAGCAGAGAGGATGCAAACCTGCCATTCTAAACTACCCGAGCTGTTGTCTGGATACTTCCCCCAATGCCATAGTCAACAACACCAATCTAAACTACCCAAGCTATTGTCTGGGCACTTCCCCCCCCCCCCCCCCCACCACCACCAATGCCAAAGTCAGTATCTTCTCGATTCTTCTTTGAAAACTGCCTCGAAGTCATATTTGTTCACCTGTAGAAGACACTCAGTTTGAGACCACGCCCCTGTCTTTCCTTTCCTCCTCAAAACTTTATTGATTTATTGGATATACTAAGCCTTATTCTAGTTGATAGGAATTCAACTATCAAAAATATAGACATATCTGTTTTATTGTATTTTCAGCCTATCCAGGTTTGACTCTTAGAGAATATTAACAATTATTAATTTTTTTAAAAAAGAAGGATTCATTGATTTTATGTGTAAGAGTATTTTGTCTGCATGTATGTCTGAGTGTTCCGTGCAGGCCTGGTGCCCTGTAAGGTCAGAAGAGGACTTCAGATCCCCTGGACTGGATTTACAGATGGTTGCAAGCTGCCATGTGGCTGCTGGGAATCAAACTGGGGACTCTGTAAGAGCAACAGCACCCTGCTCTTAACCTCTGCACCATAGCTCCAGCCCAATGCTTCCATTTACTTGCTTACTTACTTACTTCTGGGGTGGGGGAGATGCAGATGTAGAGGTCAAAGGACAAGTGGGAGGAGTCATTCTCTCCTACCCTGTGAGTTCCAGAGTCCAAACTCAGATCATCAGACCTGGTGGCGAGATCCTTTCCTAGTTGATCTTTCTCGCCAGCCCCAGTCAAGCATTTTGATAGATGATAGGGAATTCTAGGTCCCTTGATCCAGGGGAGCTGGAACAACGTGTGGTATATTGGATAGTTTTATGTCAAGTTGATATAAGCTAAAGTTATCTGAGAGGAGGGAGCTTCCATTGAGAAAATGCCCCCATAAGATCAGGCTGTAGGCAAGCATGTAGGCATTTTTTAAAAATTTAATGATTTATGGGGGAGCACCCAGTTTTCTGTGCCTGGTGCCAATGGTCTGGCTAGTGGTCCTAGCCTGGGCTAATGGTCCTAGCCTGGGCTAGTGGTCTTAGGTTCTATAGGAAAGCAGGCTGAGCAAGCCATGAGGAGCAAGCCAGTAAGGAGCACCCCTCCATGGCCTCTGCATCAGCTCCTGCCTCTAGGTTCCTGCCCTGTTAGAGTTCCTGCCCTGAGTTCCTTTGTATGGAAGTATAAGCCAAACAAACCCTTTCCTCCGCATCTTGCTCTCGGTATGGAGTTTCACCATAGAAATAGTAACCTGAACTAATTTGTGTGGTTTTCTGACTAGCATTCTTACTATCACCTGTGAGCTTGTTTCAGTGCAAATTCCTGGGTTTCCTTCCAGACCCACTGAGTTAGAATTTGGTGAAGGGAGCCAGAGGTAAGAAAGAGGAGCCTGTATTTTGAAAATATCCCCAAGAGATTCTTATGCCTGTTGAACTTTGAGAAGCCCTGCTGTGGTCTTCTCATGGCCTAGATGAGGAAGTAACATTGGCCCTCAAGTCTGAAAGGGTTCCTAGCAGCAGAGCAGAGGCAGGGGCTGGGAGAGGATTGTTCCTGACTGTGAGGACAGGATATGCCAGGTTCTAAAAGTCCACAAAAGAAGGAACCATGGGAGGAAGCAGTGGTTGGGTGTAGAGATGAATTATAGCAAAGAAAGAGACATCAATCAGAAGGTGTGGAGCAGGACCCCGTGAGCTCTGAAACAGGAACACAGGGGAGAAATGGCACGGTGAACTTGCGTGCCTGAGGGGCGCATCTTCTGCTAGCCTCACAGCAGCCTGGTCATTCAGGGGGTTGCTCTGAAGAGGATGAGAACCCCCCAAGAAGCCTCCAGGAATCTGTGTGGTTGGGCTTTGTAGCCCCAGGCCTCATTGCTGTCTCCAGGAGACAGGTTAGATGGAATCAGACTAGGACTGGAGTCTTTCCTGGAAGAATGTGGACCAGAGCATGACACTGATTGCAACAGACAGGGTGGAGTTTTCCTCGGGGAGATGAGCAAAGATATAGACCTACTATGGTGTGGAATGTGCCCCACAGACTCCTGCTCTGGATGCTTGCTCCCCAGCTTGCAGCGTTATTTGGTAGTCTGTGGAACTTTCGGGGCTTGGGCAAGACTGGTAGAAATGGGAAATGTTGGGGCTAGCTTCTGAAGTTGATACTTTTTTCTCTTTCTACCCTGCTGCTCGGGCTTCTGGTTCTGTACCACGTTAAACAAGCCACCGCCATGCTTTTCCTACAGTGAGGTCTGCCTGCTGTGCCTTCCCTACCATGACAGACTGTGAGCCAAAGCAAAGCCCTCCTCCATAGGCTGTTTCTGCAGGTACTTTGGTCATATTAACTGGGAAAGTAACCAATGGGAAACCTAAGATGAAAGGGCTTCGTCACCCCTAAGTTGGAGGGCAGGAGGGCCAAGTGGGGAAATTCATGGGCAGGATGTCATCCATGGAAAGACGGCTGCCAGGGATAACTCAGAAAAGCTGAAGTTGGTGAGATCACTAACTTGAACTGATGGTGAGGTTAACGTCAAAGGGAATTAGATGAAGAAGGAAGAAGGGTTTTTTTTCCCCCTGCAACACCCTACCCCCACCTTGCCGCCCAATATCCCCTCACTGTTCTGTTTCCTGTGTTTATGTCTGCTAATGCCGGTCTTCAAACTGCAAAGGCAGGTCGGGGAACACTGCCACGTCCTCACAGGACCCAGGGGAGAAGAAGGGCATATTTCCACCTCTCTGTATCCTGCGGCCTCTGAAAAGGAGCTGTGATGAAGAAGAGCATTTGGCTAACAGGCTCCTGGCAGAAATGGGGGAAGCACTCCAGAGGAGGTGAACCTGAGGGTGGCGGAAAGCTCCTTTATTACCTCATGGTTAGGGAAAGCTGTTTGGGGAGACAGAGGGAAGCTGCCGTCATGGGGAAGCTGCCTTACTACCTGGCCCCTGTAACAGCGGCATACATAACTTTCCAGGCCAAGATCATCGAAACTACCCTGGAGGCTCCTCCGGACTTGACTAGGTACATCCTCCTTGGAGGCCATTGGCCTTCCGGCTGCTCAACATCCCTGGCAGGCTCCATCACACCAGAGCAATAGGCACCTGAAAGGACAGAGGGACAAGAAAACATGAGCTGCTCTGGGAAACCTGGGTGCAAGACCTGGAGGCCTGTGGCAGTCCCTTTGGTGGATTCCAGAACCTGTCGTTGTGTCTCTCCTGACTCTACAGTGAGCTGACCGTCTGTCCCCCAAGTAGAGCTGGCAAGATAAAATCCAGTAAGTTTCATTGCATTGAATTCCAGGAAAACATCAAACAATGCATGATTATTGCCTGGATACTAGGAAACATTTTATAGCCACAGAGTATCCTACATCTTATGTGTGCTAACTGGGCCTCTAAGGGGAAGGTCCCTGTTTATTTTCTCGTGGTGCTTTTAGTCTTTCATGTTGGGATTCCCTCACAGGTAGAAACGTTCTGTATGTCTCAGAGGAATGAATGCTTCTTAGACTTTGGCTAGGCTCTCTCCAGACATCGTGTTTGTTCATGTATGGCCATCTAGGAAGGAAACCCAGACAAAAAAAGCAAGGAGGTTAGCTTTCCATTCTTCCCCAAGCCTTAGCTGTACCTGTAAGGGGCTAGCCTGTGAACTGGAGGCCTGCCAGGAGGAGTCATGTAGGCAACCATGGGCTCAGACACTGTCAGGAGAGCGCTTGCTGGTCAGCGACCACCGCTCTCGCTGCAAACCCCTTCCTGGGTTAGTCGAGGAAGGAAGGGGGTCTCATTGACAGGGTACTGTTCTTTCTTGAGCAGCATACTCTCAGCCTGAGACCTGGGCAAACCATTCCCCTGACTCCAGACTCTTACTCACTGCAACCCTCTGCCTGGGGAGTTCTGACATTTGGTTGAAACATGAATCCATGGAATGCAACTGGCAGATTCCTGAGCTTCAGGCCACCACTTCGGGGAAGACTCTTCCCTTACCTGAGTGGCCACACAGGTGTCTTGACAGGAATGCACATGGGCACCTTCTTGAAAGAAACAAAAACAGAATCAAGGAAAGTCAACAATGCTGCTAACTTGAAGGTGGATTAAGAGTACAGGTTCCTGGTTCTGGGGGTGGCTGGAGTCAGAACTATCTTTCTGTTTTCTTTATTTGAGAGATCACAGACAGTAGCTAAAGTTCTGGGTAGAACAACAAGACGGAGTTGGGTGTAGACGAGCCGGCCTGGGCCATTGCTGCCATCTGTGATTTAAGATATAACTCACTGACGTGAATGAATTCCTGTCCTGCTGTTCTACTGAGGCCTATGGGGCAAGGCTACCCCCTTGTGGTAGGGTTTGGGACTGCTCCCTAAGACCCAAATTTCCTGTCAGTCATTTCAAGAAGGTCCAATTACACAGGATTAGGTAAAACCTCAACAACGGAGGCTTAAGCACACAAGATTTACTTCTCCTTCTAAAAGAAAGGCTAAAAATGGGCAGTCATAGCTTCTGAGGTCACTCCTTGGTCTCCAAAGACGCAGGCCTGCATCTATCACTCAGGTTAATTAGTCTTAATGAATGGTTTCTTCTCAAAGTCACAGGACAGTTACTGGAGCACTAAGCATAATTTTCATATCGTAACCTGGATACAAAAAACAGGGGAGGGAGGATATGGCAGATGTGATCTGTGCGTTTGTGTGTTGGAATGAGATCTACCAGCCGACTCTCCCTTTCAATAGTCTTTCTGAAACCCTCGAACACATCCACTGCTAACCCTTTCTTAATAAATCAGTTGCTACCACCACGGAAGTAAAGGAATAAATCTCGAAGGGCAGCCGCGGCGTTTGTGTCTTTGGGAAGCAAGCAGGCTTGAGGCTTTCAAAGCCATTTGACAGTTGGCCCAAATTTCCTGGCTGTAGGTACGTGCTGGGCTCTCTCACCTGGAGCCAGCCCTGAGGTCTGGAGGATTCTGGCAGGCCTGCTTCAGGGTGGCTGCTACTAGGAATTAGAGGCACAATCCCACAAATCTTTCCTACGCTGAGACCTGGCTCATCTCTGTGGGCTATGGGCAGGTGAGGCGGGTAAAGGGTAACAGTTTGTGGGGTGCTCATTGGTAGAGGGGAAAAGATTGGTTGTGGTTCCATAGATCTTGTTCACTGAGAGCTACCTGAAGCCCTAGATTCCTAGTTGGTTTTTGGTTGAGGCAGAGAATCTGGCTCTTGGCAGCCTATGGAGAAATCTTGAGTGAAAACCTAACCATGAACAGGCCAGACCTATTTCCCTAGATACATGAAGACGACCACCGGGGCTTGGCAGGAATGACAGGCTGCTCTGGTCCTGCAGACTTCAGTGATGCAATCAGTATGGCCCTGGAAACACTGGAAGAGCCAATCAGTTTAGGAACATGCACGAGATAAGTATCTTCCAGGGACCCTTAGCTTTGCCTACAGGGTGCTGGGGGCTAGATAACTGTGAGTTACAGCCAGGGCTCAGAATGATCAGGTTCTGTTTATACAGAGACGGGATATGTGGATCAGAATAAACTAGCAAGGGGTGGGGAGAAATCAGCAAATGTTCCAAATTCTGCAACATCATCCAGAGAGCCTGGGGTTGGGCTGCTTCCTTCTCGGTTCTACACACAGGGTCACATGTCAGCATCCCTCCAGAACACATGAAGTTACTTCTGGAGTTCCTACCCGGAATGGATCCCCCCCCCCCATTCATGTACTTGGTGAAGTCCTGTTGCCCATTCAAGTTGCAGTTTAGGGCTCACTGCTGTGGAGCCTTCTCTACCCTGATGGAGGAAGGTCATTGGCCAATAAAGAAACTGCTTGGCCCTGTGGGTGGAGTAAACAGAACAAAATGCTGGGAGGAAGAGGAAGTGAGGTCAGAGTCTCGACATCTCTCCTCTCCGGAGCACACACGGCATGAAGCTCCAACCCAGAATGGACTAGGCTAGAATCTTCCCGGTAAGACCGGTTCTCACAGATTGTTAGAGATGGGTTGATCGGGATGTGAGAATTAGCCTGTAAGTGCTAGAGCTAAAGGGCCAAGCAGTGCTTAAAAGAATACAGTGTCTGTGTAATTATTTTGGGGCATAAGCTAGCCGAGCAGGTGGCCGGGGTGCTGGGAACGTAGCCCCGCTGCTCTTATTACTACACTACCCCCCTCTCCCGGACATGCTAAATTCGCTCTCGCACTGGCCACCATTGTACCTGGCATGCCCAACTACGCTGCAGCCAGTTGTCACTCTGTGGCACACGTCAGTTTCTTACACTGTCCAATCATCTCTCAAGATTTCTAAGTCCTAACCCTAAGGCAAGAGTCACGCCGTGTGGTTCATGTCATGGATACTTAATTTATTAGGAGGGTTGATCAGCGGGTGTGGATGTTTCTTTATGTTTGTGTTTATTGAATGTGTTCCATTCTGGGCAGCAGAGTATTGGCCACAACTCTCAGTTGCCTCCACTCCTACTGATTTATCTGTTGAATGGTTTATTTAACATGAGGATTTATAAAGCCAAAAAGGGGATTTATAAGAAAATATTGCCATGGAGAATAAATAAAACCTATACACACAATAAAGTAATTCATTACTGATAATATTGAAAATAAAAATCTATGTCTTCCTACCAGTTACATTAAGCAGACATAGATGAAAAAATAAGTCTTATTTTAGAATTATGGACCCTTTCGTTGCCTCTCCCTAGAACTAGAAAACTCTCTGAGTGAATATGGATGCATTTAAACAGAGTGGGGTAAGTTACATTTCATCACAAAATCACAGCAAGATAAAAGCAGAAACAGATGTCAAAGCTCAGAGAGTTAGTGAAGGTGAAACATCCCCCCCCACCACCCACCCTTCCCCATTACCCCACCACCCCCATGCCAGTTCAAGTCTTCTGCTTGTTGCCTTGGTGGGTCACTTGACTCATACTGCCACCAAAGCAGAAGAAAAAGCGCTGTGCAGTCCTGTGGCCAGTTTCCTGCAGACAACCCAAAGCCATCAAGTGGCCCAAGACTACCCTGGGAAGGAAAATAGGGACCATTTCTGGCCAGATGAGATTCCTGTTCTTTGGGGAAGGCTGCTGTTGGGGAGATAGGTAGGTGGCGGTCGAAAGTGGGGGGAGGCAGAAAAGGAAGAGGAGGGATCTCTGTCCCCTTGAGGTCCTCGGCTAGGTGGGGAAGAAAAAAAAGAGACAGGCTGGCAGGAAGAAGATGCCTAACCCGGCAGACATCTTCTCAGGAGCCTGAGCTGCTTTCCTGGGTTCTAGTATCAGACTGTCCCAGTCGCTCACCCTGGGTCAGGCTCTTTGGGGACTGAGTATGACCATCAGGTGATTCTGATGAGGACTCACTCCCGAGGGAGCCACAGCTGGGGAATGAGTGTCCCTTGAGTCCATGACAGGGAACCTGGGGTTCACCCCTTCACCAGGGAACACGATGACCACTTTCCAGCAGTCGCCAGTGCAGAGCGGGGAGTGGGGTGGGGGGAAGAGCTGGGCTGACACTGGAACCACGGCAGGCGCTTGCTCAGCCTGAGCATGAACCGCACCAGCTGTGTCTGTCAGCAGGGCCACCAGCCTCAGTCTCTAGACCTAGCTTCCCAAGCTGTCCCTCCCGGGTATCACACAGATTCATGCTCATGCCGCCGAGGGATGGGCTCTTCTTTCAGCGTCACATTTTGGCCAAACTTGCTGTGAATTAATCATATCCTCTCTTTGGGTTGCCTCTGGCTATAGCAGGCCAGGACTCTATACAGGTATGGGGCTACTTTCTGGGTGGACCTTCCACTCTGCATTAAGGGCTATCCACCCTCCATACTTGGAACCTTACTTTTTTTTCCGTTTGGTTGTGAACCAGTCACACCGGAAACCACACAACTGCGGAGGACCATCTGGGTGAACTCAGCTTTCATTTGCAGAGCCTCCAGTGGGATCAGAAGCTGAGCCGGAGACTCAGGTTCAAGAGGACATGTCCAGGAACCCACTTCACTGGATCTAACTCCGTGGTGACAATCGCCGTGGCTGGTTCTCAAAGCATTTTCACAACTGCCCTGTGCAGAATGATTTACTTTTCCCAGTTTATCCTAAGCGATCCACTGGACAGAGTTTAGAATGTTTTCCAAGGTTACACATGATATAAAAGATGGAAACAGTATTTTAACTTACGTCAGTACCAGTCTTGACTGCGGAATTTAGGCTCTTAAACAGCAGGCCACACAACTCGTCAGCACCGAGAGTTCTGTAGAGCTTAACAGTGAGTGGGTGCCTGAGGGCAGGGCCACAGCCCAGCAAGAAAAACTTCAGTCAAATGCTCTGTAAGGGTCAATGAGGGTATTAAAGGCCAGTGCTTGCATAGGAAACCCAACCATAACCGAAGCCTTACTAAAGAGCCCTCTCCATATGGTGGAAAGGTGAACTGAGAATGAAAACATTTAGGAAAGGAGATACATGCAACATCTAATTGGTCTTAATAATAGAAACCCAGAGCCAGCTATCAGGGGGTGTAAGCTGATCATAGAAGCTGAGCAGCCACTCACCAGGGGTCTGCCTCTAAGGAATCCTCCGACTGAAAAGGGCAAGATCCTGTCTCGATGAATCCTCAGACTGCATGTGCTGAGCTCCTGTCTCCTCCTGCCTTATATTCCTCTCTTAGCCCAGCCATATCACTTCTGTCTCCGCCTCCGTAGTGCTGGAATTAAAGATGTGAGCTCTGTTTCTCGTTTAGACTGATTCGATCTCCTGTAGCCCAGGGTGGCCTTGAACTCACAGAGATCCGTCTCAAGAACTGGAATTAAAGGTGTGTGTCACCACTGCCTGGCCTCTGTGTGTAACTAGTGTGGCTAGCTCTGCACTCTGATTGTCAGGCAAGCTTTATTTGTTAGTTCACAAACAGATGCAATTAAAGATATATTAAAAATACACACTGAGAAAAGCTATAATTTTTACCATGGGACAAACGACAACTAGCTTTGGGAAAATATATTAAAGTAACATTAAACAGTTAGGTGACAATATACATTTCAATTTGGAAACCAGACAGCCAATATGAGTGACAGATGGGATGGGGTAGGTTGAGATGAAGCAGCTACCTCCTAGGGACACTGAGCCTCCTCAGGCTTCCTTTTGGACATAACAACCACAGCCTCCCTAACCGTGCCTAGCTCTGTCTGAAATGGCAGCTTTGCTTGTTTACAAAGTCTCCCAGTTGTGAGGCAGACTCTTCTATATTAAATTATCTGGTAAGGCCTCCAGGACGGTTTATAAATACAAGCTATGTGTGAACAAAGTGTTCCTTCATCTTCAGGTGTGATAATTTGACAGACTTTCTTCACATCCTGATATCTGGGAAACGGCCCTGGAAGAAGCTTGATGCCATGTTTCTTTGATGCAGATCTAACCTCTCAGGTCAGCTCTGGTGTTAGGATACAAATAGCCACAAGGAGTGGCCTGGCCAAGCCTAACCAGCCCTGCCTGCTGATGAAACACGCTCCCAGGAGACAGGGTCTGGAGGTGATTTGGGTCTGACAGCTCAGCCTCCAAGCCATATTTTCCATGCGTCAGGAAGATGAACACCAGGTCTGCTCCCTGTGCTCACAGCAATTAGACCTTTATTAATATCCCAGAACAGCTGGGACTAGAGAAAGTCTCAAGTGCTCACATTCTTTGAACATACAAATTTTGAGCAGGTGGCAGCTGCCGAGACCACATTTATTCATCTTGAGCCAAAATTCTCATCCTTTGACCCCATATCCCAGGCCTCTGAGAAAATATGGCTGCAAAGTTCTGTCTGGGGAATCAAACCCTGTCCGTTAGACAAAATGGCTTTTCTCCCAGCCCTCTTTCCAACGATGTTGCCATTGGCTCAGGGTTTGTAAAGGAACTTGATTTTCTAAATTTAGGGATTGGTTCATTTCCACTAAATGTGGCATTAGCCTGTGTCTTTTGTGCCTGTCCTCCACTAAGGGTCCCCCATGCCTCTAGTCAGTGGGACTTCACAGAACAGTGTGGTAAGTTGACCTAGTCCACCTGCCTACCCATTCAAGAAGCTTTCTCGGGTTCTTGCCTCAGTTTCTTCCCCTAGAGGCTCCTAAGTGTCTCTGTCATATAGAATGCTTATTCTCCACAGCTCTCTTCTCATATTGCTTTCTAGAGAAAGGGGATGGAGGTTGTGAAATTAATTCCTTTTCTCCCTATCAGGGGATGGAGTCTGACTTAACCTTCAAGAATGAGACTCAATGCTACCTGCTCCAGAAAGACTATTTTTTATTTCCTCCGTGTTAATAAATTAGTATCATAATAGGCATTCTGGTGGGTTAAATTCTGTTTTACTTCTCAAAAACGTAGGCTGAAGTCTCAATGCTTCAGAATGTATTTTTGTTTAGAGACCAGGTCTTTACATATGATCATATTAAAATTCAGTCCTTAGGGTGAGCCTTAATTCTATATGTTCAGCGTCCTTAAAAAATGGAGGGATTCGCATATAGAGACAGATGCAAGTATAAAAGGGAAATAATATGGAGGCCCAGGGAGAAGACAGCCCTCTGACAGACCGAGGGAAAGGCCTTCCTTGCAGCCCCCAGAAGGCGTCCTGACACCTTAATTTTGGGTATCTAGTTTCCAGAACTGTAAGGTAGTAAACTTCTGTTTGAGCCATTCTGTCTGCTGTTCTCTGCTACAGGAGCTCTGGGAAGCTAGCATAGCTTTCACAGCTAAGCCTTTGGTTTTCTGCAGTTGGAAAAGTTATCTTTCGTTTGTTTTTATGGTGGCTCTGGTTGTGTGTGCTTGTCATCCCGCACTTGGAAGCCTGGGCCTCAAAAATGAGTAAATAAATAAATAATAGAATGCAATAGAAAAGAACACAAGTTGTATAAGCAAAAAGAAAGAAAGAAAGAAAGAAAGCTCAGCAGAAAGGTGGTTCACAACCCTTCACTGAGAAAACTCTCTTTTGGGTCTGAACTATATTTATAATATAAAACATATACATGTGGCTTCTAATATATTATATATAGAGAAAACCGTAAACCCAGACAAACTCTTTCTTCTGTAAGTTACTTTTGCTTTTGGCGCTTTATCACAGCAATGGAAAGTAAAACATTTCCTCTAATCTGTGCACATCTGCTTGCAGACTTTAGTGTTATTAATTATGATATCAGGACAGTGGAAGGACTGGATAGAGAGTTGTCTTACTGTACTGTTTGGGGAATAATAGCCAGAAAAACGTTAGAACGTATTTCCCATAGGTACCTCTTCCCTGAATATTTTCAACCCAGGTTTGGTTGACTTGAAACCTGTAGGTACAGAGGATCAATGGTACATATACATTCCTATAAAACAGTGTGTATGCATGTTATATGTGTTTAAACAATTCAAATACTTCCCAAAAGTACAATAGAAGAAGCAAACAAGAGTTTTCACTTCCTGGATAGCTAATATTCTACACCCCAAATTGGTCATATCAGACTGTCTTTTATTTCTCCATCCTCAAGAGACTTGTGCAAAGGGGTGGTATTTTGCACGCTCTTTTGGGCCTTGTTTTCTTTAAATAACTCATTGGTTCATCCAGAGCAGCACAGAGTGTCCTGGTTTCTTCGTGGCTGCACAGTACTCCACCACATGGCTATGCAGTGAGTCATGTAACAGGACCCGCCTGAGAGCTAGGGCACCTGGTAGGCATGCTGGCCTCCTCTGCCAGCTGCTCTCAGTTTTCAAATGAAGGGAACAGAAACATAAAAAGTGGAAGAATTTTGCCACCAGAAGCACAGAGGACTAACACAAGTGGTTCCAGCTGTTAGAGATGTCAAACGTTTCTCATAGTGTTACAATTTGTTTATCACCAAAACAATGTAAAGGTGTTCCTGATGAACAGTGGCGGGGGCGGGGGTGTGACGCTCACATCTGCTTGCTAAAACACACACACACATACACACACACACACACACACACACACACACACACACACACACAGAGGGAGAGAGGGAGAGAGAGAGAGAGAGAGAGAGAGAATCATGTAACAGTTTTTTCATCTGTCTGCAACTCTTCCATATGAAGAGTATAGTGGCCTTTTAAAAAATATAAAATTGCAACATGTTCCTAATAGTTTGTGCAAACAATTGGTCGACACCTGGAGGAAGTGGGAAACTGAAGTAAAATTTAAACAGAAGCTTCTGTGAGTGTTTTAGTAAGGTTTCTATTGCTGTCACCATGAAACACCATGACCAAAAGTAACTTAGGGAGAAATGGCTTTATTTGGCTTATGTTTCCTGAATCACGGGTCCCTTGGAGGAAGCCAAACTGGGAAGAACCTGGAGGCAGGAGTTGATGCAGAGGCCTTGGAGGAGTGCTGCTTACTGGCTTGCTCTTCATGGCTTGCTCAGTCTGCTTTCTTAGAAAACTCAGGACCACCCGCTCAGAGACGGCACCACCAACAATGGGCTGGGCCCTCCCCAATTAGTAACTAATTAAGAAAATGTTCTACAGGCCTGCCTACAGCCCAGTTTAGTGGAAGAATTTTCTCAATTGAAGTTTCTTCCTCTCAGATGACTTTCCCTTGTTTCAAGTTGATATAAAACTAGATCTTGGTTGGTGCGGATTGGAAGATGAGCGTCACATCTTCTTTAGTGAAGCTGTTGTTTGTGTCATTTGCAGTCACGTATTTTTGTGTGATGATTTTTTTTTATTAGCAGTGACAGCCACTGAAACTAAGTGTTGAAATGAGCCAAAAGGCTAGCTGCCCTTACTACTTCCTGCTGAAATGCCATTGAATTAAATGTTCTCAAGCGGATGCAGCATTTCCGTCTGTATTTTGCTCCATAAATATTATTAGCTGAGTGTATTAATTTGTCAAAATCTAATACATTTTCTGTTTTATTTTGTTATTTTTCAAGACAGGTTCTCACTGTGTAGCTCTGGATGTTTCGGAACTCACCATATAAGACCAGGCTGGCCTCAAACTCACAGAGATCTGTCTGCCTCTGCCTCCCAAGTGCTGGAATAAAAGATGTGTACCACTATGCCTAAAAATATGCATTTTTTAATTTTATTGACAAAATTGAGTTTAGGCTGTTTTATATATGTGATTCTTATGTTCCGTATGTTGTGTTATGTGCATAGTAAGTATGCAATGCGTGTATGTGTGGAGATGCAATGTGTACTTATTCTAGAAGTCTGAACTCAAAATAATTTTTGCTTATAAAACTATGAAAGAAACAAAGTTTGTAAAACTATAAATTTAAATGCTAACCAATCTAGTCATAACTTTAACAAAGTATTGCTCTGAGTTCTAAGTGCTTGCGGGAAAAGAACTGAGAGCCTAGGACTTATTTTCAGCTTAACTAAAATGCAAGATAACAAACTAAGACATCTTCACGCAATCAAATATCCAATAAATCACCCTTCAGAGTTTCATGCTGATTCTAAAAGTCTGTTACAGGCACAAGACCTTTAAGATAAGTGAGGCACAGTGGGTGGAAGTCAGTGGGCAATGTTTGCCTGGCATGTATGCTGTCCTGAATTTGATCCCCGACACCAAGAAGGTGTGGGGAGGAAGGAAGAGGAGGAGGAAGAATGGAAAAGGGGAGGGGGGAGGATCCATGCATATTCGGGGAAATATAAGCAAGCCCAAGTGGATCATAATTTTGAACTGATAAATAGAGAGCAAAAGCATGCAATACAAGGAGTGACCAGAATCAGCATTTCCTCAAGTGCACTTCAGCACAGTGTGAGGCTTCGTGAGATCAAAATGTCAGAGAAGAAGGCAGTGAGAGACCAGTGTGTCTAGAAAGCATCCAAATGCGAAAAGAAGAGTAAGCAATACGCTTCGTTCTCCAGTTTTAGCAAACCTAGGAGGTGGCTAAAAGTTTGGGTTGCAAAATAGATGACAATGATCCTTGGTGCCGTGGACAGTGGACATGGGTGAGGATGGGGTAGGCTGTGGTCTAGTGTTGTGGGTCCTGATTCAGGCCCAACAGGTAAAAGGAAAATTTCAGAAGAGAAGCGATCCCATAGGCAGGCTAGAAACCATCCTCCAGGAAGACCAAAAATTTCGGAGACAATAAATATTGGGGTGGGAACAGATCGGGTCTTGTTATGTCGTCCAAGCTGGTCTTGAACTCTCAGTGATCCTCCTGCTTCAGCCTCTTGAGTTCTGAAATCCTAGGTGTGCACCTGGATCTAAACATTTAATAATATAGTCTCCATCCAACCCAGCACTGTGAACGCTGTCAAAAGCCCGTGACTGAACGGATCACAGGTGCTAAAGGTGAGCCTACTGTTGTTTTGCTAAATGGCTGTCCTGTTGAGCTACGTTCTGAGGGTTTATGTTTGGACCCATAGACGTGTGCTGCTTTCAGTTTCAGTCAGACAAGCTTCCTTTTCCCAATGTTTGGAAATTTTAAAATATTTGTAAATAAGTAATGAGTCAGAGTAGGAATAATAACTGAAATTCAAAAATGCCTACACCTAAATCACGGGGGGCGGGGGGGGGGGAGGACAACAGCAGATCAGGCTGTGGGACGCAGCTGTGGAGATGGCTCAGCCAGTAAAACACCTGCCACCCAAGTGTGAGGATGAGAATTCAGAGCCCCAGAACCCCTGTCAAAGCCAGTCGGCCTGGCAGTCCACCTGTAATTCCAGCGCTTGGCAGATGGAAACTTGATCCCTGGAACCAGCTGGCCAGACTTGCCAAAACATGAGCCTCCAGGTCAGTGAGAGACTCTGCCTCGGTATGTAAAATGGAGAGTGAGGGAGAAAGACTTCCAACATAGACGTTGTCTACACCCATGCATGTATGTTGCTCTGTACACATGTGCTCCCACATAGGCAACCACATGTACACTACATGTATGTATGTAAAAACGTTGTGAGATATGGTTAAAAACAAAGCTTCAGAGAAAATGTCAGATATAGATACATATGTAGATAACACTGACTACAATGGGTTTTTGTTTTGTTTTGTTTTTGCAGGAAGCAGTTTGGAGAGAAAAAACTGCGCCCATGTTCCCAAATATTGTTTATAAACGTTCTTTTACATTTAAAGGGGGATATGATATAGATATGAATAATTTGCATTAGTATAGATTTTGCTTTATTGATAGAGATTTAAGGTCAATTTTGTTATATGTATAAATGTTTCTGATTTTGATTAAGGTATTGTGATTGTGTAGTTCATTTAAAAATGTAATGTATAATTAGAAATATAGATTGTTAATAGATAATCATAATAGTCAAGTTTGTAGTCATGTTAGTTAAGATTTTCTAGATATACATAGATATATTTTAGATAGACATTCTTCATGTCTTTCAAAGATTACAGAATAGGACATTTAATGTTTTAATAACCGAGGACTTTTCATGACAATGAGACACTCTGCTCCTGGCAGCACCAATGTACTTCAAGAGGAAGATGGGCATCGAAGAGGCACCTTATGGAGTTTGATAGTTATTTGGGCAAGAAACTGCTCTTGCCTGGACTATTGCATAAACTGGACACAGAGAACCCACAGAGAGAGGACTACTGAACTTGCCTAAGGTGAGATGATCTTTCGGGGTTCCTGATTCATGAGAGAGTCTGCGAGACATTCTTCAGGACAAGCAGATAGTGACTGCCTTTGGAATTTCCTGCTTGATGAAAATGTCTGCTGGATACTATGGGCCTGAAGGCTGAAGATGGATGCCCCAACGGTACAAAAGAACTTTGGGTGACTGTCCAGGCAGCGAGATGTCTTTGTCATTTCTAGAGTTTGAAGTTTCTTAGTTCTTGTTTACTTAGGTAATATTATATCTTTCTGGAGTCTTTGATGCAGTTAAGAATAGTTAGTTATAGTTATAGTTTTCCTTAGTTATGATAAAGATTATTGTAACTTTTACTTGATAACTGTTTTGTTATATGTAATTTTGCTATGTTTAAGCCTTTTTTTTTTTTTGTTTAAACCGAAAAAGGGGAAATGATGGAGGAAGGTCATTGGCTAATAAAGGAACTGCCCTGGCCCATTTTATTGGTTGAAAGATAGGTGGGAGGAGTAGGCAGAACAGGACGCTGGGAGAAAGAGGAAGTGAGCTCAGAGACTCCACAGCTCTGCTCTCCTCCTGGGAGCAGACGCCTGAGAGAGACGCCATGCTCCCGGCTCCTGGGCAGACACACGCCATGAAGCAAGCCGCCAGGTTAGACATGCTGAACCTTTCCCGGTAAGACCGGTGCTCACCGATTATTAGAGATGGGTTGATTGGGATAACAGAATTAGCCAGTAAGGGCTAGGGCTAAAGGGCCAAGCAGTGTTTAAAAGAATACAGTGTCCGTGTAATTATTTCGGGGCATAAGCTAGCTGGGCAGGTGGCTGGGGTGTTGGGGACGCAGCCCCGCCGCTGCCCTTATTACTTCAGTGAAAGTACAAGATCAAGTCTCAGTACAGATGGTTGTGAGCCACCATGTGGTTGCTGGGTATTGAACTCAGGACCTCTGGAGGGAATAACAGACACCTATTCAGACCAAAGTCCCCTATGGAAGTACATATGGATGCAAAGGAAGGGGCCTTGGCTTTAGCTGTTAATATGTGAGGGAAATGTTAGTCATTTAATCTGGTCAAATGATTGTCTATTTTGTTTTCTCTACCTTTGTACAAGTATGAAATAGTTCTTGTCTGCATCATTTATTTAGATTATGTGTGCATGTCACATAGACCCTGGCCAAGACACACGTATGGAAGTTAGAGGAAAACTTGCAGGTGTTGGGTCTCTCTTACCACCATGTGGGTCCCAGGAATTGAAC
Source organism: Microtus oregoni (assembly GCF_018167655.1). Lineage (NCBI taxonomy): Eukaryota > Metazoa > Chordata > Mammalia > Rodentia > Cricetidae > Microtus > Microtus oregoni. Next base: position 24,832,140 of record NW_024543071.1, read on the forward strand.
ATGGGTTGTCAGACTTGGTGGCAAGTGCCCTTACTCTCTGAGGCATTTCTCTGGCCCAATGCTTCTTACTGAAAAAACTGAATATAAAAATAATTCTAAAACATTTAATACCAGAAAGCAATCCCTTTCTCTCTGAATCTTTTTCAATACAATAAAATCTGTGCACAACATGTGAGCCAGACACAGTTGAGCTACCTGTCTAGAAGTCCCCAAACTTGGGGAGAACCTGTCCTAACAGGAGGAAAGGTAACGATTACTCCGTATTATTTTGGGTTGCTATGCAATACCTGCTACTGAGAAGGACAACAGTTTTATTTTTGTTTGTGCTAAATATAAACACGACAAGGAAAGACCCATTGGAAGGGCTTCCCCCAGGGTCACATCCTTGGCCGTCATGTCTGCAGATGGCAGTCACAGGTTTCCATTGAGTACCAAAATATTCTCGGTGTTGGTGCCTGTCCTTGCTTGCATGGTACAGCCAGGGGGCCCGTGATGACAGAGCCTCTCAAAAACTGCAAGTAGCAGGCTCCTTCTGTAAAGGTCATGTTCTCTTGGGTGACCCTGGGGCATTGCTGCATTGAGACAGATGGATGAAAAGAGGAGCTAACAGTCTAGCCAGAGTAGGGGAGAGCAATGTATAAATGCATATGCATTATCTTACAACATACAGTTTGGGTCTTAAATGTTCCCCACCAGCCTGCGTGTGTCATTCTTAGTCTCCAGCTCATTATGGGATGTGACAGAAATTCTAAGCAGTCAGGTCAGTTGAAGGTGTTTGGCCATTGGAAGTACTCCCTCAAAAGGATGAGTTGGGATCTCCATATCTTCCCTTTCCTCTTTGTTTTGCTTCCTCACCATGAAGTGAATGTTTTAATCAGGTGCCTTCGTCCTGGCGTGCTGCTTGGCTACAGGCCCAGAGCAATGGGGCCAATTGACCATGGACCGAGACCTCCAAAGTGGAGCCAAAGAAAACCTTTGGTTCCCCATTAGGTTGATTTAGTTCAGACATTTGTTATAGTACCAGAAAGCTGACTAGCATAGGTCTTCAACAAGAAAGACATGCTGAGAGAACTGGGGAGGGAGAATGAAGTTTGGGGGCTCCTCTCGGGATCAACAGAATGTGAGGTTCCTCTTACTTCTAGCCAGTGAGTGAAACTCAGCTGTAGGGGTTCCCCATCAGAAGAGTCAGGGGTGTCAAGTTTCAGTTGCCAGGAGAAGCCTTATGGAAGGGACACTGGAATCTGCCAGCAGGTATGGGTGTTCCTCTCCTGTCCCTCTCCCCACCTACCACTGTGTCCTGAGAATGTTATCTGGTCACACAGACAGCAGACGCTTGAACATGGAGACAGACACTGGATTTGGAGGGTAGGGGGCGAGGGAGGGAGCAAACACAAGAACAGATTTTAGAAATGGCAGGTAGTTCATGCCTATTACTGATTCTCTGGTGTTTCCCAATACAATTACCAATCAAAATACAGCTGTGCCCACTGAGGCCAGGCTTCCTGACACAAAAGGCAGCAGATGACACACACACACACACACACACACACACACACACACACACACACAATCCAAAGGTTGCTTCATTTCCAGTGGAGAGGATACACAGGTTGAGATCAGCAAATATGGCCTGAATGCCCTTTAGAATTTGCCATCTGATTTTATAGTATGTTAGAGTCTAACCTGTCATTATTGACAGGTTAAAGCTCTAAGACCTATGGATGTTATCTTATATGGTAAACAGAATATGGATGTTGTGATGGCTGTTCTTGGTTGTCAACTTGACTACATCTAAAATTACTTGGAACCCAGAAAGAGAGGGCACACCTGTGACGGATGTTTTGCTTGATTTGAAATGAGTGGATCCTCTTCTAGTCTGGACCTTTGAGTTGAGAAGACACGTTTCTTTGATCCAGATGTTGAGGTGAGAAGACACACCTTTGTCTATAAGTCTTCATAAGGATATAGGAAAAGGAAGCTTTTGCTCTTCGCCTGCCTGCCTTTACCTTGCTGGGATTCCAGTACACACTGAAGACTAGCTGAGACCCATCTCGTGGACTGAACAAGGACTGGATTCTTGGATTTTCCATTCACAGTCAGCCATTGTTGGATTAGCTGGATTGGAACCTGCGAGTTATTCTAACAAATCCCATACATTAAAATATATGTTATATATCTGGAGAGAGAGAGAGAGTCAGTCTGTAAGTTTTATTACTCTGGTGATCCTGGACTAATACAGTTGTGACTAAGCTAAGGGCCTTTGGGAAGGTAGAATGACTTCGTGGGCTAAAGTGGGCATCCTTTACTAAGCATGAAACCTGAATTCGATCCCTGGAACCCACCTGATAGAGGGAGGACATGGACTTTGTAACATGGTCTTCTGACCGTAACATACACACGTGTCATATGTACGACCCACACTCACATGCTTCGTACATGAAATCCACTCCTCTGTAAATGACTACATATAATTTAAAATTTTGAAGAGAGAGATGATGGAATTAGAAGATGTAGATACTCGGATTTTTTGGTCATCCCGAATTACTTCGATGGGACCCGAGTGCAGTCACAAAAAGGACGCAGAAGATTTAGGTTTGACTCAGAGCGAGGAGGCAGTGTGGTTGTGGTGGCAGCGTGCTGCGTGGCTGGCTTAGAAACATGGAGGATGAGGCTGAGTTAATGGCTACAAAACCCAGCACTAGAATATAGAAAAGGCATGGACAAGATTTTCTATATGGAGTTCTGAAAGGAGCCGGTCCTGCTGACACCTTCATTGTAGTCAAAGTGACTGTAGACTTTGCCCTCCTGTTGTAGTGGACAACATTGTGTTGTTTTAGGAGATCGGGTTTGTTGTTATTTGTTTTAGAGGCCCCAGGGAAAGAACACAGATTTCTCTCACTGTCTTGATTTAAAAAAAAAAAAAGTCTTCCATGTTTTTGATATGAAGTTGTCAGTAGAAGAGTCTTCATCAAGAGCAAGAATGAAGAAGAGTCTGGTCCCAAAGAAGGCAAAAGAGAAGGAGACTGGGTTAGTGTGTGTTAGGTGTGTGCTAGATCCACTTCCCTGAATAAGAGATTCTGAATGAAGAGCTGCATACAATAGACTCACCATGGACTGGGGGTGAGGGGGGAGACAGGGTCTTGGGATAATATCTATGAGGAAGTCAGGAAAGCAGGTTGGGCATAGGCTGGAGTCCCCTCTCAATGGGATGGCATAAAGGGCTTATCCTGGGATCTGTGAAGCTGGGCTGCCCTTTGCAGAGAGCCCAGATGGAGCGAGCAGGCTAACCCGGAGGGATCAGATGCCGCGGATGCAGGCTGTTTCCAGAGAAAGGACTGCGATCTCCATTAAGGTCAACCCCTGGGAGGAACTCAGCACATCGCAGCCTTTAAGACACTACAGCGCATCTTCCAGGACATGCTGCCTGATTAAGTTCTTGGAGCAGAGACATAGGGAAATTTTCTCATTGACCCTGCTTTCAGGCCACCCCAGAGCTTGCAAGTCTGAAGCCTGTGTGTTCCTTTTAGAAGCCTGCTGACAGCCACTCAGGAACACCTCGGACAAAGCTGCTGACATAATTGTAAGTGGTTTGGTCTTGGACAGAGGTTTGCAAACAAACCTCCCAATTGGCGATTTGGAAAGGCCTCTCTGAGAGAGCCCCTGAATAGATTCCATAGCCCCTTGCTACATGTGTTTGGATTGTTTTGGCCTGGTTTTCTGGGATTCTCGCTGGACCCTGACTGATAAACTAAGCTGTGTAGAAAGCACAGGGGAGACAAGAGCCAAACCCTGTCCCAGGCATCACACCACACCAAGTCCCAGCCAACTTTGGCTCCAGACGCTGATGCTGAAGTCCAGGGCAAAGCAGGGTTGGAGCTGATTTCCAGAGAGTCCTCTTCTTGTCAGAACAGCCCTAAGCAAGGTGAAGACCTTTGATTTCAGCCTTGCTGCTCGAAGTCCTACCAAAAGGCCTTCTGGGATCACGTGATTAAATCCAACCGAACATAGGTATTGGTGCTTTGGCTACTTGGCATCTCCCAGGGACTTGGAAGCACTGCATTCTGAGCAGAGTCTGGCATCTGAGGGTCTGGGGTCCTTTCTTACTCTGTCCACTATTACAGGTGTAACTTTGAGCCAGGGACTGAACTTATTTCCCTCCCCTGTAGCATGGAGTCATAGTAAATTATTTCAGGTTTGTCCCATCTTCAGGCTTCAGGAATTTGTGGTTCCCCTATAGGCCTGAGGGTACGGAATATAACAGGCATTTGCCTAGAATCTGGCACATTCCAGCACCTGCTGGTGGCGAGAAAGCCCCTATCATTGGGTATCTTCTGCTAATTGGATCGCTTTCAAATGACAAGATCATACTTGTTCACATTGATTGCTTTACCCCTCCCCCCAAATCAGCATTTAACCATCTCTTGTGTCACCAACCGAGCTCTGCCATCAATAACTGAAGTTTTTTGGGGGTGTGTGTCTGCTTCCTTCATCTTTTTTAATCCACGAGATTACTTCTGAAGTGTAGCAGGATGGTAAAGAAGAAAGTCTGCTAACTTATTTATCAGGATATTTGTATTGCAATTTGTGCCAACTATTTACCCCGTGACACTGGCAAGCCATTAAATCCCAACATGCTTCTGATAGGGAGGGCAGTCAGGTCATCCCTGCCTACCTTATAACCTTGAATTTCAAGTGCATCGAGATTTGTGAAGGTTATCGGAATGAAAACTGATATTCTTTTTAATCATAATAGTTTGTCACCTTCGGAGCAACATACAAAACTGTGTACCCATCAGCTGTACTTGTTTAGGGGGAAAACCCCTTCCTTGTTTGAAACAGAAGTTTTCAGGCAGAATATAAACAGTGAGTAAAAGATTTGTCATGCCAGCTTCTGATGTTCCCAAGAGGATGTTCCTAAGCAGTAGAAGTTGCTAAAAGCAGTTTGCAAGATCTCCAGCTCTTAGCAATTATGTCCGGTCCAGATGGACCTAACCCCAGAGGACTGATGCTTTTATTGGGCATTACACGTATAAGGAGCAGCTGTTCTTGTGACCTACGGTACCTTGTGCCTGCTTTTGCATCAGGATGCGCAGCTCTGTTAGCTCCTTTAGAGAGCAGTTCATTGGTCAGATGGTTCTTCCCGTCACAAGGATGACAGCAAATGTGAATCCAGCTGCAACAACAAGAATTATCTATGTCTATTTTCCCCAGTTCTACTCTGCAACCTTAGCCCTTCTGGGTTCAGGGTTCTTATTGATGCAAGCCCACAGCACAGCTCCGAGCCTATTTTCTTCTCCTAATTTAGTTTTCTAGAAAAAGCTGCCCACGGAAGAGAGAAAACTCACAGAATAGTCTCCAGAAGTGCATCATATTTCTCCCTGATTTTACTTGTTTTTATTGTTTGAGACAGGGTCTTCTGTGCCAAGGCTAGCTTTGAACTCTATGCAAACAAGGCTAACCTTGAACTTCAGATCCTCCTGTATTCAACCTTCTGGTTACTACTATTACAGGCTTTTGCAGTTATACCCAGTTTATGTGGCACTGGTAACCACTGTGCCTGGCTTATGAGGCACTATGGCAATCATTATGCCTGGGTTATGCCATGCTAGAGATTGAACCCAGGGCTTCACGCATGCTAACAAGCACTCTCCTGATTGAGCTACACCACCAGCTGTCTTTGATGAAAAATAAAACCCTAAATTCAACTTCTCTTGCAAAAGACAGTTGAGGTGACATCATAGGAAGTCAAGGCATGGGCGGCTGACTTCCTATTCTCCTTGCCACAGCTTGAATGTTCCTAGAGAGAGCTCAGTGAAGGAATGCAAGCCATCAAGATTAGAAGGGCTTATGGAAGCTCTGCTTTTATTTATCGTTTACCCAAGTCTCCATTTCACTCTCCCCACTCTTGGGTTATAACTGCTGGTCAACATCGTTGCCTGCCTGCATGGGAACAAGTGCCTCAGGTCTGGCGGGGTTGGGCTGGGCTCAGTCAGCATGGATTGGCAGATGGTCTTACACACCACAATGGGTGGACAGGGTCTGTTGTTATAGAAACCAAAGTCCTCTGAGAGCACACGAGTAAGGGTAATGGATCTGTGGGAATCCAGCAGGTAGAAAGCTCTGGAACAAAGCCTTAGAATTCATCACGGGGTGACAGGCAGGCAGACGGATGAACAGTGTGACTGAGTGTGACAGGGGACCACAGAAGAGGTGCCTGCTCTCTCCTTTGAAAGGGTGAAGCTCTGTCTTTCCTTCCTCCATGCAGATGTTAACCGCCCGTGCTCTCTGTTCTATGGGCAAGACAGCTTTACAGGTGATTGTAATTGCAGAGCCAGCAGGGTCTGGTCTTCAGGAGCTGTCTGGCAGCCCTGAGGCAGCCTCTGGGGATCCTATTTCTCCACAGACTGTTGACTGAGCTTCATATGGTGTTCATGGGCAACATGGACCCACTCCAGTTGCCTTCCTGGTGCACTCTCCAAATATATGTCAGTCTGGAAAGATCCTCACGTGAGTATCGTGCACCCCTTCGAACCCCAGCTGGCAGCCCTCCTCTGATAGACGCATTTCTGAGGTCAGAGGAAGTCCCGGCATCAGAAATACAGAGAAAACATTTTCAAACATTATGACTTGCTGGCAAACAGACATTTATCTTCATGCTGGATGGTTGCTAGGCTCATGTGTCTTGGGGCTTGAAAAGGAACCTCTGTCTCTTTTTAAAATAGCCACTTCCCTTGATTAAGGGCGTTTGTTTTTCAGCCTCCCTGAGATTTGTCACAGTGTGTGGTTTAAACAAAGCCTTGCCAGGGACGCTACAGATGCCACTTGCTCACACACCAGTTTTTCCATGGTGTACATGAAATGTGTAAAGCACCAGACAGGAATAAACCCAACAGGGGTGACTTCTCTTAAGATGACAGTCCCCTCTCTGTGCTACTGGGCTAGGAACAGGAGCCTTGACCTCAACTGCCAATATTTTCCCCATCCCACATGCCTCATAGTTGAAGTATCGAGTAGGGTTCTTCAACCATGACTAGAAAAAGACAGCAAGAAGGGCTAATGGGGGATGACAGCTATGGGATGAGAAATCTGAGGTTTGTTATGACTGATTCTGATATGCTGCTATGTCCCGTAAGCTATAAATAATGTACAGCGGAGATCTTGAATCAATTTCCACAGCCTTCTTGCTAAAGACTTGTCTACAGGCAAATGTCTCTCTCTGGTTCTGTTGGACTCTCCCTCCCTTCCTTCTCCCTGGCTCTCATATATTGGCTGCTCTCCTTGGGGTCTCTTACTGTTTCCTTCTGAGACAGTTCAGACTGAGGGAAGAGCGGTACTGTTTTCCTTGTATTTACAAAGCCTCCTGATCCTCTGGAGCACAGGTGGTGGGAGCCACCGACCGAGGCCTGGCCAGTGAGCAGACGTGGGCAGTGCCAAGTGACTGCTGGAGGGGGCAGAGGCTTCCTCGCCCTCCTCCCACACAACCACACAGACTGACTTGGTCAAGATGTAACTCCTTATTAATGCTGAGAGCCTTGGGGATATATTGACACAATGCTTAAAACAGACATTCTCTTAAACTTGGATTGAGGCTTGGGATAGCAATTTCTAGGAACTTCTCCTTTCTCTTTCTACTCCGACTCAATGTTCAGACTTGGAACAAATTTCTGACTGACGGTCTATAGCCCAGAGCTTCCCTGAATGAGTGCAGTGCTTATCCTGAGATCGTCAGGATCTTCTCTGTTTACAAACCTGGACTCTATTTTGTGTCCCCTGGGTCACGTTGCATATGGGAATTTAAAGAGTTCATAGCATTTTGCTGTAGACAGTGTGAAAAGATCTTAAGAATTCACTTCCAGTTCCTTCTTGAGTGGTAGCATCAAATGCTTGTCCCCAGACTGAGGCCTCTCCTGGGTCCCATTGGGCCCGTCAGAAACAGCTGGAGAAAAGGGGCAGTAGAGGTCCGTGAAGAGTTCAGGTTGATTTAGGTGACCTGGGTTTTACTCCAGGCTCTTCCATGAACTTGCTGATAAGTTGGCCAAGGTACAACTTCTGTTAGCCCCATCCCTCTACTTTCTTGCCTATTATATGCAGATAGTATTCCTTCCACTTCAGCTTATCCAATAGGCTTCCGAGTTGCAACAGAAAAGGATAGTGTGGAGATAAACAGAACATTGCAGTGGAGAAAACATAAATAGTGATTTCAAGAAAGCTGGCTTAGAAGCAGGTAGCTTTGTGGTTTTGTGGTATGGACTGCCCACACCTCACTAGACACAGTTGTTTTGGAAAAGAATGGACATTATCTGAGAGGGTTGGGGGGGGTGGCTTAGTGAGCATGAGTAGTTCCTGTGTAAGCCTAAGGGCTTGAATTCAAATCCCCAACACCCATGAAAAGAAAGACCAAAAAAAAAAAAAAAAAAAAAAAAGTCAGTTGTGGTAAGTTCAGCCCTAGGAGACAGAGACAGATGGATCCCAAATGCTAACTGGTCAGCCAGCCTCGCAGAAATGGCAATCTTCAGGTTCAGCAACAGATCTTGTTTCAGATAAACAAGGTAGAGATCAGTAAAGGAAGAAACGGATATGTTCTTCTGGCCTCTGCACATGGGCATGCTTCTCGGTACACATGTGCACACATGAGACCATGCACACATTGTACACATACACACACACAGTACATTATTTCTTAGGTTAATTTATGATTTTCTAACTTTAGTGCATACACAAAGAACAGAATAATGGTCTCCAAGTGAGATTAATATAATTTCTGGTTGACTCTTCAAACTCAAGGTCTTTGTCAGCACCACAGCTTAAATTGGCTACTCAACGTCTGAGCAACAAGGGCTAGCTCACTTATGATAAAAGCAATTAAAAACCATAGCTAGAGAGTCTTATGAATAGGTATACATGAAAATGTCATGTGCAGGACAGTATCCACTGTTTTGAATAGCACATGGTTAAAAACACGTACACTTGGCCACAGGGGGAAACTTCCGGTGGCCTGGCAAAAACTATAGACACAAATTCTGGAACACTGATCAACTGATATGGAGCATTCCCCTCAAATTTTATTAAGTTGAAAAAGCAAATTGCAGAACAGTGTGTGAAATACAATACCCCTTGTGTCAAAAAAAAAAAGCTTTTTAGAAAATTGTATTTGCCTTGGAATGCATAAAATATCTCTGGAAAAATTCCAAAATGCTGGTATTATTGTTTGTCTCTGGAGGAGAAAATGGACCATCTAGGGAGCAGACTGCGGAGGTACTGTTTCTATGTTTTGCATTTAAGGCGATGTGGCTGTATTAACTACCCAGAAGGAAGGAAAAGCAAAACCAAACATGATTTGATCTGGTTCACTTTTTAAAATTTTTATTATTACTTTAGCAAAATGTACATAACAAAGCTTATCATTGTAAACATTATTTAAGAGGAAATTATTATTTAAGGTGAGCACAGCTGCGGGGATATAGCTCTTTTGTCTTTTAAAGCAGGTTAGCTTCTTGGAGTTAAGTTAACATGATTTCCATTTCAGAAAGCAACATTTATTCTGCATTCTTTTAATGTCTATTCATTCAGATGCTTCTCCTCCAAACTGAAAGTCTGAACCTTTTGAATTTAAATTTTAATCTTTTGAGTAACTAAAAACCACTTGAATCTTTAAATTTTCTGTTTCAGGCTGGGCAGAGGGCACAGGTTCATAGTTTCAGTACTTGAGAAGCAGAACCAGGAGGGCCACAACTAGGAATCAGCCTGGGCTGTAGAGAGAGAACTTGCCTTCTCACAGGTACTTCTCAATGCATGTCTTTCAAAAACAGCTCTGAATGTTAATGGTCTTTATTCTCTAATCAAAAGGCACAGGCTAGCAGATTGGAATCAAATATTTGCTGCCCGTTAGAAGAGACACTTCACTAGCAAAGACAGACACAGCCTTAGGTTGAAAGGACGGAGAAGGTCATTCCAAGCAAACGAATCTTCAAGCATGTGTTGCTTATCAAACGAAGTAGACTTCATGTCAAATTAGTTGGGAAAGATAAATAAAACCACTTCATATGAAGAGAACAACTCATCAAGAGCATGGTATAATCCTAAACATAGAACATTGAGTGAACCCATTTCATAAAACAAACAGTAGCAAATACAAACACACAGGTCAACCTCAACACAACAATGATGGACCAGCACAGTATGTCACTCTCACTAGTAGGTTATCCAGAGCCTCCTCAAAGAAAACCGACCAATAAACATCAGATTTAAATGGTATTATATGTCTAATAAACTTACCTAGCAATCATCTACAAAATATTCCAGTCTAATGTTACAAAACATTCCTTCTTTTCAGACTATGGAACATCCTCTAGTATAGACCACATTTTTGTAAGTCTTAAGATGTTAAAGAAAACTGAAATAATTTCTTGCATTCTGTCTCATCATAACAGACTAAAGCTAGAAATAAATAGTAAAAGAAGCTCTAGAAAACATATAAACTCATTGTGATTGAGCAAACACACTATTGAATTAGTTATTAAAAAGTAATAAGATAGAAATATTAAGAAGATCTTGGAATAGAATGAAACCGAAAACACAATGTATCAGAAACTGGAAGATATCATGAAAGAGATTCTAAAGGTATAAATTTAACTATAAATGCCTACCCTAAAAAAATCAGAAAAAATATCAAATAACTCAATAATGTGCCTCATGGTCTTAAAAAACAAGAGCAAATCAGACCCGAAATCAGTGGATGAGGATAAATAATAAAAACTGGGGTAGAAATTAATGAGGCAGAAATAATAAAAATATATATAAAGAATCAGTGAAAGTTGGTGAGATGGCATGGTGGATAAAAGGATCTGTGGTCAAGCCTGATGACCACACAGAGGAGAGCACTGACTCCACAGACTTGTCTTTCAACTTCCACACATGGAACTTGGTATTCTTTCTTTCTCTATCTCTCTCCTTACCTCACTCACACACACACACACACACACACACACCTCACACACACACACCCCAAATCAATAAATTTAATATAAAAGAATCAGTAAGGGGCTGGAGATGGCTCAGTGGTTAAGAGCATTGCCTGCTCTTCCAAAGGTCCTGAGTTCAATTCCCAGCAACCACATGGTGGCTCACAACCATCTGTAAAGAGGTCTGGCGCCCTCTTCTGGCCTTCAGGCATACAGACAGAATATTGTATACTCAATAAATAAATAAATAAATAAATAGATAAATATTTTTTTTAAAAAAAGAATCAGTAAACCAAAGAGTTGGCCTATTGAAAGAAAAACAAGATTGATAGACTATTAGCCAAACTAACCAAATAATAAAAAAGAAAGGAAGGAAAGAAAGAAGGAATGAAGAAATAAAGGAAAAAAGGAGGGAAGGAAGGAAGGAAGGAAGGAAGGAAAGAAGGAAGGAAGGAAAACTGGCCAAAATTAGCCAGGCATAATGGCACATACCTTTAATCCCAGCACTTGGGAGGCAAAGGCAGATGTATCTCTATGGGTTCGAGGTCAGTATGGTTTAAATAGTGAGTTACAGGACAACAAGAGATACAGAGTGAGACCTGTTTTTGAAAACAACAACAATAAAGAAAAGAATATTCAAATTAATAAAATTAGAGATTGTTAGGAAAGAATTACAACAGTACCAATAAAAATTCAAAGAAGTGACAGGGTATTTAAATAAATTAGAAAATCCATATGAAATAAAATAATTTCTAATCACATACCATTACCAATATTAAACCAAGAGGATATAAGCAATTTAAACAGATCAATAATAAGTAATGACATTTAAGTAGTCACCCAAAATTACCAAATAGAGTCCTATTCACAAAGGTTCACTGCCAGATTCTACTAGACTTTAGAGAACCAACACCAATACTCATCAAACTATTCCATAAAATAAAATAAAAGAAATTCTAACAAACTTGTTTTTCAAAGCCTATATTACTATGATATCAAAACAACATAAGAACATATGTGTGCGCGTATGCACACACGTGCACACACACATACATATGTCAATCTCTCTGATGACATGTATGCAGTTTTTTCCATAAAGTTCTTGGAAACAGAATTAACAGCACATTGAAAGCAATACTCACTATGAACAAGTAGCTTCATTCCAGGGAAGCAAGGATAGTTTGATATAGGCAAATAAATAAATGTGGTGTATCACATAAATAAACACTCAAGAACAAAATCACATGATCTTCACAATAAATGCAGAAAAAGCTTTTGACCATGACCAATATCTTTTCATAATAAAAGCCCTAAGGAAACTAGAAATAGAAGGGATATTTCTTTTTTTTAAAGAAGATTTATTTACTTATTATGTTTATGGTATTCTACCTGCATATATGCCTACATGACAGAAGAGGGCACCAGATCTCATTATAGATGGTTGGCAAGCCACCAGGTGGTTGCTGGGAATTGAGCTCAACTCTGGCAGAACAGTCAGTGCCTCTTAACCTCTGAGCCATCTCTCCAGTCAGAAGGAATGTTTCTTAACAGAATGCAGACTACCTATGACCAGCGTGTACCTAATGAAGGCTACCTATGACCAGCGTGTACCTAATAAAGTCTATGTTATCATTGTGTACCTAATAAAGACTACATATGACAAGCATGTACACAATAAAGACTACATGTGACCTGTGTGTACCTAATGAAGATACACAAAACAGGGAAAACCTGAAAGCGTTTCTTCTAAAATCAGTAATGAAGCAAGGGTGTCCATTCACTGATGTTGTTCCATACAGGATTTGAATTCTTAGCTACAGCCATGATACAAAAGGAAGAGCTGAAGCAAACACAGAGGGAGGAAGAAGTGAACTATCCCTAGTTGGAGAAACACAACCCTATACTTTAAAAAGACTCCACCAGAAACACTGTTACAACTGACAACCAATTTTACCAAATGATCAAGAAGTAGAGCTGAGAAAGACATCAGAACAATCACATTCACAATACCTTAAAAACTAACAAACAAACAGCTAGATATGCTGGAGAGATGGCTCAGCGGTTAAGAGCACACACTGCTCTTGCAGAGTCCAGAATCCACAGCTGTAGCTCACAATTGCCTGTAATTCCAGTTCTTGGGGCTCTGTTTCCTCTGGCTTCCTAGGGCACCAGCACTTGTGTACACGCTCCCAACAGACACACACAATACACATAGGCACATAGCTTAAAATAATAAAGAAAATAATTTTTAATGCCTGGGAATAAACCTAAGTAAGAAACTGAAAGACCTCTGACGTGAAATTTTTGAAACACTGAAGAAGGAAATTGAAGACTATACTAGAAAATTCTTTCATGGACTGACAGAATTAATATCATAAAATGGCTATATCATAAAAATTACCTATAGATTCAATGCAGTAACCATAAAAATGTCTATGATAATTTTCACAGAAATAGAAAAATCCTAAAATTCATATAGAAGCATTAAAAAAATCCCAGTCAAAAAATATTGAGGGGGGAAATTACTGCTGGAGGTATTACAATACTTGACTTCAAGTCACATTGTAGTCCCATAGTGACCAAAGCACCGTGGTACTGTCGTGAAAACAGACACAGACCATGGCTACAACAAAGGACCCAGGCACAGTCACCCAGTTTTTAATATAGATGTTAAAAACAAACACAGCCTCTTCAGCCAAGGGTGTTGGGAAAACTCTACGTCTACATTTAGAAAAATGAAACTAAGTCTCTTCTCCTATATAAAATAAATTCAGAGTTGGTCCAAAATCTTAACATAAGACTTGGAACTCGGAAGTGGCTGGAAGAAAACTTGGACAAAACACTTCAAGTTTCAGAAATAGGCATGGGCTTGCTGAGAATACTCGGAAAGGATTAAAAAACCAAGAACTGATAAATGGGATTGCTTGAAATTAAAAAGTTTCTATGCAGTAAAAGAAACCATCAAGGGAAGAGACAGCTTACAGAATGGGAAGAAATTTTGCTGGTTATACATCTGATAGAAGAGATTAATATCTAAAGTATATAAAGAACTAAAAGAAATCATTGAAGAATGTGATGGCTCGGTGGGTTAGGGCACCTGCGGCCATGCCTGAGTACCTGAGTTTAATTCCTGGGGCTCACACGGTGGAAGGGTAGATCCGACTCCCACAGGTTGCCCTCTGTCCTCCACATGTCTATCCTAGCGTGTGAATATACACACACACTTAGAAGACCTCAACAGTCTACATATTGAACACCTCAAACGATCAATGAACCAATGAAGTGAACAGACAACTCTCAAATGATGGCGTGCAAATAGCCAATGAAGAAATGGAGGCACAGCCAACATCCTTAGCCACCAAGGGAATGAAAATCAAAACCCAACTGCGATTCCGTCTCTCCCCGGTTAGGATGCCTGCAGGTGAGCGGCACATGCTGGTAAGGATGCAGGGAGAGAGAAACTGTACTCGGCTGGGTGTATGCAGACGAGTCTAACCTCTGCGGAAATCACTAAGGGAGGTTCCTCCAAAACAAGTGAAAATACAAGGGCTGTAGACAACTAAAGCACTTCTCTAAAGTCAGCGTGCTATAGACAGACTTGCGCATCTCTGTTTATTGTCCAACTGTTTGTGATCGTCATGCTGTAGCATCTGTCTGTCGGCGGATGAATGGATAAAGAAATTGTAATACGTATACAATGTATCAGCCTGTCTGTTGACCCCTCAGCCCTCTCCACCCCTGAACTTATGGAAGTGTGCCACCACACCCTGATTGTATGCATTCTGAGGATCCAAACGTGGGTAAAATATTTCACCCACTAAGCCATCATTCCAGCTTTGCTGTCTAGGACATTTGAGTTCAGGTTTCTCCGCGTTAAAATGCACAGACGAAGTTAAGCAATTCCATTTTCACAATTCATTATCCACCCCTTAGACCGCTTCCTCCTCTCTCACAGCCTCTGTATATATGTATAAGGGGTCTTCCTCCACATTTGCACCAGCCATTATTTTATTTTATTGAGACAGGGTCTCACAATATAAGCCTTGCTGGCCTTGAACCTTGAATGCACAGAGATCTACCTGCCTGTGCCTCTGCCTCTGCCCTTGGAGTTCTGGGATCAAAGGTATGTGTGTACCATCATACAAAGCTGTGGTTATTTTCTTATTTAAAAAATTTATCAGCTATGTAAATTTTTAACTGATAATTTATGTAGTGTATAGGTATAGGGTACAAGGTGATGTTAGAATTTATGAACAATTTGTAAAAAATTCAATCTCATTAACATATTAAAAATAAAAAATTTTAAATGTATTTTTTATTGAATCCTTGGGGTTTTCACATCATGCACCCCAATCCCACTAATTTCCCAGTCATTCCGTATCTGCTTTCCACCATTGTAACCTCCCCCCCTGCAAAAGAAAATAAAAAATTAAAAGAAGAAAAAGCCAATCAACCAACCAAGCAAACAAATAAAAAAGTGAAAAACCATTTCTCCGTCCCTCTGGTTAATGACCTGCTCCTCTACCAACCACAGCCTGCTGTGCTTGTCCCATTCCACTGCCCCGTCTTTCCCATCTCTCCATCACGTATTTATCTACCAAAGTGACATTGGGAGCTGCAGGGTGTCGCAAAGCATACCCTTTTGCCCAAACAGTTTTACGTGCAAATGTTCAATGCAATGAGTTGTTGGTCTAGTTCAAAGCCTCTGGCTTCTGCTACACTGTCAATATGGAATCCTCGTAGAGATTCCCGGACATCCTGCTGTTGCCCTGAGTCATGAAGATCCTATGGCTATGGATCCACGGAACAGATCCCTTCATGAGCTCCAGCAACCCATTGATAGGGCAGAGGTTGGGGTGGGGCAAACCAAAGACTTGGATCTGGGCCTGAGAGATAGCTGAGTTGGTCAACCCATCAGATCTCCTGCACCCACGCCACTGAGGCCAGCTCTCCCACGCCCATGCCATCAGGGTTAGCTCCCCCATACCCACTCCACCAGGGCAGCTCTCCCACCAGGCCGGAGAGGGGCAGGGCCAGCTTTCCCTCATGGACATTGCGAGAGGGGAGGGACCAACTCTCCTCTCCCGCACTCATGCCCTGGGGGTAGGTAGTTCTCCCACGCTGCACAGACAAGGGGCGGAGCCAACTCTCCCACACTCTCTCACTGCTGGCGCCACCATGTGGTGGCCAGTGAGAGCCAGCTCCCTAGACCCTGGTACTTCAACATGACCTCAGGCTGTATGCAGTACAGACCACAGAAGCTCACATGGTCTTTGGTAATTACACGGGCCAAGGACATCAACACAGTCCTTGACTGAAGCAGGACCACAGTCCTAGACACGGTCCTCAGCGGTGGCACGGACCCAGACATCACCATGGCCTCAGGCCTCTCACACCAGGCTGTTCGTCCACAGGGCTCCGGTTCTGCCTCTCTGCCTTGCCCGTAAGCCACTGGACTTCTCTTTCTCTCCCGTCGCTCTACTACATACTTGCTCATTTCTGGCACAAGTGAGGGTCAGGCACGGCCCAATGTTTCGGCCCTGATGTTATTTTCTTAATGGCAGCCATTTTGACTAGGACAAAGAGGAATCTCGATGCAGTTTTAATTTACATTCCCGTGATGGCTGAGGAGGTAAACATGCCTTAAGTATTTTGTCGTGGTTTCCCTAGAAGTTTGATAGTCTCATATCTTCTATGGAGGGCTGTGGTCCACTATGGATTGATTTTTACACAGGATGAGAGATGCAAACACAGTTTCATTCTCCCTCACGTGAGAATCCAGGTTTCCAAGCACCGTTGTTGAAGAGGTTCTTTTCACAATAGGTGCATCTGAGATCCCTGTCAAAAATCGGGTGGCTGTAACGCCATGCACATATTCTTGGGTCCTATAGACTATTCTGTTTGTCTATGTGTCTGCTTTGGCACATTATCATACTGTTTTGTTACCATGACTTTACCATATAACTCGAATTCTGCAAGCTTTGATGCCACTCCAAGAACAGAAATTTAGGAAACCTGGTTGTTGCCCCCACAGAGCCTTACACCCCAGCTCTGCCAGGACCCTGTGGACCCCAGGTGTATTTAACAAGGTCGTGTGGAGCCCTGCGCATGTTCATTGTTTCAAAAATGGGTAGAGACCAATATTGATCTCTTTTATAAGAAGGCAGTAGACAGTGAAATTATTTGCCATGCTCAGTTGTACCTGCTAGCCTTGGGGTCCTGATGTGTAAGTGAGCCTTGCTGATCTGCAGAATGCTGAAGGGCATTTGGAAAAACTTCAACTATTTGCTGAGGATGTCCAAGACAAAACCTTATAGCTTGACTATTTTCCATGGCATGGATCTTACCCTTGGCAACATGTGTTCCGGGGTTAAACACTGGCTTTCCGTTATTGAAGCTCGTGTTGACATCTAGACTACTAATGGTAGTTTTCTTCACTGGTCCTGTGCTGGTTTTATTTAAAAGCACAACAATGCGATAGACTTCCTCTGCTCATCACTAAGAGAGAAATAGTCAATGCGATAGACAGACTTCCTGTGCTTAGCACCCACAGATTCATCAAACCCTGAAGATGGTGGAAAGCATGACCTGAGGGGTGCAGGCAAATGAAGAAGTAGTCAACGAAGTGAAACTGGGAAGAAGATGGGGCAGGTGAAGGCTTGCTGGGCAGTAAGGTCTGAATCCAGATCTCCAGAACACATGTAAAAAGCTGGGCACGGTGGCAAACACCTGTAACCCTGGTGCTATGAGGGAGTGACAGGAACCTTCTGGCAAGCTAGTCTAGCCAGTTGGGGAGTTCCAGGTTCAGTGAGAACTTCTGACTCAAAAAAAGGTGAGTGTGGTGGTTTGGATGAAAATGGCCTCCATAGGCTCATAGGGAGTGGCACTATTAGGGGGTGTGGCCTTATTGGAGGAAATGTGCCACTGGGGGTGGGCTTTGAGGTTTCAGATGCTCAAGCCAGGTCTAGTGTTTCTCTCTCTTCCTGCTGCCTGCTGATCTAGATGTAAAACACTCAGCTACCTCTCCAGCACCATGTCTGTCTGTGTGCTGCCATGCTTCCCACCACACGATAATGGGCTAAACCTCTAAACTGCAATCCAGCTCCATTAAAAGCTTTCCTTGATAAGAGTTGCCATGGCAGCCAGGCAGTGGTGGCACACACCTTTAATCCCAGCATTCAGGAGACAGAGGCAAGTGGATCTCTGTGAGTTCGAGGCCAGCCTGATCTTCAGAGTGAGTTCCAGGACAACCAGGACTGTTACACAGAGAAACCCTGTCCCAAAAGATAAAATAAAATATATTTAAAAAAAAAAAAAGAGTTGCCGTGGTCATGGCATCTCCTCACAGCAATAAAAACCCAAACTAAGACAGTGAGCAATTGAGCAAGGCTCGCAATGTCAACTGCATGCGCACTTACACACACACACAAAACCACCACCACCCACATAAAGCAGAAATGAAAACGTCTAGAGAGCATTGGGAAAGACACAGAAAATGCTTTCTCTTTATCCTCCCTGTAATATCTTGATAGACATCACGGGCTAACACTTGTGAAGAAGCCCAAGCTCCACGATTGTTATGATAGTTCTAGAAAAGACACAGAGCATGAGACAGGTGCCAAAGTCAAACGAGCTGACAGATGTGGCCACTGTCCAAGAATTCATTTAAAATTCAAACTTTTAATAAGGACAGATCAGAGCCCCATATCAGTGGGGGGGGGGGGGAAGCTGCCCTCGGTGAGTTGTGTTCACTGTTGTAGTACCATCAGTTTGCTTTGGGGGATGGTGTAAGGAGCAGCGCCAGGACAGCCACGGCCTTGTCACTGTGCTTACTCTGGGAACGCTGGTGAGGGTATGGGTCTACCTCTCGCACATACCATATCTTCTTCATCTGAATCCCAAGGCAGAAAACCCCTTTCGCATTCATAATGAGAACTAGTTACTTTTCTGAGTGTCTTGGGTAGTTTCCACCTTCTGGGTAAAGCAGTGTGACAAAACAAAGTCTGAGTCCTTCGGTGTTGACTTGGTGGCCCACACCACAGTGTACTGAAAGTTAAGGTTAGCATGTTTGGGGCCATACACTCATTTTACTGCTAGGTTCACAGTTTTTCTCTCTAGTTTCATCTCTTTTACTCCATATTTAAAAATACAATAAATTAATTAAGACCTCTAATTGAGAAGGACCAGGAACTCAAACAGGGATGCAAGAAGGGTATTATGCTTATTGAAAATGATACAGGAGTTGGTGTAGCCTCACCCACGGTTGGGTTGGGGGCTTTTTTCTTAAAGTGTAGTCTCCTTCCCTGCCATATAACCTTGTTCCATTCCTAGACCCTGGCTTCCCCTCCCCTCCAGGGAGCTGGCTGCACAGGCTGGTGCTGTTTGGAGACAGCAATTCCAGGGGGAGATTTTTTTCACCACAGAATTCAGACTGGTTTGGCCAAGCTTCTGTAAGTGGAGGCAAGGGGTCCCCAGACTGACCAGGTGTGGGTGCCACCTCCTCTAGGGCCTGTGAGGAGATGGCACAATTATAACTGACAGGTCAATGGTTTCCCCGGAGGGGAAATAAAAGGATGAAGTGGCTTTGAGACAGGCAAACCCTAAGCCTACAGTATTCTTTTCCTTTCGCTTATATCTTTTAGACTTAAACAGATAGATTTTTGATAAGCCCCTCATAACCTTCTAACAACAGCATGGGCCATTGATAAATGCTTGGGGGAAATCGAACTGTAATTTGCCAGTCACTCGGTGAGAATGTGGTCAGAACAAGGGACGTTATGTTTATGACTCAAATATCTTCTGGCTTCAAGTTCTGAGAGTAGAATCATCTGTCTGCTCAAGTAGGAACAGACAGATCCCAGCTATGAGGCAGCGTGGAGACATGCTACAGTTTCTTGGTCCATGAGCTCTCCTTTTTCTTCGTTGCTGCTGTTCACCTGTTCCACCCTCCATTGTCATGACAAAGCCATTCACTTGGTGCAGCTGGAGCTGAGTCAATGGCGCTAGAACTCCCCCCCCCCCGCACACACACAATGCAAGACAATCTGCCTTCTATTTGTCTCTGTACATATCCTGCTTCCTCCGTCATAGGCTGACTTCATGTAACTGTGACAGCTTAGAGAAGAGAGGGGTGGGGAGCCTACTAAATGCTACAATGAAAGCAACGGGTTTCTTTAATGAAAGCTATTGTGTGCCAGTGTTGGTGTGGGCTTAGGCAGTCTGTTTCTGGCTGCTGGTATGGTTTTTTTTAATTAATTTATTTATTTATTAAAGATTTCTATCTCTTCCCCGCCACCACCTCCCATTTCCCTCCCCCTCCCCCAACCAAGTCCCCCTCCCTCGTCAGCCCAAAGAGCAATCAGGGTTCCCTGCCCTGTGGGAAGTCCAAGGACCACCCACCTCCATCCAGGTCTATCTAGTAAGGTGAGCATCCAAACTGCCTAGGCTCCCACAAAGCCAGTACGTGCAGTAGGATCAAAAATCCATTGCCATTGTTCTTGAGTTCTCAGTAGTCCTCATTATCCGCTATGTTCAGCGAGTCCGGATTTATCCCATGCTTTTTCAGACCCAGGCCAGCTGGCCTTGGTGAGTTCCCAATAGAACATCCCCATTGTCTCAGTGTGTGGGTGTACCCCTCGCTGTCCTGAGTTTCTTGCTCGTGCTCTCTCTCCTTCTGCTCCTGATTTGGACCTTGAGATTTCAGTCTGGTGCTCCAATGTGGGTCTCTGTCTCTGTCTCCTTTCATCACCTGATGAAGGTTAATATTCAGGAGGATGCCTTTATGTTTTTCTTTGGGTTCTCCTTCTTATTTAGCTTCTCTAGGATCACTAATTATAGCCTCAATGTCCTTTATTTATGGCTAGAAACCAAATATGAGTGAGTACATCCCATTTTCCTCCTTTTGTGTCTGGCTTACCCCACTCAGGATAGTGTTTTCTATTTCCATCCATTTGCATGCAAAATTCAAGAAGTTCTTGTTTTTTACTGCTAAATAGTACTCTAATATGTATATATTCCATACTTTCTTCATCCATTCTTCCATTGAAGGACATCTAGGTTGTTTCCAGGTTCTGGCTATTACAAACAATGCTTCCATGAACATAGTTGAGCATATACTTTTGTTGTATGATAGGGCCTCTCTTGGGTATATTCCCAAGAGTGGTATTGCTGGGTCCAGGGGTAAGTTGATCCCAAATTTCCTGAGAAACCGCCACACTGCTTTCCAAAGTGGTTGCACAAGTTTGCATTCCCACCAGCAATGGATGAGTGTACCCCTTTCTCCACAACCTTTCCAGCAAAGGCTAACATTGGTGTTTTTTATTTTAGCCATTCTGACAGGTGTAAGATGGTATCTTAAAGTTGTCTTGATTTGCATTTCCCTGGTCGCTAAGGAAGTTGAGCGTGACCTTAAGTGTCTTTTGGCCATTTGAACTTCTTCTGTTGAGAATTCTCTGTTCAGCTTAGTGCCCCATTTTATAGTTGGGTTGATTAGCCTTTTACGGTCTAGTTTCTTGAGTTCTTTATATATTTTGGAGATCAGACCTTTATCAGTTGCGGGGTTGCTGGTATGTTTTATAAGAAAAAGGCACACACGGTGGTTGTGACCAAGTTGACAATCCAACAAGCAGGGCTGTTAACCCAGAAAGCACCTCCGCTCCTGGCAATCCCAAAGTTTCTATTCCCCAAAATGCTTCCTTACAGTCACGTGCTGTGGGAGAGGAGAGACCCGAGCAAGCCAGGTGTGTAAGCCCCTGCCTACCTGCCTAGACTGAACCTTCTTCAAGGAAAGGCTTACTCCTTATCTGCAACTAGACTCAGTATCTTGCCTGAAGTCATCTTCAGCGAATTTATGTTTTTGCAAAAACTGAGAAAAAAATGACATCTAAAAAAATTGAAATTAGAATTACAGCACTCTCCCTTCTTGCTCCTCCCTCCACACCTTCCCCATATACCCCTCCTTACTCTACTTCAAACTCATGGCCCCTTTTTCTCATTTATTCTTATTGCATGCATATGTGTATATGCACATATATTCCTAAATATAACCTGCTCAGTCCGTATGATATTATTTTTGGTATGCTTTCAGGGACGGCCTTTTGGTACTGGACAACCAGTTGGTATTCTATTCCCTGGGGAAGACGATTTCTCCTGTTCTCAGCATTCCTTAGTTGCCTGTAGTTCATTGTGTAGGGGTAAGGCCTCGGGGACTTCCCCCATCCACTTTGGCATGTTTATTGGTGTTGTTCATGCCCAACTCATGTTTGGACAGTCACGTTAGCGAGACTTTATTGGTGTAGCTTCTTACACACAGTCTGCTACTGTGCTCATATTGGTAGACACGGGTGAGAAACACACAATACAGGAGAAAGAGGAACACACAGGAACATAAAAGGGAAGGAAATGATGCAGGTCTTACAAGCGGGGATGCTTTAGGAAGATTAAATTACATAGATAGAAGAGGATGGAGCCAAGGTCCCCAGTCTTTCTCCAGCAGTAAAGCACTGGGCCACTGGAGCTAGAGATAGGGCTCTGTAGTTAGGAGCACTGGCTGCTCTTCCAGAGGACTTGGATTCAATTCCCGGCACCCATGTGGCAGCTCACAACCAAGACAGCAAACTCCATTTGAAAACAGAACCACAGACAACTAAACTAAAAGACAAGAAGTTATTTTGACAAAGCCTCACTGGAATTTCTGTGCTTTTAGAAGCTCATTTCCTTAGTTTGTCCTGGGACCCATGGCCCTGAATCATAAGGGAAATAAATATACAGTGAGGGGTGGCATGAGAGAATGCGTGCCCGGGTGGCTGGCAGAAGGACTGTGCGAGCCTCCACGCTGCCTGCCGCCATGCCCACCCTTAGGACCTTATATGTCCCTCCAGCAGATGAGCCTTTGGTCTTAAGACCATTTTAATAGACAAAGACCCCCTGTTCTTTATCTGTGTGTCACTGGAGTCCTTTGTTGTCCCTGTGATCTGTAGTTTTCATCTTTGCTAACCTCCCCAGTTCCACAGGTTCACTTACCTGCTTGAGGAACCATTTTCCTTTTATTTAATCAGGCCAGGATGCATTTGGCTTGATCTATAATGGAATATAAGCAGTGAGCCGAAGAGTACATTGTAAATGTTTGGAGAGATTGGAAAGATCATCTTTGGTGAAAATCTGAATTCTGTCTCTAGTTGCAAGCTGAGAGGGGATTTCCAAACAACACTTATTTATATAACATTTGTTTCATTTGCTTATAAAACATCAGCACATTCCATTATCTCGACTCTGAAAGTCTTGGGTCTGAGAAACCATGCAGGCTAACTCAGTTCTTGGTTATAGTTCAGGGCATGGAGTTTAAGAAGGTCAAGGCTTCCTTGTGTGAAAGGGTATTTTAGCCTTGTGACTCTGCCCCTGGCCTTGATGGTACAACAAGAGACACTTCGTGCATCCTCTGTCTGTAGGAATGTCTCTAATTGCTTGGGGTAGGGTCCATGTCTTGGGAGGAATGGGATCTACCCATGGCCAAGAACTCATTTTTCTCACTGTTATTTCTTTCACTTTAACAAGGAAATACTCTAATGAAATGGAAAACTGAAAAACAACACGCATCTGTTCACACATTTGTCTTTCTCAACACTCTATGTGTGAGTTTCCGTTTGGTTTTGCTCTTTCTTTAAAATTTAGTGTGTTTTTTCTTTTTTAATTATTTTCTTTGTTTTTAAGAATTGTTATATAATCATCTCTTTCTTCCCTTTCCTCCTTCCAAATCTTCCTGTATATCCCTACTTGCTCTCTTTCAAATGTTTGCCTCTTTCCCCATTAGTTGCTGATACGCCATACGCATATGTATGCATGGTTCTATAAAGAGCAATGCAGCCTGCTCAGTCTGTATAATGCCACTCACGCTCCCTCTCCTGAAATGTTTCCTGATCCTCAGGTGTGAGAGTGGTTTTGTAATTAGGAACGGGCGCCACAACTCCGCATTTTGATTGGTTGTGGTTTTCGGTGATGGTCTCTGTCTGTTGTGAAGAGACAGAGTAAGAAGGGGTAAGGACCACACTTATCTGCGGGCACAAGACAAATATTTGAATTATGCTGGTTTAGTGAAGTGGTGGTTGTAGGCTCTCCTACAAGATCCATGGCTTCACTAGCTGTAGGTAGTTGGCAAAGTTTTCACTAGCAGGCAGGCTTTCCTTCTTGTCGAGTGGCAGACATCAATGCTCTACAGAGCCCCTGCCAAGGTCCAACATGCTGGAAGCAGACACAGGAGCTCTGGAGTGAGGCAGTGCCATCTGCAACAAAGAATAGACCACCACTTGGGTGGAGCTCCCAGAATACAGGAGAAACAACCATAGTCTGCTTCCTAGATGGACGATGCCAGATGTACATGGGTCACATCCTGGCTTTCCCTGGAGCTACGATGGGTGACCCTGATGTATGTGGATGATATCCTGGCATTCCTCGGAGCCACCCCAAAGGGTACTGCTACAGAATACGACTATCCCAGTTCAGAAAGACTCTGTTTACACAAAGTGAGAGACAGCCTGAGGTACACTTACACGCAGGCCAAGGAGAAGTAAAGACCTGTCTGGCATGGACATTAGAAGGAAAACAATTGGAAGACCGGAGAGCAGGGAGTTTGGGAGTTGTCTGGAAATGAGAGCAACCTGCCTGCATCTTGAAAAAAAAAAATACTGAACTAGTCAGTGAGATAAATTGTCCTGTGAAAAGAAGCCAGCTCCTTTTCTCAGTCACTGCGGTCCTTCAGCAGTGGGTTTGTAAGTGCCCATCACATCAGGGATGGGTTCCCAACAGGATCCCTCTCCTTGAGACTCCACTAATAACTGTCACTCACAAATGCCCTTCTTGACGGCTGCTGAGACCGACACTGTCAATTTGCCATGCCACTCTATGGTGAGGGAGCCAGTTGGCCACATGATAGCACTGAGGTGATCGTGTGATTGCTAGTCTATTAGGAAGGGCTCTGGTGAAGCCTTCCACACTGGGGAAACAGTAATCCACCCTTGTCTTAACTGATATCTACTCCGTCTGAATGTGTTTTTTCTCCCTCTGCCTCCAGTGCTGCTCACCACATCACTTCTAAGGTCTCACAGAATGCCCAGTTTATTGGTATGCTGCCTCCTATGTAACACAGATCAATGAGCCTACCTTACAGTGAGGTTAACATCTTATCTGATAGACCATTATAGAAGGCATTTACCCTACTTCATATACCACGGGTGGCCCCGCTGTAGCATCGTCTCAGGAAGACGACTCTGCAGAACCGGAATGGGTTATTTTAGGACACAGTATATTTAGGGAACCAAGGGCTGATATGCGGCTTTGTGGCTCAAGTAGTTACAGCACAAGTGTTTGGGGACCAAAGACAAGGATTCAGGTTTGACACTGCGGCCACAGTTCTCAAGGACTCACTGGAGAATATGTGCTTCTGGTTTCTACAGAAACTGGGCAGGACAGAAAACGCAGTCAACACTTCTTCCACCTTCAAAATCAGTTCTCTCTCTCTCTCTCTCTCTCTTCCTTTCATGTCACTTTCTTATTCAGTATGTAATAAAATATCTAGTTCCCAAGCACACTTGTGTCTGAACTAAGGGATCACCTAAACAATCCAGAATAATGTATTATCTAAACGTGTTTAACTTAAACCATGTCTTGAAAGCCTAGTTTGCTATAAAGTATCTTTGAGAGCCACCAGAAACACTATCATATGGGCTTGCTAAAAGGATCTTCTCAGGCATTCCAGCACTCAGAAGTCTCAGGGACCGGAGAGCTAAAAGCCTATGGTTCAACCCTTGGCCAGTGTGGAATGGGAGCTCACGGCTCTTCCTCTATCTCACTCCTAGACAACTGACACACAGCTGTCAGGATAAGAGCACCCAGATTGGAACTCTGGTGCTCTCAATGGCAACCAGCCCAATAGAGTGGAAAATTTTATGTAACAGTTTTTACCTCTATACTACTGTCTGTGAAGTATCTCCCCAAATGTAAACTGCTCCCTTGAACTCCAAATCCCAAATTAAAATATACATAATAATAGCACCATGCAGGCTTAAATACACTGCAGTCAATGGCCAACAGGTGAAAAGGAAAGGAGTTAGTGAGATTACTCTTGCATCTGTCTCTTGGCCCAACAGCCTTAAAGGCCAACAATGACCCAAGGCCAATAGTAGGTTCATATCCAGAAGAATCTTGCTAAGTCCCCTTACAAAACATCCTTCCCTGTTGGCACTAATGAGTCCTGGCCTTCAGCTGCTCTTCCCTGCTAGAACCTTCTCATTGAAGTTACCAGAAGCTGTGCCTATCTTAGAGGATCAGAGGATGGGATTATGCCAAATTAAAATATAAACTCTCCATAACTTCCTGTGGTTCTATAGATGCCTTAGGTTCAAAGGGCCCTGAATAAAACCCCAATTCCTTCTTGCCTGGAACATTCTTCCCTACTTAATGAGTGTAAGTTCATATCTCTATCCAGTGGCTCAAATAAAGCTCGATGTCATCTTGGACTCTTTGTTTTCTCACCCCTTACAAGTATTCACCTAACAGTGCTAGGCTCCACCTTCAAGCATACCCATTTTCCACTCACCCTTGACATGTCTGCTGTACCCACTCACAGCAGCCACTTGGGCTACTCTGATATCCTTCCAGTTATCTCCCAATTTCTATCCTTGTCCTACCGTCAATGCTCAATAAAGATCACAGAAGATTTAAAACTTTAAGAGTCACTTAAATAAAAATATTGATCCAATTCTTTAAAAATCCCCTCCTGTCTTCAAGCTCTCCAGTGTTTGTCTTGTCCTTCGAAATAATCCACACGCTGTCAGTAATCTAGAAAGTTCTGCATGATCTGGCCTCATTGGGCTACAGTCATCCTGCCTCTTGGATGTTCTCGGAGTTCTAGTGCACTTCTGCCTCAGGGATTGTTCGTATGCTTGTGTGCTCCATTTGGAAGGCTGTCAGCAGATACCCAAGGCAATTTCTGTTCAGTTCTCTCTTTGGTTTCTCCCATATCACTCTATGTTGTCAAACACACACACACACACACACACACACACACCCCTTCATCCTTTGCTTTGTTTTCCTTCTTGGGACTGTTGCAGTCTATAGTACACTCTTGATTATATGAATACTGTTTATGTTCTACACACACACACACATACAATGTAGAATTCTCTTTCTTTCATGGAAGCAAGGATTTGGTTGCATTTTTCACTCTGCTGACACTGTAATGCTTAGTACATTGTTAGCATTCAGCATATAAAGAATGGGTTAAATATCGTCCTTCACCTGCTTTGTGAAGAAGCTGCCTCAGGTGACACAAGATGAAAACTTAGGTATTTTATTTCTTAATTTAATGATCCCCTCAGGGCTGTGTTTGAGACATGGCCCCAAGTTAAATGAGAAGATGCAGGCCCAGGTTGTCCCATTCTCACAGTCCCCAGCTCTCCCTGTCCTCTGCACCTTTCTGTGGCTAGTCCAGCACTGTGCCTTTCACACAGGAAGTTGGTTGACCATAGCTTGCTCAGCAAACAGCCTAGGACAATTGATATCTCCCTAGGTTCACCTCAGAGCATCTCAACTTCACCACCAGCATGCAAGGAGGAAAGAGTTTCCGTAGGTAGTCTAGAGATCTTGTCCAAAGCTTAGGTTACTAGCTAAATAGCCCAAAATTCAGAATATTGGGACTTAGAATAAAGTTCAAAGCAAAGCACAGAATTTAACATTTAATGGAGAGTTTTTATCCTATGAATCCCTACTCTCAGACTGAGAATGCAGCTCAGGTATAGTATTTGCCTAGTATGCACAGAGCTCTACATTAAATCCCCAGCTTCATGTCAACCAGGCGGAGTGGAACATGATTGCAGTCTCAATGCTTGGAAGGTGGAGGCAGGAGGATCAAACGTTAAACAGAATTCTTAGGCGCATATCAGGTATTTTCAGCCTGGAACACACACTGCATTGTCTAAAAATAAATAAATAAGTAATCCGAGCCTGAAAGGATGGCTCAGTGGTAAGGAGCACTTGCTCTTGCGGAGGATTGGGGTTGGTTCATAACACCCATATCAGGGAGCTTACAATCTCTCCAGTTTCAGGGAATCCCGCGCCCTCTTCTGGTCTCTGTGTGCACCTGCCCCTACATACTCACAATTAAAAAATAAATTTAAAAAAATCACTCATTCTATATATTTTATTTAAGTATGCTACCTAGAAAATGCAGTCGTTCATATGAATTTTTATATTACTATGAATTAATTAACTTAATTTTTCGCAAACATATATTGAAATTACTTTCTTCTTAACTGAAAGTCAAGTAAATAAATTCTCTAGAAAATGTTTACCTAACTAGATAGCCAACCACCAGAGGACAACAAGAATTATATTTTTAAAAAGGAGGTTGGTGGGCAAAAGGTCACGTGTAGCCTGGATATTGTGGTGGCTCAGACACTTACTGCCAGCACTCTGGGAGGCAGAGGCAGGTGGATCTCCATGAGTTTGAGGCCAGCCTGGTCTACACCAAGATTCCCAACCAGCCTGGGCTACATTGTGAGACTCTGACTTAAAAACTAAAGTCATGTGTGACTTGGCTACAGGATGTCCAAGACATTAAAGTCACGTGTGACATGGCTACGAGATGTCCAAGACCCAAGAAAGGGAGGAAAGAAACAACAAATACAATTTTTGACTGGAAAATGCTATGATAAAGCCTAATCATTTGTAAGCTAATACAAGATTAAAAACAATAAATTCTCTCTCATGGCCTAGCAAAACATGCTTCAACTTAAGTCATTTAGAGCAGAATTGACTTTTCTCCTGAGCCTTGTTTGGCTGAACATCCGCGACTCGTTCCTCTGTATTTCATCCGTGCGTCGAGCTGTAGAACAGAGGTGGGAAAACCTTGTCTGTGAAGGGCTGGGTGAGGGATGTGCATCCAACCATACATTGGTCATCCAAACCCACAGGCTCTCAGAGCCCTCGTGCACTTCACCAGAGTGTCTGTACTCATCCTCTCTGCAGTCTCCTGCTTCTGAATAACCCGTGGCGTACTTCCACCTGGTGCAGTGCAGATGCTAAGGCCAGCTGTTTGGCCCCATCCTTTAGGAACTGCTGGTAAGAACAGCATTCTGTGTATGCTCAGCACTGACATATTTTTTTTTCCTCTAAAATTTTCATTCGGTGGTTACCAAGGATACGAAGGGCAGACTGTAGTTTAGATTTTGATTGCCACGCAGTCTCTGTAGCTAATACTCATGTCTGCCTTATAACACAGAAGTGACCAGACAATGCCCTAAAGCGTGTGTGTGTTCTGAAAACAATGCTCTATTTGTGGGTTCTACAGCTCAACTGTGTGTAGTCTTCATGTGTCTTGGAATAATGATTGCTCTTTTTATTTTTCTTACTACGGAATCTGTGAAAACTATGTATGTGCATACTTGTAAACACACACACATATAAAAATTGTGTGAAATAAAAATAGTTTTAGGTAACAGACCATACAAGAATAGGTAATGTGTCACATCTGTCTGCTAACTGAGCACTTCGCCCTTAAACCTGCTGGTTGTTGTACCAACTCTGGCCCCCTCCACAAAGACGCTTGTCTTCCAGCATCCTGGAAACCTCTGTTCCTGGTCTGCAAGCAGCATTCTAAGACAGGGAGGAAGAAGCTTCAAAGCTTTTGAGAGCAAACCTCTGGCCCTCACTCAGCGTGGCCACGGCATTCGGATTCAAAATAAGCCACAAGAGGAGCAGACAACCACACCCCTTGCTGAAAAAAGCTGCACGACATTATTGTAAGCTTTTTTCCCCTTAAATCTCCTATAGTGAGTGAATGTTACCAAATGGATTTTGTCCTCTTCTCCATTCCTGTATTAAATTTTTAACACCTAGTAACTCAGAATACGATATTTGAAAACATAGTAGTAGTATATGTGATTGGTTAATATGACGTCATTCCAGAATCCTGTGGATGAGAATCAGCAGTCGTGTTCCACTTAGTTATAAGCAGAAAGGGCGTTTGCTGATAGATGTGCAAACAAGGAAGTATCTGTGAACAACAGGTAAAGATGGAGGTGAAAGAGCTATAAGCCAGGAACACCAAATCTTGCTAGCTTATTAGCATGGCCGCACCATCAAAAGAAAGGACCACACTTGGGTTGAACAACAGAAAATTCCTTTCTACGGTCCTGCAGGTTGGAAGGCTGAAGGCACGGAATCAGTGGTGCTTCTTCTGACCTCTGTGGAGAGAGATTTGGTCCCCATCACCCTCCATGTGTCTTGCCTAGGCTGACCTCAAACACTTAACATTAGGCAATCCTCCTGCCTCAGTCTCCTAAGTAGCTGTTCCCTCTGTCTTTACATTGCTTTCCTTTTATGAGTCTGTATTCAAATTCTCTCATTTTAGAAGGATGCCATTCATACGGAATTAGAGTCCTCCATGATGATTTCACTATAACTTAACCCTGTCACTACTTTATCTCTAAATAAGTTCACATTCTAAATCACGAGAGGTTAGGATTTCAAAATAAGACTTTTATAGAGACAGAGTTCAACCTACAGTAGCTAGAAGCCAGACAGAGAAAGAATCTACTTCCTTGGTGTTCTCAGATGGAAACAACCCTGTTCACAGCTTGGTTCCAAATTTCCAGTCACCAGACTTCGAGAAGAGAAATTTCTGCATTGTGTGGTCTTCACCATGTCAGCCCCAGAACTTACTAGTAGTAAAGATGGTTTTACAAGCTAGAACTACAGCTCGCAGCCCATGGCTGGCTTCCACGGTGACCACTTGAAGTTTAGACCCAGACTCTTGGGTTCAAATCTGTTGACCAATTCAGAATACTCTACAAGTCGCTTGGAGAGACTTTCTGTGTGCTAGTCACGGACTCCTTCAGCTGGGATCCCTCATCATTCACACATTTCTGAAAGAGAGATCCAGGCAGCAGTCCCCATGATTTCAATTTACATCCCTCCCCGCAAATGAAAACATAAGTTGAAGCAAACCAACAGCCAGAAACCAAACTATTCAAGGATTAAAAAGTGGCATTTGATCACATCTGGTGTTATTTCACTTAATAGCTGAGAGGGGAATGTTTTTTAAAAAATGCATGACTTTTGTAAAGCCAGGAAGTTCCAGTCAGAGGTCACTCACTGGAGCTGGGTTATGCAAATGCCTCCATCTCTTTGTCCTCTTTCAAATGATTCCTTGTCATTCATATTCAACCCAGAAAAGTAATGCTGTATGCTTTAATTTCAAGGTGGAGTTGATTTTTATTTTTTGCCCCCTTTTTAAACATATCTCTTCTCATCTTCATTTTGCACAGCAGGATTTATTACTTTCATTTTGTAGATGAGAATGACGACTTTCGTGAGCACTCATAATCAATTAGAGGGACAAAGCTTGACCTCATCATCAAATCCTAAACTCAGCCCGGTTTCTGCTGTGGAATAAAGATGTCTCGGGAGTTAAATCCAGTCGGACCACAGAATCAGAATATCAGACATTGCTTTAACTTTTAAATGCGATTTGAACGTGTTGGACTGTAATCCTCATCCAGACTTCTCAGAAATGTGCCGGTTTAATTGAACCATGGTATTTAAAGATGAAGCCTTTGGGGGATCAGTAGGATTAGACAGGACCTAAGTGTGTCTCCCATAATTAAAGTTTGTTGGATTTCTAAGAAGAGACAAACCGGAACATACGCACTCACTCACATACACAGAGACTTGTGAAAGTTAAGTCTCCCCTTCCTTCATGTCAGTTCTTCCACGTCAGCGGCAGAGAGTGAACATGGGCCGTTAGGGTTGGTAACAAGTGTCTATGAGGTGGACCATCTTGCTGGACCCCTGAGACTTCACTCAAGGCAGTAAGGATGTAGACAAGGTCAGGGTCAGGCAAAGTCAAGAAGAGTCTATGGACGAGCAAGATACTTTTCAGTCGACACTGAACAGTTTATGGTTGTAGGAAAAATAGGGTACAACTCTTTAAAGATGGGAGGCTTTGCCAAGGATGGGGATGGAGAGGCTGGTGCTGGTGATAATAAAAGAGACAGAAAGTGAAAGAAAGGTATAGATCCTTAGTGAAGGCTGAGCCTTGTGAGATTAACCTCCATGTTCCCTGGAAACATCCAGGTCGATTTTATCCCTACCCTCTGTCCATAAGAAACTGTGAGATTTGTGACTGAACGAGCACAAGCATGGAAACCCTAGCTTCATGTTTTAAATACTACGGTAAGTGATCTGGACTTTTCAAACTACTGTGTTTGCTTGCTTGTTTATGGGGAGAGTGCTGTGGGGTTTTTGCCTCTGCTATTAACTCTTGAAAGAAAGCGGTAAAATTTCCTAATGTCTGGCGGGCCTCCATTTCCTTTCTGTAGAATGGTGGGGTTGCACAAAATAGATCAGAGATGACATACTTGTGGCGTGTGGGCTGCTGCCACTCCCGATTCTGATGTCCCTTTACAAACTTAATCAATAGTGATGCCTTGCTTGCTAAGTCTTAGCACATTCTGGGTCTCTTTATAAACATGATGCTTCCAGCCAGTCATGATCCATTGACGCAGATGACCAGCAAAGAAACCAGCTGGGCCCTAGGCAGGGAGTAAGACCTATCTTAGACCCAAGTCTCAGCTCTGTCGGCTACCCTGTGACACTGAGAAAACACTTAACCACTGTGGCTCTTAGCCTCCTCCTCTGTTAAAATCTAAAAATGATCCCTTCTTACACAGTTCTTTAAAGGACCATCTGAGACCACAGACATCAACCTTTGCGGATGACACAGGGTTGGGCACAATTGAACAATTCTTGCTCCTATGGTCTTGGTGAAGTCTTATTTTATTTTGTATTTTATTTTATTTTATCTTTTTGGTTTTTGGAGACAGGGTTTCTCTGTAACTTTGGAGCCTGTCCTGGAACTAGCATTATAGACCAGGTTGGCCTTGAACTCAAAGAGATTCACCTGCCTCTGCCTCCCGAATGCTGGGATTAAAGGCTCGGTGAAGTCTTGCACAAAGCATGTGCTGTGTAGATGACTGTAGACGCTCAGAGAAAGGTAAACAGACGACGTTTGTTGCCAGTTTTCTCTCCAACTGAATTCAGAATGGGGAGCTTAGCCATGAGCATGGGGTTTGAAAGTATAGATGGCAAAGTTAGCACACTGATGTTTGGGTCCCAGATCTCTTCCAAGGAAAGTTTTAAGCAAATTAATTTAAGGCATTGAACTCAGTTTCTTTGTCTATAAAATGGAAAAATGCAGTAAAGAGTTACACTGAGGTTCTTAAAATGAACCAATCAAACATGCCAAGGCTTGGCACCTGGCAAGTGGCCATCCATGGTATTCAACAATTGAGGCTGGGAATAGTTTAGAATTTGTCCCAGGTAGGAACTCTTACATCCTACAGAGCCTTGCTGAAGACTTTAAACTCTTTTAATCAGTTCCAAGAGCTGTAAATTGAAGAGGAAAGTATTTCTGTTTTTCTGGCTTGGGTTCCCCTAGAAAAAAAATTGTAAAAGTAAAACAGAAAACCAGGCCAGGCCTCGCGGTTGGTGAGGTGCTTCAGTGGTTAAAGCACTTTTTGTGCAAACATGAGGACCAGAGTTCGGATCCCCAGCGTGAAGACCCGAGTTCACATCTCCAGCATGAGGACCCGAGTTCATATCTCCAGCATGAGGAGCCGAGTTCACATCTCCCGCATGAGGACCCGAGTTCACATCTCCGGCATGAGAACCCGAGTTCACATCTCCGGCATGAGGACCCGAGTTCACACCCCCAGTATGAAGACCCGAGTTCACATCTCCCGCATGAGGACCCGAGTTCACATCTCCGGCATGAGGACCCGAGTTCACATCTCCGGCGTGAGGACCCGAGTTCACACCCCCAGTATGAAGACCCGAGTTCACATCTCCCCCATGAGGACCTGAGTTCACATCTCCAGCATGAGGACCCGAGTTCACATCTCCAGCATGAGGACCCGAGTTCGCATCTCCGGCATGAGGACCCGAGTTCACATCTCCGGCATGAGGACCCGAGTTCACATCCCCAGTATGAAGACCCGAGTTCACATCTCCAGCATGAGGACCCGAGTTCACATCTCCAGCATGAGGACCCGAGTTCACATCTCCAGCATGAGGACTCGAGTTCACATCTCCAGCATGAGGACCAGAGTTTACATCTCCAGCATGAGGACCCGAGTTCACATCCCCAGTATGAAGACCCGAGTTCGGATTTCCAGCATGAAGACCCGAGTTCAGATCTTTTCATTATTTTTACTGTGTGTGTATCTCTAACATACTGCTCAGTAGCCTCTCTCTCAAGCCCCTCAACAGTAGGCAGCTGTCCAGTGTGGCTGAAGTTGCTCAGTTCAGATGGTTTCCTGTACATTCTAACAGTCTGCATTCTGAGGGCTTAGTTAATCAAAGGACTTTAATAAAAAGTTGATTTCTCCAAAGGTCTGTTAGAAATTTCTCAGGCACCTTTTACTCAGGGGGAAAAATGTTTCTCATATGGGTTAAGTCTCAGGCAAATAAAACTGTCCTTTACTCCAAAGAATAAGAAATCTCAGTGTTCTAGAAGGTTCTTGGCTATAGCCACAGCAGAAAATAATAGGAATTTTTGATATTTTAGAACCCTGAGGTAGCCAAATTCTTTGGACATTCTTCCAAAAAGAGGGTGTGTCAGAAAAATAAACCAACAAACCCTTCAATAGTTTCATTGTTGTACCTGCTCTAATAATCTGAGGGGAACTAAGGAAGATGATGCGTATGTAGCCAAGTGATCATAGCAGAGGCAGAAATGCAAATTGATTTGGAATGGAAAATTGACTGTATTACATCAAGAGGCAACTGCCAACAGAACGCCTTAGCTGCTTTTTCTAAACAGGGCTCTGGCTGTGTCCCTTTCCTTCCGGACCTGAGGTGTCTGGATTTCAGTGGACCATAGTCTCTGACAACCCTTGGTTTCCTTAGTTCTGGGCAGGATGCAAGCATTGCTCATCTGTGGTGATCTCAGCCCTCATTGAAACCTCTGACCATATTTGGGCCTCTGTAGCGCTTGTTCCAGCAACAGAAAATGCAGCTGAGCAGCAGCAGGCAGCAGCCACAGTCAATGTGGAATGCAAAAAAGGAAGGTGGGAGATGGAAAAAGATGAAAGAACAGGCAGACAGCCAGAGATAAGAATACACCATGTCCTGTGGGAGAGACAAGAACACCCTGCTCAGGGGTCCAAGGAAATGAGACCCCGGAACCGCTATGCAGACTCTGGCCGATCTAAGGAGTAGAAGACAGAAAGACTTGAGCTTACTACCTGCTTAGCCATCCACATAAGTATATTAATATAGAATGTGTGGGAGTCCTCAACCCACTCAAACGTCCCCCAAAAATAAAATAAATAACACACACCAACATAGCGTAGCCCCAGAAAGACCTAAACCCCTGTTGGCACAGACTGTGGACTTGGAGATTTGGTTTGTGTGGTTTGTGTATAGAACATGAGGCATAAGGAGTTTGCTTACGTCAACAACCCTTCAAATACAGAGATCCTGCCTCACTTTTGCTGGGAATTTCAGCTTATGCGTGCCAAGTTCTAAGCGGCACCCCAACTTTTGCCTAAATTGTGGTTCACTTTAGCTGAAAGTACCTACCTGGTTAGTTTTTGTTCTTGTTGTTTCTGTCTTTATTTCTTACTTTTTTGGTTAGAACAGGGTTTAATTTTCTGGTATGAATTCTTTCCCTGAAATAATGCCCTGTAGTCCTGAAACTGTAGTCCTGAAATTGCCTTGTCATTTTCTGATGCTGAAATGAGTTTGTTAGAGGAAAATTATGGCATACGCATGCTTGTGTGCATGTGTGTGCGTGCGCCCGCCCACACACACACACACACACACACACACACCATGCCTTGAGCATTGGGGAGTTCAAAAAAGGACACCCCAAGACCCTTCTGGGATTTTTGTCTCTTTCCTTATGATGCTATATGACTTCCATGATCTATTTATTGCAAGTTTTGGAGTGCTTCGCTGATGTAAAATACTCATACAGCATAAATAACTCCTCCCCATGATATTCCAGAACTTTCCAATCTGGAAATCTGGCCTGAGCTCCCTGCTTTAAATAAACCAGAGACAGATTTTTCCAAGGGAAGATAGCAAGTTCCTATTGGGCTAAAAGCGGTCTTTTTTACTATATTTACTCATTCTTAGTATGCCTGGCTACTAAGTGTTGTGTTTTCTCCTTGTTGTTCTATGTATTGCTTTTTGCTTTGAATTTTATTCTGCCTCATACTATTATTAACCTTTCTATGTATTTTAGCAGTGTTTGTACGCTATCTCCTTCCAGCTCTTCTTTTTTTTTTTTTCTTTCTTTTTTTAGAAAAGAGTCCCACTCTGTAACCCAGGCTTATTTCAAGTGCCATGGCCTCTTGCGTCACCTCCTGAATGCTGGAATCCCTGCCGTAGCCACTAACCCTGAGCTCAGTGTGGTTCTGGCATAAGCAGTGTCTCATAAATACCATAGCTTTGGGTTTCCATGATTTTACAGTAAATAAGAGCATCTTTTTTGATGGTTTTAAGATGATTTGTTTTTCATTCATTTTTCTTCTTGATTTTGGTGGTAAGATACACATACGATTTACACATACAATTGTGTCAGTGTTCGGTTCCGTGGTGTAAAAGTCATATCATGTGACACTCACCACCATTCACCTCCACGGCTCCTGACACGTGCTTAAAACCAAACTCCAACTCCCTACTTCTCTTTTCCCCAGCCTCTGAGTACGCTTTACTTTCTGACTCTTTGGTTTTGTTTTAAACTAAGTGCTGAAGATAAGTGAGATAATAAATTGTTTGTCTTTGGGACTTAACCTGGCTCAGCAAAGTTGTCAAGTTTCACTCGTACCTGTCAGTCCCTGGGATAATCTTCCTCCCAAGGCTAAATGGTATTTGATATCTGATCGTATGTAAATACTATACCAGGCTTCTCTCTTTATCTCTTGATGGACACTTGGGATGCTTCCACATGTTAACCCAGGCTGCTATAAACTTGAGTGTATAAATATCTATTTAAGGGAAGGGTGAGTTGGCTCATTGGTTAAGAACGGTGACTGGTCTTGTGAAGGACCAGGGTTTGATTCCCAGCTCCCACATGTGACTCACAGCAGTCTGTAGCTCTAGTCATTAGGTGCTGGACACTTTCTTTTGGACTTTTTGGCACCAGGCACAGATGCAAAACACATACATACATGCAGGCAAAACACCCATGCAGATGCAATAATAAAATAAATATTTAAAAATAAGTAAATGTTAAAAAACACAAATATTTTTGCAAGATCCTATCTTTAGTCATTTTAGGTTTATAGCCAGAGGTAGAATTGCTAGTTCCTAAGGTTAGCTGCCACTTAAGGGACTTATTTAACTCATATTTAGAGATTTATGAATAGATCTGTCTTATATTCCTTCTACTTTAATTCATATATTTTAAATTTTTACTTATTATTATTGGGGGTGTGTGAGTGTGTGGTTTGTGGTGTGCTATTGTACACATGTGGAGGTCAGTGCTTTCGTGTGTATGTATGTGTGTGTGTATGCGTGTGTGTGTTGTGGACATGTGGAGGTCAGTGTGTGTGTGTATGTGTGTGTATGTATGTGTGCATGTGTGTGTTGGGAACATTTGCTATGGTACTCATGTGGAGGTCAGTGTGTGAATGTATGTATGTGTGCATGTGTGTATTGTGGACGTTTGCTATGGCACTCGTGTGGAGGTCAGTGTGTGTGTGTATGTGTGCACGTGTGTGTTGTGAACATTTGCTCCGGCACTCATGTGGAGGTCAGTGTGTGTATGTATGTGTACATGTGTGCACGTGTGTGTTGTGAACATTTGCTCCGGCACTCATGTGGAGGTCAGTGTGTGTGTGTATGTGTGCACGTGTGTGTTGTGAACATTTGCTCCGGCACTCATGTGGAGGTCAGTGTGTGTATGTATGTGTACATGTGTGCATGTGTGTGTTGTGAACATTTGCTATGGTACTCATGTGGAGGTCAGTGTGTGTGTGTATGTGTGCACGTGTGTGTTGTGAACATTTGCTCCGGCACTCATGTGGAGGTCAGTGTGTGTATGTATGTGTGCATGTGTGCATGTGTGTGTTGTGAACATTTGCTCCGGCACTCGTGTGGAGGTCAGTGTGTGTGTGTATGTGTGCACGTGTGTGTTGTGAACATTTGCTCCGGCACTCGTGTGGAGGTCAGTGTGTGTGTGTATGTGTGCATGTGTGTGTTGTGAACATTTGCTCCGGCACTCATGTGGAGGTCAGTGTGTGTGTGTATGTGTGCATGTGTGTGTTGTGAACATTTGCTCCGGCACTCATGTGGAGGTCAGTGTGTGTATGTATGTGTACATGTGTGCATGTGTGTGTTGTGAACATTTGCTCCGGCACTCATGTGGAGGTCAGTGTGTGTATGTATGTGTACATGTGTGCATGTGTGTGTTGTGGACACGTGCATTGTCACTCATGTGGAAGTCAGAGGGCAGGTTTATGCAGCTGGTTCTCTTCTTTACGGATCAAACCCAGGTCAGTGGGCAACCAGTCCTGTACTGCTGGGCCCATCTCCCTGGCCCCTTTTGTTCGTATAGTATACGCATGTATTTACTGGTATAGTCAGTAAATATTTTCTTCCCTCTCTTATTCTCAGAAACAGGATCTTTGGAGACTGCAGATAAATTTTGGTTGTAACCATGGTGATGCTGATGCCCAGCCCAAGTGCACCTTCAGATACAATATCCTAACGGAACCTGTCTTCAAGTTAACAAAGGCAGCCTTGGACAAAGCTCTCTGATTAGTGATTGCCATTTGCACAGGTAGGAGTCGACTTGACTTTGAATTGTAGCTCCTCCCTCCACATTCACTAACTGAATGAGTTTGAGTATTTAATTAGCGTCTGCACCTGCTAATTTCCTCATTTGTAAGCTTCTAGTGATTGAGGAGCTCACCTGGAGTGGGAAGCATTTCTCCCACGGGTCTAGGCTCAGTGCATGGGCTGAGCCATGTCTTTATATATATAAAATAACACTCATCTCCTTCAGTTTGTGAAGCTGCTTCCTTTTCAGAGCTGGGGTCTGGTTGGTATGCAGAAGGCATGTGAGCTATGTAATCTGCTTGTCATCATGAGAGGAGGCAAGTGCCAGGCCATTGGTTGAAGCACTTCCGGAGGACTGTGGTGGGCCTTGGAATTCCGAGATAAGGAAGTGCTAAGCCAGACCGCAGGCTTCTGCTGCTGGCTTGGAGAGGCAGAAGCGTGGTGGCTCTGAAGGCCACCAAATAAGGAAGGACAACATTTTTCTCCACCTTATCTGTGTGCATGCCAGTGAGCAGAGCGACTTGCCTCATTTATGGCAGTGTCCCCAGACAAGGTTTGGAAGATAACTAGGTGCTGCGTTGATCTGAGAGGTTCCGCAAGGAAACGAATCAAACAACTTTTCTTTTCCTTTTCTCATAAGGTTTCTATCCTTTCCTTTCGTTTCTTACCTCCTCCTCCTCCTGTTGACGTACGTCATTTACCTAGAAAAGAGGACAGCTGTCCTTTCCCAGTGCTCCCACGACCCTGCCCCGCCCAGTGTGACTAGCCCAGGTTGGTGATTCTGCTCTCTTGCCAACCCAAACTGGCTCCTCTGGGAGCCATTTGATCTGTGTCCAGGGGCCGTTTCCTCGCCAAGCATTCCTGTTCAGTGAGAGGACATTTTTTTCATCCCTGATAAACAAGCCTGGCCTGCCACAGCTGAGAGGGGTGGGTGCTTGGCTCTCCCTGTTGCTCCACTTAGGCCCCAGCAGACACAGCCCCTGAGGCACCAGTGGCTCTGTGAATTCCTTTGTGAAACCCAAGATCCTTGTCTCCAGAGGAGAGCAGAAATTTCCAAGGGGCTTCAGGCTCCCTCCTCCCTAAAAGCTCTGGTCCTGGCACCAGGAGAGTCTGTTTGCAAACAGGCCCTTCCCTTTCTTGGATTGAGTTTAGAAAGCTCAGGAAGACTCCTTCACTGAGGAGAAAGGCAGGGTCACCTTGACTTTAGGGTCACAAGAACAATGACAAGCCTGGGGTGGTGGCTGGGGTGGGTGGGTATAGTTAGAAGCAACTGAATCCAGTCTCTATCAGAGGATGAATGACAGCTCCACTTCCCAGGGGACTGGAAAGGTGGCGTGTGCCCTCCAAGTGCTGAGCTGGAGGATTAGAGGTGGGGCACCAGATAGTTAATTCTAGCACTTGGTAAGCAGAGGCAGACTGATCTCTGTGAACTCAAGGCCACCCTGGTCTATGTGATGAGAGGTTGTCTGATGAAGGGGAGTGGGCAGGAGAAAAATAAATTGTAGGAAAAGGGTTGGTTGTGTAGCTCCTACCTCCGCTGGTGCCTCCCGCTCTATTACCCTCATTCCTGGGCATTTCATTGACAGTTGAGGCTGGAGAGGGGGCTCTTCTGAGAACACTGTTTATAGATCTCGCAGGGGAGCTGGGTTTAGTTTCCAGCATTTACATGGTGGCTCAAGGCCACCTGTAACTCCAGTTTGGGGGATCTAATGCTCTCTTCGGACTCCTCGGACACTGCCCACGCGTGGTGCACAGAAACTAAGATGTCATTTTGGTGGGGTGAAATGTAGAAAGAACTCAGCTCTACTGTCCGAACTAGGGATGACGCATGTCATGGTCGCTGAGGACTAATGGTCAGTTTTTCTCCTGAATATATAGCGGTTGGCTGAGTCAGTGTGCCTGTGCTTGTACTGTCATCGGAATACACCCCAGGCCATGTCCAGTGCCACTGAGGGACAAGAAAACAGGTCATGGTGAAGCTCTTTCTGGTCCGATGTGTCTTTTGTCCTAATCTGCTCAGCTGGCCTGCCACACGGGAAGCACTACGCCCAGAGGAGCCTGGTTCTGGGCATTGCTGTGTCTCCATGGAGTCTCCGAGAAAGTGACTGCTGGCGTTGTAAGAGCAGACTGGCTACTCCCTGGTTTGCACCTCCCAGTGACCTAAGCAGGAACCTTCTTCTTTTTAGCTTAAGTACTCAGTGCCTAGTGGGTACCAGGATTGCTGTAAGAGCTCAGGGTATGGGGAAAGCAAGACTCTTGCTTCAGGGAGGGAGCGTGGTAGTTGATACTGATTCCTTGGCAATTTTCAATTTTTTTTTATCTTCGAGTAGCAGAAATTATTGTAGAAAATGATAAATGCTCTTGATGGTGATATTCTTCCCTGGTGTTAGTTGAGACAAACAGAATAACTACCAAGGTTTAGGTGAGCCACAAGAAACTTACATCACAACACAGTTCTGATGAGTCAGAGGTCTTAGCCCTTGGTGTCTCCCTGGCTGCCCTGGGTATTCCAAAGGGCCTAAGGATAGACAATGCCTTGCCAGTGTCTCCCCTGGTTGCAGAAGAATTCATGGTGAAGATGACTTGTAGCAGTTTCTGTTTTAGAAAACTCCTAACTCTACCAAGACACTTTTTTCTTTTTTTGCCACAATCTCTCTTGAAGTCAGAAATTGCATTTTGAAAACTGTTTTCCCCCACTTTAATAAATGGCTAAAAATGCTCAGATGGATTTTCTTCCTATGTTTGCAGTCACAGAAGCGTTTATCTCTCATCCCAAGCGGATGTCCTATGTAATTGGGTGTGAAGTAATTCCAAAGTTGCATCAGAATCTTTTCAGGGCGTTGCTATGGCAATTGGACTTCTTTTGAAAATATAATAATAATAATAAACCAGCCCTGCTTCATTAGCAATTCTCTACCATCCATAATAAATTTAGCCTTCAAAAACTTGAGGAGAAATAATTATGTGATCATATTTTAACTCATTCTTTTTGAGGTTGTAATAGATAGTAAAGTCATCCTTATCACAGCCTGAGAAAGATGGTTCTTTAGAATTTTTGCCCTTCTAAAACTATGGAAATCAGTGAAGAAGCCTAAACAATAACCTATTGTTTGGGGGAAATATGAATTTTAGAAAGTCACAGGCAACCTTTCTGAACCTTATCACAAAAGAAAGGGCTTTGGGGAGGCAGAACAGAGACAATAATGCAGAAGTTTGATCAGAATATCTAATTTGTAGTATGGTGGTACACCAGTAATCCCAGCACTCAAGAGAATGAGGCAGGGAATTGTGAGTTCAAGGCCAGTATGCACCTCACAGTGAGACTTCTGCACCTCCTCCTCCTCTTTGCTTTCTCCAATCTTTGGGCTGTTTAGTAAACCTGGAAAAAAATATACTCAAAGTAATCACGATGGTTGGTTTGGTTTGGTTCCCAGTTTGATGTTGATATTTTAATTCATGTCAATAGAAGGTGTGACTTTTAAAAAACTCAGATTCGAGAGATTTGGCCTTGGCTGCTCACTGGGCTAGTGAAAGCCTTACAACCATGTTTTCTTTTTTTTTTTTTTAGACTTTGGAGAATCAGTGTTGTAGTGTATATGTATATGTATACACATATATATGTATGTATATATAGTGCATATATGGTTTTGCAGTTTCGGGTACTTATTTCTATTGTTTTTTCATTCTGTGATTTTCAAGGTTTCAATTCAACTTTAGACCCTGTGGTGGTTTGAATAAAAATGGCCCCCATAGGCCCATAGAGTGACGCTATTAGGAGGTGTGGTCTTGTTGGAGAAAGTGTGCCACTGGGGGCGGCCTTTGAGGTCTCAGATATTCAAGCCATCCATACCCAGTGAAATCAGTCTCTCCCTGATTTCAGCAGATCCAGATGTAGAACTCTCAGATGCCTCTCCAGCACCATGTCTGTCTGTGAATAATTTTCTTTTAATTTTTCCTCTCTCTGTCTCTGTCTCTGTCTCTCTCTCCCCTAGTGCTGGGAACCAGACCTAGGGA
The DNA here is from genome assembly GCF_018167655.1 of Microtus oregoni. Classification (NCBI taxonomy): domain Eukaryota; kingdom Metazoa; phylum Chordata; class Mammalia; order Rodentia; family Cricetidae; genus Microtus; species Microtus oregoni. The sequence goes on from NW_024543071.1 coordinate 24,874,955, forward strand.
CTGGACCATGATGGACTGGACATGTGAGAACTCTACTACCAAGTACATTCTCAGACTAGAATGAATTAATTTTATTAACTTGTTTCTCATGATCTTCATGTTCAGGTGGAAGTTCCATCCCCTGGGAGTTGCCTCAGTTCAGAATCTGCCCCCAAGAAAGCCCGCCAAATGATGACCCCTCCCCAGAGATGCTCAAGACCACTCCCACAGCTCCTCCAGAGAAGAAACACGTGGTTTTCTGATCTTTCACATCTTCTCTTTGGGGGGCTGGAAAGCCATACAGGAGCATTGGTGTCCATTAAGCCTGGTCTTTTTCTAATTCGGTTTGATTTGATCTGATTTGGATCATTGCATTGGCTTATTGAACTGTAGAAACTTTTTACTTCATAGAGACAGTCATTAATAATCAGATTCTGAGACCAATATCAGGACAGCTGGACTGTCTAGTGCAACTTAAAGAGCACATGCGTATGTAGATCTGCATCCTGGAGTGACATTCTCAAGATTGAGTGGAAGGTAGAACCAGGTGGAAAGGTTTCTTAAACACCAGTATTTGTTCGGTAGTGCAGAAATTTGTATTTTGTTTATCTGAAATCGTGGGTGTAAGTTTTCATGTGTTAGTTTGTTTTTTAAACTTCAGAACCCTCTAAGATGCACAAGTCCTCAGAACCCCCACCCTAGGAAATGTTAACTTACATCTCTGGGGCTCTAACTGGGAGGCTGAACTCTTTGGGGTTCCTTAGTATTTGAAGGATTATAATGCAGTGCGACCCTTCAGGGTCCTCAGCCATAAGCATTTACCTTTAACTTTCTTTATGACTAGAGGATTGCCTGTCAATTAGCATGAGAAATGGTGCAATTTATTGCACACAAAAAGGAGAATTCAAGCTATGTGATTTGGCTGGAAATGAATTTCAGAATCTCACTGGAGTTCAGCTAAATATTTATTTAGCCCCATGGCTTACCAAACGTTTGTCTATTCCTTTGAAGTCCTGGGCCCTTAGTGAATGCTAAGAGTCAGTCAGATCCTGAAAGTAGCTGAAGTCAACTGTTGGAATGGAATTATCTGCGTTTGCCACCGATAAACATTTTACATGGCGCATTGTGCATTGACTAGACTTCCTTGATCCTGGTGTCTGTGTAGCTGAGATGAGATTATATCAACAGCAGAACTGACAGCTAGGTGTTCTCTTCACTCTTACACATTGTCTACTGTCAGGCTGAGAGACCAGGAGCCAGACAGACTCACTGGTGGGCAGACAAACAAGGAGGGGGGGCCATGGTTAGGTAAGAAAGGTAGAGAATTTCCAAGGTGGTCAGCTTCTCCCTCAATCTCCTGACTTGAGACAAAAGCCTACCAGCTTTTGTCTCAGGTCAGCGGGTTCCCTGCTAATGGATTGGCTCATCAAGTTCACGGCTGGATCAGGACATGTCACACAACAGTGGCAGACCAACCAATCATCCTGCCTGTCTTCAAAACTGACCAACCCTGCCGGGAGGTGGTGACACACACCTTTAATCCCAGCACTCAGGAGGTAGAGGCAGGCGGATCTCTGTGAGTTCGAGGCCAGCCTGGTCTACAAGAGCTAGTTCCAGGACAGGAACAAAAAGCTACAGAGAAACCCTGTCTCAAAAATCCAAAAAAAAAAAAAAAAAAAAAAAAAACCAAAAAAAAACAACAACAACAACAAAAACTGACCAACCCTAAATTTTTTAGGGGAGAAAAACTCTTCAGAGGCTTTAAAACCCCCAGGCCTCCAGGAGAGACTGGGTTTTTTTTTTTTTTTGGCTTCCCAAGTCTCCCCTTTGCTCTCTGTGTGTCTGTTGCATGTGTGTGTTTCCTCACCCCAATAAATGTCTTTCCCGCTAATTTTGTCTGTTGTAAGAATTCTCTACCACTGCATGTTGTGCTTCAGGATTCTCCTGCCCTTTAATTCTTTAACTGGCAGAGAAGACAAACCCAACCGAGAACCCTAGACTGTATAGTCATTTCTAGACTGTACCATTTAGGGGGCTTGTCTGGGATTTCTTTTGAAGACTGTGTCAAGGCCTCTGAGATTAGACCTCCAGCCTTCACTTACTCAGTGTCAGAAGGCCTCTAGCATTCTGGACAGGAACTCTCTGTCCACTCAAGACAGTCCTATCGAGAGCCCAGAGTAGAAACATTTCAGTTCTTTTTTAAAAAAAACATTTTATTTATTTATTATGTGTACAACATTCTGTCTGTGTGTATGTTTGCAGGCCAGAAGAGGGCACCAGACCTCATTACGGATGGTTGTGAGCCACCATGTGGTTGCTGGAATTGAACTCAGAACCTTTGGAAGAGAAGGCAATGCTCTTAACACTGAGCCATCTCTCCAGCCCCAACATTTCAGTTCTTATGCCCATCTCTTGACAGGGGATGCCACAGCTCTGTTGAAAATGTCTCTAGCACTTTTCTGTTGTTCATATATGGATGGTTCCATGCCTGGTTGGCAGGCAAAAGGAGGCAACCTTAAAGTTTGTTTGCTTGATTTCCTGCCTTCCCTTTGGCATTTTCCAGTGAGTCATTCTTGGCTGTAAAGATACTTGGATTCAGGGCATTTATCTGAGCCAAGGAAGGTGAGCAGGATCTGGGAGCAGGAGGCTATTAGGGGGTGGCAAAGAAACAAGTATAATAAGTACAACAGTGGAACAAGATGTCTTCCAAGTCAGGATCTGGCTGCAGTCCTTGGGGCTCTCCTCTTAGTGCTGACTTAGGTTGTTTAAGGTCAAAGAATATTAATAACAATAAAATTTGGTGTGCTTTATAAAATGCCTTCAGTTACAGCAAATAAAGGCAACCACTGTGAAAAAGTGCCCTGATCATAAGTAGAAGTCAAGTAAGATATGCATTGCAAGTGCAAAAGTCATCTAGCTCCTTAAAATAAGCAGGTAGATTTGTTTGTGCTGGTAGAGAAGGATCTCCAAGGCCTATTAGTAAGTGTGAAAATCATGTATCAAATAAACACTCGGCAAGAGCTCAAGAGAGCAATAATCTCTATGTTATTGATCTTTTAAAATGATATGCATGTTACCTGTGTGATTAGAAATAGACCCAGATGTGTGAAAATAGAATATTTGATATTTATGCAGAAAGACAAAATTGCCCTTGGAGCTGAACTATAGCACCTGATCATAGGAGGGGTCTGAGGACCCTTTCCAGTCCTGGGTACTCGTCCTGACTGCTTCTCTGACTCACATGTTCTCTTTCTCTACCATGGATTATAATTCTGATCATCTGTCATTTAATCCATCAATGCATAAATCCCGAGAAGACAGCAAACCTTGCCCAGTCCTTCCAGCTGAGCTCCAGGGCCAGTGTCTTGCTGGTTCTTATCAAAAATGCCTGCTATTATGTTGCCAAATGATCGGAGATTCAACTAAGAGATTTGTTGCTTTAATCCATTTTGGCAAAGAAAGATTATGCCTAGAGGCCATGATAAAGCCCAACACACAAACCTCTGAATTTATCTGCTCTGTGAACTTTTATAGGAAGGAAGACCCTTAAAATCATGTGACAGGGGCTTTCTCTTCCAGTTGAGAAGTTTTGCCCTCGATTTTGACAAATACAAATGATTTAAAATACAGTTTTTTTTTCTTATCTGTTGTTGGAACCAAATACAACTAGGTTCAGAAAAATCTACACTTAGGATTAAAATGCAGCTCAGTGGCATAGCCCTTGCATAGCCATGCATGAGGCCTGTGTTCATGCCCAGCCCTATGAAAACCAGACCAGAATATACACTCAAGAGAGGATCCTTTCATGTTTAATAATGACAGATCTAACCCACTGGGAGGAAAGTCTGCCTGACAGTGACTTTGCCAGTCATGAATGCTTCCTAGTTCATCCATCCCTCTGTGAAATTTAGTTCATTCCAATGCCCCTACAAGCCCAACCTCTACAAAGTGTTCATTCGGATTCTCGGAGCTTCTCATTCAGGATAGCCTGAATCTAGCGGGAAAACCAGAGAGAGGAACGGTTTGGGTAAGGCTTCCTCCCCATTCTTCATTCTTGGAAGTGCTGTGTTCACAGAAACGCTTTAATCAGGTTTGTTTGGGGGCTGAGTAAATCTGAGTAGGTACCATATCAGGAAATTTGATCCGGTCTCGTGATTTTCTGCTTCTCACGGGTAGAACTATGAGGACCTCACCCTCTACATCTGCATCTATAGCAAGTTGCCTAGTGTTTCTGTGCCTCAGAATCTTCTGTAACACCCGATCCTTGACTTTGCTGAACTTGGAAGGCGCAAAGAGTTCTGGGATTTAAGGCTGCTCAACAACCCATAGTCCTTCCTCAAAGGAATGCTCGCACACTCCCATTGGTTGTGAGTCAGGCCCGAAATGAAGGTCACAGGAATGAAGAAAGCAACAGAGCTGCTTCTCATTTCTAGCAACCAAAGAAAATAGTGTTAGCTCTGGAAAAGAAGAGAGCTGCAGTTGGCCTTTGGTAGCCTCTCCCAGGACAGGACATTAGGAGAGGTGAACCCGGAGAACACAAGGTGTCAGTCAGAGTGCTGCTTTTTAGGACAATGTCTCATTCTAAACGTTCTAGAAACACAATTTATTGGATGAACATTTTAAGCAGGGAAAATGAGAATAACAACCATGTTCGCTGGCTAGTGAATTTGAAAAGGGACTGACATAAAATGTCGATATAAGAAACATACCATCCCAGTCGACTCTTCCCCCAGGACTACCACCCTCCTTCCGTTCTTCTTTCTTAAAAACATCTTACAGGTGGCTTTGAACATAGAATTTTTTTCCTTGAACTATAAAAAGACAAATATTTATATTTTTAATAATTTAACATCTCAGCAATGTATTTTTATTTCTCTAGGGAGCAAAGCTTGTGGCTTTTTTGTTTCAGAACACGAAAGCCTGATGCGTCTAAGCGGATGTTCTAACATTAGCCCACCAATCTCTAGCCTAGAATCTGCATTTTTCTTGGGCTTGCTCAAGCTTTCTCCACAGCATTTGAAAACTCAATCTCAATGACAGCATCAAGGTCGTGCTTCTGCTAAGAACTGGCCTCATATCTGTCTCTGGACCACTCTGATCCATTTTGAGGGAAACACTCTTGCTTGGCCTTTGGTTTTGGAACACAGTAAGCATGCCATGTACTAATTACGGTCGGTGACGCCATAAAACGAAAGTGCATTACCGAATGCTTTTAATTACTTATAATGATGGTAAGGTGGCATGTCATGGAGCCATTTTAGCCCCAGACATCACTCCAGAGAATTCCAAACAGATATAGACCTGTGCCACCAAGACCCAGATCCCTTCCCTCGGGGCTGTTTATCCACAGGAATAGGATGTCCTGAAGCAACACTTCCCCCCAACTTGAGTGCTGATAAGTCCGGTTATCAGAAAGATATTGCTGTGGGTGTGATGCACAAGCGCGTGCATTTTCCCGATAGGTCAGTCCCGTGAAAGCTGGCAAAGACGGAAAAAGAGCCGCGATGTGGTGCAATATTAACAGACAGCTGTCCCTGGCTTCCCGATAAGTGGGATGACTCGCATTGCTGAGCCGTGCGGTCACTGCCAAAGGAATGGCCCTCTCACATTTCCTCCTGATTCGTATACGCTGTGGCCAGCTTGTCATCTCCCTCTTGGGCTTCCCAGACACTGAGTCTGGAATGAGAATTCACCTGCCTCTGAGCTGGCCATCGGTGGGGGCAGGGGTGATACTTGACTTCCCAGGTTGGAAGATTATCTCACCCAGCCCTAGCTATATAACCAGCTGGTGTAGAGGGGCTCCGTCAGGACAACTCCAGGGGTTCCTCCACGAGACAGAGACACATCCAGACTCATCGCTGCCAGCATGATGGTGCTGCGAGTAGAGGAGCTGGTACGTAAGACATCTTTGTCACCTGACCAAACCTGGTTCGTCTTGGCTTTTATGCGAAAGCTCAGAAGCTCTTTCTTTTTGGGGCATAATTTAATGTAAGGGAAGTCCGCAAATGTCAAGTACGGAACAGGGTTTGTTTGCACCAGGAAACAAGTGGAAAATCTCAGAGCTGATAGCTATGCATTTTCTGCATATTTCTTGTTTATTGTCTTCTCCTTGGGTTTCATTACTGTGATATGCAATACTGTGGTTATCATGCCTTGGGGTACAAGTTTTATGGCAAAACTAAATGTCTGGACACTGCATAACTCAAGACTGAAATGAAAGAATTGAAAAGTAAGTGGGGGCGTGTTGGCGAATTTTCTAAGAGAAAGCAGATTGAGTGGCTAAAAGTAATTTTATGTGTTCCAACCTGATGTACACCTTGTCTTGCTCTTGAGAGAGCAGGTCATCCTGGGAGATCTGTAGTTATGCCTCCGACAGTACACTGCCTGAGCGTGGTGCTCATCAGGGAGGAGGGATGGAGGATGTCCAACAACATCCTTTGTGGAGAGGGACCCTAGGATGGGTAGCATTGGCACTGACTTCACCGTCTTCCTCACATATAGGTAACAGGGAAGAAGAATAGCAATGGGGCTGCTGGGGAATTCCTTCCTGGGGATTTCAGAGATGGAGAATATGAAGCTGCCGTTGCTTTGGAGAAACAAGAGGATTTGAAGACACTTCCAGTCCACCGCGTGAACCTGGAGGAGGAACAACGGAAACGTGAGAAACAGCGAGAGGCAGAGGTGAGGACCTCCCATGGAATCTAGCAGTGGGAGACTGGGGTAAGGAGAGAAGGAAAACAAACCCTTCTAAAGATGTTTCTTCGCCGAATTTGAACCCACAAAGATGTAAAGAAGCAATATTCTTGGAAATGATTTGAAAAATGATTCTTAGATGAGACCATGACCTCTGGATTCTGAATCAATGATTTTATGTGCTATGGCCATGTTTTGATCAAAAGACAGAAAGATAGTCATAATTAGGGAAGCCCCAGTGGGACACATTTCTTCATTTTGATAACATAGTTGCCATGGATTATTGTCAGAATAAGTTTGCTGTATTTACTGGCATTTGTTTTTGTTGACTTTTTATTGATATTTTATTGCTTACTAACATAATAAGAAGTGCACTAGTTGGCGGTGACTTCTGTTCTGAGTCTCTGAGTAGTCGGGGTCACTTAAGAGAGAACAGCATCAATATTTGAGCACTTAGCATGTATTTTCCTTCCTAGGTAAAGCATACGTTAGTTTTTGAGAGTGAGAACACATCTTCTTTAGAAATCTGGGACTTATAGTACTAATTACAAAATGATCACTGAGAGACTTCATTGTGCCTCCATCCAATTAGTCAAGGGCTAGTTCTACAAGCAAAGGAAGTAAATATGACTTAGATTAAAATTAGACCCCAGATACATTAATGAAAAAAAAATCACTAAAGTCAGACATTTACTTAAAAGTGTTTAAATTTCCTTTCTGAGCAAAGCATCCACACACTTCCTTCAGAACTTCAGTCTGTTCATACACCACCATAGTTAGAACTCATCAGACTTTTAAACATCTGATTTATTCCCTTACCTCTCTCTTTTAAGCTCAAAAAGAAAAAACTAGAACAAAGGTCAAAGCTTGAGAACTTGGAAGACCTTGAAATAATCGTTCAGCTGAAGAAAAGAAAAAAGTACAAGAAAACTAAAGTTCCAGTTGTGAAGGAGCAAGAACCGGAAATTATTGTAAGGATGGTTTGGTTTCCAGGACTGTGCACCCAAGTGGGCTGTAGGGGTGTGTGCTGTGGAGAGAAGACGTCTGCAAAACCCGTGACTATTTCTCTTTTCTTTCTTCTCCTTTCTCCTCAATATCTCTCTCTCTCTCTCTCTCTCTCTCTCTCTCTCTCTCTCTCCTTTGTTCTCATCCACTTTCCCCTCCACTTCTTTACCACCCTCCTCTTCCTTCTCCTGCTCTCTCTCCATCTGTCCCCCCTCTTCTCCTCTCCCTCCTCCTTCCTCTCTTTAGACTGAACCTGTGGATGTGCCGAGGTTTCTGAAAGCTGCACTGGAGAACAAACTGCCCGTCGTAGAGAAATTCCTGTCAGACAAGAACAGCCCTGATGTCTGCGATGAGGTAGGGTTCATGCCTTCCTGCAGGCTGGCTAATGCAGTCTGTGATGCCTTCCACTTAAAAGTTTCTCCAGCTGTTGCTACATCTGCCAGGAGCATAAAAATGAATGTTTTGTTCTCCCCCACCCCACAACCCCCAAATACTAGATTAGTATGATGGATTGCATGGAGATTTTCCTGTTCTCACATAATTCTGTCTGATTTATATGAAGAAAGCTTGTCTTTAACTTGGATCCTTTGGAGAGACTTCCATAAAGGCAAGGCCAAAAAGTTTCTCCTAAAAAAAAAAAAAAAAGTTTCTCCTGAAGAAAGATATTATTAGCAGCATCATTGTTTAGACCCAGATAGCTCAGCATTAGAAGCGGGAGGTGGAATTCCTAGTTTAGCTCCTTCTCCGGTGTGTTATCTTTGCCTGTTTATCTGTAAGCACGGTCTCATTCTGTTAGCCTAATGTCTCGTTAATCCAAAGCCAACTTGCCAGAAATCGCGACTTTGTATTGCATCTCTGGTGAACTGAGAGGACAGTTCATACCAAGGCTGAGTTTCCTTTCTTTTAAAAATTAACTTAATGGTTTTCGATATTCGATCTAGCACCGATTCTGGATGGGAGAAAACCGTCTGCCATACTTGGCATGTGCAAATACAAAAGGTGACATTTCACCGTGGAGATGGCTTTTGAGGTTTGAAGTCCACATCCCTTTGCCTTGGCCTTCAACACTTAGGAAGGGTCTAGGCCTGGAAGCTCAGGTTCTAGCTGCCAGATGATTAATCCTGCAATTTCAGGAACTTTGGTATTCTGATTCATAAAAAAAAAAAAAAAAAATCATGGCCTTTCTATCACTTAGGTCATCACAGGCCAAGCTTCATAGCTCTTAAAGGATTATGCGCATTTTTATATGCACCACTATCTCTTGTTTTAATCTTCGACAGTATAAACGGACGGCTCTCCATAGGGCATGCTTAGAGGGACACTTGGCAATTGTGGAGAAGCTAATGGAGGCTGGAGCCCAGATTGAATTCCGTGATATGGTAAATATATTTCTTTGTTTGGAAATGAGCCAAAGCAAGCAGGCCATCTGAAAGCTCGGGAAAACATACAATGAAAAACCGGCCTGATTGGACTGAAAATTGATCTGAGAAAACTAGTCAGGAGCTCACTTCCCCATACAAAGGGATGCTGGGCGGTGGGGCTGGGTCATGTGGAAAGTATTTTCCAGAGGGCCTGAAAAGGAGAGGAGTGTTGCAGAGAAGAAGAGGAAGTGAAAGTTGTTGGGCAGAATTCAACAATCTCACCAGAGAGTTTGGGTCATTATCAAGTCAGTAGCATTCCTGGCCTTTCAACACCCCACTCCTTGCTTCAGACAGCGCAGCCTACTCCTGGCCTCTCGGCTGCCAGCAATGCACACAAATTTCCTAGCTGTGAACTTTATATGATGGATGCCAATTGCCACCGATGAGATTTCGAATCAGGCTGCATACTAAATGAATCATAGCTAAGGAAAGTGACTGCTATTCAGACCCTAACAGTCAGCTGCTACGACTTCCATAAAGACCAGTAGACAATCTATTTTATACCCTGAAGATTGAACTGGGAAATGCTTCATTTATTTATATGCAGCTCAATTTGACATTATGGTAAAATGGAAAAGGAATAAAAAAAAAATTCCAAAGAACCTAGCCTGAATTGAATCAAAGGGAAAAATATTGAAAACATTGAAAAGTCTTAAGTAACTAATAATAATATAGTTTGGATGAAGAGACACACCCAGGTTTGGGAATCTGGAAGTCCAGAGACATACCAAACAAAGCAGAGAGGTGGCCATCTCTTCTAAGTGCAGCGTGCAGTGACCACAGTGATTGACAGCTGAGGTCCCTAGGTTGTGCTGGTGTAAACACAGCAGAGCCAGCAGGAAATGGCCAAAGAAAGACAGGGACCTGGGATGAGGTGTTCGATCCAGATTAAGATATTCTGGGATATGATCAGACTTATTAAAACGCACACGATTCCAGCCACTCCCACACAGTTTAGCTGAGCTATTTAGAAGAACCTCAGAAGTGCCTCTCAAGACCAAGAATGCCCAGAGCTATCAGTGGCCCATATTCTCCAGGACCTTTGAAACCAAAGACTAACTCCCATTCCTAACAAAATTCTCCTTCACACTGTCTTGTCTTGTGTTTTTCCTTTCCCAACTAGCTTGAATCCACAGCCATCCACTGGGCATGCCGTGGAGGAAACCTGGATGTCCTGAAACTGTTGTTGAACAAAGGCGCCAAAATCAGTGCCCGAGACAAGGTATTTCCCTGCCTTAGGCTTCTGCTCCCTGCTTGCCACAGAGGTCCCTCTGCTAGTCCTTATTCTGTGGACAGCACACACACACACACACACACACACACACACACACACACACACACACACACCCCTTTCAGGTGCCTCGGGGCCTCAACAGTGTCTGTTCTCATGCCTTCCTCCGTTTTCTAACTTTTTAGCTGCTCAGCACAGCGCTACACGTGGCAGTGAGGACTGGTCACTATGAGTGCGCGGAACATCTCATCGCCTGCGAGGCGGATCTCAACGCCAAAGACAGAGTGAGTAACCGACAAAGCTGAGACACCTTATTGAAAATCCCTCGGGCAAACCAGGATACCCTGGCAGGATCCACTTCCTGGCTTCACACTTACCGCCTGCTTACCCTGCTTCTAGGAAGGAGATACCCCACTGCACGATGCTGTGAGGTTGAATCGTTATAAGATGATTCGGCTCTTGATGACCTTCGGGGCGGACCTCAACGTCAAGAACTGTGTAAGTAGTCAAAGCAAGGGTGCCACTGTTCGGTGTCCTACTTTCCAGAATTTCTCGAGTATTTGCAAGTATAATTCCCATGGTAGTAACTTTTGCGATACACTGATGGTTCAAAGGTATCTGTTTCCATAAGGACAGGGTGTGACTTGGCAAGGACCTGGGTCACAGGGTCAAATATAGGGGAAACTATATGCTCTGACCTTAGAACCTAATAGTTCTTTGAAAGATTAGTCTTGAATAAAAGATGGTCAAAATTGTTACATTTAAAATACACATTGTGGGGCCGGAGAGATGGCCCAGGGATTACAAGCACTGTCTGCTCTTCCAGAGGACCTGAGTTCAATTCCTAGCAATCACATGGTGGCTCACAACCATCTATAATGGGATTCAATGCCCTTTTCTGGCTCGCAGGTGTACATGCAGAGAGAGCATTTACACATAAAATACATAAATAAATTAATCTTACAAAAATAAAATAAAAACCACATTGGATAATTCCAACCTGCCTTGGTCATTCCTGGCTGAATAGAGGTAGGAATAAACACACCTGCCTTTCTCGAAACAGCTCTGAATAACATAGAGATTGAAATTAATCAATAAGCAGTCTGAGGGAATTCCAAATAGTCCTTCTTTCCTTACAACAATGCAGAATGTTGCCCTTCTTCCAGGGCCCACCACGCTTTTTCTGATTTTTAAAAAAGGTAACTACTATTCATTCCCCACTTTATATGCATATGTCTTGAATTAATTTCTTACATTAGATTCCAAGAATTCCTACCTAAGTATACATATGTATTAATTTAACTTCATCTGTACATGGGGAACGTAAGCAACTTACCCTCATGGCTACAATTTCCAGACAAACATCTTTTACCATAGCTTAAAGAAGATCATTAGGAGGATAGTCATATATTCCCAAAGAAATGTTCTTGAGAGTTTTGAAGAATTGTTTAAAAGAGGAAAGGTCTTCTTGAGGCAAATGACCACCACCTCTTCTTGTGTTACTGTGAGGCTGAAGGGACAATCAAAAAGGAAACTGATCCCAGGACTGTGGAGGAGGATCGTAGGTTCAAGACTAGCGTGGGCTATGTGGAGGGGGATCCTGACTTGATGAGAAGAAAGGAGTGAGTAGGTGGCACCTGCTCCGCTTGGGGAATGTTAGCAGTAGGGGCCCCTGCTAGGTACTGGGATTAATGTCACCCAATATTTCTCTCTTCAAAAATGAACCTAAGGTATATTCAAGGAAATCTTCAAAGATGCAGAAGATAAGGGCTTATTTATTTATTACAAGCAATGAAAGACCATAAGCAGAAATGAATGGTAATGTATATTGTCACTAGGGCATATGAATGACATCAGTGAGTGACTACTAGGCTCTGGGGTTTCTTGATGGTGGCTCTTCTCCAATCCAGTACCTTGAGGCACTGTAGAATCGGAAATCTTTCTTTGTGTTTACTTGTTTTTGTAACTCACAAATTTACATTAAAAAAAAAAAAAAAACCTCTTGATTCTCTCCCTTCCTCTCTTTCCTGACCTGAGCAAAACCAACTCTCTGTGTTGATTAGCATATCAAAGCAGCCAGTCTACAACCTCTGGGATCAAGAGTACTTCCCAATACAGATAGAAATACTTAGGATTTCTCATATCTAAAGAGAAGAATTGCAAAGTGCTGTGGTTTTAATATGTGTGAATATCTTGAGAAATGTGCATAAAGGAGATCAAATTTGGGACTGAAAAAAATTATTTCTTTACATGTCTCTAACACCAATTTCAAAGAAAGTAAATTTTATAAGAAACCCTGGTGAAAATTCTGAGTTGTGAAAAACCTATAGAGCAGTCAGCAACTGGATGGTTACCCATAGCTTGGTGGTAGTATACTTACCATAAGTCTCCAAATAATGCCTCCTCACATCCCTTCTGCAAGGTCCTAGAAATAAATACCTACATACATTTTTGAATTTCACAATGACTTGAGGCTCTTTGTTACTTTAGTGCCTAAGGACCAGAGATTTTTACCAATACCTGGGATAGTTCTGGGGATGGTGAGAGGAGAACAATAGAAACAACATGAAAATCAGTGACAGGAGAGGTAGAATAAACAGTACATCACTCACAGCAAAAAAGCAGATGCTTTAATAATATGCCTCATCAGATACAGAGGATGTGGACTGACGCCCCCCCCCCCACCTGGAAGTCAAAGTTCCCTTTCTTCTGTGTAGGCTGGGAAGACCCCCATGGACCTGGTCCTGCACTGGCAGAATGGAACCAAAGCAATATTTGACAGCCTCAAAGAGAATGGCTACAAAACCTCTCGCATAGCTACGTTCTAAGGAAGGAGACTCTCGACAGGAGCTGTTCAGAGGCGTTTTCAAAGCACTGCCTACCGGAAGAGCAACCAGCTCTAAGATCCAGCTTTTGTTTGCCAGAGGGTAGAGGAGATAGACTTAAAGTTGCTTCGAGAAAGCACCAAGTTATAGGTGTTCAAATTTCCTTTAGTGATGCTCACCATTCTTATTTATTTCTATTTATTTATTTATTTCGTAACACTGGTATTCAGGCTTTCACGAGCATTTTGGGGGCGGGGGAGAAAAACTCAATCTGTATGCAGCATTCAGCATCTTCCCATAGATCTTATACCATGTGGGTGAGTGATGTCTAATTGCATACTTTTCTCCTCTGTCACATAGAGCTATTCAACGTACTTTTAAATGGCAAGGGTGATCATTGCGGCACTCTTCTGAATTCTTACTGCTCATCTTTGAATGGAGCAGCAGAAGGCATGTGTGTTGATGGGGAAGGGGGTGAAAGGGATTCTGCAGGACAGACACTGAAGCCCGCTGTTCACCCAGAAGTTTGGTTTGATTGGTTGTTTACCAAGTCACACCACTCTCTGTCCCGAGGGGGAGGACACTACATGGGTGAGTGCAGGAAGGAGGTGGAGGGAGTGGGAAGTGAGGCCAAGATGAACTGCGTTCACTGAAATCGAAGGCAAAAGGAAAACAGACACTGTAAATGTGTAAATGTATATTGTGTTGTATGTATATTTTATATTCATAATAAATGCAAACAAATTCTAAACTATGCTCTAAGCTCTTTGTCAGTGCAGTAGTGGGAATCTCTCTGGTAAAGAGTCCTTTAGGAAGATGCTTGTTTATCAGTGTTTTCCAGCTTTCTCAGGTTACAAAAGTCTAGGGGTTTGGGAAGACGGTTCAGTGGTTAATAGCCCTTGCTGTTCTTGCAGAGGACCTGAGTTTGGCTCCCAGCATCCTATAATGGCTCACAGACATCCATAAAGCCAGTCTCAGGGGATCGGATGCTCTCCTCACTTCCACAGGCACCAGGCACACACATGGTACACATAATACCTGCAGTCAAACGCTCATGCACGTTAAAATAAAATAAATCTAAAAACGATTCATTAGAAATGAAGAAGGAGGAGGGGAAGAAAAAAAAAGAAATGTCCTATAGAAATCATAGTTTCAGAACTTAATGTGTTGACCGGTCACCCCAGATATCTTAATAAACTGACGAATTGCCCTCAGCTGGTCTCAGGTGGGGCCTGCAAATCAGCATTTTTTTGTTTTAGTTCAAGTTTTTTATTTCTACAGTTGTGTTTATACATCCAAATGTTTTTACCTGTCATGTAATATTGTAATTGTCCACCCTTTTGCATTTCTTGAGCTCTTTAATGATGAAAATCATAACTTAAACATATCTTATCCTTGGTGCCTAAAAATACCATTTTAACATTTTTAAAAATTTATTTATTTTTCAAAAAATGATCTTTTCTCATTTTACATACCAATCTCAGTTCCCACTCCCTCCCCCTTCCCTCCCCTACCCCACTTCCCACCCACTCCTCAGAGAGGGTAAGGGAGTCAACAAAGTCTAGCACATCACTTTGAGGCAGGTCCAAGGCCCTCCCCACTATATCTAGGCTGAGCAAGGCATTCCTCCAAAGAGAATGGGTTCCAAAAAAACAGTTCAAGCAGTAGGGATAAATTCTGGTCCCACTGCCAGTGGACCCACACAGTCTGCCCCACCCAAACAACTGTCACCCACACATTCAGAGGGCCTAGTTTGGTTCTATGCTGGTTCCTTCCCTATTAGACTGGAGTTGGTGGGCTCCTATTAGCTTAGGTAAGCTGTTTCAGTGGGTGTCCCCATTATGGCCTTGATCTCTTTGCTCACATTCTCACTCCTCCCACTCTTTCATTGGACTTTGGGAGCTCAGCCCAAGTGCTCGGCTGTGGCTCTCTGCCTTTGTTTCCATCAGTTGCTGGATGAAGCTTCTATGGTGACATTTAAGATATTCATCAACTCGACTACAAGGCAAGGCCATTTTGGGCACCCTCTCCTCTATTGCTTAAGGTCTTAGCTGGGGTCATCCTTGTGGATTCCTGGGAATTTCTTGCTAGCCCCATAATGGCTCCTTCAATCAAGATATCTCTTTCCTTGCTATCCATCTCTGTTCTTCCCCCATCTTGACTATCCAGGTCCCTCAAGTTCTCTTCCCCCCCTCCCCCTCCTCTTCTCCTCCCCTTCCGCCCTCCTTTCCCCCCAACCCCAACCTCCAGGCTTTCTTACTAGCTTCTGCTGTAGAGGCCAGAGGCAGAGAACTAAAAAAAGGCTGTTGTTTCCACTCCAATGGTGTGGAAAAAGAGACCCCTGGCGGGAAGAATGATTACTGCAGGTTAAGCAAGCACTTCTTGAGTTCTCATCAGGGCTTAACTCACTAATTAGGGGCTTATTAACCTTTGTATTGTGGACAGGTGTTGACAGGGTCAAAGGCCTCCCATGAGAGAATATTCTGGATCAATGGCTTTTGACCTTCAGTGGGAAAAGTTTGTTGGCAAATGCTACGTGAGGCACTAACAACATCTGGTGAGAAAAATGCATCGGACCATCTCAGCCCCACTGGGACAGACAAGCAATAAAGAAATAAGTAGAAATAATAGATAATATCAGTCTATTTTAGGTCGAGTGAAGGGGGAACCCCACAGTGCTCTCTCAGTATCAAAAATGTGGAGGACCATATGTGGTGGAGTTTTGTTTTTGTTTTTTTTTTTTTTACGACTTCTTGGAGGTGTCAAGCTTGAGGGAGATTCTAAAAAATGAACAGGGCTTATTCAACCCTGGAGTTCTGCAGGCAACAGCAGAGCGTGGACAATCTCAAGGGTGTAGCGAATGTTTGGAACTCGGGACATAAGATGTCTGAGGAAGACTCATGTCAAACCCCAGCACTGTCTTCCCATAGCGTCCTGGGTCTCCTGGTCAGAGATCTAAGGCAGCAGTTCTCAACTTTCTTAATGCTGCGACCCTTTAACACAGTTCCTCACATTGTGGTGAACTTCAACCATAAAATTATTTTCATTGGTGCTTCATGCTGTTATGAACCATAATACAAACATCTGTGTTTCTGATGATCTTCAGTGACCCCTCTGAAAGGGTCCCCATAAAATTATTTTCATTTGTGCTTCATGCTACTGTTATGAACCATAATACAAACATCTGTGTTTTCTGACAATCTTCAGTGACCCTTCTGAAAGGGTCCGGAGGGGTTGCGAGCCACAGGTTGAGAGTCAGTGATCTAAGCCATAGGATGCAGTAGTACTTCCAACACAGTCAGTGTTTCTCTTGCTCATGATGACATTTGGCTGATATTATTTATCCCATTTCTATCACACCAACAGTTTTTAGAAGTGCCTATCTTCCCCCTGAACCAGCTTTGCTTTGGGTCTTTTATCTTGTGTTCCCTTTCTCCCTGAAGAAAATACTTCATCGGCTGATGGAGAATTCTGGAAGTTGTTCTTGACTTTATTTTTATTCAGTCCTTTTGATCAAGACATATCAAACATGCTGACATCCTGTGAGACTCTGCCCAGTACTCTGTGCCCTCCAATCTGGGCAAGGCCTGCAACATCAGGGTTAACATTCCTCCTGCCTCCTGGCCTTCAGGTTTGCTTACTACTCTCTTTGTAAAAAGAGTGTGTGTGTGTGCCGGAGCCCACGGAAGC
Organism: Microtus oregoni; assembly: GCF_018167655.1. Taxonomy (NCBI): domain Eukaryota; kingdom Metazoa; phylum Chordata; class Mammalia; order Rodentia; family Cricetidae; genus Microtus; species Microtus oregoni. The sequence continues at coordinate 24,891,799 of NW_024543071.1, forward strand.
CAGGAGAGTGTGGGATTCCCTGGAACTAGAGTTACAACATATTTGAATTGCCCAAAGAGGGTGCTGGGGATTGAACCCAGGTCCTCTGGAACTGAAGCAAGTGCTCTTAACTGCTGAGATCCTCTCCAGTCCCACCTCCATTCTGCTGTTTTTAGTTACAGCCTGAAGTTTCCTAAAAGGCAAATCTGATCCAGTAAGTTCCCTCTTTCAAACCATTCAGCGGTGTCCCATTTTTCTTGGGATCAAGAGCAAACTCTTTAACTAGACATAAAATGCCCTTAACATTTGGCTGCTGCTAGTCGTTATTCTTTTCAATATTGGGGTTTAAACCCAGGGCCTCATACACAGGCAAGTGCCCAAGCCTGTGATGTACTTGAACTCACTTTAGTCTAGGCAATCCTTGAATTTGTGACCCTCTTACCTTGGTCTCCTGAGTAGCTGGGATTACAAACCTCCAGACAGCCGGTGAAATCGGCTCAACGTTATTCCAGATTATAAGGAAAATACTTGGGGGACAAATCCTAATTCGCATTCAGTGGCAATGGTCCCATTATAAGGTTTCCTATGTGGCAGTGGGGTCCTATAGCACAGCTCCTAGCGCAGGTCTCAGTTATCCTCACGGGCAGCAGGGGAGGCTTCCAGCAGGAATCTCTGCCAAGGGTCACCCTAGAGATAAATCAGGTATCTGGTTTCAGATAAGGTCAGTCCTCCAGGCCCAGGGACATTCTGCAGATAAGGGGAGGTAGCAAGCAGGAAGTTTCACTGGGGATGGAGGGAGTCTTCTTGTCAGAGCTTTTGGAAAAAGCTGCCAGGCCGATAGACTGCAACCTCTGACTAGCCAGCAAGGCCTTCCAACGTTAGCTCTGCAGTACAATTTGAGGTCAGCGATGGTGATAACTCCAGTAGTTTCATTATTTTTGTTTTAGCTATAGTATATGTGTGTGTCTCCTTTTTTTTTTTTTTTTTTTTTTTTTTTTTTGGTTTTTCGAGACAGGGTTTCTCTGTGGTTTTGGAGTCTGTCCTGGAACTAGCTCTTGTAGACCAGGCTGGACTCGAACTCACAGAGATCCGCCTGCCTCTGCCTCCCGAGTGCTGGGATTAAAGGCGTGCACCACCACCGCCTGGCTATGTGTGTGTTTCCATATGAAGCTGAGAACTGGTCTTTCAAGAGCTGTGAAGAATTATGTTGGAATTTTGATGGGGATTGCTTTGAATCCATAGGTTGTTTTTGGTAGGATGGTCAATTTTACTGTTTTAATCATAAAAAAAATTGTAGCACAGGCTGACCTTGACCCTCCTGCATCCATGTCTTTTAGCAAATCCTGCTGCTGTGCAGCACCACTATCTAAATAGAATTCTCAAAGAAACACAAATGGCTGAAAAACATTTAAGGAAATGTTTAACATCCTTAGTCATCAGGGAATGTGAATCAAAAGCACTTTAATTTCATCTTACACCCATCAGAACGGCTAAGATCAACAACAAAAGTGAGCAGCTCATTCTAGATCTGGAGTAAAGGATACTCCCTCCATCTCTGGTGGAAGTGCAAACTTGCACAGCACTATGGAAATCAGTGTTGCAGTTCTTCAAGAAGATGGGAATTGGTCTGACTTAAAATCCAGCTACACGACTTTTGGGTATATAGCCAAAGGAAGCTTCATCCTACTATAGAGACACTTGCTTAACCATGTTCATTGCTGGTCTGTTAATAATAGCCAGAAACTGGAAACAATCTAGATGTCCCTCAACAGAAGAATGGGCAGAGAAAATAGCACATTCACACAAGGGAATATTACTCAGTTGTTAAAAAAAAAATGAAATCAGAAATTTGCAGGTAACTGGGTGGAATTAGAAAAAAATCCCCGTGAGGTCAGCCAGATTCTGGAAGACAAATATGCTATGGATTTGCTTATTTGTGGATATTAGCGGTTAAATAAATGACAAACAAGCTATTATCCATAGAACCACAGAAATTAGGTATAAAGTCAGGGACTTGGGCGTGATGCAGATAAATCTCCCTAGAAAGAGAGAATGGGATAATTACAAAAAGTTATGGATATGATAGATAGGGGACAGGAAAAAGAGGGTCAAGTAGGGTCAATCTCTATTGGGAGGGAAGAGGAGGACAAGGGAAGGAATACAGGAAGAGACATAAAATTAAGGACCATTTGAGGGGTAGTATGAAAACTGAATACAATAGCTTTCTGAAATACATACACACATGGAGCTGATTTGAATGAAATTGCCTTCATTTGAATGAAGGAGACAGAGCCCCAACTATCACCAAATGAAGCTTTCAATACTTAGATTGAGTTACATCTACTCAAGCTCTTGGCCAAAGGTGCCCCATGGGAATCCTCAAACAACCCAAGCTGTTGCCAAGTCTATAGGTTGCTCTCCATAAACTGACAGCAAGGCTCCATTGCTGAAGACAACACCCAGACAACTCACTCAACATGGAGAAGCCAAGCTGGAGCCTACGTAGACCTTTCACCCTTACAGGACAACAACTTTGGTACAGGAAGGTACTCTGCATGCTAGCCACAAATCCTTTGTTCTACAGAGGTGTCCTGCATGCAAGACGGCAATGGAGGTACAAAGCTTGTGGAGTAACCAGCATCTGATTTGACTAAAGATCCATGCCATGAAATGGAGCCTATACCTTGGGTGACCAAGAATCTGAGGATATTCCAAGGACCTAAGTTAAAGCCAAATACTACAGTTTTAAAAAAAAAGTGGCAATAAAATGACTCTTAATGATAGTCTGCTGTACGCAGATCATTGCTTTGCTCAAACATCATCAGAGAAGCTTCCTCCTTCAGCAGATGGGATCAAGTACAGAGACCCACAGCCAGACAAGCAGACCTTGGAATACTCAGCCCTAAATTTGATCTTCCATCAAATGTCTCCCCTTAGGGCTCTGGAACCCTGTGGAAAGGGAGGCAGAAAGAGTGCAGGAGCCAGAGGAAAAAGAGGACACCAAGAATAAAAGGTCCTCTAACCACAATTGGGCTGACACACATATGAAACCAGAACCTGAGGCAGTATGCACAGGGCCCGCATGGGTCTGCACCAGATGGGGGCCTAGAACTAACACAGCACATGCCCCCATCCCTAACCCAGAAGCAATCTCCGATTGATAGTCACTTGCATATAAAAAATTAGTTTTCTCCAACGGAGTTTCACTGGGGAAATAAACCACTCTTAAGGGTAGGCTGCAAGCCAAGCAGTGGATGGCTAACCAAAAATGAACTCAACGTCGTCTTTGGAGGTTCCTTGTCTCATAATGTCGTTAGGGCTCTTCCTTTTTTTTTCCAATTTTTAAAATTTTATGGATACATAAAATCTTGAGTATGCAAACGAGTGGGTCCGTGTCTATATCTGTTTCTTGTGCCTTTTCTTGGGCTCTTTCCCTTCTGTTGTTTTATCCTATTCTAATGTGTTACTTTTATTTTATTGTATTATTATCCCTTAGAAACCTGTTTGTTTCCTAATGAAGAGACTCAAATGGTATTGAAGAGGGGAAGTGGGAGGAACTGGGAGAAGAGGGGAATCCATAATTAGGAGATATTATGTAAAAATCTACTTTCAATAAAAGGAAATATTTAAATGTATTTGTGTATGGGTACATGGACACTGTGGGGAGGGAGAGACAATATGGGGTACATGTGGAGGCCAGAGGTCAGTTTTCTCCCTCTAACATGTGGGGTCTGGGGTTCAGGTCATCATGACAAGCAGCAGGTGCAGGAGTCCTGATTTGACTCTTTTTTTATGGCTGAAGAGAGCCCATCATGGAGAAGGCACAGCTGCTGCAGCACGAGGCTCTGGTCAAGTGCATCCAGTCAGAAGGCAGACGGTGATGATGTCTGTACCTCTAGAGGCTAACTTCACGACAACTCCTTTCTATGAAGATCTAGGACCTCGGCTCATGGAATGGTAACGCTCACATGCAGGGTGAATTTTCCCACCTTATGAATTAATCTAGATAATTACTCTCAAGGCATGCTCACAGGCCTGTCTCACAGTTGATTCTAGATCCTGTCAAGTTGATTAGTGAAGTTAACAACCAATGTACGCACCACACTTTCTTATCCATCCATCTGGTGATGGAGGTCTAGGCTGGTTCCTTATCTTGGTCACTGTGAATAGTACTCAATGAAAATAGTCAGTGAGGTCTGATTTTACAGAGGCCATCATGCTTTACGTGCGTACACAAATCACACAGAGGCACCTACATGACATTCCTCCACTGTTCTCACTTTATGGTACCTATGTGCGATCCTCCTGCTCCAGCCTCCCCAGTGCTGGGATCACAGTTGGGAACCACCACGCCTGGCACTTGTCAAGGGTTTTCATTGTTATGTATAGAATTAAAAGTAGATATTGATTTTTATCACGATTTCCCTCTCACTTCTTCTATTAATATGGTAAAGCATAATGCATTAAAAAGAACTGCTATATCCTAACTTTAAAATGGAGATATTCTTACATTCCTGGACTAAGCTTCGCAATGCTCATGACTTGTTCGCTGCTAATGTTTGCTCTCAGCAATGCTCTTCATTCTTTTTCTTTTTTCAGTTAATTGCACTATGTCTTGGTCCTCACATCAATACAACATAAATGCAGATTTACAAAAATGACAATTTCAACTCAGCCTGGTGAACTTGTTATTAAAAATGAATTATTCCAAAGCTTTTCTTTTCGAGTCAAATGCTTTGAACTGTATACCATTAGGAAAGTCACTATTAGGTACTGAGGAGTTTCTAACAAAAACAAGGCATCTAATTGCTGCTTGAAGGCAGCAAGTGAAGGGGACAAGTAACCTCGTGTGAGTGTCTCTTCTGCTTCTACAAGGTCAGCAGTCTTTTAGGAAGAACTTTAACTCAACAAATACATAAAAGAGAGGTTAAAAAAAATCAATCAGATAAAAGTGACCCCCATAATAGGGTTTAAAATCTTCAAAATAACTTTTTTTCAGATAGTAAAATACAAAATCCATATGTATCAAGTAGAAAAACATTAGTTTATTTATCTTCAATATCTTAAAATACTGAAACATCTTACTTTGGTATACTTACTATGGTTTATTATTCACAAAAAGGATAAAAAAGCTTTTTATCTTAAAGTATATCTAAATGAACTGAACTGCCAGTCTTTAGAAAGCGCCTCACTGGATTTTCTTTGCCACTGTTATGGTCTGAGATAAAGCTGTTTTCCAGACTGCTGGTTCTACTTTAGTGAAAACATCCACTCAGCACAAGTTTACTTCCACTGTGAGAGAAGAGCTGTGACAGGAGGAGGAGGCTGATGGAGACCGCGCCCTCATCACCCCTCACATTTAGCTTTCTTGCTAGCTGGAAGAGAATCATCATCCACTTCTGATGGCCGGGGTTTCTTCACTGTAGAAATAATTCCAAAAGCAGTTTTTCTAGTTTCTGTAAAATAGAAATGACAGGATCTTACTACGTAGCCTAGGCTGGTCTTAAACTCCTTCTATAGTCCAACTCCTTCTATATGATCCTCCTGCCTTAGCCTCCTGAGAGCTGGGATTACAGGCATGCATCACCACACCCGGTGTAAGATACAATTTAAGGAGAAGTGGTTTAACCAGCACTAACCCATTTCTTTGGCCTACAGCACAGTAAATAAGAAAACCACAGAGAGCACTTACAAGTGCTGATGCCATTTATAATCACTTTTCCCAACATGCACAAAGAGCAGCATTTCAGCATCTGGGCCATTCCTAAGGATTACCTCCTAGGTTAAACTGCAGAGCAGGGCTGCTTCTCCAGTGCTCTCCCCATGGCATCCTATGCAGTCAGAACCAGCCATAGGCACCGGTCTAGCGACTGCTTTATGTATGGTAGAAAGACGGACAAATCACAAGCACAGATGTAGGAGTCACGTGTACTGCTCCCACAGCGAGGGCTGTGCTGAGCTCATTTTATAGCACATGCCACCACTCTCGTAAATCATAAAATCCCTCTGAACATGTGCGGCATTGACTACCAATGGCCTGCTAGCCAACACTGATCTAACAAATGCTTGCTGAGCAAACTATAAAATCACACTCAGGTTTATCAATCCTTTATGCACTGTTAAAGAGGAATTACTTTACATGCTCAGGTCAGTTTGGCAGCAGAGTTGAACTTAAATTTGGTCAACCTGCCTTAAAAACATGCTAAGAGACCAGACACTGTTATATAACGATTCCCAACAGTGATTTTTTAACTGTTCCAAATGTTGGGATTAGTACCCTAAAAATACACATAGTAGGAATGAAGGCACACAGGAGAATCAACGGCCTGGATGAACTAACGAAACGCCAGTGACACGACTAGAAAGAGCACAGCCAGGAAACAGGAGGAAAAGCAGCCTCTGCAGGGAAACAGGAGGAAAAGCAGCCTCTGCAGGGAAACAGGAGGAAAAGCAGCCTCTGCAGGGAAACAGGAGGAAAAGCAGCCTTTGCAGGGAAACAGGAGGAAAAGCAGCCTCTGCAGGGAAACAGGAGGAAAAGCAGCCTTTGCAGGGAAACAGGAGGAAAAGCAGCCTCTGCAGGGAAACAGGAGGAAAAGCAGCCTCTGCAGGGAAACAGGAGGAAAAGCAGCCTCTGCAGGGAAACAGGAGGAAAAGCAGCCTTTGCAGGGAAACAGGAGGAAAAGCAGCCTCTGCAGGGAAACAGGAGGAAAAGCAGCCTTTGCAGGGAAACAGGAGGAAAAGCAGCCTCTGCAGGGAAACAGGAGGAAAAGCAGCCTTTGCAGGGAAACAGGAGGAAAAGCAGCCTCTGCAGGGAAACAGGAGGAAAAGCAGCCTTTGCAGGGAAACAGGAGGAAAAGCAGCCTCTGCAGGGAAACAGGAGGAAAAGCAGCCTCTGCAGGGAAACAGGAGGAAAAGCAGCTTTTGCAGGGAAACAGGAGGAAAAGCAGCCTCTGCAGGGAAACAGGAGGAAAAGCAGCCTTTGCAGGGAAACAGGAGGAAAAGCAGCCTCTGCAGGGAAACAGGAGGAAAAGCAGCCTTTGCAGGGAAACAGGAGGAAAAGCAGCCTTTGCAGGGAAACAGGAGGAAAAGCAGCCTTTGCAGGGAAACAGGAGGAAAAGCAGCCTTTGCAGGGAAACAGGAGGAAAAGCAGCCTTTGCAGGGAAACAGGAGGAAAAGCAGCCTTTGCAGGGAAACAGGAGGAAAAGCAGCCTTTGCAGGGAAACAGGAGGAAAAGCAGCCTTTGCAGGGAAACAGGAGGAAAAGCAGCCTTTGCAGGGAAACAGGAGGAAAAGCAGCCTTTGCAGGGAAACAGGAGGAAAAGCAGCCTTTGCAGGGAAACAGGAGGAAAAGCAGCCTTTGCAGGGAAACAGGAGGAAAAGCAGCCTTTGCAGGGAAACAGGAGGAAAAGCAGCCTTTGCAGGGAAACAGGAGGAAAAGCAGCCTTTGCAGGGAAACAGGAGGAAAAGCAGCCTCTGCAGGGAAACAGGAGGAAAAGCAGCCTCTGCAGGGAAACAGGAGGAAAAACAGCCTCTGCAGGGAAACAGGAGGAAAAGCAGCCTTTGCAGGGAAACAGGAGGAAAAGCAGCCTCTGCAGGGAAACAGGAGGAAAAGCAGCCTTTGCAGGGAAACAGGAGGAAAAGCAGCCTTTGCAGGGAAACAGGAGGAAAAGCAGCCTTTGCAGGGAAACAGGAGGAAAAGCAGCCTTTGCAGGGAAACAGGAGGAAAAGCAGCCTTTGCAGGGAAACAGGAGGAAAAGCAGCCTTTGCAGGGAAACAGGAGGAAAAGCAGCCTTTGCAGGGAAACAGGAGGAAAAGCAGCCTTTGCAGGGAAACAGGAGGAAAAGCAGCCTTTGCAGGGAAACAGGAGGAAAAGCAGCCTTTGCAGGGAAACAGGAGGAAAAGCAGCCTTTGCAGGGAAACAGGAGGAAAAGCAGCCTTTGCAGGGAAACAGGAGGAAAAGCAGCCTTTGCAGGGAAACAGGAGGAAAAGCAGCCTTTGCAGGGAAACAGGAGGAAAAGCAGCCTTTGCAGGGAAACAGGAGGAAAAGCAGCCTCTGCAGGGAAACAGGAGGAAAAGCAGCCTCTGCAGGGAAACAGGAGGAAAAACAGCCTCTGCAGGGAAACAGGAGGAAAAGCAGCCTTTGCAGGGAAACAGGAGGAAAAGCAGCCTTTGCAGGGAAACAGGAGGAAAAGCAGCCTCTGCAGGGAAACTGGAGGAAAAACAGCCTCTGCAGGGAAATGAGGGCTCTGCCTCACTTGTGGGCCTTCCATTTTACAAGGGTACATAAATCATACATGTGCAGATCACATGGAAGTAGAAGTCCAGGAATCTAAGGAAACTGTCTAAGGAACACAGGGGACCAATGTGGGGCCCAACGAGGATACGCACAAAGGGACCAATGTGGGTTACTGGAGGAGACTATGAACAAAGAGGACTAAGGGGGGGTGAGCAAAGGAGACTAATAGCTATGTATGTGTGTGTGTCTGTGTGTGTGTCTGTGTTGGTGGTGAGTAATATGCACAAAAGGGACTAACGGGGTGAAAAAAAAGAGGGTAGAGGGGCATGGGGGGAAGAATATGTTCAAAGTACATGTTATTATAGTTACAAGGAAATGGCCTTATGTAACTTAGTATAATATATTCAAATAAGCAATAAAACAAAATAAAGTAAAACAAAAGCAAAAAACATCTTGGGGGAAAAAACACCCCAAATATATACTCAGTAGATACATGCTCATGTAAACCAAAACAAGAAACGAAGCACCCTGAGTTATAATAAAAGCAAAAGTTACAGACTGACTTTAGATAGTCTGATTCACACAATTTTTTTAAAAAAAATCTGTTTGTTTTTCTTCTCAATGGTTTAGCATGCTTCTTTTGTTTTTCTATTCCTGTTACAAAATACCCTTATAAGAGCAACTTAGAGAGTAATAGGCTTGTCAGCCCACAGTTCAAGGGTAGAGTTCGTCATGGCGGGAACTCAGGGAGACAGGAGCTGGAAGTGGCTGGTCAAACCATCTTCACAGTCAAGGAGAAGGCTGTCAACACTGGTGCTCAGCTTGCTTCCTCCACTTCATCCAATCGGGAACCCCACCCAGGGGTCTTTCTCACACACATTAACCCAATCTTACGTTCTCAGGGGGCTAACCGTTAGCAGGTGAGTCTGAAGCCAGGTGCTTTTAGATCCTGTCAAACTAACACCACTATTCCCATTTCTGTTTCTGAAACTCATTATTGTTAGCAGGGAGCAAGCTCATCCAGAGAGAAGCAAGCAGGATGGATGTTAAAAACCTGTGAAGATGTAGGCAGGGGACACTGTGTTGTTTGAAAGAACACATTTACTGTTTACTCCTGCAAAGTAAACCCTACAATGCATACACTATAGAAAGTAAAGTGTAATGTCTAACGGGAGGGCAAGGAGCAGAGTGCATGGTTAGAACTGGCTGAGAAAAGATGGTCTTGGAGTACTCTGCAGAAAGGACAATAAAAGCAGATGTGTCAATTGCTTGTTAGTGACCTGACTCTAACATGACCTTGCTCACCTCCATGGAGAAACGCAGCTCGGCAATTTGTGGACACAGCAGCCTTGGCTTCGCTCTCAGACAGCCCAAACAGCAGCCCTCTGATAAGTTATTAAAGATTTCAACCCAGAGTTGGCAAGGATATGAGCCAACACAAACACAAATGAAAATGACAGCTCACCCGGTCAGCAGCACACACACTAATTCTACGGCAGGTCTTACCCAACGGAAACCTACAGCTGAGAGTCCCATTTAACTGTCTTTGTCACACAGCGAGAGCCCCTTGTTTCTCAGTTCTGCTGTTTAATTCAAAACCAGAAGGATGAGGAAGTTTACAGCCTGCTGTAATCTGCTTCTGAGGCGACTGATCAGTAAATTACAACTAAAGGGTAAGAAAACATCAGGCTAAACTTTAATACCACTTTTGATTCAATTTTCTAAGGGAAAATTCCAGTCCAGTGTGATGGCTCAGCAGGTAAAGGCACCTGCTGCCAACTCTGATGATCTGAGTTTGATGCTCAGGACCCACAAGATGGGAGGGAAATGAGTCTTGAAAGTTCCCTACTTGACACATGCATCTCTCCACCTAATACCAACTGCTTTTATGCTTAAAAAGAACACTAAGAGGATACAAGTTTGCCACATCATACGGTCCTCTTATTTCCAAAGGCTAAAAGAAGAAAAATGGAAAATAAAATGTTATTAACATTTTAACTATTTACAATAAATAAGATATAACTAAGTATCCAAAAATAGGTAAACTTCATAAGGTTCTTATAAATTGTGATAGGTTTCTAAAAATATAAACAAATCATGAAAAGCATTTTTAACAAGGTAAAGGGAAAAAAATAAACTCATTTTCTTCTAATTAATGTACAAATATAAGTATATATAGGCAAAACCTGAAGCCCAATGAATAGGATACATTTTAGCAATGGCAGCCGGGCAATGGTGGGGCACGCCTTTAATCCCAGCACTTGGGAGGCAGAGGCAGGCAGATCTCTGTGAGTTCGAGACCAGCCTGGTCTACAGAGCGAGTTCCAGGACAGGCTCCAAAGCCACAGAGAAACCCTGTCTCGAAAAACCAAAAAAAAAAAAAAAAAAAAAAAAAAAAAGATACACATTTTAGCAATGGCTATGGGCAAATGCAGTTAAAGACAGGCAATACATGACACTGCTATTTCAGTTCTAAAAACACAGTAAAGCTTTACAACTACAGAGACAAAGCACTACAGGCCATACTTACCTTCTCTGCAGCACTGGACAGAATTACATTCTATAAAAAAGAAAGTGTGCAACATTAATCTTACAACTGATAAAATAATTCAAGAACTGCATAATGCAATTGACCAGCAACCCCTCTTTGGCACTGAAGGCTCAAATACCAACTTCTTTTAAAGGTAAATAATTCATGTGCAAATACTGAAAACTCTCATACCCAAGGCAGCCAAAACAATAGGCAGAATAAGCTTCATAAACAAATCCTATTTGTGCAGATGAATGAAGTTTAAAAGCTGGATCTTTAATTCACTAGGAGATAACAACCATTATCTAGAGGAGGCTTTTCATTGTGGCAAACTGCAAATTCCTCATGAAAAATAAAGGCATTCCAAATATGTTACTTCTCCCTTGGGAGGCTTTTTGTTTTGGTTTGGTTTTTCAAGATAAGAGTCAAGCCCGGAACTCACTAGGTAGACCATGCTGGCCTTGAACCTACAGAGATCTGCCTGCCTCCGCCTCCCAAATACTTTTGCCACCACTGCCCTGCTTCCCTTGGCAGTTTTTACAAGGCCCTGTAATATTCACTGAAACGGAGCAAATTCAGCCTCAGGAAGAGCTGACAGCACCAGCACATCACTAGTAACCGCAGAAGTAAAAGTGTCCTTGGCTCGGCGACTGTACCTTTCCTCTGCAGATCTGCATCAAACTGAGGGCGTTGGAAATTGTGTACCTTCTCATCGTGGCGTCTCTGATAGCAGGGCCATAGACAAGCTCAAAGCCCAGACCCCGGTCAATTGCCTTCAGCAGAAATAAAGAAGACACATAGAAACTGTCAAAGAGAAGCACATTAACGAGTCCCTCCCACCTTCTTTCCCCTATGCACATCTCCTATACAGCAAGGGACTGGCTTACACAGGGGGGTGGACCCCACACCTCTGCACTCCAACCCAAAGTGAGGAAAACAGACACAAAACTCTATCTGATTGACAGAGCTGATGTTAGTTTCAGAAAGCTAACCGCACAAACAGGAAGTACAGAGGCCGAGGACAGCAAAGTCAGTTCAGGGCAGAGGTGCAGAGGGCTACTATTCCATGAACGGTGCAAGGAAAAGGATGTGCTTCCCACAGGCAGGGAAACTGAGCAACTTGACCCAAGAATGAAGGAAAAAGAGGAGAGGATCTGAAGGGTCTGGTGAGCAGGAATGGGAACCTTACAGCTAAGTCACTTACTGCATACTACTGAATAGCAAAACAACCGCCATGGCTGGCTAAACACTATGTCCGAGGAAATGCACTAAGAACTGTGGCTGGTACATGTCCCAGCCCATTCTGCTTAAGTAACATTGTTTAAGGTCACTGTAGCTCAGGAAAAACGGTGAAAGAGATCTGGGCCCTTCAGGACTTGCCTAGCTTGCTATATGGGCCTGGTCTTTTCATGAGGGAAAAAGTTCTTTCTCATTCTAAGGTTGGAAAGTCTACAAGGCATAGGCGTGGGACTGAAATTCTCCAATACGTAATGCAGCTTCCCAGCCAAAGACTACAGTGACTGTCCGTTCATAACAGATGTGTTCACACCAGTCACTACTGTCAAAGGCTGCAGTGACTGTCCGTTCACAACAGATGTGTTCACACCAGTCACTACTGTCAAAGGCTGCAGTGACTGTCCGTTCACAATAGATGTGTTCACACCAGTCACTACTGTCAAAGGCTGCAGTGACTGTCCGTTCACAACAGATGTGTTCACACCAGTCACTACTGTCAAAGGCTGCAGTGACTGTCCGTTCACAACAGATGTGTTCACACCACTCACTACTGTCAAAGGCTGCAGTGACTGTCCGTTCATAACAGATGTGTTCACACCAGTCACTACTGTCAAAGGCTGCAGTGACTGTCCGTTCACAACAGATGTGTTCACACCACTCACTACTGTCAAAGGCTGCAAGACTGCCCTTCACAATAGATGTGTTCACACCACTCACTACTGTCAAAGGCTACAGTGACTGTTCACAACAGATGTGTTCACATCACTCACTACTGTCAAAAGCTACAGTGACTGCCCACTCACAACAGATGTGTTCACACCAGTCACTACTGTCAAAAGCTACAGTGACTGCCCACTCACAACAGATGTGTTCACACCACTCACTACTGTCAAAGGCTGCAGTGACTGTTCACAACAGATGTGTTCACACCACTCACTACTGTCAAAGGCTGCAGTGACTGTTCACAACAGATGTGTTCACACCACTCACTACTGTCAAGGGCTGCTGTGATTGTCCGTTCACAACCCGTGTTCACAAAACTCACTACCTGTCAAAGCAGAGACCTTCTCAGAGCTCTGGTGCATGCGAGCAAGGAGACGTTTGCAATGAAGAGAATTAAGCTATTTCTTTTGCTAACTCTAACTGGACAAAGGAGCCGGACTCCTGTTTCCCACCTTCTAGTAGCAGGGGTAGAGCATAGGGCAGTAGGATTAGGACAGGAATTAGGGACGTGAGCAATGTGGTGTGGGAGATCAGATCCCTGAGGGTTTCTAGCTGAGTCAATTTAAATTTTAAAGCTGTCTGGGAACCACAACAAAATAAAAACCCCTTTGAGGGAGAGCACTGGGGAAAATAGGATACAATTACCAGCTTAATTCCTTTCACATATGATTCTGGTCTTGGTACGTTAATCAGGTTCACTTTAAAATTGCTATGAACACTCTTTAGAAAGAAATTAAAGATAATGTGCTATTGAAGGCTGTATTTCTTTCATAAAACTTTACTGATTTAGATGAATAAAATGCAGTCATTACCTGGTCTCCTGCTCCTAAGAGCATTTTTATGTAAATTGTTGTAAGTGCATCATATGATTGTTCATAACAATGTCTTTACAGAGAGTGACAGCATCGGCCTGATTGCCTTTTGTTCTCATGTCTGAACAGAAGTGCCTGAATAGGCAGAGGATGAGAGATTTTTCTTACTAAGGGGAAATAATAGTCACAATGATGTCACCAAGGGCAGCCTGTGACAACTGGATCAGGAGATACTGATAAGAAGACTGCAAGCACTAAAAGCTGAAGTTAAGCTTTGGAGAAGGAAGAATGCAAACCAAGAGTTTGTTCCAGGGCAGCATGCTGATTGCTTGCCTTAAAATCAGTGCCTGCGCTGAACTCAGGGTAGATAGCCTTCCAGCGCATCATTCGGTAAGATTCCACCCTCTCCTGACTCACTGATCCAATCACAGAAGGAAGGAGCAAGTCCTCCTTGCATCTGCTCTTACTGCCCTATCCCCACTGCTGGAACTGCTTTCATGGATTTTTTTTATGCGCTCCTCCAGCTTCTTCACACAAATATAAGCAAGTGTGAATACACATCAGTTTCCTTTTCTTACTTAAAAGGTAGCCTGTTAAGTTATCTTGCCTGATTTGAAAGCTTCCCCATGTCCGCTTGTAAATTTAATTTTCTTTTACAGCTGCCTAGCATTTACTGTAGGGGTGCAACAGGTACAGCGCTTCATAAGCTTCTAACAGAAGTGGGCTGTTTCCAATTAGCTGCAGGATAAGCAAACACTAGAGTGGGTCAGCATATGTTACATTCCTAACCTGCAGGATCTCAGATCTCAGACTGTAACCGTTTATAGAGACAGCCAGTGCAGGTATAACCAAGATGAGGAGGTCATACTGAAAACAGTGGCTCCTAATCTCAATGGTGTTCTTATAAGATAGCTTACAAGACTCACAGGAAAGCTTGCTGATGACAAAGACAGAGAATGGCGCTACTGTGGCTGTAAGGCGCTAGCTGTCAACAAATCACCGCTGGCCTGGAAGACTCAAAAAAAAAAAAAAAGGCTCCCTTATTAATATCTGGAAGGAGTACAGCCTGCTCACACCTTGATTTCAGACTTGCAGTCATATGCATTTGGAATGTGTAAATGTCTCCCACGAGTCCATGTGCTTGACATTTGGTCCCCAGCTGGTGGCACAGTTCTGGGAAGTTGTGGAACCACAGACCACCCTGCCTCCTGTCCTGCACCTCCATGTAAGATGCTGCAGCTGCACTGCCGTCACCAGGCAGCTGCCGGCTGCCTGGCCTTCCCGACCATGAACTGCATCCCCACACACTGTGAGCAGACACACATGCTTTCTCCATGACACTGCCTCTGTCACATTTCAGCGATGACAACAACCGACACAAACCTGGAGGAAGGAAGAAATATCTTTTGGGGTAGCTACTGGGAAGAATGTCAGGACCGTGACCTTGTCCTTTCATTTCCTGGCCATCATGAAGCACGAATTGCTGTTTCATTAAATTTTAAAAGTGCGCATGGTGTGCACACACCAGTTTCTACCCTGACAGACTCAGTGTCTTGCTGTACACACCGATATAGTACAATTTTCCCCAAACAAAAATACAGGCACCTGGCTCTAGCTTTCTCTCTTTCTCGACGCTGAGTGAATAAATTAACAGGAACTTTCCTGCTTCCTGGCCAGCTCACACTGCAGACTTACACACCAGATGAAGACTACATGTAATCCTATGCAGCCTTCTGTCCACACCTCCATCTAGCTTTTATTAAGCAACATATGCAAAATGTTCATACGGTTGTGTCTGTGTAAAACAGACACTGTTAAATATTGCATATTCCTCCTGTCAATTTTTTTTTTAACTCTTCAGAATTTCTAAAGTGAAAATGTGGAAATCATGCCAAGAAGCATCAAACACTCAGCAACTTTTCTGCACTTCCAGATGGAATTGGCAGGTGGTGGTGTCCTGGTGCCTGCTGTGAGGGCCACTTTCCTAATGCTAGCTTAGTACCCTACTTCCCTCGTGCATATGTTCCTGCCCAACACTGACAACTACCTAGTGACTAATAACAAGCATCTTGGCCAGACTCCCCAAAATACTTACTGCTAATTTAGATATACCGATTCGATAGCATATTTCAGGTAGGTCTCATAGGTCAGCTAGCACTAGGGTATCTGGAAAAGCCTTGCCACAGCTGGTGTACTATGGAAGCTCACAGGCTGCTTTCATGGTAAGGCATGCTCACGAGAGACTCAATTATAAACCCTCACTAACGTAAGTCTCTAGGAATCTGACCACTGTCATGTGCCACAAGGAATTAGATGGTGTGCACTGTTCCTTTCCATATTTTGACCACATGTTACCATTCCCTCCTAGCCAAGGTCACAGAACTGTGCATAAGCTTATTCAGGCAAACTGCCTAGAAAATGGGCTTCCTATTTTATTGGGGTAAAATGTTGTTAAATGTAACAAAAACTATGCACAGTGGCTGAGCTGTCTAACTCCAGGAAGCTATTTTGTGGGATGTACTGGCAGTCTGAGACCAGTGAAAAGTAGAGGCAAACTTGCAAGGCAGAGATTGTCTTTTCAACTCAAAAGAGATGACCATAAACTTTGGTCTTTTGTACCTAACAGTACCTAGGCAGCAAGCGCTTGGAGCTGTTCCCAGGAGTAGAGCACACAGATCTTACCTGACAGGCACAATCAGATCTGTCTGAAGCCTGTGACTGACGCCGGATGACTTGACAGTCTTCATTTCTCATTTCTGAGAAGTGAGCTGCTGAATGACATGGACCCCCAGGACTGAGGTGTGTGATGCTTGGGGCTTAGAAAGCTCACTTCTTAAGTGCTCCCAGCATCCCAGTTGGGGTTCAGGCTCTGCAGCACACTCAGAAGAGCTCTTCCAGGTCTCCCTACACATTTCTGGCACTTTTCCAAAGCCCTCTTAGAAGCGTAAGTCCAAGGTTAGAATACAAGTCACCTTATGCTTTCCCTACACCAAACAGATAACTCTTACTGTTGCCCCTAATACAGGATCAATCAGAAATTCTTTAGGAAAAAGGAGACAAAAGCAAGGAAGATATAATTCTATGAAGGCTAAAGAATAAGGCAATTGTCTACTTTGAAAACAATCGAATTCTGACATAACTCAACATGGGATTTGGAAAGCTTGTTAAATCTTTTCTTGGGTAATAGTTTTAATAACATAACTAAGTTCTGGAAGTCACTATGCTAAACAATATTCCTATGTTCTGGCTAGCAAAGCAAATAGTTACCAGCTGCAGTGACCTCATAACTATCAAATCAATTACTGGTGCGAGGCAATACTACCTTTCTATAATGAAAATGGGGGTGGAGTGGGGTGGGGAGGGGTGTGAGACTTAGAAGGCTCATGGCAGGTGGAAGATGAAGGGTACAGGGAAAAGAGAAGCTAACAAGGTAGGGCAATGAGGAAACATCTCAGGACCCTGAGCACATGGCTGCCCTGCTGGAACGGCTCTGCATGGAGCTGGCACGCCACAGTGCATGCTGTGATCTCACTCACCATTCCTGGGGATTTCACACCATTTCCTTTTGTATTGCAGTTTTCAGGTGTCTCAAGGTCTCCTGTCTTTTTTATCTTTTCTTTTTCTTGTTACTTTTTGTTTGCTTGTTTGGTTTTTTACAAAACAGAGTTTCTCTTGTAGCCCTGGCTATCCTGGAACTCTCTCTGTAGACCAGGCTAGCCTCGAACTCAGAGAACCACCTGCCTCTGCCTCCCAAGTGCTGGGATTAGAGGCATGCATCACCTACATGTGGCCATTTTTTCACCTTTTCTTTTCCATCGTAACACAATGTTGAGGTTTTAAATAGCTATCATCATTAAATATCAACTTGACAATGTTCTTCATAAATCTGAATTCCTAAGTCTTTCAAAAAAACCCTTAATAGTTAACAGTAACCTTTTTATTCATTAATATTTGGTTGTCGGGGGGTAGACAAGGTCTCAGTGTTGCTGTTGGTCTTGAACTTCTGGCTCAAGTGCCTCTTGCATAACCAGGAGTACCACATAATCATCTTAGATATTTTATTTGTGTGTGTGTTCATGAACAGCATGTGTGGAGGCCAGAGGGAGACATCGGATGCTGGGCCTCACACCTGAACCCAGAGCTGGCTGATTCAGTTTCTCTAGCTACCAGATTGCTCTTGCCTCAGTTTTCCGCATGCTGAGATTATGAGCAGGTTACCATGCTGCTGGCGTTAGTGTGGGTGCTGGGATCCACACTCCTAGCCTCATGTCTGCACAGCAAACACTTTACCCACTGAGCTACCCCATGGCTCCCAGCTTAGACACTTTCTATTTTAAACTTTCTCTTTTAGTCAGATTATAAAACCAAAATTCTCTTTTCTGAATCTGCTCCAATTACCAAGTACCCAGGCGCCGGTCCCTAAGAACACAGGTTTCTTTAGCTTCTTTTCTAGTCTGCAGACACTGTTTCTACAGATTCAAGTTTAGAGCAGAAAGAACAGCACTTACCACATTAATAGGGGGTCTTTTGAAGTAAAATGGTAATTTCTCGGTTACAGTTATACAGACTAAATCCACATCTAAATGTGTGCAAGCAACCTGTCAAGAAGAAAAACTAGATTAACAGAAAACTGGCATGTGGTGGAATGAGAGACATGGCCATACCCAGCATATAGAAACATAAACAGTAGGGCTGACTCTACAGGCGGCATGACGGTTCTGTGGTGACTGTCTAATAAGCCTATTACAAGGTCAGCTGTTTACTACTCCTTCAGGCTTGGCTTTGATGGTTTAGTTCTCAAATGCTAAGGCCCGAAGGTCCTTTAATTCATAAAGCTTTTTATATATGACTGAACTGGTGACTTAAATCAGTATCTAGAATATTACTTTTAATTATTCCAGAAAGCAGCAAGTAATTGCAAACTATGTTGTTTTGGCAGAAACTCTTGGCTCCTAAAGCATCTGCCCATCCCAACTGCTCCAGCAGTCTAACTCACAAAGAACAACAGAGACTTTGCTCGGAATGAAGAAAAGTCCTGCAGAGGAATGGAGCTGAGTTAAGCATCTGTCCACTTTTAGGAGCACAGTGAAGGTCAAGACGACAAGAGCATCAATATTTCACTCCATTGTTGCTGAGGACCAGACCAGGGTGTTGAGCATGCCAAATGCTCTACCACCAAGTCACAGCCCCAGGAAACATTAACAATTCATATGTTCGTATCAGCACTATCACTTACAGAGACATATCGTATAGGGACTTTACTATATTCTATAGCTATAAATTCCACACAGACTAAAAACAATAATGCAAGAACAGTCACTGCCAGACCAATCACAAAGACAGGAAAGAGTAAAAATAGTTTCCATTTTACTTAAGTAAATTACAATCCCCTTGGTCTCTTATAGGACAGAATGTGCCAGTGTTTTAAAGGATGACGTACATTTGTAATTATGGAACTCACATACTATAAAAGACAAAAAGCATGGTGACAGGAAGGAGAGAGTGAAAAATGAGACAATGAGTTCAAGAAGTAGGTAAAAACATTTATGAAAAAATAAAAAAGAATGCTTGCGGTGGTTGCCTCTGAAGTAAACAAGCAAGAAGTGTTAGTTGGGGAAGGTATTTCTAGGAGATGCACAAGAAAGTCAGTATCGGCTGCCTCTGGAGAAATTTGAGTTTGGAAAGCATGCTTTTTATACATATACTTCTGTGGTATTTAAACTTATATTATGAACATACTTAGTTTTAGTGAAAAGATGGCTTTAAATGACTGCCCTAATAAAGCTGAACTGGCTTCCTTCTCGTCATACATTTTGTTTCTTTCTCTTTCCTATGGGGGAGGCAGCTAACCAATGGATTTGTATTGGCTGAAGGACAGGCACTGGAAAGAGCTTTCAGCCACAGAGGAGATGCATATGGGATCCTCTGACCTCTTGAGTTTAAAATGTTCCAAACTAAAGTACTTTGTGATTAACTTTCCATTCATCTAAGTGTTCAACTGGGTCACTCAAAGAACTATGTGAAGCAGGAGCACATGCCCATATTCCTAGCACTGGGGAGGCTTAATCTAATATTCCCCAAATCATTAAAACAACTTAATTATGTCTAAAATAGTTTTGGAGCTAAGTATCTCAGTTCTCTCTGAAAATTGGTAGACTGTATATGAATTCACTTTGCCATCTTTAACTTTTTTTTTGGAAGAGGCAGAGACATATATGATAGTTTAAAAAAATTGTCCCCACAAAAATGTACAAATATATGCATATTTTTGCTGCTGTGAACACAAGGCACAGGAGGGCAGGGCTCAGCATCCCTTCATCCTGGGTGTTTTACTGGTGTCAGCACTTACTATACTAGACAAGGAAAAGTCAGGCCTGCCAAGGCAGGGGGTGCCCATTGACAGTAACTCTCAACTGCACAAAATTCACCTAAAAACTATGACAGTGACTGATTCAGTAAATAAAACCTAATAATCTGCAATTGAATATTAATCCCAGATAAATCTGAAGCCAAAAGACTTAGAGGCTATCTCTTGAGAGATGCTCCCTTCGTGCAGACATTCTACAGCAGCATCCTGCAAAGGCAAGGTTTCAAAGATTTCAGGAACAGCACAAAACCAGAACTTTTTAAAGCTACTTCCCTGCCGGATATGGTGGTTGTCCTGGAACTCACTATGTAAACAAGCTGGTGTCAAATACAGAGATCCATCTGCCTCCACCTCTGAAGTGCTGGTCCACAGGTCTTTGATGATTGAATATTTGCTTCTACTCATTCCTTAATTTATAATCAAATACTGGAGAATTAATACAATCTTTCATTTCATAAAAGAAGCTACCAAAAACCAGGTGCTGTGGTGTGTGTGTTCGCACACAGGCAGCCCAGATAACCTGTGGTTCTCTGGTGTTTCCCTCTATTAACATAACTAGCAATTAACCTAGGACGTGGCACCAGTCTCCTTAGTCAATGGCTCCCTCTACTGGATAAACTTAGGGTAAAAAGAGCTGTCTATAATTTTAGTACAAATTTTGCTTAAAAGCCGGTCAGCTCTGAAAACATACATACAAGTAACATTTAAATGATATGGACTCAACAGGTTATATTTAGAAATATATATGTATTTACAAATACACATATGTATACAATAGAAATTAAAGAAGAAAGAGGACATGAATTTGAAAGAGAACGGGGAAAGGTATATGGGAGGATTTGGAGGAAGAAAAGGGAAGAGAAAAACCTAATTAAGTTATAATCTCAAAAATAAACAACAACAAAAAAGAGAATACTATAGTTAAAAGAAGAACGTGTAAAGTTAAAAAGATGTGAGACCAGTATTTTTTCCTGCAATATTACTTTGTTAGATGGATCCTTTTTGAGACTTTAAGAAAAACATTTATAATTCCATCTAAAAGTAATTATGCTTCTTTTTTCTCAGTAGTCCTTAAAAAAAGCATTCCTTAAAAGCAATCCTTAAAAGAGTATTTCAGTCTTTTTTGCCCACTGTAATCATTTGAAAGAATAGGGCATCTATCTGGAAGACAAAATGAGCTCACGTGCTAAACTCCTCTTCTAAAAAGTCAACAGGAAATTTTAATAGAATAAGAGGAATTCAATTCACAAAGGCTCTCAAGAATAGGAAGGGAAATCATATTAGCATATAGTGATTCTGAGGATTTCTGGAAAACTAAGGGCTGACACTCTCACTGGCATATATATATATATATATATATATATATATATATATATATATATGCTATATCTCAGAGCTGGCAAAGGAGAAATCTGGATCAGAGAGGTGCTTGCTTTTTTCTTCTATCAAAGGCAGGAGTAGATAAGGCCAGAAATTGAAGTGGATACTGAATACAAAGTGATAAATTTACCAAGGAGCAATTTCAAATGAACAAAGTATAGAGAAAGAAACAGGAGAAAATTCAGGAGCTCTTCCATACTGAATCCATCAAATGTCTATCAGGATGACTAAAGCCAACTGACATGCCACTTAAATCTGCCCCTATGAAACCCTATGACTTTTGAGCACAAAGAGAAAATAATAAAAGTTTCCAGATAGGGCCTCTGACAGTTGTTTCAGGAGAGAGCCGCTTATTCGTTCCCGGCTGCCCAGCCCCGAAATAATCTCACAGAAACTATATTAATTAAACCACTGCTTGGCCCATTAGCTCTAGCTTCTTATTGGCTAACTCTTACATATTAATTTAACCTATTTCTATTAATCTGTGCATCACCATGAGGTTGTGGCCTACCAGCAAAGTTTCAGCATGTCTCTCTGACTCTTCCTTTCTCCCAGCATTCACTTTAGCTTTCTCCACCTAGCTCTGTTCTTTTGTCCTATCACAGGCCAAGACAGTTTCTTTATTCATTAACCAATAAAAGCAAAATATAGAGAGAAGGACCTCCCACACCAGAAGGTTAGCTCTAATTGTAAACTTTACACAACCCAGAATCATCTGGTGTGGGAAAGTGATCACACTGACACACCCAAGAATGACAATAAGGTTTACTTTGAATCAGAAAGTGGAGCTAACTACTAGCTGACCAAAATTTGCCAGAGAGGTTTTGGAAGACAGAGGACATATAGACAGACACAGGAAGTAGTAGGGTGGGGCTTAGAAAGATGCTTGGCCCTTTTGGAAGGGGAGGGGAGAGAGAGGAGGTCACTGGTTACTCCTCCGCCACTTCTATGATCATTCAGGTTCTTTTATTACTATTATTATTTAATTAAAAATTTCCACCTCCTCCCCTCCTCTCATTTCCCTCCCACTCCCCTCATCCCCTTCCCCTCATTCAGGTTCTTAACTCAATATCTGACTCCTGAGTTTTTATTGACAAAGAATAATTAGATAAACGCTTAAACTTGGGAAGACAGTCTCAGCGAGGGACTATGTTGAACTGACCATGGATTATGAGGAATTACCTTAATTAAGACAATCAACGAGGGAAGATAGCACACTGTGGGCAGCACCATTCCCCAGTTGGGGGTGTGGTCATGGTGGTGTCTTGAAGAATGGAACAGAGTATGATCAGCAGCTGTTTGAAATTCCTGCTTTGATTTTCCATAACAATGAAAAGTAACTAATCCTTTCTCCCCTGTTGCTTTTTGTCCAGTTATGTTATTATAGCAACAGAGACAAAACTAGAACAGAGAACAGAGGCATCTACTGTGGTATAACAGCAGATTTACATTATTACATTAAAGAGAAACATTATTCTCTTTCACTGGTCACTTACATGAAAAAGTTTTTCTGTCTTTGGAAACACAGCAACAATATCATACAGCCGGACCCTTGAAGAAGTTGCTCTCTATAAGACAAAAATGAATGTTATCACACAGTAACAAAATACATAAACAGAAGCCTGGTCATCTAGCAACACTCCACATCCTCAAACTTAAACCAGTCCTGCTGCCTCAGCCTGCTGAGTGCTGGGGTCTGAGTTACCACACCTGGCTGCAAGCCCTGTGTTCACAACTGACTCAAGAGCTGACACAGAAGACTATGAACTTGAATCACTGATAGTGGCTGGATTTCCGTGACTGACCGAAGGTAACAAAGGTGGGAGCCTTTTAGGGAACAAAGGTTCTTTCTAACGTAGATTTCAAACCATTCACCTTTGGTTTTTTTAAATGTCACCTTTTTTTTTTTTAAAAAAAAAATAGAACCAAGAGTAAATGCCAAGACAGTTTTATATTGTGCAAAGTTATTAATCTATGTACGTGTGGATAAACTTTTTTCCATGACAATAAATATGACTGAGCTCTAGAAGGTACTGTAAGCTTGCAGCCTTGTGTGTATAAGAAAAGGAAACATGAAGACAGCTGGTCTCCAGTTTCCTGGAGTAAGACAGAACGTAACTTTTTATTTTACAGAGCCCATAGTTAAGAGACTGAGCAATTTTACAGAGAATTTGGATATTTTAGAGAAGATTGAACTTTGAAAAAGACTTGGGATATTTTAAAGAGACTCAATTTTAAAACTTTTTAATCATTTATGTTTTTTGTATACATTCTCTGCATGTACACCTGCAGGCCAGACAAGGGCACCAGATCCCATTAGAGAAGGCTGTGAGTTAGTCACCATGGGGTTGGTGGGAACTGAACTCAGGACCTCTGGAAGAGCAGCCAGTGCTCTTAACTCAAGTCATCTCTTCAGCCCTGTTATTTGTTTTTGAGACAGGGTTTCACTGTGTATCCTTGGTTATTCTGGAACTTGTTCTGTAGACCAGGCTGGCCTCAAACTCAAGAGATCTGCCTGCCTCTGCCTTCTGAGAGCTGAGATGAAAGGCGTGTGCCACTACTGCCTGGCAAAACTGAACTTTTAGAGTGTTGAATTTGTAAAGACTGTAGGAATGTTAAAAGTTGGAATGTTTTATATTATGATACTATTACATATGTGAGATCCCGGGGATGAACAAGATAGGAAAGTTATGGTTTAACAGTGATGTTGTGTGTTAAGTAACAGGAGGTCAACTGTGCTGGCTAATTGCATGTCACCTCGACAGCTAGAGGCATGTGGGAAGAGGAAACTTCAATAGAGAAATGCCTCTATTGGACTGGCCTGTGGGCAAGCCTGTGGTGCATTTTCTTGAATGATGATTGATGTGAGAAGGTCAGCTCGCTATGGGCAGCGCCACTCTTAGGATGGTGGTCCTGGGTGCTCTAAAAAAGCACACCGAACGAACTATGAGGAGCAAGACAGAAAGCATCATTCCTCAGGACATCCCTCCAGGTTCCTGCCTCAAGTTCCTGCCCTGGCTTTCTTTAATGAAATGGCGGACTATGATGTGAAACTGTAAACTGAAATAAACACTTTCCTGCCAAAGTTGCTTTTGGTCATGGTGTTTTATGACAACATAAATCCTAACTAGGACAGCCATCAATGGAATTAGCATTTTTCCTAGATAGAGCCAGATAAGACTATTTCACGTGTTGTGGATAATTCACATGATTGTGACACACAAGCTCACAATAAAAATTCTGCTCAATAAAATTAAAATGCCAGATGTATAAGAAAAAACTTCTGTTCTAGGAAAGGAGACTATATCAGTAAAACACAGTTATTGCTTAACAGGGAAAACCCCAAACCTGATGCTGCATATGAGAATGAAAAAATACTTTCAAAATGTACAATCCCTTAGTGCTGGAATAATGTATGGTATTTCTTCTCTGTCCATTGGCACCTTCTAACTTTTTGGAAGAGACACATTACATATAGTGGAGCTTCTACACAGAGAAAGCAGGCAGGTGTCATGGATTTGAGGCATACAGGTGGTGGGAGAACGGGGTGAGATAAAATGTGATAACGTTAGTTAACATAGTGTAGAAAGTCAAACGTAGAAAAATAATGAACTCACCAAAACATTACAGTGAGACGGATCTGTAACTATAATTGTCAATCTAGTTAAAATTTTAATCGGTCTTGATTTTCCCTACAAACAAAAATACATTATTAAAAAAAAAGCAATTGATTCATTTCCTTTTTATCAATGGAAAACAGTAAAAGTTACAAAGGACAGTGAAGATCAACAAAGCATGCTTGCCCTACAGCTATTTATAAGAGCAGAAGAAAATACTATGTACATCTAGTAAACTACACGATGAGATAATTTAATAGCTGTCGGGCTTTAGGAGGATACCTAACAAGCACTGATGGACAGTAAGAAAGTGATGAAGAGGGGAGCCCCAGTGGAAAGGTGGACCTGGTGGGAGGCGGGAGCCGCTGAAGTTAGAGAACACCTCACGAGGGTGGGCATGTCTGAATTAAACGAACAGACTCTACACTTAAAAAGTAAACCACCTACCTGTACAATTGGTAAAGTTGTGAAGAGTTCAGAAACTGCTACTGGCTTTTCAATCTCCTACAATAAACAATAAACAGGAATTCCAGCTACATGTTACAGAATAAAACACATGAAACACTTTAAGAGCATCTCAGGGGAAAAAAAGAAACTAATTTCTGGTATTCAAATTTACCAACTAGTTCTCTCTCTCTCTCTCTCTCTCTCTCTCTCTTTAAAGAAAGAAACTAAAGAGCAGAGAAGCTGCTAAGAACATCAGAAGATAAAAATAAGAACAATTTTTGAAGCCAGAAATGACCTACAAGGTACAGTTGTTTGCCTAAAAAGAAATACACATATCTTAGAGTCTAGTAAAGAGAAAAAAAATCAGTGAGTTAATAAGACCATGGCAGCAAAGTAAACAACAAGATATTGTGGTTAGAGTTCATTTACAGCAATGTAATTTTAAACATCATTGAATTTGTATGAATATATACCAGTTCAATTATTAATGTAAAATAATAAGCACAGGGTGTTTTTAAGAAATATAATTGAGGGTTGGGGATGCAGCCCAGTTGGTAGAAAATTTGGAGATTCACTGTTGTGAGATATTTGATTACACCGTGTAAAGATATGTCACTGTGATTGGTTTAATAAAAAGCTAAATGGCCAATAGCTAGGCAGGAGGTATAGGTGGGACTTCTGAGAAGAAAAAAGGGGGAGTCGCCAGCCATACTCTGAGGAAGACATGTAGGAGGAGAGGTTAAAGCCACGAGGCACACGGCAGCATGCAGATTAATAGAAATAAGAGCTAGCGAGAAACAAGCCTGAGCTAAGGCCAAGCTTTCATAATTAATAAGTCTCTGGGTCTCTATCTGGGAGATGGCAGTACAGAGAAAGACTTGCTACAATGCAGTTTAGTTGGTTGAGTGCACACAACTTTGGCATTTCATAAATTGGGCATGGGTTTGTAATCTCAGCAGCTGGAAGGCAGAGGCAGGAGGTCATCTTTGGCAACACAGTAAATTCCAGACCAGAAAACATGACTTATCCTTTACTACTAATTTAACTTGATTTAAAACGATGGGAGCAAATCTCTGTATTTCTATAATGGTATTTCCGTAAAGGATTAGCCCAGGAGGGAGGATCCACCCTGAATGCGAGCTGTGCTATTTCTTGGGTTGGGGTCCTAAGAGAACTAACTGAAAAGGAGAAAATGAGCTGAGAGCCAGTATTCATCTCCTCCTGCTTCCTGACTGAGGAAAAACTGACCAGCCACTTTATGCCCCTGCTGCCATGATGGACTGTACCTTCAAAGGAAAAGCAAAACAAACTCCTCCTGCCTTATATTGCTTTTGTCAATACAACGCTTATTTCAAGCTCCTTATTCTCGACAGACATAAATATTTGTAAATTCTTAATATTTATTAACTAATTAATCTGAGAAACCATATTTTACCTGTTTCTTGTCCTTAAAGTCAACAATATGATTGATGGCAACAACTGAATATCCAACTGAAAAAAAAAATTGAGTATTTAAAAAATAGTCTTTCTTGTTCACAATGATGATCCCAATCTTAGATTTAGGAGTATGAGATGAGGTTCGGGATGTAGCTAACTGTTAGAATGCTTGCTTAGCATACAAGAAGCCCTGGGTTCTAGTTCCAGACCTGGAAAATAAGTGGGTGGGGCAGGAGGCAAATCTAAGCACTACCGTTTACTATTACTTAAGGTTTCAGGTTCTTCACCTGCCAACCGATGTTAATAGCAGACAGAACTTTCAAGTGTCATGAAAATTCAACCGATGTTAATAGCAGACAGAACTTTCAAGTGTCATGAAAATTAAGTTCAATAGCCCTTGCATTTTAGGAGAGTGCCAGGCACATATTCAGGCTCTGATTTATGTTCACACGATACTAAAATGCCACACAACATTCCCGGGATTTCCTGTCTCTGTTCATTTTCATTCCATCAAGTTTATGTGACTTTCTGTCATCTCCATTACCATTCATTTCTTCTGCGATGCTCTATTTCCTCTCTTTCCTAATGCACAACGGAGGAATGACTCCCTTATACCTCTTTGGGGTGCTCTACAGTAATGGGCAGGGAACAAACTAGGGGTTTGCCTTATCCCAACAGTTAGCGCTGTGTGAACAAGTGTGATGAGTGTCTCTGTCTCCCTACATCTAAATCACACCTCCTGTCTTTTAAGTTGTCTAAATACTTAGGGATGATAAGGTATTAGCATTAAAAGATAATGCTAGGTAATGACAAAATAGCGGTCCTTCCTCTTATCACCTAGTCCGGTAACTCCCTAGTTTCCTTCCTCTCAAAGGTATTTGAGCATCCGTCATTTGACAGGCCCTATCCCAGGTGAGAGCACACAAGAGCAATGCTCACCCTGAAGGAACTTTCAACGTATGAGAGAAATAAGGTAATAGCCTCCCCATTCTCTAAGCTTCCACAGCAGTTCTTGCCTGTGACCCTGTTTTCTGTATCTGACAGATGTCGTGTGAGTCAAAAAGGACTGATATTAAAAACACCGGCTTGGGGGGTGGGGGTGGGGGCTGTACACCTGGAGTCCAGTCCCAGTTTCTACCATCCATCACTCCACAGGCCCCGTGCCAATCCCTCGGCCGCTTTGGCCTCTGTTCTCTCCCTCTGAGCGAAAGTCGGGGCAAGCACAAGCAACAGCAGCTTCTTCAGGAGCCTGTGAGTCTCCCACGCCGGGGATCCGGGAGACACGGCAGGCATCTTCTGCTTCTATGGAAATCAGGCAGACCCCACGAGAGACAGAAATGGCGCCTGGAGAAACTACCGAGAAAACTGGATGGTATGAGGGATAGCGAGGGCAGGGCTCGGACGCGAAGATAACAGACTCACGGTGAGCAGCGGTCTCCACCAGCCCGCGCAGAGCCTTCAGGTCCGAGCCCGCTCTTATGTCCAAATCTGCGAAGGCAGCCATGCTGACGACCCAGGAGCACCCGCGCGCCAATCTGCGCAGCCACTGTGTTCCTCCTCGAGCATGCTGGGAGTTGTAGGCTGTCACTTGGGCATCCTGGGATTTGTTGTTTTTCCTTCTAAGTAGTCTAGTCTCAGAGACTACCTTACTCTCTAGGAATCGATCTAAATTAGTGTGCTCGAACCTACAGCTTCACTTATTCCCTTTTGGTCGTGATTTGAACGAGGATATTTGGTAGACGCTGTAGGGGCTCCCCCATGAGCCTGCCATACAACAGTGTAGAAAATGATTCATTCTGAATACACCCATTCTGAGATCAAGCAGATGATCTTTAAGATCTTGAAGTCCTGTTTAAAGCTCTGGGAGAGCCTGGTGTGGTGGTGCACGCCTTCAATCCCAGTGAGACAACTCTGTGAGATCAAGGCCGTCCTGATCTACACGGCGAATTCCATGCTAGTGTGGGCTACATAATCTCCCGAGTAGATAAATTGGTAAATAAATAATGAGACAGGGGAACTGTTTTTCTTTTTGTTCTCTAATGTACTTTCCATTTTTTGAAAATGGACTTAAAAGCCCCCTTGAAGCACTTGCTCTGGGGCTAAGATTGTTTTAACTCTTTGGGCTAAGTCTAAGAAAAGGGGCATCTGTTACAGCTGACATCTACAACACAAGACGGCAGGGTGCTCTCAATGATGAAGGCTTTGCACCAGCGTGTTTTTTTTTTTTTTTTTTTTTTTTTTGTGCCAGAAATCTGACAGGAAGGAGAAAAACTAAAAACAATTTTTACAAATTTTTATGAGAAATACACAAATATCATTTGATGTTTCTTCTTTAAAAATTTACTCTTGAGCCGGGCGGTGGTGGCGCATGCCTTTAATGCCAGCACTCGGGAGGCAGAGGCAGGCGGATCTCTGTGAGTTCAAGGCCAGCCTGGTCTAGAAGAGCTAGTTCCAGGACAGGAACCAAAAAGCTACGGAGAAACCCTGTCTCGAAAATTAAAAAAAAAAAAATTTACTCTTGAATATTGACAGATCAGTTACCCAACAATATAAAATGCTGGCATAGTTTTCAGTCTACTTGATTCCGAAGGCCAGTCTTTTACTCCTTTCCTCTCAGTCTCTAGTTGGCCAGCGTGTGAAACCTTTATACATTACCAAAGAGCACCTCCAGCCTTGTGCGGCTCAATAATATGATATCTGAATCGTTGGGTTCTCAGTTAACAAAAGTTCACCAATCAGGAACTTGTCCATCAGGACAATGACAAAGTGCTGAAAATGTTTAGAAACATTTTTAGTTTCTGTACTGATCACAAACAATATGTAGACTTCCCCATCTTACTACATTTTAGGTAATACTCCTCAACATAACGGTCTCTAATTTCATAAAGATTATTATTATTATTTTGAAATGGGGTCTTATTAGTAGCCTAGGGTGAACTCGAATTCACAATCTTGCCTCAGCATCCTAAGAGTTGGGATTGCAGCTGTGCATTGTCACAACTAGTTTTGGTTAATTTTCATAAAGAAGAAAATATCTGGTTGTTTCTAACACTTTATATTCCCCTAAACAAAACAACTTCTGCCACTATAGCAAGGCCATACAAAACAAACCCCTTGCTTTTCATCCGAATGTCTAGTGCTAACTTTTGTAGGGATGGAGAGGCATCTTCTTATATGATCGCAAAATCTAGATTGGTCAGAAGTAATGTAGTGGACGTAGAGAAGATTAAGAGCTTGAATTTTTCGATGCTAAGATTAGGTCGAAGAGGACACATTTGATTTAAAATCATGGTGATGTTGCTCTGGACTTCACCGCTTAGAATCCCTTTGCTTTATACTCCAAGCTTAGCTGAAAAGAAGGGGAAAGGGTGAGAAATAAAGCAAACAGATAGAAATCATTGAGCGCTATGGGACAGACCATCTGCACGTACTTCTGTGTGTGTGTTATTAATTTTCTTTCTTTCTTTTTTTTTTTTTGTTTTTTTTTTTTTTTTTCGAGACAGGATTTCTCTGTGGCTTTGGAGCCTGTCCTGGAACTAGCTCTGTAGACCAGGCTGGTCTCGAACTCACAGAGATCCGCCTGCCTCTGCCTCCCGAGTGCTGGGATTAAAGGCGTGTACCACCATCGCCCGGCTTGTTATTAATTTTCAAAGCAATTAAGTTTTGTGTGGAGGCCTGAAATCATGAGCCTATTTCCACGTTGACCAAGTCAGAGAGTTGGGACTTTCCTCTAGTTCTTTCAAGGTTTGGTGTTTCTATCTCAAAACAAAGGTCCCACCTAGCTGTTGGTCAGAGAGTTCTGCTCTCTCAAGGTTATTGTCATCAGGTGTGGCTGATAGCCAGACTTTGTGCTCCAGGAATAAAGAAGTATATCTGTTCCTACCTCAAACAAAAGTCTAAGGATCCAACTAAGTTCCAGTTCCCACCCAGAGAGTGGTTTGCCTACAGATTGTTTTGGTCTAGGGTGTAAGTGTGACTCGCTTTGTTCTAGCATCAGAATGTTTAACTATGAAGTAGCGTGAGACTTTCAATTGGTATGTTCATTTCCTTGTGTCGTGTTAATGCAGTTTTTTTTTTCTTACTCCTACCTTTAGGGGTCAAGGTATTTCAAGCCGTTGGAAATTAAACAGGGGCAAATTTTCAGACTCACTGGAATTCCCTCCTGATACTATTCTATATATTTCTGTTTTATTATTTTCATTCACATCTTCATATTCTTTACCATATTTCTAATCCCCACACCATTACCCTGGCGAGAGGTATTTTTGTCATGGCTGGTCCCCGACAGTATTGTTTTTTTTTTTTGTTTTTTGTTTGTTTTTTAACATTTGAGCACCTGAAGGTTTGGCAATATAATGGTGGACTGAAGCATTTTGGCTCAGTTGCTGCTTAGAGTACTGTCTCCTGAGAAAAGCAAGCAGAGAGGACAGTTGTGGATGACAGGCAAAGGAGAGAAGAGAACAAGAAAGAAAGGAGAGAGGAAGCAGGGAGTGGGAAGGAAGTAAAAGGAGGTAGAGGAGGAGGCAGGATTGAAAAGATGGAAAATGATGGGATAGGGAAATGACAGGGAATAAAAGGTCAAATGTTGGCCTGCATGGGTGGCAGAGGCAACAAAGATGCAGTTGGAAGAAAACATTAGAAATTCTGAATGGAGGCAGGCGGTGGTGACACACGCCTTTAATCCCAGCACTGGGAGGCAGAGGCAGGCAGATTTTCATAAGTTCGAGGCCAGGTTGGTCTACAGAGCTAGTTCCAGGACTGGCTCCAAAGCTACAGAGAAACCCTGTCTTGAAAAACCAAGAAAAAAAAAGAAAGAAAAAAATTAAATAAATTCCTGAATGGAACACAACTGTACTGTGCTCTTGCTGGTTTTATTATCAAAAGAAGTCCAAAGGGGTGGTGGTGGTGTGAAGATGATGTTGCTGTTGTTGTTGGTGTGCTGATTGCGGTGGTGTGGTGATGGTGATTGTGGTGGTCGTCATGGTGGTTGTGGTGGTGGTGGTTCCTGTTATCCTGGCTTTAAGATAATGGATACTAGATAATTTTCTCTTCCGTAGTGGAACTTAGTGTCATGTCCAAAAGAAACTGGGAGCAAATGGCTAATAGTGGTGCCTGTTAGCATACCGAAATGCATGCTGGCCTCCAGACTGTCTCAGCATCTCAAGTAACCAGTTACAGAGTCCACCCTACCCTCTGCCCTAAACTTGTCCAGCTCCTGGGCTTCCCTGTGACAGTGAATAGTGTGTTCTCAATGTAAACCCTATTGTACTTAAAGAATCCATGAGAAAAATGCTTCAGTTTGTAAGCTGCTAGTTTGTGAAATGCACCATCACATCTTGCTCAAGATAGATAGCTCCTGGAGTGGAATAGCTGAGCTAATCTTAAGAAACTGTCTATCCTTGTAAATTTTACTGCCTCTGTTGTTCTTGCAAGACAATGGGTCCTGGGACTAATCTATAATTTTGCTTCTATAAAGACTGTTTCCTTGATGGAGACTGTTAAGTATTTTCTCTTAGGCGAGCCTCTCCGCCAGCACAAATAATCCCGATCATACCTTATCAGACCAAATTAAAAGATGCCCATGTTTAATGGAGAAAACATGGAGGGGCTGGAGAGATGGCTCAGTGGTTAAGAACATTGCCTGCTCTTCCAAAGGTCCTGAGTTCAATTCCCAGCAACCACATGGTGGCTCACAACCATCTGTAATGAGGTCTGGTGCCCTCTTCTGGCCTACAGGCATACACACAGATAGAATATTGTATACATAATAAATAAATAAATATTTTTAAAAAAAAGAAAAAAAAGAAAACATGGAGAGGGAGAGGGAGAGAGAGAGAGAACAGGGAAGACCACACGAAACCCAGAGATCATGTGTTTATTCTCTGGGGGGCAGTTTAAATAGCCTGTGGGAGTAGTCTTGACCTTTCCTGGGGAGGAGTCACCATCTGCCAGCTTTCTCAGAGGTGGAGTTTGGATAGAGGCAACTCCCAGGGGAGGGAGCTTATTCACGAGCTGGGGTGAAGCCCTGAGCCAAATAGAGATAATGGAGACATCTATAGGATGTTTGTTGTGGTACAATGGTCTTTTATCCTGTGACTTGTATTATTTTTAATAACATGCTGATTGGTCAGTAGTCAGGCAGGAAGTATAGGTGGAACAACCAGACAGGAAGTAGAGGCAGGGCTACAAGAACAGGAAAATTTTGGGAAGAGCAAAGCTCAGTCTACAGTCACAGACACAGAGGAAGCAAGATGCGACTGCCTTGCTGAAAAAGGTATCAAGCCACATGGCTAACACAGACAAGAATCATGGGCTAATATAAGTTATAACAGTTAATAAGGAGCCTGAACTACTAGGCCAATCAGTTTATAATTAATGTAGGCCTCTGTGCGTTTATTTGGGACTAAACAGATGTGGGACCCGGTGGGACAGAATCCTCTGTCACCAGGGTGTCTGTTGTAAAAGTTAGGCATCACCGGATGTGTAAGTTTGTGGTTTCTGCCTTTATAAACACAGGGCAAATATGACTAGGTGCTGCATTTTGAGAATCCTGAATCTCAGCTGCAGACCTGGTACCAGTATTTAATAAAGCCTCTTATTAGTTCAAACTTTTTCAAGGTCATGGTGAATCTCTGAGTGAGCCCAGACCCACAACACCCTTCCTCCAGCTCCTCATCCCTATATAACCCTGCCATCTTGAGCATAGGTTCTCTTTGCTCTCTCGGTCCTCTTCAGCCCCTCTCTTGGTGCTCTCTCCTCCCTTTCTCTCCACACCCCGCTCCCTTCTCCTCTCACAGCCCGCTTCAGTCTGCTGACCATGGTTCTCTCTTGCTTCTCTCCCTGCTCTGGACTCTTCCACATGCCTCTGACTGTACTCCCCCTCATCTCTACAACACAACCCTTCCCAACCACAACTCGAAGCAGCCATTTCCTGTCTTTATACACTGAGAATATGGTTTGTTTTCTTTTTGCCAAAGCAGCCTTTGGGCTCCTCTCAGTGTCTCCAAAGATTTCTAAATTTCAGGGTGGGGGGTAGAAAAATATTGGGGAGTCCCAGCAGAGCCCATCATATGATGCCTGGAAAATCAGGGTCCCTTTTTCTTAGTTTTGGGGTTCTTAGTTTCGTCAGTAAAAGAATTTAAGAATAGACACAAATAGGCTGGAGGACAAGGAATGAACTCAAGCAGAAACTCAGGCCAATTTATTAGAACTTAAAAGGAGAACTCCAGGGCAGTCTGACTGTAAATACTTCACAGCTGCCTGCAAGGAAGAGGAGAATGGAAAAGAACAAAAGCGGCCCTGCTTGGAATAAAGCAGCATGAAGGTCAGCTACCTGGCGGCAGGCTGGGACACCAAGCCTTAGAACAAAAAGCTGGGAGGGAGGCACAGAACACTAGTTAGAAAGTTGAAAGTCCCTGACCAGCTTAGAAGTGGTTACTGCATTGGGAGTTAGGCCTCAGAAAGGTCGGTAGATCGGCTGAAGCTCATGGAGGCCGGGAAAGACTAATGTCCCAGCTCCTGCTAGTCAGGCTGGAGGAATTCTCCACAAGGAGAGGGGGCTCAGTGTGCGTAGCATTTTCCCGTTCGACAGACTGGCTAAAGCCAGACCTCAGGGAGCGCAATCGGTTGACTCAGTTTACTTACTAAAATACAAACTTCATGGAGAAGCTCATGCACAGCCTAAAATAGAATGATATCCTCTCCGACCACAGGTCAACTGAACTGACCAAACCAAAGCTAAAGCAGAAAGAAACCAGCAAGGGAATGCTGCTCCACATCGTGGGAAAACAGTTGTTCAGATAACCCTTTTTATTTTGGGCAAGTTTACATGGGGCATTAAGGCTAGAGAAGAGAGCAGATCCTCAGGAAAAAAAAATTACCAGCATTTGCAAATGTAACCTTAGAAATCCTATTGTTTGGTATATTGTGGTAAGGCTTTGAACTCAAAGGACAAGTCCCATTAAAACAAAACAAAACAACAACATCAAAACCTCAAAAGAAACCTAATTTACTTCTGGCGTTTTTTTTTTTTTTTTTTTTTTTTTTTTTTTTTTTATTGCAACTGATAAGTGAATAGATGCCCCAAATCTGCTTGTCTTTCGGAGAATCTTCCTTTATGTTTAAGTTGTGTATCAGTGTGTGCATTTGCAAATGTATCCTTAGAAATCCTATTGTTTGGTATATTGTGGTAAGGCTTTGAACTCAAAGGACAGGTCCCATTAAAACAAAGTCCATTGCCTGAGGAAGCCAGAGGTATCAGATCTCCTGGACCCACAGTTATAGCTATTTTGAGGCACCCAACATGGATTCTTTGAATCGAACTTCGGTCCTCAGGAAGAGCAGTAAGTGCTCTTCACTGCTGAGCCATCTCTAGCCCATGTTGTGAGAATTTCGACAAGACTAAAGTCCCTTGAGAAACGGTGCTCCTCAGAGGTGCAGTCTTAGAAGTAGCTTATTCTTGTGTAGGGAGATGAGTTTTGAGAATTTGGAAGTAGACTCCTCAGGACTGGTAACCATGACAACAGATGGGCTTCCTGTAGGGGTCAGTATTCACTTCAGACTTATGAAACACAAGCACAATGTGACATGGAGTCATAAAATGTAAGCCAGTTTATTGTACTATTGACCAAAAACCATTTTGGACTCTAAATTTAAAAACCATAGAAATGATAGCTAAAGCCTTAAAGCATAACCCTCACATAGATCATGCTCCAAATAACTATAGTGACTATTGAGAGATGTTTGAACTGTCAAAAGACATTTACTTGTACATGTCTCCAAGAATACAGTCTCCATCTTAGCGTGTTAGCGAAGAGTAGAACAAAAACTGGATTCTTCTGGTTGATGGGACTATGGCTCCTTTAAGAACTCCGAAGTACTCTATCTTTCAAGGACACATAAACTGATTTGCTCATCCATAGGAAAATGAAATCTCTGGAAAACTCATTAGACTAGCAGTAATCTAGACCATTTTTAAAAACTGCAACTCATTTCTCCATATGGAAATTGAGGATTTCCTTCCTAGCACAGCACGAAACTGTTTAGGGGATACTGCAAGATATGAGGTTTGCAGGGTCCTTGTCAGGAGTGCTAGATCCGGGAGCAGGATTGGAGCAGATACAGAGTTTCGTCAGGAGCAGAGACGGGATAGTAAGGAAAGATTCATATACATGGGAGGAAGAAACTAGAGCAAGGACAAAGTTCAGGAGCTCCAACAGCGACTGCACACAGAATCAGGGCTTTTATGGCCCATAGCCTTTAAGGGCTTTAAGGGATATTTACATAGCAGGGGCTCTCTGGCGTATGCTCTGTCTGTCTGTCACATATAGTTCTAAATATGACTTCATGCTTCCCATGTTTCATTAGCCTCTTAAGTCTCCACTAAGTGGTGTACAATTTTGGTATTATACTGAGTCATATGTCACCTTCAGACACTCTGGAATGCCAGTGTTTACAAAGTCTATCCAAAAGTATCATAACTATGAATATTTTCACTATGCTAACATAGGCTAAAACTACGGTGGTACTAATGCCGGAACAATCCCCCGTAATAAAAAATGCTAAAGTGCAATATCTCCTTTGAATGTGGATGCGAAAATACTCAAGGAATGCCACAAACTTAAATGCTGCAGCATTTTAAAAATATCATACAACCACGGTCAAGTGGGATTTACCTCAGGAATGAAAGGCTGGTTCAGCAGTGAAAATCCACAAATGTGGTATTCCACACCGGCAGAAATAACCAACAAGATCATACGATCATCTCAATGCCAAAAAGCAAAATCTTAATTTTTTTCAAGGTATCCCTTCTAATTTTTTAAAAAATAATATTTTTACTGTTTGAGGAATTTTTATCAAAACAAGAATTTTCTAACCCAATTACATTTCCTTGACCAGTATCGATTCTGATACTCATAACAGAACTGACATGGATCGCAAGCTGTTCCACAGTAAAGAAAGTTACAGACAGAAACCCTCTGCCTTTTGTCATCTGCTGAAAGCTCTTTTCCAAACTCTGTAAAACATTACTTTGTTTTTGTATTTTACTTGTGTGTATGTGTGTGTGTGTGTGTTTGCTGTTTTAAAATCAAGTAGCCTAGGATTGGAAAGATGACTCAGTGGTCAAGAGCACTGACTGGTCTTTCCTGAGTTCAATTACCAGCAACCACATGGTGGATTGCAACCATCCATAATGAGATCTGGTGCCCTCTTCTGGCCTGCAGGCATACATGCATTGAGAACACTGCATACTAATAAATAAATATTTTTTTTAAAGAAAAATCAAGTAGTCTAAAACTAGCATTGTTTGCTAGACCTGGCATTTGCTCCATAAGGTTTAGTTTTCTTCCTTAAATTGGGTTACAAAACATTGCGTTTGTATGTGGTTTTTTCATACACCCTTTGCTATGCTTAGGCCCTAACCTCACCCTGCATAAACCTTCCCATTCCATAAATCAATAATTTTTAGTGATAAAAATCATTTCACAAAAATAAGAATAAAAAGGACTTTATTGACTTGTGTCTTAGTTAGGATTACTACTGCTGTGATGAAACACCGTGAACTTGGGAAGGAAAGTGTTTATTTCACTTACAGTTCCGTGTAACACTTCATTATCAAAAACAGTGAGGACAGGAACTCAAGCAGGGAAGGAACTGAGAGGTAGGAGCTGATTCAGAGATCATGGTGGGTGCTGCTTACTGGCTTGTTCCTCATGACTTGCTCATCCTGCTTTCTTATAGAACCTAGGACCACCAACCCAGGTGTGGCAGCACCCACAATGAGCTGGGTCCTTCCTCATTGATCACTAATTAAGAAAACTCCTTAAAGCTGGATTTTATGGAGCCCCCCCCCCCCCAAGGCTTCCTCCTCTCTGATGGCTCTAGCTTGTGTCAAGTTTACACAGAATTAACCAGTACAACCTGATAAAGGTTATCTATGAGAAACCCACAACTGGCATCATACTCAAATACAAACCACTGAAATATTACTCCTTGTTCTTCTCCCAGAATAAGTAACAAAATAAGGATGCAATTTTTGCCACTGCTATTTGATATTTCTCTGTAATATAAGACAAGAAAAAGGAATTAAAGCCATCTAGATTCTCAGATGATTTTTTTAAATCTGATTTGTATGTAAAATGTGTATGAAATCACTCATAAAAGTTTCTTGCATTAGTAAGTGAGCAAAGCTTTGGTATATGAGATCAATATAAAAATTAGTTTTATTTTTATATACCTGCAACAGGAATCCAGAAATGAAAATAAGAAAAACAGCAAACGGGCTGGAGAGATGGCTCAGTGGTTAAGAGCATTGCCTGTTCTTCCAAAGGTCCTGAGTTCAATTCCCAGCAACCACATGGTGGCTCACAACCATCTGTAATGAGATCTGGTGCCCTCTTCTGGCCTGCAGGCATACATGGAGGAAGAATGTTGTATACATAATAAATAAATAAATATTTTTTTAAAAAGATGTTTATCTTTAAAAAAACAAAAAAAAAAGAAAAACAGCAAACATTAGTATCAAAAAGTAAAATAATTAGGAATAAATTTAACCAAGATATGCCAGGCTTTAATATTTAAAATTAGGGCAGTATTAGAAAACAGTGAGTAAGATCTAAATAAACGGAAAGACATCTGTGAAATAGAGGGCTCAGTATCATTAAGATGTCTATATTATCCAAATTTGTCTATATTTTTGTTATGGTTTGAATAGGAAGTGCTTCCCAAAGACTCATGTTTTAACACATACTCCATGTCTGGTTCTGTTTCTAGTGGTTGTGGAACCTTTATGAGATGGGACCTGGCTAGAAGAATTCAGTTTTGCGGAGTGGGTCATAAAAAAGTAATAGCCTAGCCCTTAATTCTGACTCAGCTTTCTATTTCTAGTACAAAGTCATGCTAACGAGACGCTCCCATGCATTCCTGCAACCATGCTTCTCTTGCTATGGCGAACAAAGAAATCGCTCGAAAACCGTAAAGTGACCTAGTTAGATGACAGATTTTTTGACTGCTCATCTTTCTCTCCTCAAAATTGAACCCCTTCCTCATACTCTCAATATGTCCGTTTTAAATAACAACTCACAGGTCTCAGTGAGACGATCCCAGTATCTCCCACTTGCAAGAGTAAGATACCTTTGGGTCCCTACCCTCTCCCTTATCTTGGTACATAGACTAGCTTAGACTAGACAAAGTCACACTGTTGGTGGATTTTTCTGCTCTGCCTATCAGCTCCCAAATAATCACATGGAGAGTTCTTATTAATTATGAAAACTTGGCCAATAGCTTGGGCTTGTTTTTTTTAGCCAACTCTTATGACTGAAATTAGCCCATTTCTGTTAATCTATGCGCTAGTCTGAGGTTCATTACCTCATCTATGTACATCCTGCTTCCTCTGTGTCTCCTCATATTTCTGTCCTTCTTCCCCACAGCGTCCTCTATGCCTGGAAATCCTCCTAGTGTTGGCCATTCAGCTTTTTATTAAGCCAACCAGAGTGACACTTCTTCACAGTGTACCAAAAGATTATTCCACAACATCCTACCATTCTTGAAAATTTATAAAATAAGAGAATTCCTTTGTTCTTTTTTTCTTTTTAACCTTTAGGTCCTCTGTCATGCAATAAATACAATGCAACCTTCTCTCCTAATGCAGCGCCCCTCTAGACCTGAATGCAGGCTCACTAGTGTCTGGGCCTTATTTCACATAACTTAGCTTCTTTCTGAGTTTGGGAGGGAAGACTTTCTCTTTTTCTCAAAGACCCTGCCATTCTGTATCTAGTCTAATGCTCCTGTACTTCAATGGCCCTTCCTCCATGTTCACAAAGAGCTTTCTCCCTCCCTCCCTCCCTCCCTCCCTCCCTCCCTCCCTCCCTTCCTCCCTTCCTCTCTCTTTCTCTCTCTTCATAATGATCATTCTGAAAGGCAATTTCACATAAGCTCCTTTTCAAAACCAACTTTCTGTTCTTCTGCTACTAAAAAATTTGGGAGTCCCACGTGGGATGTCATATGTTACACAGGAAATTGGGTCCTCTCTTGAAATTTTTGTCTCATTAATAAAATAATTTAATTTCAAACTCAGAAGTAAGCTTGGAGACAGTTTTATTAGCTATTAAAAGGAAAACCACAGGGTAGGCAAGCTGTCAATTTTGGTAATTGCCCAGAAGGAGACAGAGAAAAAGAAGAGAGAGCCATGCAATTTGTAAATAGGCACATAGCAGGGAAGAGAGCTTCAGAGAAACAGTGAAAGCATACTTAGGCTCTGATCAGCACCCAGAAGCAAGACATTGAAAACAGAAAGGAAAAGCAGTTCAGAAAAGTGGTCAGAGTTAAGTCAGCTGCATGGCTGAGGCTGCATAGCAACTGTGCTAGGGGCGGGCTTTCCAGTGCCTAAATATAACCTCTCAAGTATGGCTATCCATGGTCAATACTACCCAAGATTATCATAACAAGTTTTATATACTTCATGCATTTGATTTTAAAGGACAGGAGATTAATGCTACTAGTTCCATAAATCTACCGTTCTGTGAGATGAGGGTTGCGAATAAGGACTCTGACTGGGCACAATGGCAGCAATGGAAGAGTGAGAAGCCCCGAGCGCTAATTAATATCTCCCAATGAGATGTCATTGACTGGAGTCTTCTTGGCTCCCCTCAAGGAAAAGATTCTCACTCAGAGTTAAGATGGAAACAGTATAGTTTGAATGGAACTGTAGAAATCAGTGCTTCCGCTAACGAACCTATCCAATGGCATGGAGCTGGGATGCCAAGTCCCATCGTACAATTTGGCAATTTAATTCAAACTAACTTGTGGAAAATGGCAAGTGCCTTCTACCATCTTAAGGCTTGGGAAGGAAAGCTAAACATTAAGGATGATAAGTTCACTCTGTCTTTTAGATTCAATCAAAGCTATCCTTTCATGGCATGTGTTCCACTGCCTTACTTACTACTGAAAGGGCCTGTACAACGACACTCTAATAATTATAGCATCGCTAGTGAACACTGTAGCCTCCATACTGTGTTAATTCTAGTATGTTTCTAAACCTGACCTTTGAAAGGTTATATATTCTTAGAGCAAGGGCAGCAATCTGGATACCAGTGAAGGTGTCAAGGCCATGGCAAGACTCTCCTGTGATGATTCTGGTGAGCAGCTTGCTGGAAGAACAGTAAAAGGAACATGTCAGATGGTTGGATTGGCTATTGCAGTTATTATGGGAATCATTGCATTGAGGGCTATGGCAGCAACAGCTGGAGTGGGGCTTCATAAAGGAGTCCAAACGGCTGAGATCGTAGGACACTGGCATAAACTTTCAACAGAACTTCGGACTGGGCAAAACTGCATTGATAATGAGATAGTGAATGCGTTAGCTGAGTCGAGGCAAGCTGTTATATTTTTAGGGGATCAGTAAGACATATTGAAGAGCAGATAAAATTAAAATGTGATCGGAATGCTTTTTCTTATTGTAGTCTGTGTTACACCTTTAATGTTTAATGGAAGGAAGTATGATTGGGATAAGGCTAAAATGCATTTGATGGTGAAAGCCCCCCGGAGTTGGGAGACTCTCACTCAAGTCTCGGGATAACACGACTTCCCAGGAACTCACGAGAGGCCGTCCTTGCTACAATCACACGACGTTTATTGACAAGAGCCAGCCCTCTGGGGCCGAGACTCATATTCCATGCAGGGGAGGAGTTCAACCCCAAGTAGCTGGGAGAGGAAGTATGTAGGGGAAGAAACCACAACCCAAAAGGGGGTAGGGAGGGCGTCATTGGAAAATTCCAGAAATACCAGTGATCATTGAAAAATTCTGAAAATACCAGAGATAATCACGAGGGCGTAACTCCCCGTTTCTCAAGATTATTTTCAAGATTATAATCTAACTTTATGGTCAGCTAGTTCCTGGAACAGAGTCACTGAACTGGCTAACCTAGATTTTTGATTCTTCTCCCCCTGCTTAGATTTTTGGCTCTATTTTTTTTTTTTTTGCTAGATTTTTGGCTCTATTTTTTTCTCTGGGTCTTTCAATGGGTCACCCTAATTCCTCTCAAATGGCTTATGATTTACAGAAAGAATTAAGGAAACGTTTGCAAAGAAGTTGCCTGATACGATAGGAATGGCTGTTATGGAAGGTCTTACAGATTGTACCGCATCATTCAAACCAATGAATCACTTTAATAGGTTTCTTATTCTAGCAGGTGTTGCTCTTGTTCTAGCCATAGTAACTTCATTGGCTTTAAAATGTGCTTTGATCTACTTACATAAGATTGTAAAACAGAAGGCTAGGGAAAGGCCGTATGTACTGTGAGGTTACATTATTAATTTCTGTGTAAAGTTAAGGGGGATCTGTGGGAGCATTCCCACTGGGCTATATTTGGTCTGGCTCCAGAGTGCTAGCACCTAGCCCTAATCCATATTTTGTTTAACAGATCCCTTTTGTTTCTCTTGGTGCCCTATGTAAATCTTGTCTGAGACTTTCCCAAAGGTGCAAAGCCTATGCAAAACTTGCTTTTCGGGCTGGGGGGGGGGGGGTGGTGGTGGTGGTGGAACTTAATTGGGGAAGGGGGAGGGAATTGGGAGGCCGTGGCGGGGAAGAGACAGAAATCTTTAATAAATAAATAAATTAAAAAAAAAAAGAAAACAACTCAGAAAACTGTGGTATTTTCTTATCCAGAATTTGCACTTGGTATTGTTCCTTTGGAAGCTTGGTCAGGTTGTTTTGAAGACATGGAAATCAACGTGCTAAAGTGTAAATGGGAGAACAATAAAAGAAGCCCTGACTGAAGGGAAGCAGTTCAGTCCTTAGGGACAGATCCACCCTACAGACAAGCAAGGCTACATTCATTCTTCCAAGGACCCGCATGAACACTGTCAAGCTTGGAGGCCAGTACTTTGACATCCCCATAGTCCCTTGAAACAGATTTTTTTAAAAAATGATTTTAATTTAATTTTATTTTTTTGAGACAGGGTAGCTCTGGCTGTCCTGGAACTCACTTCACAGACCAGACTGGCCTTGAACTCACAGAGGTACACTGGTCTCTTCCTCCCAAGTGCTGGGATTAAAGGTGTACACCGCTTTGCCCCATGCTCTTGAAAGTTTTAAATGCAATTTCTATCCACACTGCCTTCTTGTTTTTGAAGAACTAGGCAAGTCAAGCTTAAAATTCATATTGCACTGCAAATAGAAAACCTTGATGAAGCAGGATGTTTTGGAGGACACATACTTGCTAAAAACAAAGCAGAGTGACAACTGCAGAATGAAGAGCGGAGAGTACAGGAGTCCAGCCACGTATTCCTGGCCAGTGAGTTTTCACCAGTGCGCCAAAGCTATTTCCTAGGGAAAAAATCCATCTTTTCAACCAGTGATGCTGACGCACTGAGTGCTCAGACAAACAAGAAAGAGTTTCATTCTTATTATATACAAAAAGTAACTTGAAATGGATCAAACACCCTAACATAAAGCTATTAGAAAGAAACACTGGTGCAACTGTTCATGGAGTTGGGTTAGAAACTATTTAATTAGAAAAAAAGATTATTAGTTTATTTTATGGGTATGAGTGTTTTACCTGCATGTATGTATGTATACCACATGTGTTTCTGGTGTCTGAGGACAGAAGAAGGCAGTGGATCCTCTGGAACTGGAGTGATAGATGGTTATAGGACACCACGTAGAAGCTTAGAACTGAGGATGTTCCTCATCAAGAGCTACACATACTCTCTCTCTCTTATTATTATTATTTCTTTTTAAAGGGCTTCTATTTATTATCTTTTGTGGGAGCCAGCCATGATAAGCTAAGTATGGGCAGGTCACCCAAAGGAAATTCTTTATACACAACCACTATCACTTGTCACAGTAGGGCTTGGCCATCGATAAATTTAAATGGAGGCCCGAGTCTCAGTAGTTTACCCTGAAGCAATACCTGGCTATAGGAAGAACCACAAGCTGGGATTACTTGACCCCCACCCCCAAACAGACCATCCAAAAGGAATGCCTAACATTCTAAACACTGTAGATAGGACCACCTGCCAGAACACACTCACCATGACACCCCTAGACAAATGTCAGTCACAGGGGTCCTAAACCTCAGAAACCCCTCACTCCCACCTTTACTACTATAAAAACCCAATTCTAACTGAGTTCAGGGCTCTCTGTTTATTCCAATATGTTGGACATGCGGAGAGACTGAGTTTGCAAACTTGCTTAAAATAAAGGCTTTTTGCTTTTTGCTTTTATATACGGGACTCTGTCTCCTTGTTGGCTTTTTGCGGGGACTTCACAGATTGGGCATAACATTTATTATTGTTTTATTTTTAATAATATAGTTTAATTACAATATTTTCCCTTCTCTTTCCTCCCCAAAATTTCTTTTGCATACCCCTCCTTGCTTTCTTCAAATTCATGGCCATGTTTTTCACTAAT
Source organism: Microtus oregoni (assembly GCF_018167655.1). Taxonomy (NCBI): domain Eukaryota; kingdom Metazoa; phylum Chordata; class Mammalia; order Rodentia; family Cricetidae; genus Microtus; species Microtus oregoni. The sequence continues at coordinate 24,935,972 of NW_024543071.1, forward strand.
TGTTATTGCATACATATATGTATATGCATATATATTACTAAATATAGCCAGTTAAGTCTGTATAGTGTTACTTGTATATATGTTTTCAGGGATGACCATTTTGCAATGGACAACAAATTGCTGTGCTCTTTTCCAGGGAGGGACAGTTCTCTTGTATCCAGCTTTCCTCAGTAAGAAGAACAAGTACTCTTAACGAATGAGCTGTTTTTCCCGATATTGTACTTAAATTGGACATTGTAATCCTAAGGGGAAAAGGAAAAAAAGTGACAGATCCATCCTGGTCAAAACTGCAGATTTTCTGTGATTAAAAGGGTCTGTGTATCTTGGGATAGCCTGGAGTTCCTGGCTTCTTCCCCAGCCTGCCAAATGCTAGGATTAAAGTTGTGTATCATGATGCCAGGCTAGAAGCAAAAACTTTGTATTTTACAGCACGCTATTGGAAAAGTAAAAGTATTGCTCAAAGAATTGGAAAAACCATTTGGAAATCATATATCTGAGATGGGTCTTACATCCAGAATGTGTAAAGAACTCTTACAGGTCAGCATCAAGACTCTAACAACCTAGTTTTAAAAGGGCCAATGGACTTAACCTTAGAACTTTCTCCAAGTAGATGAACAGTGGACCATAGGTGCTGGAGAGGACATTTAACTACCAATGATCATTAAAGAACTTTCCATGAAGACAACGACGAGACACTAATTCATACTTACTTGGATGTCTATAAGTAAACAAATCAAAGTCGAGAAATTAGCAAGAACTGAGGACGATACAACGAGCTGGAAGCTTCATAGTTCCTTGTGAGAATGTAATATGGTGTAACTACGTTGGAAACATTTCAAAACATCTTAAACCTTAACACAAAGAGGTATCACAAGATTCAACAGTTCTGCTCACAAGTTTGTGCGATAACTAAAAAGACAAGTTCATTAAAAATATTACATAAAAGTTTTCAATATAGCATTTTCCTTAACGGTCAAGATGTGGAAACAGTCTACATGTTCAACAACTGATGCACAGCAAAGCCGAATTTAGGTTTCTTATTCATTGGGAAATGACTTAGGCACAGAACTATTACAAGTCTCAACATGGGAATACATTGGAAACATTTTTCAGTGAGAAAGAAACTGGATACCAATGGGCACACACTGCATTGTTCCGTTTATATGAAATGCCTCCAACAGAAAAATTCATAGAATTAGAAAGCGGATCAGTAACAAACGGCTAGGCACTTCAGCAAAGGAACTGGAGAGGGACCGCTTGACAGGCATGGGGATGAGGGTTACGTTAGCATGTTGAAGACTACACCTGATGATGGCATTACTGAGTGGTGACGGTTGCACAGCTTGATGAATGTACTGAAAAATCACTAAATTGCACACTGTCAAGTAGACGATATCAGATTATGGAAATTTCGTGTTAATGAAAAAAATCATATGCTTGTAGACTGTTAGGAGCATTCGGAAGGACCTGTGTGAAAGGGCCTTTCCAAAGATGAAATATTTAAGATCTCATTAAGGGCATCATTAAGAAATGAACATTTCTAATTGCTTTGATGGTAGGAGATCACTAATTTTGAACACCAATTAAGCAAAATGTTACCCCTCAGAATGAATGACACTCTTCTCAGTAGTAAATTTATATTACAAACAATTACCCTGTACTATTATATTTTGAATTTCAGTTAAAATTTGTGGAAAAGTTTTCTCTCTAGCCGTTGAAATGCCTAACAGGTGTGATTTCTCATTTTGATCTGGAGAGTCTAAAATATTAGCTGTTTGGCTAGTAGTATGTATGAATATATCTGTAAAGGTATGTTTACATCTATGTGTGTATATGTATATATGGTGTATATATGATTATAAAACTTGCTATATAAAAGACCTGTTCACTTTGGAGGTATTTATATTTCCCCACAATTCTTTTTGAGTAAGAATATGAATCAAACTGAATATTATTTCCAGTTAGAGGATTCAATGCAGAATTCTATACTATACATAATAATACTAATTAATGATAGCAAAATGAGAACACCTGTATACTTCATTTCATACTATGATTAAATAGTATGTTTTCCACTCTAAACCAAAGAAATACAGAACTACCTTTATAACTTAGCTAATATTTTATTTCTCACACTGTGCATTTTCACATTTAATGTAATCTATAGCACAATTCTTTTTTTTATTGAAAAAAAAATTTCCGCCTCCTCCCAGCCTCCCATTTCCCTCCCCCTCCTCCCACTCCTCTCCCCCTCCCCCACTCCTCTCCCCCTCCCTCTCCAGTCCAGAGAGCAGTCAGGGTTCCCTGCCCTGTGGAAAGTCCAAAGACCTCACCCCTCCATCCTGGTCTAGGAAGGTGAACATCCAAACTGGCTAGGCTCCCACAAAGCCAGAACATGAAGTAGGATCAAAACCCAGTGCCATTGTCCTTGGCTTCTCAGCAGCCCTCATTGTCCGCCATATTCAGAGAGTCTGGTTTTATCCCATGCTTTTTCAGTCACAGTCCAGCTGGCCTTGGTGAGCTCCCAATAGATCAGCCCCACTGTCTCCGTGGGTGGGTGCACCCCTTGTGGTCCTGACTTCTTTGCTCATGTTCTCCCTCCTTCTGCTCCTCATTGGGACATTGGGAGCTCAGTTCGGTGCTCCAGTGTGGGTCTCTGTCTCTATCTCCGTCCATCGCCAGATGAAGGTTCTATGGTGATATGCAAGATATTCATCAGTATGGCTTATAGCACAATTCTTTAACTTTTACATAAAAGACATCTGGGAGCAGTTAATCCTATTACAGCATTTGTCTTGAGTTTTTGTGCTGTTCTGAAGCTCCTCTTTCGGACGGATAGCATCAGATGCTCATAGCATCCCTCCAGTCCTGGCAATGGAAGATGTTTCTAGACAGTGCTGAAAGTGTACCAGAGGACAAAATTCTTGACTAGTAACTGAACACTTGTGTGAAGCAACGATGGGCCAGTGTACTGGTGATTCTAAAGATAAGAATCATCTCAGAAAGCCAGATGGGAAGGAAAAAGAATTATACTGACTATAAGAAATACAAGGTAAAAAAAGGCCTTCAGGGAAAGACTTTTTTTTTTTTCTTGAGACATGATTCCTCCGTGCAGCTTTGGAGTCTGTCCTGGAACTCACTCTATAGACCAAGCTGGCCTCAAACTCACAGAGATCCACCCTCGTCTGTCTCCAAGTACTGGAATTAAAGGCACGCACCACCACTGCCTGGTCCAGAATAAACTCTTATTTCCTTTAAGATGAGAGCTGTGGCCTTTGTATCAGCACCAGCTTGGCAATTTTCATTTCAGATATAATGTTTGAAGAATACAAGGGTCCCACATGTTAAAAAAAGCTTTGGAAGATATAGTTAGATGTATGCCATACCCCAATTCTTCAGTGAAAGCCCCTCTTTTTTATTTTCTCTTTACCACACACTCCTGTAGCTTCTGCCTGAGGTGCAGGCTCCTTTTGGAGCAACCCCCCCCCCCCCCCCCAAATGCCACCTGCTACTGTTGCTTTTCCTGTTCCTCTGGCTCCACTGAGATTTCTTGAGTTTTCCTTCTTTGTGGTGGTTTGGATGAGAATGACTCCTATAGGCTCACGCGTTTGAATACGTGGTGGAGTTGTTTGAGACACGTTAGGAGGTATCACCTCTTGAAGGAACTAGTTGTGTCACTAGGGGCGGACTTGAAGTTCCAAAGCACTCCTATCCTTCCTAGTCTCTCTCTCTGGCTCTCTCTTTCCCCCCTTCTCTCTTCTCTTTTTCCTTTTCCACCCACCTCTCTCTGACTCATGGTTGTAGATCAAGATAAGAGCTATCAGCTGTTTCTTGCTCTGCCACCATGGACTCCAATCTCTTGAAACTGTAAGCAAAGTTAAATGTTTTCTTTTATAAATTGCATTGGTCAGATGTTTTATCATAGCAATAGAAAAGCAACTAAGACACTCGTCTTCAAAGCATCGTCTTTCTCGGGCTATCTCTGGACTATCTCTGTGTCCAGTCTTTGCTGGTTCTCCCTACACATTCCCCTGCTTCTTTCTCTCTACTGCTCTTATGATATTTTCCCTTGAACTTTTGCCCGCTTACTTGACATCTGCCCTTGAATATCCAAGATATTCTCAAGTTAAATTTGCCCTTTGCTACTCTCATTTATTATTTTTAATTTCTCTTTTTGTTAGATGTGTCCTATGTAACCTGGTAAAACTCTCTGTTCGTGTTTTCCTTCCTTGGCTTTCCTTGGATAGTGTCTTTGTAGAATTTCCATTGTTGAATAGAATTCCCACTAGAGGGCGCACAAGTATCACTTTTATGTAAAACACAGGCCTAGTAAGGGAAAATACTGAACAATTAAAGTAAGTGCTTTTTATTGCTCTTTGAGCAGATGAGGGAGGGGGACTTGATCGGGGGAGGGGGAGGGAAATGGGAAGCGGTTGCGGGGAGGAGGCAGAAATCCTTAATAAATAAATAAATTAAAAAAAAAGAAAAAAAAGGAAAAAGGGAGAAAAAGATATCAATTAAAATGAAAAAAAAATAAAGTAAGTGCTTTTGAATATATCTGCTCTCCGACTTTCCTTACTTTCCTCCCTCTCTTCCTCTCTCCCTCCCTCCCTTTTTCCCTCCCTCCCTCCCTCCCTCCCTCCCTTTCTCCCTTCCTTCCTCCCTCCCTCTCTCCCTTTTTCCCTCCTTCCCTTCTTTATTTAATTCTTTCTTTCTGATAAGGTCTCCCTCTGTAGTCCCACATGGCCTGAAACTGACTGTGTAGGCCAGACTGCCTTGAACATGTGATGATCCACTCAACTCTGCATCTGAAGTGTTAATGTTCCAGGCATGTGTCGCCATGCTCACCTGTTCCTTGATATTCTAGTCATCTTGATCAAAAGAGTTTATTTTTTATTTTAGACAGGGACTAATGTAGCACTGACTGGCCTGTAACTCTATAATATGTAGAGCAAGCTGGATTGGAACTCAAAGGGATATCAGAGGTATGTCTGTCTCTGCCTCCTCAGGGCTGGGATTAAAGGCATGTGCCACCATGTCCATTAGAAGAAAAAAATTAAAGATTACAAATGTAAATTTTATTTGCATAGAGCATGATCAGTTAGTTCCTCAATGGAAGTAAGTATATTGTTTAGTATATTAAGATTTAAAGCAAATAAAAGTAACATGATTACATGCCTATGTCTTGTCTGGACTAAAATTCCTGTGACCTCTGCGGGCGCCAGGCATGCATGTGGTACATAAACATGCGTTGGAGTAAAGCACTCATACACATAAAAATAGAAGTAAATGGAAAGGTAAGATATAATGCAACAGGAAGTCCTATAACAAAGACACAGAAAAAGTTCCCTAAGAGCCCAGGGAAGAAAGTGGGAGGAACTCTGGTGACAGGGATTGTCACAGGAGACATTTGTGTATTCTGGACCAACTGGCTTTCATCACAGAGACGCCCGAGAATGTTTCTGGTGACAGCTTTGTGTCCTATTTCTAGAACGAATGTTTTGTTATCTGTTACTGCCCTAGAGTCTTTCTAGCGGCCTCAGGGCAGGTTTTAGATATTTACATACAGAAATCCTGGGGCAGGTTTAGCACCTCTAATATGGAAATCTGAAAATCAAAATGTTCCAAAATTTGAAAGTTTCTGAGTGCCTGTATGGTAGGAAAATCCCACGGTTAAAAAGCAGGTGCATTAAAAATATTATACAGAATTACAGCTAGGCTCTGGAGTTAATGCAAATATGAGGGAGTTTTGTGTATAGACTTAAGAACCATCCCCAAGATATCTGTATATGCCTAGACAGATAATCAAAATCAGGAGGAATCTAAACTAGAAAGGGACACCCCGCCCTCTAGCATTTAACACAGTGCCTACAAATAGGGAACAGCTACATGGTTATGGGAGGATTCAAAGGATGTGTTGGGAATGGATTCTTACTACACATACAGAAATGCAAAATCTAGAAAAACAGATTTCCCATCAGAAATGGGAAATTTTTGGGTCTCAGCCATTTCAGATAAGAGATATCCAACCTATACTATACCCATTTAATATTTTCTCATCTACTTTTAGGGTCAAAGGACACCTACCTTATTAGTTTATTTGAGTTAGGTAAGGGGCATTAAAAAGAAAGACCAAAAAATTTGGACAAGCAAAAGACTAGACTTGCACCAAAGAAGCCTGCTGCCTTGGGCCTGGGACCCAATCATTGGAACCCCATCAGGCATTCTTGACTGAACGGTGAGTTTCCATGAGCCCTTTGGCATAGGCGGCTTTAGCCTATGTTTGCTCCTTGAGAAAGGATGGCTAGGTTGTCAGAATGTTCTGATTTATGGGAAAACAACTGTCCCAAGTGTATGTCCTGTATACATCCCTGTGTGGGTCTGCATAGCTATGATGAAGGATGTGCATTTGGACAAGCCAGATGAATACCTAGAGAAGGAAGGGCATGTAGCAAAGATGAGCATTCATGCTGCACAGTGATGCTCTTCCGCACTCCCCCAGAGCAGTTTCCAGAGCAGGAGCTGGCCGGCTGAAAACCCCAGAAAGCTGCATTCTCGGGCTCCCTCACATTGATGATTTCACAAGGATGACTTCACAGGCAATGAGACTGATTGAAGATTGACATGCCCTAAAGCTGTGGTTTCTCTTAATGAAAGAAATAAAGGGGATAAAAACTGAAGACATGATTTTATTTAGATGCCAACATTTCAGTTTTCTCCAGGATAAATGACAGAGGGAGGAGGCAGGAGGCGTTGGGAAGGAAGCAACACTTGGATACACATGTTAAACAGGCAGGAGACGAATGGGATGGACAGCGAAGTCACATGGGTGCCTCTGCATTTTGGAAATATTTTGCGGATCTATACCTTTAATTTTCCTTTGTAAGAAGAGCATCAAGAAACAGACACAAGATTTTAGCATTTTTATTAGGACACAATTATTGGTTCACGAAGGGCTGGAGGGGAACTGCAAGAATTCCAGATTGTTCTGTCAGAATTTCAGAATAATACAATGATAGATGAAACATAGATAAGTCAACATAAACAAGGTGATGCTGTGGAAGCCAAGAATCTCGATAACCGTGTTTATGCATTGTGACAGCTTATAAATTAAAAATCTAGCAGATCCTAGGAAACAAACCCAGCCGCCACTAGGACTAATATAATAGAGGTGACTCCTCTATAAAAGGGGGAGTTTGGGCCATGTACTATATTGACAATGAAAAGGAAAGACATTTTGAAAATCTCATTTCGTGATTACTCAGAGTGTCCATATGTCACATAATTTAAAAGTTGTTACGGACTGGACAGATTGTTTTCTTATTAAATTCACATGTTGAAATCCTGCTGCCCGGTGTAGTGGCGTTAGTGGGATCCTCTGGGAGGCGGTCAGGTCACACTGGACAGGGACCCTAATGGGTGGGATTAGTCTCTTCATATAGGAGACTCCCAAAGGCCCCCCTCACCGCAGTAGGAGGACAAAGCAAGATGGCTGTCTGTGAATCAGGGATTGCCGCCTCATTGAGCACCCAGTCTGTTGGCCTTTGTCTTGTGTTCTCTGGCCTCCAGAGCTGTGAGAAATTACCCCACCCCTGTAAAAGCTCATTAGACATTACCCCACCCCTGTAAAGTCTATGGTGTTTTTCTGTATCCGCTTGACTGAGCTAAAACAAAACAAATGTTACTGCCCTAGACAAGTGTGCACCTGAAAGATACATTGACTATAAATTTCTATGTAAAAACTACCAACCTCAAAATCTTTGTATAAGTCCCCATTGTGAAACATTATTTAAAAGCACCGAGGCAGAATACATATGCTGAATAAATTGGGGGTGGTGGTGCACAAGAAGAAAGTGAAGTAGAAATGAGTTCAAATTCAAAGAAACAAAAGTGTCTTGAGTGATGAACCCCTTCAAGGGTTTTCAGAAGCCCAGGCCAGGTCTAACCCTCAAAAGTGAGCTCTGCAGCATTCCGATGTAGCCACACAAACCTGGAGAAACAAACTTCCCAGGCTGTTTCGCCCTCTGTACCGGGTGAGCGGAAGGTTGCAGAGTTGCCTTCCAGGCACAAATTATTATTTTTTGTTTGAGAGCAATAGAGCAATAAGTGAAGATGAAGAAACATCTTCTCCCAACATCTTCAGTGCTAGATAATCGTGTTTTGTGGCCTAGGCATTATCCCATGCCACCTCTCACTCGGTTCCTTGCTGTTTGCAGCAGAGGACAGCCCTAGACTGTAGATTCTAGCAAAGGTGCTCTGAACATCGGGCCACCGTTCAGGACATCAATTTTTCTCTTTTATTTCTTTCAGTGTACAGGGGAAGATTATAGACCTGGTAATTAGCCAAGCCTGAGTTTGAAATACAGTAATTACGAAGCCAGTGGACTGCAATAGTAACTCTTTCCTTATCTGCCAAAATAGGGCTATTTCCTTGAAAAATGAGAGTATTATTCAGCATCCAGATCAATATATTTGAGTTTTTTTCCCCTTCTTCTTTCTATTTTATAAGCCATCGGGGCCTCACTAGAAAAGAAAATATATTTGAATATTTTTGGAGCTCAAAGCTATAGAAATCACTGTGGCTTCCCATAAAACTGTCAAACAAATGGGATGAAGCGAAGTCTCATATCAATAGTAAGACGCAGCCACCCTGCCAGCGTGTGAATTCTGGAGGGGGTTTTAGGCAAGAGATAGTAAACCAACATTCACCTCCAGGATTACCTCTGCAGAACATTATAACCTGTCGTTCTCTGCATGTGTGTGTGCAAGACTTCCTGAACGTTAAGGGAAATTCAAGGCGCTTCTCTGTGTTGTGTATTTGGAAACCTTAATATGAAGGCGGCCAGGGTCTCTTTTCAAGCCAAGAGGCCTGTCTCTAGCCCTCAAGAAGGTTAGTCAGTGTTGGGGCCCCCAGAAGCCGGTGCCCAGTGCCAGCCAGCCTAGCTTCCTCCTCCCACTTTTTTCTTTTTTCCTTTTTATCAGAGCTCCTGCACCCACCCCATCTGTCTGCTTCTTCTTTTCCATCTTCGCTTTCTCTCATAAGTGGTCAAAACGGGAAACAGAAGTATCTATTTGTTGCTTCGTGCTCAAAAAGGCTTTTTTTTAAAAAAAAAATTATTTGCTTATTTATTTTTTATTAAAGGGTTTAAAAACAAAAATCTCCAACAAGGTTCTTCACCGGCTCATGTGCTGACCCCCCAAATCTTCTTGAAAAGCAAACCTCCCCCACCGGCTTGTCATTTGCTACGGTGCTGGGGGAGGAGGGGGGGGGGTCTGCGGCAGGGCGAGCCGGGGCTGGGAATTGGCATCGTGTGGCGCGGCGGGGCTGCCTAGCAGGGGAAGCCCGTCCCAGAGCGCGCGGGGAGCTGGCGGCGGCCGGAGGCGGCGGCTGGGACGCGGCGCGGCTGCCGCAGGGGAGCGGCGGCGGCGGGCGCGAGGGGCGGGGCGCACTCCGCAACTTCGGCCGCGGTCGCCGGGCGGGCGCTCTCGGCCCTGGCGCGCGCCGCTGCGGGGCTGCGGTGCGGTCAGCCTGGCCCGGGCCGGTTCACCACCCCGCGCCTCCTGCGCGCCCGTCGGGGACCGCTGGCGCCTCCCGCGGGGAGTCCTCGCCCACGCGTCACCCGCAGCGGCTGGGGGACCCTGGGACGTGCGGGGTCGCCAGGCCGAGCCGGGCGCCCCCCAGTGGCCAGCGCCGGCCCCCATGGCTGGGCCGCGCAGAGCCGAGCGGGCAAGGTGAATCCAGCCCCGGGGCCGGCAGCCGGAGCGCTTGGCTGGGGTGCCGGCTCCATGGGCAGCGGCGCTCGGCACGATGATGGACGTTAACAGCAGCGGCCGCCCCGACCTCTACGGCCACCTCCGCTCGCTTATCCTGCCGGAGGTGGGGCGCAGGCTGCAGGACCTCAGCCCCGACGGTGGCGCCCACTCAGTGGTGAGCTCCTGGATGCCGCACCTGCTGAGTGGCTTCCCGGAGGTGACAGCTAGCCCCGCGCCCACCTGGGACGCGCCCCCGGACAATGTCTCCGGCTGCGGGGAGCAGATCAACTACGGCAGAGTCGAGAAAGTTGTGATCGGCTCCATCCTGACGCTCATCACGCTGCTGACGATCGCGGGCAACTGCCTGGTGGTGATCTCGGTGTGCTTCGTCAAGAAGCTCCGCCAGCCCTCCAACTACCTGATTGTGTCTCTGGCGCTGGCTGACCTCTCGGTGGCTGTGGCGGTCATGCCTTTCGTTAGCGTCACCGACCTCATCGGGGGCAAGTGGATCTTTGGCCACTTCTTCTGCAATGTCTTCATCGCCATGGACGTCATGTGCTGCACGGCCTCGATCATGACCCTGTGCGTGATCAGCATCGACAGGTAAGGGTCAGGCGGCCCGGTCCCAGGCTCTGCTGGGGATGTGCTGGGCGCTGAGCCCGCGCCAGCCTTTCCTGGGAGGATCAAGCCAGACTTCACCGTGGGATGAAGGGCTGAGCTTAAAACACAACCCCACACCCATTCCCTTACACCAACCAGGCAACTTCAAGCACAGACTAAGCACACCTTTAAAAGAAACCTTGAACTGTTTCTGGTTTAGTGTAGTGATAATTCTAAGACCAGAGTTTTTAAAGCACCAACAATTCCACCAGGGGGTCCCTTTTTTTTAAAAAAAATTATTTATTTATTTTTAAAAGAATTTGGTTTGATGCTCTCTAGCTTGACAAATCATTGCTGTGACCCACAAAATAATTTCTCTTTTTAAGAAATCAGTTAAGAGGGAAAAGGCACCGTGCTTCCCAGACTCTGGAGGATGAAGTAAGGCCTTTGACTGGCTCTGGCACTGGGTTCTTAAACCCTGCACTCTTACGAATGCTAATTCTGAATTTTGTTCTCATGAAAGTCTGGTTTTAGTTTCCTGCAAGCTTACGGACTGGAGCCTTACTCCTGTCTTAAAGGTTGGTTCTAGTCTTTCGTCATATTCCTTGGGATTCTAGGACTTTGATCTCGAGAACTCCCCCAGTGGAGCAATGAAGCAGGGGTTGACCATCTTTCGGGGATGCTGGGGAAAGAAAAAACAAAAACAATAACACTGTTTTAGGGGTGGTGTAGGACCATCCTTGGAGTTTCTTCAGACTCTGAGGGTGTAGGGCTTTGAGGTGGAGCTGCTCTTTGGCCTTGGACATATGCAAATGACAACTTGGAGTATAGTTTCAATACTCTCTGGCTACAGACAATTCGGTTTCATTTGTAACTGAAAAATATGAAACCTCAATACCCACAGTTGAATTCTGCTGGTGACTTCAACCCAGCACAGGACTATATACCCTGTTGTGTTTAATGAAACAGAGAAATAGCTGCCTCTTTTCTTAGTGGACCCGCGGAACCTTCAAATGTGCAGCTCTTTCAGCCTGAGGAGAATAATTGATGCCTCTGCCTCTGAGATGACAGCGCCTCGGAGGATGCACAGGCGTGTAGCTGAGGTTTCTTCCCCATTTCTCCTTGAAAACACTGCTGTGCGTGGTTTGTTGTGTTTGAAATGTCTTTCACTTTGCTGCTTGACCAGCATTTATCATTACTAAAATAAAGGTAACGATAGGAGAGGGAATGTTTGTCAGGAAAAACATTGTAGTTGTATTTAGGTAGTGATTTAGACTTTATAGAAAAATGATCCTGATATTTTTTGTCATGACAGGGGCTTCTGAGAGCAAACAAGGAATTATTTTAAGTCTGAAGCATGAACTGCCAATGTGAGAATATTGCCACCAAACTTGGCAGCTGAAGTTCTGAATTACTGTAGTTAAAAATGACAAAAACATATGCGTTTACAGTCTGGCTGTGGCAACAGGAGCTCAGAGTGTGCACTCGATATACATAATAAGTACATCCACGAGTGACATGCACAGACACTGACTGCTCAGCCAACCAGAAACATTTCTCCCATGACTGGAGTCCTTGTAAGTGGACCTTAGTGCCATAAAAAAAATACCAATTCATGATGCGAGTGATGGTGTTATAAGTCTTTCTTCATCTTGTAATTGGAAAATGATAAACAGCGTGTTGTGCTCACTTGTCCGCTGGTGCTTCTGTGGCTGTGGGCACATTCAGGTTCAGCTGAGCTCACCCTGTGATTCCTATACTTGGGCTAAAGGCATCCTTCACTCTGTGTGCCCATGCAATTTGGTACTATCAGGATATCCTGAAGACAGCATACAGGTTAATTCTTCTTGGCAAGATCTCAGCTTGTCATTAACTATATCCTTGTGACTGTTACAAGTTATGCCAATGTAGGCTATATTTTATCTTTTGTTCCTCCAAGAATTGACTCATTGGTGAATTCCCACCTAAATAGAATTTTAGATCTGCATATTATTTTTTTTTAGATAAAATGAAGAATTGATGAAATTGGCAGAAATACTGATTTTTTTCTCCCAAGAACTTTCAACGCTAAATGTTAGAAGAATTAAAAATACATTTATAATTAAGGTGAATTATTTCAAAAAGAAGTAGTTCCTTCCGCTCTGCTGTGGGACATGCCAGATGACACAGAATGTACCTTCAAAACAATTTACTCTTCATCCATTCCCCGAGTAACTAAAATAGGTGGCATTGTACTTCACAAGGGCAACCAAGGACGAGTAACACTATTCTTTTTGGCTCACACTATGCTATTGTATAATTTTGGATATCTGTTGGAGGTATAACTGGCCAAAGTGAAACCTGAAAGTTTTCTTTACCATGCCTACCATGTTGGACTACTTGCCCTGTGTAGGCAGAGACTATTCATTGGTTTCGCTGGTAGCCCAGACCCAAATAATCACACAGAAACTATATTAATTACAACATTGCTTGGTCAATAACTTAGGTTTCTTATTAACTAACTCTTACATCTTAAACTAACCTATTTCTATTCATTTGTGTACCTCCACGAGGCTGAGGCTTACCTGGTAAGGTTCCGTTCTGGTGTCTTTCTCCTTCGGCAGGTACATGGCATCTCCCTGACTCTGCCTACTCTCTGACTTAACTCTGTTCAGGTTTCCCCACCTGTCTTTGCTCTGCTAAGCCATTGGCCAAAACAGCTTTATTTATTAACCAATGGTAATAAAACATAGTCACAGCATATAGAGGGGAATCCTACATCTGCCCAGCTCTTTCTAATGCAAAACCATGTTATTCTCCATAGGCCTGAAAATTCCCATCCTGCACCTCTTTCAGAGAATGACTCATGTTCATAAAAAAAAGTAGTAACCATTAGATTAGAAACTCTCTTTTCATCCTATCCCTTTGTAGTGTGAATTCTAATTGGTCTTAATAACAAAGACTCAGAGTCAGATATTGGGGTAAATGATGAAAGATAAGAGAGACAAAGGAGCAAGCCATATAGGCACTTCTAACCTTGCCAGCTCCTCAGCCTGAAAAGGGGGTGAGATCCTATCTTCTCCTGCCTTATAGTCCTCTCCCCGCCCAGCCACATTACTTCCTGTTTCCTCCTCCCTACTGCTGGGCTTAAAGGTTTGTGCCTCCCAAGTACTGGGATCAAAGGTATGAGATCCCAAGTGAAGGGATTAAAAGTGTGTGCCACCACTGCCTGATTTCTATGGTTAACTAGCGGCTAGCTCCACCCTCCGATCTTCAGGCAAGCTTTATTTGTTAGAGCACAAACAAAATATCACCATGTCCCTTCTCAAAGACTTAGCTTTTTATTAATGCTTATACTCTGGTCTGTTTTTGTCTTTTCTTCTCTACGAGGTCAACTTCAGTCTTAAATTCAACTGTCAGATGAATTTAAGAATTCATCATTTTGTACTTATTTCCTTCTCTGGTTTTTATGCAACTTCATGGTTAAGCTCAAAGAACTGTCAACAACTGTATTTCCTTCTTCACTGTTCAGTGTGTGAGTTCAACATTACCAGATCTGCTGCAGTGTTTGAACTTGTCTCTCTAGTTTCATTTGCCCATCCCCATCCATTTCTTAAGAAAAATCTATAATGATCTGTTATTATTATCGTCATCATCAGGGTGAACATAGATTTATTAATGAAAAGTGCTAAAGAACTCCTGAGAGTGAGAGAGACTGCAGGGAAGGAACAAAAAAAAACATAGTTAAGATAAAGTTAGGTACAATAAAATACACAAAGTTTTCCCTTTTTTTTTCCTTTTGAAACAAAGGCTTGTTACATAGCTCAGGCTGAATTTGAATTCATAATCCTTTTGCCTCAGCTTTCCAAATGTTGGATTACAGCTATGAAATGGCAATTGGCTAATACATACATCCTAAATGTCCACTACAACCCATGCGATCAACAGTCTAGGAAAGATACAGTTTCGTCATCCTACAAAGCTCCCTTGTGTTTTTCTTAGCAAGTTCCTTTTATAAAGTCATATAGACAAGGGTGACCTCAAACTTGCTGTGGAATCCCAGAGTGGCCTTGAACTCTTCATCCCCCTTGTTTCTGTTTCTAAGTACTTGGATTATACATATGTGCCACCATACCTAGTTTCAAATTACCAAATATATAGAGTTTTAAAACACATGAAATAAACTTTGTTGTTTTTGGAACTTATATAAGAAATAGAAGCATAAACTAGTGCAGAGGCTTGATGGGCATTCAGTTCAGGAGAGAGATTATCTCGGGTGGGTGCTATCGGGAATCAGCACACATCAACTGTATTGGATTTTTTTTTAATTCTCAGATGTAGATGCAATCTTATTATTATTTGTATAGCTTTTCACACACCTGAAATGTATTTTATTTTAATTAATTAATTAATTTTTTTGGTTTTTCGAGACAGGGTTCACTGTAGGTTTAGAGCCTGTCCTGGAACTAGCTCTTGTAGACCAGGCTGGCCTCGAACTCACAGAGATCCGCCTGCCTCTGCCTCCCAAGTGCTGTGATTAAAGGCATGGGCCACCATCGCCTGACCTGAAATGTATTTTAAAACTTACATTTTGAAATACATACAGAACAGTGTACATTCTAAGTGCAGAGCCTGGTAACTAACAGAATCTTATCTTTATAGTCAACAGTATTAAAAAACTAAATGTAACAGTGTCAACCACACAGAGGTCTTGCCCTTCCCTTGTTCTTCACAATGTGCAATGTAACCTCTATTAGGTGATCCAGAGAGAATGAGTGAAGAGTAAATTGTTTTGTAATTTTCATAAGGAAGCCAATGTCCTGAATTTTAGCATTATAACATAGTTTTCCTTGACTTAGAACTTGTGAAAAGGTAGCACTGGAACTCTATAATAGATGTTCTCTTTTGTTTGTGACAGGTGTGATTATGTAGTCTGGCTGGCACAGTCCTCCTGCCTCAGCTTCTCTGGTGTTGGGATTGTAGGCGTATGCTACTATGTCCAGTGTTAACACTCACTCCTTTGAATCCTCCTTCTTAGGCTCATCATAATGTCCATAAGATTCATCGATAGTTTTAACCTATTAATGATTCATTTATTTTTATTTATGAGTTGTATCTCATTGTACAATGATGTAATCATTTGGTTTATGTGTAATTTAAATTTCTAGTTTCTGCTGTTATCTATAAAGCTGCTCTGAATGTTGATTGCTAATCAAGTCACTTAGTGAATCTTGTATTAGTGACTTTTCTATTGCTGTGGTAAAACACTGTGACCAAGGCAACTTTAAGAAGGAAGACTTGATTTAGGCTTGTGGTTCCAGAGAAATTAGAAACCATCACCATCATGGCAAGGAAACACGGCAGTAGTCAGGCATGGCGGCTGGAACAGCAAACTGAGGTCTCATATCCTGAACCGCAACAGGAAACAGAAACAGCAAACCTGGAGTGATGGGAGTCTTTAAATTCTCCAGCCCACCTCCAGTGACACACTTCCTCCAGCAAAGCCATGCCTCCTCCTAAGCCTCCCCAAACAGTGCCATCAGATGGGAACCAAACATTCAACTGCCTGAGACTACAGGGAACATCTCATTGAAACAGATGCAAGGCAGACACATCGAGGAGGTGATTATTTTAATTCAGCTAAGGGATGAGCTCTGTATTATTTTTCTTATTATTGTGACAAAATATCTGATAAGCAACTTAAGGTAGAATAAGTTTGTTTTGGCTTATAGTTGGAGGGTGTGGGTCATCATAGTGGGAAAGACATGGTGGATAGGACATAAAACAACAGTTCACATGGGTTTCACAGTCAGGAAGTAGAGAAAGATGGATAATGGCCTTATTACTTTCTCCTTGTCATTTACTCTAGGTCACTAGTTCATGATATAGTGTTGCCCAGATTAATGGCGGGTCTTTCCTTTTCAGTTAAAACTTTTCAAAAACATTCTTACAGACATGTCCAGAGGTGATACTAAATTCAGTCAAGTTGACAGTTAACAATCAAATTCATCTTTCTAATTCCAAATCCAAATATATTACTTAAATCATAATATTCCACTTCTGGCTCCTAAAGTCTAAATTTTATCTTAATGCAAAATACATTTAATTCGTTTGTAAATGTCTTCATAGACTTAACAGTTCCAACACTGCTCAGAAAGTCCAAAGTCTATTCTGAAACTCAGAGGAATGTCTTAATTATGACTGCCCAACAACAACAACAGCAACAACAAACACTGTCTATGCCTTGAATATACAATGAAAGAGAGTAAACATTCACGTGCCAAAGCAGAGAACTAGGAGGATAGTAAGGAATAGTCAGTCAGATCAGAACAATACTGAAAACATTAAGGGCAAACACCTAACTTTTTAGCTCCATATCCGCCATCTTGGACTCATGATGGAATCACCTGGGCTCCAACAGCCTTAAGCAGTTCAGCTCCTCTGATTATGCTGCAGATATCATGTACAGACTCTTTCCTTGGTTAGGGGAGAGGCCATCAGTTCCGCTCTGGGATTTTAGCTTTCCCTGCTGGATGTCCCATGTTCCTGGCATCTCTAAAATACTGGAGTCTCCATTTCAACTTAAGCTTCACCTTTCCAGTTTTATGAATTGGTCTCCTAGGCCTTCTTGGGGGAAATCCAACTTTGCTACACATTGCCTGGCCTCATTTGCTTTCTGGAACCTCAGTGAAAGCCCTTGTGAGCCATTCCTTCTTGTATCTTTTCATGCCTGAAAAACTGATACCCTGAACAAGGCAGTGCCTCTTGAGATGTAGCCTGGGACCCTTGGAACATAACTGCAGCAGCTCCTGCACGCCATTGAGGTTGACCCTGGGAAAGCACTTTCCTGGATGGTCATTTTGGAACAGAAAGTTCCTTCACCAGCATTCTCTCTCCAATCACTGACCTTTTAAATGTATTTGTATTATTGTAGCCTGGAGCCTTCAGTGGATGAGGTCTCACCCAGAGCACCTTCCTATTAGGGTAGTGTAGGGTGAGAGGTTTCCCTTCAATGGATGGGGCTTTACCCCAGAGCACCTTCCTATTAGAGTAGTGTATGGTGAGAGGTTCCCCTTTATGGCACTAATCACCTCAACAATTACAGCTTATTTCTCGGCACCCTTCTTCTTCACAGTTTTAGGCTCTTTCATGCTCCTTTCTTCACAAGTTGCATCTTTCATGTCTTACTGCTTAACATTTTTTTTCTCACTGTAGATCTGGATAAGAGCAGTAACTGATAGCCGTGTCTCAGTCTGTTTGTTGCTTTTCCTTTCTTGAAATTTTGTCTACCAAACAAATTCGTTGATTATTTTAAAATTCATCCTCATTTAGTTTCTCAGGACAGGCAGAATGATGTCAGGTTCTTTGCAGGCATAGACCATGAATGACCTCTAACCTAGGTCCTGATAGAATTCTTGTTTCACTCTGAAACCTCATGAACCAATGTGTCAACTTTCCACAGTTCTCTTTGCGTTCTGGTCCTCCAGACTCTTCCTGGACTGACTCACTGAGCTCTATTGACAGCATGCTAGGGCTTCTTTAGCTTGAAGTTTCAGGTGCTTCCATTCTCCCCCGCAGATTCGTTCTAAATACCTAGGAACTACATTGTCAGATTTATGACAACAATTGTGCTTCTGCTACCAACTTTCTTGATTAATTGTATTTTGTAGTAATTAGGGCAGCGGGGCTGCGTCCCCAGCACCTCGGCTGCCTGGCTAGCTTATGCCCGAAATAACAACACACAAACTGTATTCATTTAAACACTGCTGGCCCTTTAGCTCTAGCCCTTACTGGCTAATTCTGATATCCGGATCAACCCATCTCTAATAATCTGTGAGCACCGGTCTTACCGGGAAGATTCTAGCCTATGTCCATCCTGGGTCGGAGCTTCATTGCGTGTGTCTGCCCAGGAGCCACGAACTGGCTAGGTTGGCTGGCCAGGCTTAGGGATTCAGTGATCTCTGCTTCCTGAGCCACACCTGGCTTTTCTTTTACCTGGGTGCTAGGGGTTGAGCTCAGCTCCTTACACTTGTTTGGCAAACACTTTTCTGGCTGGGCCATTTCCCATGCCCTGAGAATGGGTTTAGTTTGAGAGGGCATAGTTTACTGTAGCGTGAAAACCATGCTCACAGCATCATGATACAGCTGGTCCCATTATGTTCTCAGGAAACAGAGAGATGAATCCTGGTCCTCAACTTACCCGCTCCTTTTCTATTAAACCCAGCATCCCAGATCATGAAATGTTGCTGACTCTATACAGGGGATCTATCCTTTTCAGTTAAACTTTTCTTGAAACACCTTTTTTTTTTTGATGCAACTGGAAACTATTTCTATTGTGATTTAAAATCATTATTGACAATAAAGGTGAACATGGCAAGCTGTCTCCTTAACTTGTGCTTTACTGATGAAATGCTACCACAGGCAGAGAGCCCTTTCTAGGCTGTAACCTTCTTAGGATTTCAGCTCAGAGACTTGGGTGTTCCCAGTGACTTCTTTCTCTGACTTACTTATATTTTAGTCTCTTGAGAACTGTGAGACTGTCAAAACTCCCACTGGAAACTTTTGGTATGGAAGCTCTATCCTTCTTAGCCTCCTGCTCGCCTCTGTTCCAGAATTCAGCAAATGTCTTGAGTGGAAAGCCAGATTAGTGCCTGCATGGTTTTCTAGTTCTCCATTCTCACTGGGTTCTTGGTCTCTCAAGTCTCTAATTTTTGTCTCTCTTGTTCAAGAAGATTGCCAAAAGCTCTTCTGGTGTTTTTGACTCTTAAAAGCAGTTCCCTGCACACTCCTGCATTGCTGGTGGGAGTGCAAACTGGTACAGTCTCTTTGCATATCAGTGTGGCAATTTCTCAGAAAATTAGGGAACAACCTTCCTCAAGACCCAGCAATACCACTTTGGGGTATATACCCAAAGGATGCTTAACTGTGCCACAAGGACATGTGCTCAACTATGTTCATAGCAGCATTGTTTGTCATAGCCAGAACCTGGAAACAACCTAAATGCCCCTTGACTGAAGAATGAATAAGGAAAATGGAGTATTATACAGTATTTACACAATGGAGTATTACACAGCAGAAAAAAATAATGCCATCTTAAAATTTGCAGGCAAATTGATGGAGTTGGAAAACATCATTTTGAGTGAGGTAACCCAGACCCAGAAAAACAATTTTCATATATACTTACTCACAAGTGGTTTTTAAACATAAAGCAAAGAAAAACAGCCTACAAATCACAATCCCAGAGAACCTAGACACCAGTGAGGACCCTAAGAAGACATACATGGATATAATGTACATGGGAAGTAGAAAAAGACAAGATTTCCTGAGTAAATTGGGAGCATGGGGACCTTGGGAAAGGGTTGAAGGGGAGGGGAGAGAATGGGAGGAGAGCAGAGAAAAATGTAGAGATTAAAAAAAAAAAAAGAAAAAAAGAAAGAAAAAAAAAAGCAGTTCCCTGTTTAGGCTCTTCCCTGGATCCTCAGCCCTTTAAGCCTGACTCAGTTTTGGGTAATGACTCAAGGGGATTTTAGCCTACCTTCCTGTCTTCTACAGTGCTTTTAGTTTTGAAGTCCTATTGTTTCACAGCTCTGTGATACTTACAAGAAGGTGTGTGAGCACTTTGTATTGTATCAGACTTTTTGCAGTTTTTTAAGTGGAAACATTGGTCTGAAACATCTGAAAACCTCATTACAGCTAAAAGTGAATGTGCCTGAAATAGTTTAAACATACAAATATAGAAATAGCATCATGTAAATTTCTTGTTTAAAACCCATCATTGGCTTTTCGTTTCACTCGGGATGAAATTAAAACACTCTAAGCATATCTACAAGGACCGTGATTTGTCTCCGCCTTGCTCCTCCACATCTTGTAGAATATTATGTTTTGCTCTCTACATTCTTGATTGTATATTGTTATATTGATTTTTTGTTATGTTTTGTTATTTTTCCAGGATACTAAATGCTTTCTTGTATCAGCTCTACTCCAAGAAAAACCATTAAATAATATCCAGTCATATTCTGCATACCAGCATGTCAAGATGTTATGATATATGAATGGGTGTTCTGCCTTCATGTGTGACTGTATACCATGTGTGTGTTGAATCACCTGGGACTAGAGTTACAGACAGATATGAACTGCCATATGGGTGCTTGGAATTGAACTTAGGGCTTCAGGAAGAGCAGCCAATGCCCTTAACCCTTGAGCCATCTCTCCAACCCCCATCACAACATTTTAATCAGTGATGTGCTGCATGTGTAATTTTAGTCTCATAAAATTATATCACCTTGGGATGTTATAGCCTGTCTTAGGGTTTTCTTGCTGTGAAGAGACACCATGACCATGACAACTCTTAGAAAGGAAAAACATTTAATTGGGGTGACTTACATTTGCAGTGGTTTAGTCCATTATCATCATGGTGGGACATGGCAGCATGCAGACTGACATGGTGCTGGCTACATCTTGATTTACAGGCAACAGGAAGTGGTCTGAGTCCCTGGGTGGTATCTTGAGCATATATGAGACCTCAAAGCCTGCCTCCCCAGTGACATATTTCATCCAACAAGGCCACACCTCCTGATAGTGCCATTCCCTTTAGGGGTTATTTTCTTTAAAGCACCCCATTCCATCCTCTGGCTTTTCAAGGCTTGTAGCATATCATAATGCAAAAATGAATTCAGTCCAACTTCAAAAGTCCCCATAGTCAATAAGTCTCTAACTCATTTAAAAATTTAGGGTTCAAAGTTTCTTCTGAGATTTAAGCAATCTCTTTAACTGCAATCTCCTATAAAATCAAAATCAAAACGAGATCATATAATTCCAATATATAATAGCACAGAATATGCATTATTGCCCCACATGTCTGATGTCAAGACTCTTCAGATCTCCAGCTCCTTTCAGCTTTGTTGACTGCAACACTCTTCTTTCTCTTGGGCTGGTTCTACTCCCTGTTAGCATTCTTTTCAGCAGGTATCCATGGCTCTGGCATCTCTAACATCTTGGGGTCCCAAGATATCCAGGTTTCAACTTCACAGCTTCATTCAATGGCCTCTCTAGGCCTCCATTCAAAGACACCCCTGACACATGCCTGGCCTCAGCAGCTTTCCTTAGTCACAGAGAAATGTTCTATAACTCCTTTCTTCTATCCTTGCCTCTACAGCCAGCGGCTGAAGCTGCTAAGTTCTGCTGCTGGCTGGGGGAACATGACCGCCTTGTTCAATTATATTTTTCCTAGCTTTCTGTCTTTCAATGACTAAGTTTGGCTGTCCTGAAATTTGTTATGTAGACCAGGCAGGCCTCAAATTCAGAGATCCACCATCCTCTGCCTTCCAAATGTTGGTATTAAAGGAGTACAACACTATACCCTGCTGTAAGTTTTTCTTTAATTTTTTTTTCACAAATTGGAAACTTAGGTGGTAGGATCTTGCCCTGAGGTCACCATTACCTTTATTTCATTTTATCTTCCTGAAAACAGAATTTAGCGCCATTCTACTTCCTGGTGCTCATTTTCTCCTCAAATATTTTTCTTTGCTCAGCTTGCTTCTTTTTATTATATATTCTTATTGGAGTTAATGCTAGTAACCACAAAACAGAGCCTATACTAGGCTGTTTGGAGATTTCCTTTGCCAAGGGAATTAATTCAAAACCCTTCACTTTAGCATCAAGCAAACTTTTTGGACAAGGGCAAAAAAATCAGACGCAATATTCATCAAATATCACAAAAATAATTTTTAGGCAATATAATAAAATTCGTATCTGAAACCTCTTGAACCAGTTACTGGGTGTTCAAATTATTATCAGCATCTTTGTATTCCAAGCTCCTACTAGTATTATCCATTAAGTAGTGCTTAAAGCAATCCTCTGCTCTCTTAACCCAAAGTACCAAAGTCCAAATTCCTTCAAACAAAAAGCATGGTCAGGCCTATCACTTCAATACCCTAGCCCCTGGTACCAACTTCTATATTAGTTAGGGTTTCTATTGCTTTGAAGAGACACTATGACCTTGGCAACTCCTATAAAGAAAAGCATTTAATTGTGGTGCTTCACTTACATTTTCAGAGGTTCATTCCATTATCATCATGGTGGAATGATGTGGGATTTCCCTCTGTATGCTCTGAAAGGACTTGTAAAGGAATTCTAGACGCAAAAACAGAGTTTAACACAGCCTCTTGCTATTTGCTGGTGGCATGCTGCATCTCCTTTAAGAAAGGTCTCCCTGATTCAGCAATAGCAGAAAAAAAGCCATGCTGTTTTAAAAATGCCAGCTTTCTAAGCCGTGTTGTCAGTGTGACCTCTGGTTCTTTCAGGAGAGCATTTGAATGGGGTTTGTGAGCAATATGATACAGCTTGCTTGGTGGCAACATGGACCAGCTGTGTGGCTAGAGATGGAGCACTGTGCATGGCTCTCAGAGGTTGAGAACAGTTCTTCCATGTTGGACTCGTGGGGCAAGCAGGCATTGCTCTATATACTCTAGTAATGCCATGGATTAAGTTTTTAAGAAGTGCTTAGCATTTTAAGGAGTCCTTCTGGTCAGAAAAATACTTACAGATATGCAATAAAGACAAATCCAGATGGAAAAAACCTCTGAATGGGTCACAGTGTTGGATAAATGTACATAGGCTTGGGAGAGAGAAGAAAAAGAATATAGAGAGTTGGAAAAGAAATAAATGGTTAAAAAGGTAAAGTCTTTAAAGAGACAGTTCAGACAGTCATAGATCAAAGGAGTAAAAAAAAATAATAAGCCACATAAAGATAGAGAATCTCCTAAAAGATTGCTTTAAGCACCCCTCAGAAATTACTTTGCTCAATAACAGCAGGAAGCAGTTTGGAGAAGAACTACACCCAAATTCCCAAATATTGTTTATAAATGTTTGTTTACATTTAAAGGGGAATATGCTATGAAAATTTGCATTGGTATGGATCTTATTCTATTGATACAGATTTAAGATCAATTTTGATATATATATATATATATATTTGCTTTTGATTAAGGTATTGTGTGTTTGTGTAGCTCACTTAAAAATGAAATATATAATTAAGAAATATAGGTTAATAGATAATCAACTATAATAGTCAAGTGTGTAGTCATATTAGGTTTTCTAGATATGTAGAGATATATTTCAGTTGGATAGGCATTCTTCAAACCTTTCAAAGACTACAGAATATGGCATTTAAAATGTTTAAGAACTTAGGCTTTTTCATGACACATCTGCTCCTGGCAGCACCAAATACTTCAAGAGGAAGATGGGCATCAAAGAGGCTCCTTATAAAGTTGGTTAGCCATTGGGGAAAAAAAAATCTGCTCTTGCCTGGATTGCTTGATGAACTGGACATGTAGGACTGAGAGAAAAATGACTGTTGAACTTGCCTGAAGGTGAAATTGTTCTTCAGGGTTTTTGCTACATGAAATAGTCAGCCAGACATTCTGCAGAACACAGAAGAAAGCGACTGACAAATTGCCAATACAGGTGGAAGTGTCTTTGAAATTTTCTGCTTTGTGGAAAAGTCTGCTGGATACTATGGGCCTGTAGGCTGAAGATGGATTCCCCAATGATACAGAACTTTGGGTGGCTGTCCAGGCAGCGAGATGTCTCTGTCAATTCTAGAGTTTCAGGAGTTGCTTATAATGCACTTCCTGTTTACTTAGGTAATATTATATCCTTCTGGAGTCTTTGATGGAGTTGAAGTTATAGTTATAGTTTTAGTTATAGTTATATTTTTTATAGTTATAGTTTTTCTTGGTTATGATAAAAGATAAAGTAGATATAAATATTCTAACTGTAGTTCTTGTTTGATACCTGTTTTATTATATGTAATTTTACTATGTTAAAATTAAAACCTTCCTTTTTATTTAAACAGAAAAGGGAAGGTGATGTGGGATTCCCCTTTGTATGCTGTCAACACAATTGGTTAATAAAGAAACTGTCTTGGGCCTGAGCAGGGAATAGAGGTAGGCAAGGAAAACTAAATGACATGCTAGGAGAAAGGAGGTGGAGTCAGGGAGAAACCATGTAGCCCTGCCAAACACAGATGCTGGAACTTTACCCGGTAAGCCACTGCCATGTGGTGATACACAGATTAATAGAAATGGGTTAACTAAGAAGCTAGAGCTAATGGGCCAAGCAGTTATTTAATTAATACAGTTTCTCTGTGATTATTTTGGGACTGAGCAGCCGGGAACCAACAAGTGGCCTTCTTACTGCAGTGGGCATGCCTGTGTGCAGACAGACATGGTTCTGGTGCAGAAGCTGAGAGTCCTACATCTTGAGCAGGCTACACAAAGTGGTCTGAGTCACTGGGCAATATCTTGTACATATATGAGACCCCAAATCTTGCCTTCACAATGACACACTTCCTCCAAGAAGGCCACACCTACTTTAGTAAGGGCACACCATTTAATAGTGCCTCTTCATTTGGAGACCATTTTCTTTGAAACTACTACGTGATCATTTTAATTTGGGTAAATAATGTGTTTCCATAGTGATGAAACTGACTGACAATGTACTCCTTGGAATGTATCTCTGGTCTCTGGTCTCTGTTGCTAAGCACTGTTTGTATTTGTGAAGCTGAGTTCATATTTGAAGTTCTGTTCATTAATGGGTGTTTTTTTTTGTTCTACCTATTTGTTTTTGAGACAGGATCTTGTAACACAGTCTAATCTGCCACTGAACTGGTAATTTACATGCCTCAGCCTCCCAAGTGCTGAGATTACAGGCATATACCACTATGTTGCACAGTAGTTGACTTTGATCTTAAGTTAAAAAGCTTAAAAATGCCCACCTCTCCAGATGATCAATAAATGAAATGTCTGAAAAAATACTAAATGTTGGCAAGAATGAAGAATAAAGAGAGTTGTCATATGTAGCAGTGAAACTGTAAGCTGATAAACCATTTAACATTTTTACTGTTGTCATATGTTACTGAGGACATATATACACTATAACTTTATTAATCTACTACAAGTATATATAAGAGAGACTACTGTCTATCAACAGCATTCTATAAAAATGTTTATAGTACTCATTAATTTAAAAGTCCTGAGCTTTAGATGAATAATACACATATGTGTCAATGATAGAATTAGTAAACAAATTGTGGTATCTATAGATAGTTGAATAAATTGACTGTGAATCAGACCCACTTTGAGAACTTACGAAAACATACAGCACTGATTAAATCAAATTTTATATGTCATATCATTTTAACAATGAATATTGCGGAGTCATATACATAATGTTGACCAGAAGGAAAAAGTACATAAGAGTAAATACATGTGATTCCATGCACAAGAAAAGTAATAAACAATGCCATGTAGGGATGTGTGTTATTGGTGACTTAAATAAGGAGGGTATGTAGCTAAGGAAGACAAGAATAATTGTCATTTCTACCTGGGAAGAGATTGTAATCCAACTGACATGCTTCTGGGGTACTGCATTGTTTGCTTTCTGAACTGGAGTTGGAATTTGAATTTAAAATTATTGTTAAAGCATTCATACACACTTAGGCATTTCTTAGCACAAACAGGTCATTTTTTAGCAAAAGAAACAAAAGTCTTTATTTGATGACAACTTGTAACGTGCATTTGGCTGTCTTTGAGATGTATGATTAATCTGAGCAGATGTGGTTATTGTCTAAGTACTGTCAGCAGCCCCTGGTGTTTAGCTCCCAGTGTAGGGACAGGGATCATCTTTAGGTTGTCCACAGTTACAGGAAGTCATCTGGTGCTTTTCCAAGAGCCACTGTATTTAGTTCTGACTGGTGTCTGGCTGACGTCTTGCTTCCCTGCCAGGTTCTATGAGTCATTGCCTTCGATGATCTGAGTTTGGCTATTGGCATTAGTTCTGCTGTGATCAGCAGTGCAGGGGTAGTCTGGCATCTCCAGATTGTCTTTCTCTTCGAAGGAAGTTGTTCTTTTTCAACTCTATATTAATTTTCAGCTTGTACATACATTTTAAGAATTGTCGGAGTCTTCTTCTAGCTTTGCAAAGGAAAGATGAGAGAGAAGAATCAGAATCCCTTGTTCTTTTTGGAGGTAACACTTCCCACAAGCTACTTGAATTTTCTTCTTATGTTAACTAACAGGATTGCTTTTTCTGTTCATAGATCGCTTCCACACGCCAAGTCTCCTCGAACCCTCCTTGCAGCATTATGAAATGATTGTTCTTATCTCCAGGTGCTGTTGGAGGAACCAAAGGTTCAGAGGGCACAGGTGACTTGTCTAAAGATATACAGTTTATAGAGATGGAACTACGCTCAAACCAATTTAAGCATTATATATGTATACATTATATATGTATACATAGCATTTATGTTTTATATGAATATAAATGTTTTATAAATTTATAAATGATTCTAAATAAATATAAAACAGAAATAATATTTGCAGAAAATAACAGGAAAAGTATATTTGTGAAATATAATAGAAATTGGGATATGGTCCAATGGTAGGGGTAAACCTTTTCTTATATCACAGTAGAAATGTGGTATTAGTTCAGTGAAAATACCAGAAAGTATCCCAGACAAATGGAAAGCGTATGAGTGAGTTTAGAGAGAAGAGCAGGGAGGCCTTCCAAGTGAGGGGATGGCAAGGAAAAAACCCAAGTCAATAAGGCTTTACCTCTTGTTGCTGATTCTGCAGTTGCTCATCCTGGTCTCTATCCTTTTTCTTTTTCTCTTTAGTTATGGAAATACTTCCAGTCTAACACTTCTTAGTATAAAGACTACTTCCTAGCTTCTCTTGCATCTAAGTGTGGTCCTATTTTGGTCCAAGAATTGTTAATGGAGCTTTTAATGTTTTATATTTCTGATAGCATCCCTCAAGTCAGTTAGCATGAACATTTTTTTTTCTCCCTTTTTGTTGCCTAGAATAGGAAGCTGGTAATTAGAGGTTCTGGTCACTTTGGATGAGGACCATGCTTCAGAAGGAGGAGGATGTGAAGGGTTATTTGGCTTCCAGATTAAGGACTACTTCTTACTGATTAGCAGTTACTACTATGCTATCTATTATGTGGTTCAACTCAATCTGAACCATGAAATTTCACTACCAATTTCTTCCCAACTTGATTTTCCTTCTTACAAATATTTTAATATTTCCTTGAAACTCAGTGTAGATGTGTCATTATAATATAAATATTGTAAATATTTTAGATATAATCTACCATTTGATGAGTGTTTCTTATGTTACTTAAGTTTATAGACATGTAACAGTAACCTATTATATCTCATCGAATCTTCCTAGCATCCTTGCAAGTATGTTTATTGAGTATCTGACATCGAGTATCTCTTCTGATAAAAAGTGAACATGACATGTTCTTAAGACTATTCTGTAGGTGAGGATGCTGAGGAAACCCATGCACATTGCAAATAGCAAGAACTGTCTGAATCCAAATTCATTTGGTTCTTTTACATCACTGTAGGCATTGCCTACTGTGTTACGTGTTAAGAAGCATTCCTGGAATCCCCACACTTAAATAGTCTCAGATCACTCTGCACTTTTCCCTTCTTGCAGTTACTTCAATTTGTAATTAAAGCTGTGAGAAATTGACTGTAATAAATTCATAATTCATGGCCTCATCTGTACAGTCTGCATGGCAGGAGCTGGGCTTGTCTAGCTAGAAATTGCCTTTCTAGTTCCCGGCAGAATATTTGGAAAGTAGTAAGTGTTCAGTTGTCTTTGTGGGTTGACTGGGGGAAAAAGGGGAAGTTGGGAGGGAAGAAGGAAGGAATGATGTCTCAGATTTCCGAATCCACATTTCTGGGCCTAACTTCTTACTCTCCAACTTCTGTAGAACATTCCTCCTGGTGAAAGGTGGAGGTTACTTGGGAAACCAAACTAAGATGAAAGAGATTGCATGGTGAGAACAGAAGCAAGGAGTAGGCAGCGATAATGCCAAGCAATGGTTCCCCCCCCCCCCCAGGGCACTGTGAGCTGGTGAGTCATTTATAGCTCTCCGCACCTGTGGAACACAGACATTAGCAAGTCGTCAGTATTGTGAAAGCCTTAGCGATTGAAAGCCAGAGATGGATTTTTACCATCGTTGCTGTAGTCCAGGATAAAATGCAAACAAAATTAAATGAAAATTCCAAAACTTTTTCTTTCAGTGAATCAACAGATTTTCAATTAAGCTCATGAAGCTCACAAAGAAAGTCATAGGTGTTAAGTATGAAGGCAGTGCCTGTGCAGCCAGCTGGGCGTAGAAATACTACTTATTGAGTGTGTACTGTATCCCAGGCCCAATGACAGATTTACATGATTCATTTTACTTAATCCCTTTAATGACTTTGATTAGTTTCAAACCCGTCTAAGGCGAGGAAGAGAAGTAAATTATTTAACCATGGTTGCTAAATATTTGTTTTCTAGGGATACATGGAAAGCAAGAAGCAGTTGCAAGGTGTGTATGTGTATGTGCTTTGACGTTAGGTCTCTTGACCCTTCCTCAGGTCCTTTGTAATTGGCACTGTGAACATGATCTGTTAACCCTGTCAACCAGCAGAGCATTTTCTCTTCCATTTCAGAGAAGAGTATGAGGATATTAATAACAACTGTAATTGTAATATTAGCATACTTCTTTAATGTAGCTGAAATCCTTTGTGCTGGCAGGATGTATTTCAGAGTCCTGATTCTTGGAGTTTAGAAACGCAGCTCAGTGAATGTACATTATAAGGTCTCCGAGACAGTTAATTGTGTGTCATCTTAGTTATATTATGAGTCACCCATGTAAATGCTAAAACATTTTTTTTTTCTGGGCACGTTTGCATTTCTTGGAGAAAACTAAAGACAGAAAATTAGCAATGTCAGTTCACATTGTGTTTTACTGCCACATAAGCTTTCACTGCCAGCTTAGTAGGGAAAAATTGGCTTTTCTATGTACACCTGCGTCCAAATTCCTGGAACCTGAAAATGTGAGACCCTTCATGGTAAAAGGGGAGGTGAAGGTAGCAGGTGGAATCAAGGTTTCCAGCCAGTTGACTTTAAGGTTGAGAGCCTCTCCTGGATTGTCTGGTTGTCCCCAGTATAATCATAATGTCTTCAAATGTGGAGGGCAAGAGAGTTAAAAAGATGACGCCGTGGTTGGCTGTTTTGGGGGAGGGGACTCAAGCCACCACTGTTAAGCTTTGAAAGTGGAATGAAGATGTCAAGGGATGGGAGCAGCTTCTGGGAGTCAGAAAAGAGGAGGAGGAAATAGATTCTTCTTGAGTCTGGAAAGGACTACAGGCTTCTAACATCAATATTAGCTAAGGAAGATGCATATCACATGTATGACCCAAATAACTATTAATTAATACATTCATGTTGTTGTTAGGGGCTAAGTTTGTGGCCTTAGGAAATCTGATGCAAGCAGTTTAAGGGGAAGATCTGATTTCAGAACTTTTTGGCTGCCAGGGTCATAGATGAGAATTGTGGGGTTGAAATTAGTTTTAATACACAGTAGGCACTGCTGAATTGGCTTAATCCTTTCTAGAGCCCTACGTGAAGATGCCTTTGTTGATTCCTTCTTAAGGTAGAGGAATCAAACTCAGGAGATTAGCAAGCATTTCTAAGGTCACACAACTAACAGAGTGAAGCCTGGGACTTGAAGCCATTGGTGTTTTGGTGGGTGGGTGGTGTCACTAGGGATTTAATCTAGGTTTTCGTGCATGCTGGTCTGAACTATGTCTCTGCCCTTCTGTGAGATACAAGATACTTATCTATAAAACTGGTGGTACCAAAACTTCACTTTGCAGATTTTGATAGACAGGCTGGCAGGTGGACAGTTGCTTCCCACAGGCCTGGTTCCTTTCGAGTGCTGATATGTTAACCATTGTGATTGTTAGTGTTATTGTGTTAAAGTATGCATTTCTGTTTAACAGGGAGTCTATTGCTGGGCACAGAAGAATTGGATCTCTAAGAAAATATTGAACAGTCCTAGTAAGTTGAATCTTGTAGGATAAAAATAAGGTAACCTGTGCCTCTGTCATCAAGACTCCTTTTTCTGGATGGCTTATACAGTGCTGGGTGCTCAGGATACTTGCATGTCAAAGTTTCTGCATACAAGCTGGAGAAAGTGGTGAGCCCCATTTATTCCAACAAGCTGAGAATCCTTCACTCGATTACCATGACAAGCTTCTGGGGCACGGTTAAGATGAGATCACTATGGGATACCAGACCCACTCCTTCACAGGTTTAAGGTACAATGTAAGTGAGGAGTTTTAGTAGGGATTGTGTGTGTGCATGTGTGTGTGTGTGAGAGAGAGAGAGGAGGGGGATGCAGAGAGAGAGAGAGAGAGAGAGAGAGAGAGAGAGAGAGAAGACAAAAAGATAGAGAGAGACAGAGATACAAGATATTTATCTATAAAACTGCCCTCTTGCATAGAGGGCAGGAAAGGAGAGTTAAAAGATCAAATGAGTAAGCTTGAAATTTATTTAATAAGCAAATTTTTCTTTTTTGCTTGCTATACAGTTAAGTATTAAAGATGCAAAACTGAATAAAGACAAAGACAGACCCATCTTCCAGAGCTATCTAGCAGAGAGTATCAGGATTACTTTATTCACATATTAGACTTTGGAGCTTGAAAAAGTTCAGTTAAAGATATTGCATGACCATTAATTTCTGTGTGGTATGACCTTTCCTGAAGGAGCTATGAGTCATTTAGCTTCTAGTTGCAAACAATTGGAATGTTTTTAGCTCTTCTATCAATAAAAACCAGGTACTCTGTGATTTGTTTTCAAACAGGCTTTCTGTGGCTGAAGAATTCTTAAGGACAACCATAAAATGATTGTCCTCTAGGCCAGACATGTGATAAGGGTCACTCTTCTGATTGTGGCGAAGCTAAGGATGCCAGTCTTAAGATGAGAAGCTGTGGACCTCTGGGGACATCTGTGGTGCTTCTCTTGGAGGGGGGACATTCTTGTTGTCCATCCATCCATTTGTATTTTAGTTTTCATCATGGCCTCTGTTCCAACTCAAATTCTGGAGTGTTCTGTGTGCTGAACACTCTGATACTTTCCATTTTCCAACAGAGAGCTGGATAGACAGCTGTCTTCTTTCTGAAAATTTCTCTCATCTGGAATATCATATCACAGAATCATACATTAAAGGAAGCCATCAATATTTAGTCAGAAATGGGAGATTTGCAGGGCATGCCCTAATACAGCTGTGCTCAATATGGTCCAGATGTCTATATACTGGAGAATTTTATTTTGAGAAATACTTTTTTTTATATGTTTGGATTTAAAATGTCTCTGCTGTTCTCAGAAAAAATCCTTAAAATTCTTTCTTGCTCATGAATGACTTTCTTGTGATTTCATTCTTGATAGTTTTCTAGGTGCTACAGGCTCCTACAATGCTGCTGGTTTCCAAAGGTTAAATAAAGTCTTTAAAAATATCTATTGAAACATTAAGACACCTATTTATTATAGGAGTTATAGGGAACTTATTTATTTACTTCTTCACCATTTTTTGATTTCCTAATCTGTGCCATTTAGTCTTCCATATTTTAAGTAAGACAGGCATATTATACTCTGGGATCTTACATTTTAATAAGATGAAATGGGCATGGAACATTTTATACACAGAGACACAAATACTTAGGACTAAGTATGACATAGAAAGTTAAACTAGAGAAGCATGTTACAGTGGGTGACCATGGAAGGTCTTTCTAAGGAGGTAATGTAACCAGAGATGAAAGGGTGATGAAATGATTCAGCTGTTAAGGACACATTATCCCAAGCCTGCTGATGTGAATTCAGTCTCTTGAATATACATAGTGGAAGGAGAAAACTCCTTCCCACAAGCTGTCTTCTAACCTCCACATGTGGAATCCCCCAACACACACACACATGCATGCACGCATGCACACACACACACACACACACACACACACACGCACTCATGCACGCATGTGCAAAAATCAAAACAAAAATCCACTGCTATATAAATGACCTGAAGGGTCTGTGCATGTAGTAAGAAGAATGTTCTAGTGATAGAGAGCACTTGTTGTGAAGACTCTGGGTCAGTGTGATTGGAGTGGAGAACCCAAAGTAAAACCTGGGAGGAGATGAGAGTATCAAAGTCGTCATATATTCTGTCAGGGATTCAGGACAGGTAAAGAGTTTGGATTTTATTTTAAGTGTGGTAGATTCATTGGAGTATGGGTTAGCCAGTTTGATTTCCATCCTAATAGTTTGTCGTGGCTGTATTTTGGGTAATAACAGAGGAACAAGACTGAAAACTGATAGGTCCACTGGAAGGCTTTGGAATGGTTCAGGAAAGAGATGGTTGTAGTTTGAAATGTCTTTAGGGTAGTGAGAATGGGGACAAGAAGTGGTATAACAGATGTGTCTTTGAGATGCAGTGGTAGGTCTTGCTTATGGACTGGATACGAGAGCTCATCGCTCTTGTGTTTTTGGCTCAAGAAATCCAAGAGACAGTGATGCTATTGACTGCAATGTGAGAGGAGTAGAGTCGGTGGTCAAAGGAAAGAGTTGTATTTTAGATGATAAATTCGGTATCAGCAGACATTTGGATATAAGAACCTAGAGTTCCAGAAAGAAGTCAAGGCTAGAGATACAAATTTGGGTGTATGCTGGCTAGTTTTAAAATACCCCGCCTGACTGACCTGTGGGAAAGCCTGTGGTTCAGTTTTTTGATTGATAACAGATGTGGGAGGGCCCAGTTCACTGTGAGTGATGCTATATATGGTGGTTTGAAAGGAAATGGCACCCAAAGGGAGTAGCACTATTAGGAAGTAAGGCTTTGTTGGAGGAAGTGTGTCACTGTGGGGGTGGGATTTGAGGTTTCATATATGTTCAAGTCACTCCCAGTGACTCAGATCACTTCCCGTTGCTGGTGGGATCAAGATGTAGCTCCTTCTCTACTCTCAGCTTCTTCTTCAGCATCATGCCTGCCTGCATGTCATCAAGTCCTTTCAAGATGATAATGGACTCAACCTCTGAAACTGTAAGCCACTCAATTAAATGTTTTCCTTTATAAGAGTTGCTATGGTCATGGTGTCTCTTCACAGCAATAGAAATACTAAGAGACCACATATGGGCTGATCATTCGGGTGCTATAAGAAGGCAGGTTGAGCAAGCCATGCATGGCAATTCAGCGAGCATCCCTCATCCATGGCCTTTGTATCAGTTCCTGTTCCTAGGTTCCTGCCTTGAGTTCCTGTCCTGACTTAACTGAATGATAGACTACAAGCTGTAAGATGAAATAAATCCTTTCCTCAAGTTGCTTGTGGTCATGGTTTTTATCATAGAAATAGAAACCTAACTAAGACAAGTTTCTCTGTAATGATATAAAAAAAATAGTGGGAGAGAGAAGACAAGAAAATACTGGTGGCTATAGTATCAAACCTTTGGGAGATAATGTGATTCAAAGTTAGGAGAAGAAAATGAGCCAGCAAAGTTTAGAAAGGAGTGGTCAGCGAGTTATGAGAAATGCTTGGGTTGTACTGTGGAAACTAAGGGGAGAGTCTTTGGTAAAGATGGAATTTAATCAATTTGTTGACCTGTTGGTCACTAGTGATTATGACAAGGGTAGTCCCAGGGAGATGTTAGGAGGTGACTTTAAGTGGAGGAAGGAAACAGAGCAACAATGGTGGTGGGGCATTTTAAGAAGCAGAACTTCCAAGAAGTTTAGCTGTCAGTCATTCACCAGAGAATTCAAATTCCAGCCCTACATTTGCTGCAAATTGCTATGCACATGTTGTGAATTCCATTAGGATGGGCAAGAACTTTAAGTTCATTATTTGCTTCTACACCCCAAACCTTACAGAGTTCTGGGCACACAATAGGTATGTAATCATTTTAGTTGAATGAACTGATGAGTGACTTTAGGAATACCCTAATGTAATAGAAGCATTTATTCTATTTATTCATGTCTCATATCTTGAGTTTCACATATGCCAGCTGAGATGCAAATGTTTTTCTGAATGAATAAATGAGTCTGATGAGTGTGGTTATAGACAGGGAAGTTTCAGGTAGAGGTTCCTGGAGCAATGAGTATGACTCAAGCCTGGTGTCTTAGGCCAAAGAGCTCTGTTAAGACAGAAAGGAGAGGCCGGGCGGTGGTGGCGCACGCCTGTAATCCCAGCACTCGGGAGGCAGAGGCAGGCGGATCTCTGTGAGTTCAAGGCCAGCCTGGTCTACAAAGGGAGTTCCAGGACAGGCTCCAAAGCTACAGAGAAACCCTGTCTCGAAAAACCAAAAAAAAAAAAAAAAAAAAAAAAAAAAAAAAAAAAAGACAGAAAGGACAGGGTAGGTTGCAGGTTCCTCTAAATGTGACTGATTTTGTAACTGTAACTTTACATGTCACCCCTTAATTCCAAACCTCTTTATGTGTGATTATAGATCTATCTCCATAAAAGTAGTGTGATGAGTTAATGAGACTATATCAATAATAATGTTAGTCAAAGGTCTGGCTCTTATGAACCATCCACAAATGCTCAACAGTGCCCTGGGACTTACATTCTCCAGCCAGTCAGGATATCTGGGATTCGAGAGTTGTTTGGATGGGAGGACTCCCTGATGCCCTTGACTCTCCTTCCATTCTAAAAGGGATGTGTAAATCAGATTACCTTTATGGAAAGCCTACATGTGTTCTTGATGAGGCTTCAACAAATTCCATCTTGTCCCTCAGCTATACAAGTTGCTTACTAATATCAGACATGGGAACCAAAATCTGTTCCATGGACAAGGTCAAATGTGCCTTGAGTCAAATCAGGAACTGATTTTGCTCCTGGAGAAGGGAGGTTTCATGGTGGACCATCATATTTTAGTTGACTCTTGCCTATTCTCTGTATACTTCCTGGGGGTGACCATGCCTTCCCTTACTTCCATGCCTCAGTCAAACTGTTTCCTCTTCCTGGAATGCCCTCACAGTGGCTGCTGGTTTCTGAAACATCCTTTGAGATTCGGTGGCTATTGGGACACTGTCCCTGGTTGCGTGTTCCTCCAAAGCTCTACTGTAGTTTGTACAGCAAGCATTATTTTCTACCATCACCATACGATGCTTTATATTTCTGTGCTCTTCCCTCTCTATTAAGACTCTTAGTGGCATTTTTTTCATGTCTGTTTTCTCCTAGTTCTTATTGACACTTAGGAGGTATTTGATACACATTTTTTGGATGGATAAATGAATTAATAAGTAAACCCCCAATCTAAGAAGTTGATAATGGCCATTTACTTTGATCTTGAACAGAAATCATGTAGCTGGGGCTCAATGAAAAGAGACATGGAAGCCACACTATTGACAACACAGTTTGGACTTGTTGGGCCTGTTTCTTTCCCTTCATCACAGCTGCCAGCAGCATTTGTCTGTGACTTTGAAAGTACAGTTCTGCTTCATATGATTTATGAAGTCACTGCTGATTTTATTCCCAGGATGCTCTGTCAGTAAGGCTTTCTTGCAAGGGCAGTCATTGTAATGGGGTTTCACCTGCGTGGCTCAGTACATGAACATCCCAGAAGCCTTACTGGGTTAGTTTCTAAGCCTCAGGGTCACAGCTTGACAGTGGGAATAATATGGTGGGAGCCACTATAGCACAGGTATTTCCAATATACCTGCACAACATGGGAAATCAGAGGGTGAACTCTCCAGAACTTTCCTAAACACATTGCTCACTGTTTATTGCCACACCTTGGCTGAACTTCAGACATTTTTATCTGTGTGCACTAGCTCCTGTCTTGATTCTTCTGTCAGAGAATGGCTTCTACTTGAAAGATTTCTTGGAGACTAGAATACTCTTCTCAGGTGTCTCACTTGTCTATTGGCTGTATATAGGCTGTGAGAGTGGTCCTAAGTTCTTTCCATTCTGGTACATACAGCCATTCCTAGGAATACACAAGGATGACCTCAGATAAGACCCTAAGCAATAGTGGAGAGGGTGCCTGAACTGGGCTTCCTCTGTAATGAAGTTGATGACTATTTTAATTGTCATCACGGAACCTTCATCCAGCAGCAGATGGAAGCTGGTGCAGAGATCCACAGTGAAGCACTGGGCTGTTTCCAGAGTCCATTTGAAGAGAGGGAGGAGCAATAATATGAACAAGAGGTTCAAGACCATGATGGGATACCCACTGAAACAACTTACTTGAGCTAATGGGAGCTTCTGACTCCGGACTGACAGTGGGGGAACCTGCATAGGACCAAACTAGGTCCTCTGAATGTGGGTTACAGTTGTATGGCTGGGGAAGATTGTGGGGTCACTGTCAGTGGGACCAGGATTTATCCCTACTTCTTTTCTTTTTTCTTTTTAGTTTTTCAAGACAGGGTTTCTCTGTAGCTTTGGAGCCTGTCCTGGAACTAGCTCTTGTAGACTAGGCTGGCCTCGAACTCACAAAGATCTGCCTGCCTCTGCCTCCCGAGTGCTGGGATTAAAGGCATTAACCACCACCGCCCGACTTATCCCTACTTCTTGAACTGGCTTTTTAGAGCCAGTTCTCTTTGGAGGGATACCTTGCTTAGTTTAGATATAGTGGGGAGGAGGGTCTTGGTTCTGACTCAAAGTAATATGCTAGACTTTGTTGACTCTCCATGAAAAGCTTTACCTTCTCCGAGGAGTGGATGATGGATGGGTGGAAAGAAAGTTGGAGGGAGCTGGAGGAGGGGAGAGAGTGGGAACTGGGATTGGTATGTAAAATAAGAAAGAATTTTTTTTTATTGAGAAAAGGAGAAAAAAAAAAACAACAAGTTTCCACCTCCTCCCAGCCTCCCATTTCCCTCCCCCTCCTCCCCCCCTACGCCCCCTCCTCCCACCCTTCTCCCTCTCCCCCCACTCCTTTCCCCCTCCCTCTCCAGTCCAAAGAGCATTCAGGGTTTTCTGCCCTGTGGTAAGACCTAGGACCTCCCACCTCCGTCCATATCTAGGAAGGTGAACATCCAAACTGGCTGGGCTCCCACAAAGCCATCACATTACGTAGGATCAAACCCCCGTGCCATTGTCCTTTGCGTCTCATCAGCCCTCATAGTTCGCCATGTTCAGAGAGTCCAGTTTTATCCCATGCTTTTTCAGTCACAGTCCAGCTGGTCTTGGTGAGCTCTCAATAGATCAGCTCCACTGTCTCAGTGGGTGGGTGCATCCCTCGTGGTCCCGACTTCTTTGCTCATGTTCTCCCTCCTTCTGCTCCTCATTGGGACTTTGGGAGCTCAGTCGAGTGCTCCAGTGTGGGTCTCTGTCTCTATCTCCATCCATCACCAGATGAAGGTTCTATGATGATATGCAAGATATTCGTCAGTATTGCTCAAGGATAGGGTCATTTCAGGTTCCCTATTCTCAACTGCCCAAGGAACTAACTGGGGACCTCAGCTTGGGCACCTGGGAGCCCCTCTAGGGTCAGGTCTCTTGCCAACCCTAAAGTGGTTCCCTTAACTAAGAATTGTGGTTCCGTGCTCCCCTGTCCAACCTTCCTTTATCCCAATCCTCTTGCTTTCCCAAGGCCCGACCTCCTTCCCTTCTAACTTTTCTCTCCCCATCTCCCCTTACCCCCAACCCACCCCACCCCAAGATCCCAATTTTCTCCCCGGCAATTTTGTCTACTTCCCTTAGCCAAGAGGATAACTATATGTTTTTCCTTGGGTTCCCCTTCTTACTTAGCTTCTTTAGATTCACCTATTGTAGACTCCGTGACCCTTATTTATGGCTAGAAACCAATTATGAGTGAGTACAACCCATGTTCATCTTTTTGGGTCTGGGATACCTCACTCAGGATAGTGTTTTCTATTTCCATCCATTTGCATGCAAAATTCGAGAAGTCATTGTTTTTTACCGCTGAGTAGTACTCTAATGTGTAGATATTCCATACTTTCTTCATCCATTCTTCGGTAAGAATTTTTTAAAAAATAAATTAAGTAATAAAAAAAGTACGGACTTTCTTGCCTTTCCGCATGGGCTCTAGGTTTGGCCCTATAAATTGCTTTGGGTAATAGGATTTTGACAAACATGATATGATTTGAAAAAGATGCCCATATCGCCAGTTGCTGCTCTGGGGACCCTGTGATGCTGGATACCTTGGGAAGAAGGCCAGGCTGGATAGGAGATGTATATTTTGTTTCCTTGGCTGCCTGTTGCCCATTACATGAATGAGGTTATCATAAATTATTCAGCTAGTGGAAGATCTATCACTTGACCAAAGGCATGTAATAAAACCCAGATGAGATGAATCAGACCTGCCTGAACCAAAATGGTGAGTTGAATAAATAGCTGTTGTTGAAGCCACAGATTTTAGAATGGTTTGTTACTCTGCAAGGCTAATTAATGAATTTACTCTCTGTCTCCTGAATTCATGTTCCCATATTGATTTGTTCGTATTATGGCACAACGCCCATCACACTCTCCCGATGGGTAAGTTTATGTATGAGTCTCCCTAGGAGAACTTGGATGCTCCAATGACAGGATCAGTGCCCTCAGGAGCAAAAAGATTCATCTATATAAGTCCAAGTCCAATGCCAGGCACAAATAGCCACTCTGGAAATGTGAATAAATATATGCAGATAAAACATGATTAATAGATGCAGATCAATTAAGTATCTTTTAATCTTGGGTCCTTCGTTACCAGCAGCACCTTTCTATATGTCCTCCCCACTGACTCCCCATTTGATAGTTAACTTATTATCATTGTTTTGTACTTTCACATTCTCTTTTGCAATTATGGTACCTTTTGGCCATCCTCATAAGATCTCAGTGTACCCACAGATCAAAGAAAATTCCCCCAAGTTCTTAAAAAAATGGGATTATATAGCCATAAAAGACATGAGCCAAAAATAAAGCTCTTTGATAAAAGCCAAAGTTTCTTTCCTCTAAATTACATTTCTCACATGGCATTATGTGATGATTGATATTTTATTTAGATATTTTCTTTTCAATGCAAAAGACTTGTACTTGCAAAATGAACAATTTTTCTCACTGAAAGCTATTAATTTCATCTTGTCTGAGGTGATAAATCTTCAAACAAATTCATTTAATGTGTTGCTTCGGTATAAATTGCGGGTCGGTGTGTAACATTCAGGATAACCCCAGAAGTGAAGTGAAAAAGGCTTCTTCCAAAGTCAGAATGAAGGCAAAGGAAGGCAGCTCGGGTCAAAGTTATTAACAGACTTCCAAGAACTGTTAAGTAAATGCCCAAAGTGGGGTTAATAATAAACATTAGCATTTACTAGCCAAATCCTGTGGTGCACGATGAACATCTTATTTAATCTTTGTAACAGCCCCTCACAGTATCTTCTAATGTTCCCATTTTAGATGAGGAAAGGCTTAGGGAGTCCAATCTGGTACCCAGGATAACATGGGCACTGGAACCAAGTACTATTGTGTCTTATTTAGACAATTAGTGTCTGTTTTAGACCTGATATCTTAATTAATCCTTGGGTTTCACAGAGAGGGGAATGATAAAAATATCTACTCATGATGAATCATGTATCTTAACGTTGCAAATAAAATTACTAATCTAGCCATGGAGACTTACTTGAGAGCATGAAGTCCTTGGTTGGCAGAAACATTTTATATGTCTCCTTTTGAATCATTTTGATGTTGAGAGGGTAGGAGGTAACCTTGGTGTATATGAAGGCCCACAGATATTCCTAATTGCCTACAAGTTCTAGGTTTGCCTACATTAGGTCAAGGAGACCCCATGAACTCTCAACTATTGGAGCATGTAAAACGGGAAAGGCTGCTCTAATTCGTATCTCCATATCTAGCATCTAGTCGCCACTCTTTTCCAGTCATTTTTCTTCTGAGAACTGACCCATAGTCTGGCTTCTGGTGGATGCTGCAACAGAGGTCCTAGGGAGAATCTGTCAAAGGTGATGGGAGGGTGTGCCCCCCTGTGTCTCTATAGGGCCAACTTGTACTTGCCTTGTTTCTTCTTGAAATGTTTTTATTTAGTATTTCTTATTTTCCCTCATTTTTATTAGCTCTTTGAGAATTTTGTTCAATTCATTTTGACCATATTCGCCCCTCCTCCATCCCTCCCAGGTTCATCCCATTTCCCTTACCCATCCAACTGCATATTCCCTCTCTCTTTGTTGTCTTGTTTCTTAAATATGTTAGGTACAGTTTATACTGCTCATATACTCTTGGATGTGTGGCCTTCAGTGGAGGGTGGTCTGTGCACTAGGATTTTCACTCTTAAAGAAAACGGATTCCCTTTCCCCTAGCAGCTGTCAGTTTCCAACAGTTTTTTAGCTAGGGCTTCATGCCCAGCTTCCCTTCCCCATGCTGTAATTTTGTTTGGCCCAAGCCTGTGCTGGTCTTGTGCATACCATCACAGCTGTTCACATGCGCAACTGCCCTGCTATGCCTGGAAAACAGTGTATTATAGTCTTCATCTTCCACCTGTGACTCTAGATGCTCCACCCCTTCTTCTACCATGATCCCCGAGCCTCAGGTACAGGGGATGTAATATAGATGTCCCATTTAGGACTGAAGATTCTAAAGTTTCTTATTCTCTACACCTGTAACTGTTGTGGGTCTCTGTGCTGATCTTTATCTACTTCAAAGAGAAGCTTTTCTGATGATTGTCAAGAGCTGCACTAATCTACGGGTATAACAGTAAGTGCTTAGGAATTTGTTTAACACTATGTCCGTCTAGCAGAGTATTTTATTTTAACAGGTCCTCCCCTAAGGCCTATGACCTGCCTAGCTTATAGGATTTTGCCCCAATAATGGTGCTATTTATGGGTTTCAACTTTTAGAGTGGGCCTTAAATTCCATCAGAAAGTTACTGGGTACTCTCATGATATTCTTACCACTATTGTACCAGTGGGCATGTCTCACCAGCTCATTTGCTATTGTAGTTCACAGTTGGGTAAGAATGATGATTGTTTTTTTTCCCTCTGATATCTCTAGCACTATGGAAACTAGCCAGTAGGGATAAGGCTTCCCAATGAACACCACCTTAATTTCTTCATGTTCTACGACTCAAGAATGCAGTGTCTTTCTCAATAGGGTCCTAACCATCAGGTTCTGGAGTATAATCAAGAATATTGACAATATCTTGTAATGTTTTGGTTTCTGTGAATCCTCATTTGCTAGTAATGCTAAAAGCAGTAACCCATTCTTGACATTGTGCCTTTTATTGGTTAGTCTGTGGTGTTTACTAGGGGCATTGTTGAACGTTATAGAAATGTTTCTCAGCCATTCATGTTTCCCCCTTTGAGAACTCTGTTTAGTTTCATGTTCCATTTTAAATAAAGTCATTTGTTTTCTTGATGTTTAATCTTTTGAGTTGTTTGTATCTTCTAGATACTAACCCTCTGTCAGATATATAATTGGTAAATATTTTCTCATTCTGTAGGCATTTTCACTCAAATGTTGGTATCTTTTGTTGTAGGGAAGCTTTTTGTTTAATGAGATCCCATTTATTAATAGTTGATCTTAATCCTTGCCCTAAATTTGTCCTGTTCTGAAGTCCTTTCCTGCCAACAAGTTCAAGACTACCCCCTATTTTTTCCTCAATCACATTCAAACTGCCAGTTCTTAC
The DNA here is from genome assembly GCF_018167655.1 of Microtus oregoni. Classification (NCBI taxonomy): domain Eukaryota; kingdom Metazoa; phylum Chordata; class Mammalia; order Rodentia; family Cricetidae; genus Microtus; species Microtus oregoni. The sequence continues at coordinate 24,977,764 of NW_024543071.1, forward strand.
ATTGAAATCTTTGATTCATTTGGAGTTGAATTTTGGCAGAGTAAGCAATAAGGATCGAGTTTCATTCTTCTATACATAGATATCCATTTTTATCAGAACAATTTGTAGAAGATTTTCTCCTATGTCCTCATGGTTAAAAATCAGTAGGCTCGAAGAGCATGGACTTATTTATGGGTTCTCAGCTCCACTCCACTGATCAGTTTCTCTGTTTTTATGATGTTTTTATTATGTGATTTTATTACTATAGTTATAAAGCTTATTTTAAAATCTGGGACGGTAATACATCCAACCATTCTTTATTGTTCAGGGTTGTTTTTGTTATCCAGTATTTTCATATTAAATTCAATAATTTTTCAATTTCTCTGAAGATATGCATTTGAATTTTAGGAGGACTACATTGAATCTGTAAATTGCTTTTGATGGGATGGCATTTTTTACAATGTTAAATCAAGAGCATGGGAGATATTTCTATCTTCTGATACCTTCTACAATTTCCTTTTCTGACTTAAGTTTTCACTGTTCAAGTCTTTATTCAAAGATTTTTTTTTTGAAGCTATGGACTTGCTTGCCTGGTGTCTTTCTCAGTGTGCTTGTCATTTGTATATAGGAAGGCTACTGATTTGTGTGTGTTAATTTTCTAGCCTGTTATTTCACAGAATGTGTTTACCAGCTCCAGGGGATTTCTAGTGAAGTCATTAGGATCTTTTATGTATAGAATTACATTATCTGCAAATAAGGGTACTTGAACTTCATTCTTTCCTATTTGTATCCTCTTTATTTCCTTCATTTATCTTATAGTCTCAGAAATACAGAGATGGTTCAGCACATGTAAGTCAATAAACATAATCCACCATATAAATAGACTCAAGGAAACAAAACACAAGGTCATCTCATTGGATGAAGAAAGACTTTGAAAAAAGCTAATGTCCCTTCATGATGAAAGACCTAAAAGCAATCTATGACTACAGGAGACACATCTCAGCATAATAAATATAGGAAGTCCACAGCCAACATCTTTCTAAGCAAAGAAAAGTCAAAGTCCACTACAATCAGAAACAAGACAAGGATGTCCACTCCCCACCCCCACCCCACCTTGCATTCAATTCAGCACTGGAAGTCTCACTGTGCTTCTAGACTGTTCATCCTCTCCAGCCCGCCTTGTTAACTAACCACTGCCCCCTGGTACCCCCAGCCTGGTTCCCCTTCCTTCCTCCATGTGAGCCCAGGATAGTGATTGTTCTCCTGCTGTCACCCTCTCGTCTGTGGTTTCCTGTCCAAGCCCACAGCCCTGAAACATTCTCCTGAAATTACCCTGAGTGTGCGCTCTCTTTCTCACTGGGACCCCGACTGAAAAGAGAGTTTCAGAGGTTGTACACTTTCCATGAAATGTACACATTCCACGAAAATGAAAAAAACCAAAGCACAGAGAAGTTAGCATGTGCTGTGCCAGCTGTTGAGGGGTACAGCCAGGTGTGGAAGGCTCATAGAGCTGCTTTCTTTGTTCAGTGATATTCTGCATAAGGAAAAACCAATTGGGGTAGACACCTTCTTTATGTCCTTGTAGGCAAGCCCAAACTCTTGACATTGTGGTGCCAGGTTGTCGTCTACAAAGCTGATGCTTGAGAACCACACAGACATTTTATTTTAAAGAAACAAATCATAGACATTTTAAGTTTGTTTGCAGTTTTGTTTGGGCTGCATTCATAGCCGTCCTGGGGTGCACACATTCTTGTGCTGCAGCCTTCCATGATGACTTTTAAGCCAGATCATAGCTCATCGGAACTCGGATAGTTTCTCTTGCAGCCTTTGCCTTATCCTCTATATTCTGGAATGAAAAAATGCCACAAAGGGACTTCTGTGTGTATCTGGTAACAGATTTAAAAGTCATGTAGGCAGATGATTTGTGTGTATAGTTCATGCCCTGCAGAGTAATCTGCTTTTGTTCTTTAGGAAATGTAAAGTATTTATCCGTTTAATAACACCCACAAACCAAAGTGGCCACAAGTCAAAATCTTTCCATGGGGGAGATTTTCATCACAGTTAAATTGAGTCTGTTTAAGCTTGGGTTACTGATATCAGGCTGTTGCAAGGTACTGACACAATCTAAATTGCCAATAAATATTGTGGTATGAGTGACTAAATGTTTATGCTATCGAGGGTCTATAGTCGTTTAAAGTTAGTGGCGGTGTGCCAGCTGCAGGAAACTGTTTCACGTCTCTGACTTCTGAGGTGTTGTCTCTGGCTGACAAAGTCTCATGAAGTTAACTAGACTGTTGCTGATGTCTTCATTGTGTTTTAGTCTGTTTTTCGCCCCTGTATAGAGCAAACGCAATACCATGGAGTCCGAGAGCCCTGAGTTTAGATTCCCGTGAGACTTCTTTATTTGACGTGATGGTGACCCACACTGTAGAACTGGATTGATAGCACTTTCAATAAAATGTGTGCGCAGGAGAGTGTGTTTTGTAAGCTGTCAAGAGGTAACTGCTTTACTCTAGTGTTTAAGTCTCACAATTAGCCTTTGAACTGGCGACCAAGTGGGACTGTCCTGCGAGAATTAGGTTGAAGTGTACTAGTTCAGCTGCTTAGGATCTTGTAATGTCCCCAAAGCTCATTTGTAGTTCTTGTGGTTGTCTGAAAGTAGGCAATACAAGAATGTCATCAGAGCCCATCTTTTCTTATAGCAGCTATCTCTTCCTGGTAGCCAGGATATTTGCCAATCTCCAGACCTGGGTACCAAGCAGCAACAGTGGTCTAGACTCAAATGTTTAGCAACTCTACCAATCAAAGTTTTACTCCCGCAAAATCTTTCTGCAGATTTGGGTCTTTCTTTTCTTTCCTTCCTTTCTCCCTTTCTTCCTCTCTCCCTCCTTCACTTCCCCTCCCTCCCTTCCTTTACAGCAATAATGAAAAAATGTAGAAACCAAACAAAGATTCACTACTCTCTTAAACTTCTAGGGAACAACTTAAAAGATCTTTTATTACAGTATTTCCTTATGTGGAATTTCTTCAGCCTGGAAACTCATCCCCTTGTTATCATACTAACCCAGAACCGTCTACTTCAAAGTCAAGGGACTGTGTCATTCCAAACAAATGAAGGACTTACTTTGAAGCAAATCCTGCATTTTTTTTTGAATACCGAAGTATCTTTCAAATATTTCTTCCTGCTTTGAATAGCAGATTTTTGTATTTGATAAATGCCAACATAGTTATGATGAATAAAATGCAAATTTACTGAACATTTAAGCTATCATAGTAGGGTTTTGTCATTCGGTTCTTTTTCAATCAACTAATATTAAAGTATAATTACTATTGTGTGTGGGTTTGAAAATGTTTAAAAATTTTCAATGTTTTGAGAAGAGTGGAAATTTTTCCTGAGATACTGCCTTAACTCCACCCACCTCAGAGCTAACAGGAAGCCAAATGGTGTCAGTTTGAATGGTGTTCTTGGCCTGGGTTCTGGACTAATATTTGGGGTTTTGTGTCTGAGTTATGTTTTGAGAAAGGATTGAGCTAAAATCAGAGGCAGGGTAAAAAATGAGCTAAGAAATCAACAGATAAATGAGTGGTTGGTACCAAAAGAGGAAATGAGTTCTTAAAGGGAGGCGAGTTGGGCTTCTAACACTACTCACAAATTCGTAAATATTTAGAAGTTAAGAGAGAATGGAGTACTCATCCAAAGTGAAGGTCCCATCTCAGCAGATTCCTGTAGACTTCAGTTGAATCCCACAGTAGCTAAAGAGGCAAGAGAGTAATAGAAGAAGGAATGGGAATGAAAACAGTATTTCCACAGTTTCCATTTTTTTGTTATTGTTTAACAGCTTTAGTAAGGTATAATCTGTATGGCACAAATTTACCCATCAGATAAGCTGAAGGTAGTAAGCCTGTGGAAGGGCCCTCCCTGGACAAGTGCCCTTGAATGTATAATAGAGGAGGCCAAGCAAGCCACAGAGAGTAATTCACTAAGGAGTATTCCTCTGTGGCCTGTATTCAGTTCCTGCCTCCAGGAATTCCTGCCTCTGGGAATTCCTGCCCTGTCTTCCCTTCACAACGGGCTATGACTGGGATGCGTCAACTGAAACAAACTCCTCCTCAAGTTGTTTTCAGCCACCGTGTTTATCACAACAGTAGAGAACCTAGCGAAGACACTTAAAGGTGAAAGGAGATAATGAGCAGCATAGAATTGTCTTCTGACTGCGCACGAAGGCTGTGGCACATGTGACCCCATCAGGGATGAGTCGAGCATCGACATCCCTCTTCCTGCCTCCTTACTGTGGATGCAGTGAGACTATTGTCTCCGTCTCTTAACACCGTGACTTCCCTGGGATGAAGAACGTACCTGTCCACTGTGAAACAAAATAAATCCTTTCATTTGCTTTCAGGAGGTATTTTGTCAAAATCACAAGAAATGACAGTAACTAATAAAAGTTGGTATGAAAAGTAGATCTATGACTGTGATAAACTTGGCCGTATGGAATTGGGTCTTGGATTGTTTAGGGGAAGAGTTGTGGAAGAGTTTGAAACTTGTAGCTAGAAGACCCTAGAATTCTGCAAGCAGATCTTAATGGGACATGGTTAGCCTGGAAGGTACACAGAGGCTGATGCAACTATGGTCCAAGGAGGCAGAGAATATATCAAGTTAATAAGAGAACTTGGAAATGTAGTATGTGTCAAACAAGTCTCCCAGGCATGATAGATGTATGACTGAGAGAGTAATAGAGGCTTGTCCCAAGGTCCCAGAAGGCCACTGAAACCAAGCCATGTGTGACTGGGTTAGATTCCCTGCAAGGAAGCTCTGAGAATTCAGTGTGTGAAGCTGTAAAAATGAAGGCCAAGTTTCTATGGAGACCCTGGGATGTTAGAGATACCAGGACCACAGGATGTCTGCCCAAGAAAGCTGCACACACAGAGTGGAAGGATGCAAAGTGAGGTGTGTGTGTGTGTGTGTGTGTGTGTGTGTGTGTGTGTGTGTCAGGGCTGGAGTAGAATGGGACTGGATGATCTGGAGCAAGATTACTCCTTTATGAGCCTCCGATGCTGGACACGAAGCTGCAGGGTTTGTGTTTGCTCTTGTGGGTGTCAGTGTTGTTTTGTCCCTATCTTTACTTTCTATGCCCCAAGTCTTTATTTGCTGGAATAAGAGTGTCTGCGCTGTGCCATTTTATGTTGGAAGTATCTAGCTTTTTAGAAAATGTTATTAAGGCTCACAGTTAAGAGATTGCCTCAGTTTCATAGAGACTCTGCATTTAAACTTTTGAACACTGTGAAAACTGTGAAGACCAAGGGGATATTTGAAGTTGGACCGAACACATTTTGTGTCTTGAGGTGGCCACGAGCTTATGGGGACAAGGAGTAGGAAGTTATGGCTTAAGAGGGATTATGTTTGGGTATGAAGTTGATAACCACTGTCAACTTAACAGGATCTATATTCAAGCAGGAGAAAAAAAAAATCTCGGGGCAACTCCATAAGAAATTGTCTAGGTGAGGTTAATTGGTGGTGGGAAGACCAAACCCTAACTGTGGGGGGCACCATTTCATAGAGTCCAGGACTGAGTGAAAAGGTGTAAGTGAATTGTTCATCAGCATTCAGATTTCTCCTTTCTGATTATGGGTTCTAGCTCCTGGATCACGAATTTGCTGCCACTATGCTTGACTTTGCTCTCGAACTGTGAGCCAAAGTAAACCCTCACGCAATGGATTTTGTCATAGCAGTGAGAAAAGTAACGAATGCAGTCACCAAGCCTTGCCCTTGCAACACTGTTTGGTACTAGCCACTACTGGCTGGGCATTAAGGCCTTTTGATTAGGCAGGCTAATGAAAGTGAAGTAAAACGTCTTTGTTTAAGGTTCTCTCTACTTGGTAATATTAAGAATCCTAATTCATGTTCCTAGAGAAGCTAAATAAGAAGGTGAATCCAAAGACAAACACATAGGCATCCTCATGAATATTAACCTTCATCAGGCGATGAAAGGAGACAGAGACAGAGACCCACATTGGAGCACCAGACAGAAATCTCAAGGTCCAAATCAGGAGCAGAAGGAGACGGAGCACGAGCAAGGAACTCAGGACCACGAGGGGTGCACCCACACACTGAGACAATGGGGATGTTCTATTGGGAACTCACCAAGGCCAGCTGGCCTAGGTCTGAAAAAGCATGGGATAAATCCAGACTAGCTGAACATAGCGGACAATGAGAAATACTGAGAATTCAAGAACAATTGCAGTGGGTTTTTGATCCTACTGCACGTACTGGCTTTGTGGGAGCCTAGGCAGTTTGGATGCTCACCTTATGAGACCTGGATAGAGGTGGGCAGTCCTTGGGCTTCCCACAGGTCAGGGAACCCTGATTGCTCTTCGAGCAGATGAGGGAGGGGGACTTGATCGGGGGAGGGGGAGGGAAATGGGAAGCGGTTGCGGGGACGAGGCAGAAATCCTTAATAAATAAATAAATTAAAAAAAAAAGAATCCTAGTCAATTGTGTACCTGCATTTGTGAAATGAACATTTGAAATTTATCGCCACCTTTTCATTGGATTATGTAAGCTCTTTACCAAATAATTCTTTGTATGGTTTTTCAGAAGTTCTAAGCTATTTTCACCCTTTAAATTTAGGTGCTGTGGCCTAAAGTCTCTAATCACGAGGCTAGGAATAACATGAAATATATTCAACTACTCTGAATGACCAATTTGAGTCATAAAGGGTCTTGATAGGACCCCTCATAGAGCTTAACTACAACTTTTTTTTTGCTGGCAAATATGGGAATATTATCATATTTTCTACAACTAGTACCACTATTCTAGTATGTGAATTTGGTACAAGAGTTCCATTAGATACTGTCAAGTACTTCAAGAGAATCAGAAATTGAGGAAGGAGGAGTCCCAAAGATGTCAGTGTGGAAACAAAAGAAAACAGCCTGGAGTTTCCCCAGTGGACACTGGGGCTCCTAGGTGTTGTATGCATGTATGCTTATGTGTATCTGTGTGCAGGTGTGCTTAACCCCATGGGCTGGTGTGATGGCCAGAGGTTGAGGTCAGGATGTCTTTTTTAATTGCTTCTCCTCTGCCTTTGTGTGTGTGTATGTGTGTGTGTGTGTGTGTGTGTGTGTGTTTCCTACTTAGCCTCTGAAGCCAGCCCTTTTGGTTGGAATGACTGGTCAAGTGTGACCCTGTGATCGATCTGTCTTTGTTCCCCAGTTCCGGGGTTATTGTCACGCGCTGCCATGCCCTGATTTGTCTATGTGAGTTTTGGGGATCTGATCTAAGATCTTCATAACTGTGCAATAAGCATTTGACCCACTGAGCCATCTCTTTGGTTTCTGTTAGGAGTTTGAATCTATGCAGACAGGTATAAAGGATCATCTTGGATTTGAGGATTTCTCTGAGACATTGGATCCAGCTCTTAAGAGACCAGTGTGGGAATCTCTCAAAATGTTCCTGTATGTACTTCCCACAGCCCAAGGGATCTGTTGAAAGAAAATAAACTGATAGTCTTCTAAAAGCCCCTTGGTGATTCTAATGACATCAACTTTTGAGAAACCCTATAGGGGACACACTGTTGCTTTGAGTACGAGTGTACCCAGTTTGGAATGAGCTACATATAAGCACATACTGTGTTAGCTTTTGCAAACATGGTTTTTTTTTTAAACTTTTTTTTTTTACTTATTTATTTAACTTTATTATGTTTGTTGGTGTGAAGGTGTCAGATTTCATGGAACTGCATTTTCAGACAGTTGTGAGCTGCCATGTGGGTGCTGGGAATTGAACCCGGGTCCTCTGGAAGAGCAGTCAGTGCTCTTAACCGCTGAGCCATCTCTCCAGCCCCCGCAAACATGGTTTTGTCTTCTTGAACAAAAGTAGAAGGATGACAGTCTCATCTTTGGAACGTTCTTTTAAACATGTGATCAGGTTTAATGTCAATTACCCTTCCAGGTGGAGTTCATTCTATTTTTTTTTAAGTGAGAAACCAAGGCTCAAAGTTAGGGAATAGCTCACTGCATCATAGTAAGAAGAGAGTCCCTCATTCTCAGAGAATTAGCATTCTTCCTGTGAAAGGCTTGAGAGCTTTTCTGATGCAGGGTGAGCCTTCTCCAGGAAAAGATCCTTCTAAGTCAGCACGGTGTATGGACCCAGAGAACATTGAAACACTCCCAATTCTTCAGATAGTTCCTTCCTGAGATACTGTTACTTTTGGTATGATTCTAACAAGGTTGCTTATCTGGCTTCTCGGTTGTCAGGTTAGAAACAGACAATAAGAAAAGAGAGACAAGCGGCTCACAGAAGGTATATTACTACATTAAACCAGCAGAGTTAGAGCCCTCTTATCTCGGTGGAGAAAGGGACATGGCTTCCTCCTCTGAAAAGCTAGTGGGCTGGGCCAGTTAATCTCCACACGGTCCCTTACAGCTCTAAAATTCATGTGTTCAAGAGAAAAGCTATAAAAAGCTGGAAAAAACCATTCAAGAATGAAAAACCAAGAAATCCGGGCCTGGTTTGGGGGAAATGTTCCTAGCCTCACTCTTGAGGGCGGGGTTGAGGCGCACACAGTGTGGTACCTGACTGTTGAGCGCATGATGCTGCGTCGTTAGCTGGGTTTGTTTTATGGATGCCTTTTCAGAAGGTGAGAAAGCACACAAGTTACTTTAGAAAGATTGCGCTTAAAAATACCAAAATTTTGCAGTTTAAATATCTACTCCTTGTAAAAAAAATCCTTTGAAGGACCATTTCCCTGATACAATCTTTTTTTTTTTTCTTTTTTTTTTTTTTTTATTTTAATTTATTTATTTATTAAGAATTTCTGCCTCTCCCCACAACCGCTTCCCATTTCCCTCCCCCTCCCCCGATCAAGTCCCCCCCCCCCTCATCTGCTCGAAGAGCAATCAGGGTTCCCTGACCTGTGGGAAGCCCAAGGACTGCCCACCTCTATCCAGGTCTCCTAAGGTGAGCATTCAAACTGCCTAGGCTCCCACAAAGCCAGTACGTGCAGTAGGATCAAAAACCCACTGCAATTGTTCTTGAGTTCTCAGTATTCCTCATTGTCCGCTATGTTCAGCTAGTCTGGATTTATCCCATGCTTTTTCAGACCTAGGCCAGCTGGCCTTGGTGAGATCCCAATAGAACATCCCCATTGTCTTAGAGTGTGGGTGCACCCCTCGTGGTCCTGAGTTCCTTGCTCGTGCTCCGTCTCCTTCTGCTCCTGATTTGGACCTTGAGATTTCTGTCCGGTGCTCCCGTGTGGGTCTCTGTCTCTGTCTCCTTTCATCGCCTGATGAAGGTTAATATTCCTGAGGATGCCTATGTGTTTGTCTTTGGATTCACCTTATTTAGCTTCTCTAGGAACATGAATTATAGGCTCAATGTCCTTTATTTATGGCTAGAAACCAAATATGAGTGAGTACATCCCATGTTCCTCTTTTTGGGTCTGGCTCAACTATGTTCATGGCAGCATTGTTTGTAATAGCCAGAACCTGGAAACAACCTAGATGCCCTTCAACGGAAGAATGGATGAAGAAAGTATGGAATATATACATATTAGAGTATTACTCAGCAGTAAAAAACAAGGACTTCTTGAATTTTGCATACAAATGGATGGAAATAGAAAACACTATCCTGAGTGAGGTAAGCCAGATCCCTGATACAATCTTATTTTGTCTTCTTTTCCTCTTTGACAAATCTTCGTATTGCTTTATGTTAACTCAAAGTGAAGATTGCACTTTTTACTTTTGGTAAGATTTCTAGTCCTTCTTACTGTGTGTCCTGTTGAACTTGAACCCAGACTTTTAAAATAGTGTTCCTACATGGTTTTATGGTCACAGATAAGAGATTGCTGCTTCCTTGGGGACAAGGACTGAGTTGCCTTTTGCTTGGTTTCCATTAAACGTTCCTAAATAAATGGATCTTAGATAAATACTTGAGTTAAGGAATCAGTGAATAAATTAACTGCAAAAAATAAATAATTATAAAAAGAGATCTCCTTTGCCATATTCTAAGCTCTGAAGATTTGTCTCTTTCATATCAGTACTTGTGGCTTCTTTACTTCCCCATTCCCATCATCTTAAACCTGTCTCTACCCCCTGGACTCAAGCATGCTTTCCTAATATTAAACTGCCTTCATCTTCCTTGGATTAACCTCCTTCAGGGTCGTTACTAACTATTCCTTTAGTTTGTTTTAAAGTTCTATAAGTTTTGTCACAGATTTTTCACATTTCAACCCCTTAGTTGGCTTTCTTTGACCTTAGCATGATACCCGAGACAGTCAGTTTAGAAAAAGTAAGTTTTTTTTTTTTTTGGGTAACCATTCTGGGGGTTTCCGTTGATAGTTGCTTAAATGCATTGCTTTTGGTTTCCTGCATCTTTGGGAGGAGAACAGAGAAAGCCCTCACCCTGCAGGTGCAAGCTAAAGAGAGAGAAAGGGGAGGGACCCACATATAGCCTTCAAGGGCACACCCTCAGTGACTTAAGATGTCCCACTAGACTCTACCTCTAGAAGGTTCTGCCTTCCCATAACAGCACCATGTGCTGGGAACCAACCATTTAACACATGTGCCTTTTGGGTACAAAATTACAAGTATAATAGTACCTATTATAACTACGTTTTAAATGGTTAAAATATAAATCCCATGATGGCAGAGCATATAATCTTTTTTCACTGTGTTAGCATAGTGCTTGGATCACAGTATGCTCCGTGTAAACACCAGTGGAGATGATGGACGTGATCTGTAGGTAATTTTGATGATTGGGCACTGTCTAGAGCTTGATATTAGGGTATAATAACATCACAAAACGATTGTATAGCTTTTTATCTACTTGTTTAATCTATGCTTCGAGAAAGAAACCTTTAACTTCATTTTTAATTGTGGTAAAACACACGGTGTAAAATTTACCATTTTGAATCTTTTAAGCATCTAATTTATCAGTGTTAGCTGCATTTAAATTGCAGAGTAGATCTTTAGAACTTTTCCAACTTAAGAACCTGGTGCTCTGCACTTATAAGTGGCACTTCAGTTCACCTTTCCCCTTCCAGGCTCCTGGCAGCCTCTTCCTTGATTTGGATTGCTTGAGGTACTTCATAAATATGAACACGTACATTATTTGTCTTTTTGTTTGTTGAAGGATTACATCACTTAAATGTATTATACTCAAAGGTCATCTATGCCACAACATGTGGCAAGGACATAGTTCCTTCAGGGCGTAAATGAGTGTTACATTATAGATATGCTTACACTTTCTTTAACCATTTGTAGCCATTTCTCAGTGGAGGAACATTGGGATAACTCTCACCTCTTGGCTGTTGTAATGCTGAAATGAAAACATGTCAATTAGTTTGCTCACATATATATATATATATATATATATATATATATATATATAAAGTTACAAGAGATCTTTATGTATTTTGGGTATTAGGTACTTATCAGGTGGATAAGTAATCACAAATTCATTTTATTTATGTTTTATTCCTTCTAGTCCATCAATGGCCATTTCATCCTCTTGATTGCTTTGTTTGAGGCATAGACATAAAGTGATATGCTGCCCCATTTCTCCATCTTACTTCTGTTGCCTGTGCTTTTGGTGTTATAAATTGTGATATTTTGTTTGTGCTCTAAGAAATAAAGCTTGCCTGAAGATCAGAGGGCAGCAGTAGCCACTAGTTAACCATAGAGGTTTGGCGGTCTGTATAGAAAGACAGTAAGTGGTATGGCTGGGTGAACAGAGGAATATAAGGTGGGAGGAGACAGAAACATGCTCCTTTTCTCAGCTAAGGAGTTAGCAAGGTAAGAATTGGCTGTGGCTTGCTCTTTTGTGTCTCTGATCTTTGAACATTTACCTCAATGTCTGGATCTGGGTTTTTTTTTTTTATTATCAAGACCAAATAGAACTCACACAACAATAAATGAAACCATTGCCAAACCCACTGTGATGAAGCTTTCCTCCCATGTTTTTCTAAGACTTTTACAGTCTTAGGTTTTGAGACCGTTTTGAATTGATTTTTGCACATGATGTAACAAAAGGATCCATCCGTCTTTGTTCTATTGCATATAGATATTCAGTTTTCTTAATGTTGGTTGTTGACAAGACTATCCTTTTGCTGGCAGTTGTGAAAAAAATCATTTGGCTGTTCGTTAGTGCACAGAGCTTGTTTATAGACTCTGCATTTGCTTCTTTTGGTCTGTAAGCCTGTCTTTCTGCCAGTGATATATTATTTTGACTATGGCATCTTTGTAGCTATTTTTGAAACAAGGAAATATGGAAGCATCCTGCTTTGTTCCTTTTCAATATTAATTTGTGTATTTGATATGCACACTAAGACTTGACATGAATGCATTTTTCTGTATCCGTAAAGTACATCAATGAGATTTTGACAGATGTTGCATATAACATGATTATTGCTGTTACAGTATAATTTTAGCAAGATTAGCTTTTCCAGTACATGGATATATGGGATGTTCTTTTTATTTATTTGTGTCATTTTTAATTTGTTTCAGTAGTGTTTTGTGGTCTGAAGTATACAAGCCTTTTGGCTCCTTGACTAAATTTATTTCAGATTATTTCATTAGTTTTTATTGTCAGTGTAAACAGAGCAGGTTTTGAAATGTACTCCCAGATTGTTCATAAATAGTATATAAAAGTGGAAATGATTTTTACATGTTGATTTCTTATTCTGAGACTCTTTTGAACTTATTATCTGTAATAGGATTTTATTAAGAGGCAAACTTTCAAGAGCTTCTGGATATAAGATTATGTTGTCTCTGAACAGAGAGAGTTAGACTTTCTTTTCCAACTTGCAATGCTATTTATTTGCTTAGTCTAATTTCTCTGGACAGGACAAATGGAACATCCTGTGTTGAGTGGAAGTGGCAAGACAAGGCATTCTTTCCTTGTTTCTAATCACAGGGAGAAAATAACTCGCAGTCTTTCAATATTAACCGTCGTTGTGATGTGAATGTAATTGTCCTTATAGACTCCTGTGTTGAAGATGTTGGCCCAGATGTTTATTCCATTGGGAGGTGATTGGATCTTGAGGGTGATAATCCTATCAGTGGATTAATCCCTTGATAAATCATAGCAAAATGGGTTATTAGGAGGTAGGGCCTAGCTGGAGGAAGTTACTGGGGTGTATGTGTGCTTTTAAAGGTGATATCTTGCCCCCGGACTCTCTCTTTCAAAATCAGTCAATCAGTCAATCTCTCTTTCTTTCCACTTCTCTCTCGTTCCTCACCCACCATCTCTTTTTTATGGCTTCCATAATGTCAACAACTTGTTCTTGTATGCTCTTCCCCCATGATGCTCCGTCTTCATCGTGACTCAGAAACAAGAGATGGCTCTTGATGGACTGAAACTATTAATCCAAATAAATCTGTATTTCATTTTATTGTCTTGGACATTAGTAATATTTGTGACCTCTTCATATACGACTGAAGGTATAAGTCACAAAACAATCCCACACCACTTTGGAATTATGATTAATAAAAGGGTTATTTATTTAAGGGGGAAAAAACTTATAGATCACTGTCCCAGACAACAGACTTCTGCGTGATCAGGAACGAAGTCTAACAGCAGGAAGCCAGAAGCAAGAGAGAGACAGTGTGGGCTACCACTGCTTTTTAAAGCAAAATAGACCACGCCCAAGTGGGCTGGTATTTTAAAGGCTATTGGCTGAAGGATTGGAAGAAGCTCCCGGCAGCATACGACCTTTATTATATTATGGGGGTGTTTTTCTACTTCTACTTTTGAGTGTGTGTGTGTGTTTATGTATGTGTATTATCATAAAAAGTTGTTGGATCTGTTAAAAAGCCTTTTCTACACTAAGTAAGAAGATTGTCTGGTTGTTTGGGCCTTTCATGTTATTAATGTGCTGTATTACAGTGATTGATTTTCATAAGTTGAACCATCCTTGCTTTCCAGGAATGAATATTACAGTCCTATTACTATGTTAATTGAATCTAGTTTGTTAGTAATTTGTTGAGATCATCCCATCAATATTCATGAAGGACATAGCTTAAGTATTTTTTCACTTAGTATGTTTTGACAATATGTAAAGATATATCAGTGAAACGATCTTGTTCCAGAACTTTGAAAAATATTTTTAGTTTATTTCCGTTTTACTCATCTACCTACACAGTATACTGATATGGGGAAATTAATATTTGCCTTATACATTGCAATTAGGATGAATTTTACATTCTCCATCACCTGACATAAATATGGTGACTATCAGTGTTTGCCCAGTGAGTGTTCCTTGACTTTTTAATGGGATGTGTTTTACTTTAGATACCTATGAGCAACACACAAGAAAACAACTTCAAGTGGGGAAGCTATCCTTTGCCTCCCCGTTTCAGAGGATTCAGTCCATGGTGATTTGGGTACTGGTACTTGGGCAGAACATCATGTCAGTGGGAATATGGTTGGAAGGTTCTTCACTTTATGCTGTACTGAAGACAGAGAGCAAGGAAAAGGGTAGACTAGGGGCCAGGTATAACCTTCAAAATTATGTCCCCAGGAACCTACTTCCTCCAAGGAGGCCCCACCTACTAAAGTTTCCAGAACTTCCCATAGGCTGGGGACTCCTTGCTCAACACAGGAGACTGTGGTTGACACTTTGTATTCAAAGCACAGCGGGAAAGATGTGTGCTAAGCTTTGAATTCGAGGTTTTGAGCATGCCGAGCAAGCACCTATCAACCCTTTAATTTCATACCCCTGGCACAGTCTTTAACTCTTATGATTTTATATTTGTGTTTATTTCAGTTTATGCCACTGAATATTTAAGAAGACACCCTGAGAGTATTTGTTGGTGGTAGGCTGTTTACTTATGTGATGTTACCAATGCCCCAGGTTTAATCTTCTCTTTTGTGGAGAGCTCTACTGGAGGGTTAGCCAGGTGCCATTTTATGACATTTTCTAACACCAAACTTAACCTTTTTGTTTGGATTATTTTTCTTAAATTTAGTAGACCTTTTCCATCTCTTGATTTTTCCCCAGATGTTGCTTTGATCAATGGTTTCTCCACTGTAAGTTCTTTACTGTCCTTTCTTTCTTTCAGAATAAACTTTAGTGGCTTTTGGAGTTTTCTACCTCTATCTATGTATTCTGTTGTTTCTCATGAAACCCTGACACAAATTAACTATTCAAATGGAATTATTTTCTTACATTCCTTGTCTATTTCCAAACATTCCCTGTAGCATGTATTTATTTTGAAACAAATTTCTAATGCTTTGGCCCATGCCGTCATTGAACTCCCCTGGGAGCCTAACTGATATTGAACTGATAGCTTCCTGTCTTAACTTTCCGATTTCTGGGATTATAGGCATGTTCTATCATGTTCTATCATGCCTATAATCCAGACTCTCTTGCTTTTTATCTTTTTAATGTTTGAACTTTGTTTAAATTTTTATTTACATAAAAATATTATTTTCCATATAACAAAATTATACCAATTATCCTTGGCTCAAATTGACCAACTCTTTGGGTCATTTCTTTTTTTGTTGTTGTTGTGAATTAGATAATTTTCAACTCTTGTGTTACAAAAGATTTATTCATTTTTATGTTATGGTAGTTAGAATGTAATTGGTCCCAATAAACTCATAGGAATGACATTATTAGGAGGTGTGGCTTTGTCGAAGTAGGTGTGGTCCTGTTGCACAAAGTGTGTCACTGCCGACGTGGTCTTTGAGGGTTCATATATGCTCAAGCCATTCCCATTGACTCAGACCACTTCTTGTTGCCTTCTGATCAAGATGTAACCAACACCATGTCTGCCTACATGCTGTCACACTCCCTGATGATAATGGAGTCAACCTCTGAAACTGTAAGAGAGCCACCACAATTAAATGTTTTCCTTTATAAAAGTTGCCATGGTCATGATGTCTCTACACAGCAATAGAAACCCTAACTAAGACAATTTATTTTTATTATGTGTATGAGTGTTTTGGCTGTATGTATATCCGTGTACATATGTGCACTGTGTATATACTTAGTATCCAAAGAAGGCAAGAAGAGGGAGTTGATCCTCTGGAAACTAGAGTTACAGATAGTTGTCAGCTGTCACCTGTGTGCTGGGAACTGAACCTGGACCTTCTGAAAGGATCAGTACCTGCTCTTAACCAATGAGCCATCTTTCCAGCCCTGACTCATGCCTTATAATTGCAAGAGGTAGTTTTTCTCCTGTGTGAGAGAAGGGCAGGGAGAGGCTGATGCCCCAGGGCAAACACAGCTGTAGTTTTGCTTTAGGGATGGCTGATTTATTCATGGTGTTTGTTTCAGTATTTTGAAATATAGAGTAAGTAAAAATGTATGCGTAAAATATGGACCTGTGCTGGCAGTGTTTTAAATCAAGAATTCTAATCAGTTCATTCTTGTGCTATTGCAGAGAAACCAAGTCACAAAAGCCCCCGTATAAAACAACAAACACACTCCCAAACAAAACCAGCAACCCGTTTCCATCTTTCCAGGTAGGCATCAATGTCTGCAGAGCCAGAGGCTTGATGTTGTCTTATTTTTATTTCTCCACCATGCCTTGTATTGTACTAGAAGCCAAGAAATTTGAGATTTTGAAGAACGGAACTATGATTATGTTCCAGTCAGTTATGGGATGAATCCGTGCTGTACTGGCTGGTTTCGTGTGTCAACCTGACACAAGCTAGAGTCGCCAGAGAGGAAGGAGCTTAGTTGAGGAAATGCCTCCATGAGATTCAGCTGTAAGACATTTTCTCAATTGGCAATCAATGTGGGAGGGCCCAGCCCCAGCCCATTGTGGGTGGTTCAATCCCTGGTTCTCTAAGAAGGCAGGCTAAGCAATCTATGAGTAGTAAGCCAGTAAGCAGCCCCCACACCATGGCCTCTGCATCAGCCCCTGCCTCCAGGTCCCTGCTTGAGTTCCTATGCTGACTTCCTTCAGTGGTGAACAGCAATGTGGAAGTGTGAGCTGAATAAGCCTTTCCTCCCCAACTTGCCTCATGGTCGTGGTGTTTCGTCACAGCAATCGAAACCCCGACTAAGACGCATGCAGACAGAATTTTGTTTCATCTTCTCTTTAATTTCATCCTTTTAACAGTTACCTGATTTTTTTTTCTCTGAGAGATGGAGACTTCTGAAAATGAGAAGTTTGAGCTGTACGACTTCTCTCTTCAAAGTTCCTTAGTGTCATATGTCTTTATATATTATGCTGAAAACAGAGTCTTAGATTTCCCAGGTAGTACTAAATAACTACAGGGAACAGCTGCGACAGGGGATAATTCAGAGTCCAGGACATGAAACTCCTAATAATGGAATAAATTTCATGTTCATGAGATACTGCTAAGAGATCAGAAATTGAAGTGTTTTCTTGAAGGAATGAAACAAAATGAAAAGTGTCCAGGCATGGTGGTACAAGCCTTTAATTCCAGCACTTGGGAGGCAGAGGGAGGTAACTCAGCAGAGCGAGTTCCAGGACAGCCAGGGCTACACAGAGAAACCCAAAATAAGATAGAAGGAAAGAAAGTTGAAAGGGAGAACCGAGTCAATTAGAAAAAAATGTTAGTCCTTGGGCTTATTAGATATAGGCTGGTGGGATCAAAACATTATATGCAGCTTTGTTTTAAGACTTGAGGTCTGATGCACACACACACACACACACACACATGCACACACACACACACACACACACACACACACACACATGCTCGCACATTTATGTTAGCCTTACATCTTCTTGTACTTTTGTCTTAATTTAGGATCTTTAAGATAGGAAGCACCCATCCTAATAACCCTTGAAGTTATTAGGAGAGACACAAGATGGAAATACTTTATTACTTACAGGCCAACAAGAACATATGGACACCTGCAGGACACACATGGTGGCCAGGGAGTAGAGAGAGAGGGATGTGGGACATGTGGGCTAATGCATTTAATGGATCCAAAGAGACTGGTTTTTTTTTTTTTTTTTTTTTTTTTTTTTAATAGAGGTTCTGTGATGGGAACTCTTTTCTGCAGTGGATTTATAAAGATTCCGCTACGCAAGCTGTAACTGCCACATAGGGAAGTGGATACGGGGAAGCAGTTATATGAGACAGATATCTGGATTGGCCGCCTTGAGGAACTGGGAATGTAGTCAAGGGCCCCTGGCTTCTGTTACGAGAAAGTCCAGCGTGTTTGGAGTGGTTGACAGGGCAATAGAAAGTTATAAGAATTTTCTACAAGGTTCTTCTCCTTTCGGTATACACGAGCAAAAGCATTCCGACACATCTAGACCTCTCATCTGTCTTGAGCAACCTCTGAGTCATCTCTGGATCTTTCTTTCGTGTTTTTCACTTCTCCCCGAGTTTTATTAAATGTTCAGTGTGCTGCTTAAACAATAAACTGTCACATAATCTTTCTTTAACACCCAGGTTAGGATCTGTCATTTTCAAATCCATATCCTCTTCATCCCTGTCGTCATTGTGTGTGTGTATGTGTTATGTGTGTCTTATATGTGTGTGTACATATATTATAGATGCTCCTGAAAGAGAAGGAGTTGACATAAACCCTTCTGAGCCTCTGTTTGAAACGCAGTATCAGACAGGAAAGATAGAGTGCAAATGCATGGAATGATTAGGGGGCTTATTCCATCAGTGCAGATTTATGCGAAAATTTGTGTTGTTTTATTTGTATAGTAATCAAGAGGAGGAGCCAAAGCTGGTTTAAAAACCTTCAGAGGCAATCGGTGTGTAAGACGTTTGCAGCCACATCCAGCTCTGTCCAGCTTGATTTTCTCTTTCCATCACTACGCCCGTTCCTCAGTGGCATCTATCCCCCTCTTTGCCTGGCATCAAGAAAGCTACACAGACGAATAGTTGAAAATGGCAGCCTTTTAAAATGTGCTTACTTTATTTAGCTGTTACAGTATTTTTTAATAGCTTGTTCCCTAACTGATACAGTAGCTTGGAGAGTAGGAAATGTTTGCTTAAAATTAAAATCATGGCAAGTAAGAGTGCATGCGGTTACTGTTAAACGTTCAGCTGAAAGAGTCACTTAATGGGCTCCTCAGTCAGTTTAATTTGTCACCATTTGGCAGAAAATACCACACGAATGTATCTTGTCACGTAATTGAGAGGAACACACAAATGTCACAGGATTGGATTGGGTTGCACAATTTTATTCCAATAGACATGTGCAGGCGTGAGTTTTTTTTGAAAGTGGAAGAAAAAAATAAAGCAAGACCTGCATTTTTTCTAATCAGTGTCATCTTCCGGGAAGTTTGAATATGTTTCCAGAAAAACATGTTGAAAGGTCCCAGAGAAAAAGCAGAGTTAATAGACCCTGCAGACAAGTCACTTGGGACCTCTGTGTCAAGAGATAGGGGCGGAGGACAGTGAGTGTGATGCTGTTTTAAGTCAGTTAGGAAAGGAGTCATGCAATTTAACAATGCAATTGGGATCTAATGGTTGCAGAAGCCTGGCAGTAGTTTAAATATCACCTGACCGGCATGGCAGAGGCTGGCCTGGGAAAGGTCCACGGTGTCTTACTCTTTCCTTTTTCCAAGTGTGAAATTGTATGTGTAAGTCTCTAGCATAATATCCATGTATACTACTAAGTCTTTATTATTGAAGAAATCAATGGATGAACAAGTTAAAAAGGAAGAGTAATAACTGCAAATCTTCCCCGAACGACTGCTTCCTATGTACTAAAGATGAAGGTGCTCAGAACAAAACCAGGATTTGAATATTGTTCTTCCTATATGATGGAGAAGAAAATGGAGCCTTCGGGAGAATATGTTCAAGGTTGCTCAGTGTACAAGTACATCAGAGCCTGGATTTGAGTGTGTGTGTGCTTATGTGTAAAGGTTTAAGACAGCCTTGAGTGTGTGTGTGTGTAAAGGTTTGAAGACAACCTTGAGTGTGCGTGTGTGTGTGTGTAAAGGTTTGAAGACAACCTTGAGTGTGCGTGTGTGTGTGTAAAGGTTTGAAGACAGCCTTGAATGTGTGTGTGTGTGCGTGTGTGTGTAAAGGTTTGAAGACAACTTTGAGTGTGCATGTGTGTGTGTGTGTGTGTGTGTAAAGGTTTGAAGACAACCTTGAGTGTGCATGTGTGTGTGTGTGTGTAAAGGTTTGAAGACAACCTTGAGTGTGCGTGTGTGTGTGTAAAGGTTTGAAGACAACCTTGAGTGTGCGTGTGTGTGTGTGTGTGTAAAGGTTTGAAGACAACCTTGAGTGTGCGTGTGTGTGTGTGTAAAGGTTTGAAGACAACCTTGAGTGTGCGTGTGTGTGTGTGTAAAGGTTTGAAGACAACCTTGAGTGTGCGTGTGTGTGTGTGTAAAGGTTTGAAGACAACCTTGAGTGTGCGTGTGTGTGTGTGTGTGTGTAAAGGTTTGAAGACAACCTTGAGTGTGCGTGTGTGTGTGTGTGTGTAAAGGTTTGAAGACAACCTTGAGTGTCCTTTCTCAGATGTCACTCGCATTTCTTTTGTATTTAAAAGTTTTTATAAGATATTTTTTGATTTTGTCTTTCCCCGACAACCACTCCCAAATCCTACCCAACTTCCTACCCTCCCAACTAAATGGTTCTCTCTCTCTCTCAAAATAGAAACAAAAACAAAACAAAAACCAAAAATAAAGACATACAGGCAAAAAACAAAAAAAGGAAAAAAAGGCAAAATATAACAAAAAGCCCACAATGAAACGAAGTAAGACAAGATACAGAATTCCTTTTGCATTGGCTAACTATTCTTGGATGTGGGGCCAGCCCAGGAGTAAGGCTGATACACACAGTGGTACACTCTTGGAAAAAACAGATTTTCCCCTTCACCAGCAGATGTCACTTGTAAATAGCTTCTTGGTTAGGGGCGAGACCTCGTGTCCACTAACCCTTCCCTGTCTGGGGATTTTGTCAAGTTTGAATCTTTACTAGTTCTATGCTGTGCTGTCACAGCCTCTGTGAGGTCACATGTGTGCAGTCCTGTTGTGTCTGGAAAATGCTGCTGTCTTGGAGTCACCCACCACCTCTGGCTCTTACCATCTTCCTGCCTCCTCTTCTGCAGAGGTTTCTGTGGGAGGATGTGATGAAGACATCCCATTTAGGTCTGAGTGCTTGATGCAAAATCTCTCACCCTTTGCATCTTGTGTTAGTCTCTGTGCTAATTAACGAGAAGTTTCTGTGATGTGGGCTGAACAAGGCACAGATGTGAAGGCCAGCCTAGTGTGGTCACCAGGGGGTCCTGGTAGAGAGTGGTTCTCCCAGGTCAGATGGGCTAGAAAGAAAGACTGAAAGGGGCAGAGGGAAAATTCACTTTGCTATTTTTTTGAAGCAGGATCTCTCCCTGGCCTGGAGTTCATCAACTGGTTGTCCATTAATCCAACTATCTTTACTTTCCCTGTGCTGGGATTACAAGTCTATACCACCGTGCCTGGCTGTCGCAAGAATTCTAATTGTTCTTAATAATAAAAACCTGGAGTCAGATATAGGGGTTAATGCTGAAAGATCAGAGAAGCAGTGCTGACGGCCACTAGTGAGACCTCTAACCTCTACAGAATCCTCAGATGGGAGGGGCAAGCCTGTCTCTATGAGTCCTCAGACTGCATGCTCAGACTCAATCCTCAGACTTCATGGGAGCTCCTGTCTCTCCAGCCTTATAATCCTCTCTCTGCCCAGCTCCATCACTCCTGTCTCCACCCCCCTAGTGCTGGGATTAAAGGTGTGGGATCCCAAGTGCTGGGATCACCTTGTGTAAATTCTGTTTCTCTTTTAGACAGATTCAATCTTGTATGGGCAGTGTGGCCTTGAACTCACAGAGATCCTTCTGCCTCTGTCTCTCAAGTGCTGGGATTAAAGGTGTGTGCCACCACTGCCTGGCTTCTGTGACTAACTAGTGGCTTAGCTCTGCACTCTGGTCTTCAGGCAAGCTTTATTTGTTAGATCTTAAACAAAATATCAATATACCTGGTTTTGAACTTTTTCTTTATGTGGTTTCTGGGGAGTGAATTCTGGTCCTGATGCTTCTATAAAAGCATTTTACCAAGTCCAGTACCATTTCTGACTCTGTATACTCCCCAGATCCAAATTTTGAACCTCTAGAGTATACCAACAAAAATGCATTTAGCAAGACAGTGTCTTCTCTGCTGATTTATTTATTTATTTATTTGTTTAGCGGTGGCTGATTTTAGGCAATCATGTCAGGCTGATCTTTCTGTTTCGATTCTCATTTCCATGGAGATGTGATGATTCTTAATCGTCTCTTAACCTTCAGCACTACATTTGCCATTGGGAACTGAAGAAACAGACCCTGGCTCAGGGCTTGGATTGATGTAGAATCTGATCTTGCCAGCGAGCATCCCACAGTCCTTGCCTTTCAGGGAGATGCGCTGATGTGCATGTAGCCTCCCTCCTGACAGTTTTATCTCTGGCAAAAGAGAAGAGAATAGCATTCAAAACCAAAGCCCCGGCTATTTTTCTTTCTGCTTTACATTTCAATGACTGTTGATTTTGTGGCTTGGGAAGACTGTGTTTAAAGAGGATACAGGAAAAAAAATCATGAAAGAAGAGTGAACGCACAGGCTGGGAGGACTGCTGGGTCTCTGTGCCGCCTTCCAGATTTTTCTGCATTTTGTTGTAGAACAATGCAAAGCATAGTTTAGGAAAGAGGAATTGGTATTTGTTCCAGAGATCCTTATTTACTTCTGGTCTCAGTAGTCACTTAGCAGACAGATGTGCTGGGAAATTCAAGAGAGGAGAGGGACGAGTCAGCCCACACACTGGCACTGTCGGGCTATTTGGTGGAGCTGTAGAGACTACGTACTGGGAGGACCTGGCCGGAGGTGGGGGTGCAGGCTGGAAGGACTGCACACTGGAGCGGACTCTTGAGCAAGGTCTTGAAGGTTGAGTCAGAGTTTTCCAGATTATAAAAGAGCAGCAGATTCTGTGATGACCATCCCCCTCTCCCCACGCCTTTGGTCTGCTTTTGTGTTTCTTGTATTTTCATATATCTTCTCTTTTCTTTCTTTATCCTTTTATATAAAAGAGAAAAGACATCAGAAGATTAAAACTTCAATAAAATGTCCCCTTATCATTCTTGTTTTTTTTATTCTCTGCTCTTTGAAAATTTCATATAGGAATACAGTATATCTTGGTTGTATAGACTCCCATGCTCTTCTTCCAGCTCCCACAAGGTCTTAACAGTGAAAATGCAACAGTGTTTTGTTTTGTTTTACTCTGAGTGGAGTACAGACTTAGCTTTGTTTAATTTTACAACAGCGTGTTAGTATCACAATCTGTAAATATTTAGTAAAAAAGAGTTTTGTTCCTCGCAGAAAGAGATGAGGAAGTTTTTGCTTTCCTTTAGGTTTTGTATCTGGATGCAATCTGATTCCTGGTCTTCAAATGATTTGCTTAATTTGCTTTTCAAGTTAAGCACCACTGCATAATGTTGTGGGATATTAGTTTAAAATGTCTTACATTCGTTTGTGCATGAAATATTTGTTTAATGATGCAAAGATTTATTGTATTCTTTTATGTTTCATTTGTTTAACTCTGTAAAGCTGTGTTACTTTGCCCGCTTAAAACACGTGATTGGGCTAATAAAGAGCTGAAGGGTCAATAGCAAGGCAGGAGAAGGGTAGGAGGGGCCAGGCAGAGAGAATAAATAGGAGGCAAAGAGATGGGGAGAAGAGAGAAAGAGGAGGAGAGGAGGATGGCAGGGACCAGTCACCTAGCAACACAGCCAGACATGGAGTAAGAAATAAAGAAAAATAATAGTATAAAGAAAGGGAAAAGCCCAGAAGATAATATAATGTGAAGATGTGATAATTTAAGAAAACCTGACTAGAAACAAGCCAAGCTAAGACCAGGCATTCAATAAGTAAGAATAAGTCTCCGTGTATTTATATGGGAGCTGGGTTCCTTAAGATCAAAGAGTAAAAAAACCAACCGCAGCCGACAGCATCACACATGGCTGTCTTTCCTGTGAGACCCTCACGGGTTTCCCCACAGAGCTCCATTATAAACTCTCTGCTTTGGTAGTGATTTAAAACTCTCAGCACATGATCTGTTCGGGGTTTGAGATATTGTTTATACATAAGGAACCAGATGTTAACCTCTGCCGAGTCTATTAAATTGAGCCGACCCAGGAATGTCAGCCCTTGATTTTGGCTGGTGGGATGGCTCAGCAGGTACATGTATTTGCCATGCAACTCTTAACAACTTGAACCCACACAAAAGCGGAAAGAGAGAAATGACTCCTGAGAGTGGTCGTGTCCCCTGACTTCCAGACGTGTGCCTGGCACACTTGGACCACCACCCCACTAGTAATACACATTTTAAAAAGAATGCAACTTCGGGTATGCGTGAAGGAGTTGTGAAAGCGACTGCCGGAGGTCTCTAGAGTGGTGGCAAAGATCCCTGTGATACCACTGGCCTGGCTTTGGCTGTGATGTCACCCTCTCCAGGGTCTTTTTGCCTGTGTCAGGTGCTGTCCACTAGATGGAGCTAATTCTTGCCCTTGTAACTCCAGCCCCAGGTAAAGGGTTTGGTACAAAACAGTTTGTGAGGCCAGGATTTATCACTACTGCTTGAACTTTTTTTTTTTTTTTTTTTTTTTTTTTTTTTTTGGAGCCCATTCTCTTTGGAGGGATATCTTGCTCAGCCTAGATATAGTGGAGACGGCCTTTGTGGTCCTGCCTCAAAGTGATGTATCAGACTTTGTTGAAGCCATGGGAAGCCTTACTCTCTCTGAAGAGTGGATGGGGGATGGGGTGGGGGAAGGTAAAGGGGAGCGGTAGGAGGGGAGGGAGTGGGGACTGGACTGCTATGTAAAATGGAAAAAGATTTTTTTTAAAAGAACGCAATATACAAACAACCCCCCCCCCCAAAAAAAATAACCTCAGCTAATCAAATGTTTAGTGAACACCCATGGACCACACCTCATGGGGATAAGCTAGGAGGGAGCCTTTGGTGAGCAAGGAAGGGCATAGAACCTCTCTGTGCATCTGAGTCTGTGACACGTAGAAGCTTGGCCTTAATGGTCACCCAGAAACTTTCTAGCATACTCAGTCTTCTGGACTTCTAAACGTCCTTGTCATTCCAAAGAGATAGCTTTGTCATTAAACAATACCCTTTTTGTGAGAAGTCTTCCTGAGAAAATACAGTAATGCAGGGGACAGCTTCTCTATGGATCCTGTTAGCTGGGCAGGTGTCCAGTAAGGCCTTTCACAGGGATGTCTTCCCTGCCCTGGGCTGGCTCTTGGGTTGCTGTCTCCGCTCCTCTTGTAAGTCTCCCTCTGGTGCTTTTTATGTACATCGAACAAACATCTTGAAGGCAAATGTCAAGACTAGGAATAAGAAAGGCTCAATTTGTCACATTGAGTACAGCTGTGTGTGGCATTGCAATTTGCATTTTAATGTCCCGCTTATTCCAGAAAAGTGGCGTTTTATAGATTTCCTGTATTATTCATGAATTTCAGTGCTTTGTAGTTTAAAAATAAAGGTTCAGGTAATCACCAAGCAGAAGGGAAGTTAAACTCTGTCAAGTTTGCTCATTCCTTCCAGTTCTCCTCACCCCTTCATCTGTTGAGGTCTTGCGTAACCCATCCCTGTGTTCTGTACTCAGATGTCAGGAAACACATACGTACAGAGAAGTTAAGTGATGCACTGCATCTGCTTCCCCATTGGCTTCAAATTTACAAGAAATTCTACTTGGTTAAAAAAAATCACTGAACTGCATAGAGAAATATGGGCAGATCTGCTACAACAGGGAAGTGCTGGTTAGAAAAGTGGACCTAGCCTCCTGGACAGAGGCCTGCCTGAGGCCTATTGGGACCTACAGTGTGGTAAAGGCTCCTGCTGGTTATTCTGATTGTTGGGGTGTGTGGAATTGATCAGGCTGAGTGAAGACCAGGTATTAATCTGCCTCTATTCCAATTTATGTGACTATAGACTGTTCAGGCCATGGAGAAGGCTTATGTGTTGAGGAGGTCCCCTCTGCAGAAATGCCTGGGATGAGCAGTATTTAAGATGGGAGCCACGTGGTGTGAAAGCACCCCACAGAAAGGCCACCTCCCTATCCTCACATGAATTTCAGGGCCAGGTGTGCCCTGCCCAGGGCGGCTTGGCAGGCAGCTCAGAGCTTGCTTTCTAGTTGAACTTGCTTTGGGATACAGTCTGGGCTCAGTTTCCAGTAGATGTAGGATGCAGTCTGAGGAGTAGTCAGAAATGGAAACATCAAGATCGTTTCAAGGACCATGTTAAAAAAAAAAACAACCAATGAACTATGGGCATACTGAAAACTGATCACAAAACGGCAATGAAGACAAATTATGAAAATACTGAAAATTGATCACAAAACGGAGGTTGGAGGAAGTCCTTGTGAGTCTTCTGCTGTTCTCAGACTGGAATGCTATCACATGGCCCATGGCAGAAGTGCAGGGTGCCATTCATACAACATTTGTTTAATGCTAGGTACTGAGTCTTGTCTTGTATGGAGGTCTTGTGTGTGTGTGTGTGTGCACGTGTGCGTGCGTGTGTGTGTGTGTGTGTGTGTGTGTGTGTGTGTGCACGTGTGCGTGTTGGATGGGGATGGGACCAACAGACTGACAGATTGGGGGTTTAAAAGTAACAACTGAAGTTATATCTAGGATTTTAAAAGTTCCAAAACTCCATTGACTTTTTCCTGAGAAGACAGAGTGCAAATTGTCACCTTTTTTCTTTTTCAAACAAGGTCTCTCTATGCATGTGGATTTGGCTGAGATGTCCCCCATAGGCTCAGATGCTCGAATACTTGGTGTCCAGTTGGTGGCGCTGTTTGTCGAAGTTTTGGCAGCACACCCATGCTGGAGAAGTATTTTACTGGGGGCTGATTCTGAGGTTTCAAAAGCTACATACCACTCCTCATTTACTTGCTCTGTTTCTTGCTTGGGTTGGAGATGTGAGTGCTGCTCTGGTCCAGTCACCTTATCTGCTACCTGCTGTCACATTTCCCTGTCATGATGCTCTCTTCTCCTCTGTAAGCCCACATAAGCTTCTCCTTCCATAAGAGTGCCTTGGTCATGATGTTTAATTAGAGCAGCACAACAGGAACTAATACACTATGTGTATCTCTTGGCTAGCCTGGAACTCCTTAAGTAGTCCAGGAAGGTCTCAGATTTGCTATGATCCCCCTTCTCCTTGCTTTCCAGTGCTCAGATCACAGGTGCACTAGGCTCCTCTGTCACTATTTTGATTATGTAAATTCAATATTTGCATCTGTTGGAGTGATAAAACACATTTTGTTTCTGATTGCCTCTAAGTGATGTTTATGGGTCAAAGAAGTCTTTGCTACAGTTCTGTGTATTTCATTAAATAGGCAATTGATTAATTAATACATGCAACTAGTATTTATTTAATTCCTCTGTCATGCCAGCCATTGTAGTAGGATGCGGATTTCGTGCTGAGCAAGGGAAAGCACGGTTTCCATTGTAGTGCATCTTACCTTACTCTAGATCCAGATAGATAAGTAAGTTCCTGTAACTTAATGAGAAGATGTCCACGGAGTGCAGATAGGTCACACGTGGAGACTAGCGTGTCTTTTTGGAGAGAGCCAGAATCCAAGGTGAGATCCTGAAAGAGTAGATCTTAGTCAGAAGAGCGCCCGGCAATGCTCCAGGCAGAGGAACTGTCTGTGCAGGGGTGGGAGCCAGCGTCTTTTCCAGACTGGTTGGCAGAGTGCGTGCTGATGAATGGACTGGGAAATGATAGAGTGTTGGTGCTGTAATGTCAAGTCGTGTGTGCAGCTGCCACTTGGTGTTCTAGATCAAGGCGGAGACTCAGTGGCCTTGTTTATGACCGAGTCTCTCAGAAAAGAAAATGGCCAAGGTTAACACTCATTAATCTTTGTTCCTAACACCTCTTGGCTTCCTGATCCTCCAGTTATTGTGACTTAGTTGTAGATCATTTACCAAGTATATAGGACACCCTTTGTAGTGAGGTTGGGTGCATGCTTTTAAAAATTTGGTATCAGCTGGGCGGTGGTGGCACATGCCTTTAATCCCAACACTTGGGAGGCAGAGGCAGGCGGATCTCCATGAGTTTGAGAACAGCCTGGTCTATAAGAGCTAGTTCCAGGACAGGCTCCAAGGCCCCAAAGAAACCCTGTCTCGAAAAACAAAAACAAACAAACAAACAACAAAACCAAAAAAATTTGGTATCAATATAATTCTTTATTATAGTTGCCACTCATTGTGTATAAATTCCATACCAAGCTCTGAACCAAGCTTTTAAAAAACACTATTATTTAAGTTCTGATGTATTCCCATAAGGAAGGTTCTAGTACTCTGATTGTGTAGGTGAAGACTAGAGGCTCTGAGATATGAAGAAATCTGCTTTTGGCTTTCAGTAGTGTTGGGATTCTTGATCAGGCTATTTGTTCCAGAAGGAGGTCATAGACTCCAAAAAGTCTGAGGCTCAGAGAAAGAATAACATATAGGTATTGATCATGCAATAAAAGAATTATTAATGAGGTATTTCAGATTAATTTTATTATTAATTTTAATATAATAAAGATAGATAAATGATGTCTGTTAGGTTGGCTGGCATCATGATCAGATAGTGATGCATATATTTAAAATGTTTTAGATTTATTTTTATTAATATGAGTGTTTCAGCTACAACACTCATATATGTGCTATTTGGTACTCATGGAGGTTAGAAGAGAGGATTGAATCCCTTGGAACTGGAGTTAGAGATGGTTATGAATCTTGTGCATGCTGGGAACCTAACCTGGGTCCTCTATAAGAGCAACAAGTGCTCTTGACTACAGAGCCACTTCTCCAGGATGTATATAGGGTGTATTTTATGATAAAGATAATTTATAAAATAGAATACATGTATTTCAAAGCATCTAGTCAATATGACTTGTTTTAGAAAGAATATAATTAATACTACTCTTGTATAATTTTATCATTACCTGTCAAGGATTAAATTTTCTAGAACACTTGCTTGAAGCCACTAAGTACAAATAATAATTATATAGTAACCTTTCTCCTAAGGGCAGACCAGACTAGAATAAATCACAGTAAATAAGTATATTATAGTAAAGTAGAAGAGAAAAGTCCTGTATAGGGGGATTATTTTGAGTGAGGTCCCTAAAGTGTGGTACCACAGTAACTGAAGCAGGTGGCAAGGAGAGGCAATAGTAAGCCACTCTAGTAATCAAATACATGAAATACTGGGTGCATTTTACCGTTAAGATCTCATGACCAGGATGTGAAAGAGAAAGAGGAAGACGTTACAGTCCTACATCTTCTTTGAGGGCTTGCTGTCAGTGACTGAAAACTTCCCAGCAGGTCCCACCTTTTACCATCACCTTCCAAGAGCATGAAGGGCTGAGGTCCAAACCTTTGATACATGGGTCCTCGGGGCAACATTATAAATCGAAACTATAGCAGCAATTATTCCCCTTTATACCTTTTAAACATATACTGTGTTCCATGAGCACATAATAAGGAGTTGCTTTATTATAACCGTGTTATATAAGTTCCATTATTAACCCATGCTAAAATGAGGCAATGAAGCCTTACAGAAATTAAATGGCTCTCAATAGCTTAGGAATTAAAAGTCAGGTCTGAATCTAGTCCACCTGACTTCTAAACTCATATTCCTGTGCTTAATTGCTTCTGGAAACTTCTCAGTGCCCTTTTTGAGAAGCAGAGCCAACCGTGTGGTATCCAGATGACAGATAAACCAAAGGGGTGTCTGAATACCTATGTTTACTGTATCACTGTCCGCAATAGTGGAGACAGAGAATCAACTTAGATGCCCCCAATGGATGAAGGGATAAAGAAAATGGATATACTCACAAGGAATATTTTTCAACCCTAATAAATAATTAAACCTCGCAGGCATTATTTTGAGTGAGATAACCCAAACACAGAAAGATAAAGGTTACGTGTTTTCTCTGCTTTGTGGAATTTAAAAACAGTAAAAGTTGACTTGAAAGTAGAATAAAGACTGCTAAAGGTCTGGAATAGGAGATTGATTTGCTTGGTGCGTACTATCATATCACACAGAAGCCATTAGTATGTATAACTAATACAGGATAATTTAGAATGAGAAAATGATATGAATTACCTCTTAATTTTCAAAATAGGTCTACAAATACTATGTATTTTTCTGCCTCCTTTGGTCAGTCAAGGCTGTAGAAGATGGGTTATCCAACAGCATGTGAGGGGAAATGAGAGGCTATCTTTTGGGAATATGCTTCACTGTGGGTGGAGAGTCTCCAAAGCGCTCTTTCCCTCACACAGAGACACATGGGCTCTCCAAGTCCTGGGCTCAGAGGACAGGTGGCAAGTGTTAAAATTATGCAATGATTTGGGAGTTGTACATAATGCACTGATAGAGTGTTTGGGAAATAAAATGTAGGTAGAGGCAAGTCGTGTTTTGCAGTAAGGTTGGGGCAAACACAGGGACCAGACCAGGGTGGGCCTTGTCTGTTGCTGTTTCCTCTATAAGACGAAAGATTGAGTATTCCTCATTACAGATGGGCTGAGTTTGAAGGACAGAGTTTCATTTTGTCATTCCTGATGTTAGTCCCTTATCTTCTGTTTATCCTAACTCCGTTCTTCATTGTTTTATCCTCCAAAGGAAGAAAAAGTTGAAAATTCTTTTGAAAGAGGAAGTGATACCTGTTTCCCCAAGAAGTGCTTCTGGGATTGCATAGGAAAACAGAACATCCTTCCTCTCTCTGGGTACCTCCCCAGTATTCCCAGCGAGTCAAGGCAGCCGTTCTCTCTCTTCAGTGTGGTTGACTCCTCCATTCTAGTACACACTGCAGAAATTAAGGGTGCCTGGTCTTCCCTGTTCATAGTGGAGATTAAACACAAGCTCAGAGATAGGGAACAAGGCAAAAGTCAGGGTGATTGTGATTCTTTAAATGATAAATGTCCTTCATAGTCTCAGACATTTGAGTATTCGGTCCCCAGTTGGTGGCACAGTGGGAGGTTGGGGGTGTGTGGCCTTGTTGAAGTAAGTATGACCCCATAGCTGAGCTTTGAGGGTTTGGAGACTAGAACCATTGCCAGCTCAGTCTCCCTGAGGTTCAAGATGTGAGTCCTCAGCTTGGTGTCCCAGCTACCATGCCTGTGTGCTGACATACTTTCCTTGTATGACAGAATATTATCCTTTTGGAACTGTAAGCCAAATAAACCTTTCATTCTATAAGTTGCCTCGGACATGTTGTTTTGCAAAAGAAAAATAACTAATATAATGCTCAAGACTGGATGGAGAATGTTATAAAGTTGTGTCTGGAGGGGTGTAGAATCAAAGTTGAAGGATGTATTTGAGGCTACGTTGGGAGAACCAAGTGGAAGAGAGCCACATGAGAAAAGTATCTGGTTCTAGAGCTATGTTTAGATAGTGTACGAGGCAGGAAAGCCTGGTGTGAGAAACAGCAATTGTAAGTGGGAGGAAGGTTGGATTCACCGCAGAGGCAGAGGATGAGTGCCCAGTGTGTGTTTCTAAGGAAACACTAGTTTGTTAAAGGAGCTACATTTGAGCAGTCAAAGCAAAAAACGGGGTTTTCCTTCAGTTCATTAAAGGGTCTACATTGTAAAGTAACCAAGAGTTTGTACGTAAGGGTCTCTTCTGCCAGACTGCAATGTCCGAGGTGAAGAGGTTCCCATCATCCCTCTGTTTCTTGGGAGTGAGAGATCAGCTGATAGAAACCAACTTTGCGGGGAATGGAAGAGGAAAGAACTCCTGGAAATTTGTCTTTACAAATGTGCAAGAGGAATTTTTCAACACTGGATGAGGAGGAAGAAATATAAAGGCACGTGTGGGTTGGGAGCTGAGTGGGGAATGACACTGTGGTTGTGTGATATAAATTGTGTTCTCTTACTGGCTCCATACATTTCTAACTTTCCACCATCTTTCACAAGACACGGGCTGTTTCCATCAGCCGAGCAGTCACTGTCTTGGTATTCAATTCCTGGACACCTTTTCTAAGGCACCCCCCCCATTAGCCTCCCACCCAGTTTTTAGTAAAATACTAGTTTTGTTCAGGATGGCAATGTTTCCCAGTTTAAATATTTCATAGGGCTGGCTATTGGAAACCTCCTTAAAATTAGACTTGGTTGTCTTTTTTCTTGCTTTGGCCTAACTTCTTGACTGGAGCACGGCTGCTGTAGACACCTTCTGTAGAAACTGTGTTAAGGCCACGAAATACGTCTGATTAAGATGAGCCTTTGGTCTTTTTAAGACTCAGAAAGGTCTGGATTCCAGATGGTCTTGTAGATTCACAGAACCTGTCTCTGCCAGCTGTTTCCAGCTTGAAGCATCCTGTATTGTTTATTGTTTTGCCCCCAAGAACACTGCAGAAGACCTGCTTTAATATTCCATGGCAGCACAAATTTTTAACTGACCTCAGCTAAGTAAGACTTTTAATTAATTAGATTTGCTTTCCTCTATGCCTCTGCTCATGGATGGTTATTAGAGATTAGCGCTCCTGAGACTGCGCAACTCCTGAAATCATCAAAGCACATCCTATGAGAGTCAGGAGAATATTCCTATTTAGATGGAAACATGCGTAATACAGCTTAGAAAGATTCTTAGAACATGGACCAAAACTATAGCCTCAGAATTCAGTTAATGAGACTAATGTCCCCTAAGTATTCTGGTTAGTCAGTAGTTTCACATCTGATACTGTGAGTAAATATTTATTTTGTAAGATAAGCTCTCACTGTGTAGCTCAGACTAGTCCTGAACTCCAAACCATCCTACTTCTGCTTCTAGAAGGCTGTGCTACTACACTCAGCCTGATTCTATATATTTCTCACTTTTTTTTTTTTTGAGACAAGGTCTCTCTATGTAGCCGTGGCTGTCCTGGAACTTTCTATGTAGACCAGGCTGACTTCCAACTTGAAGAGATCCCCATGCCTCTGCCTCCTGAGTGCTGGATTAAAGGGATGTTCCTCCATACTTGACTTCATATTGTGTTTTTATGTTTTAACCTTTTATTCTTGGTGGATTTTGCATCAAGCATTCTGATCCCACTTATCTTCCTGTCCCTTTGTTTCTGCCCTCTGTCCCTTGCAACCCCCTGAAAACCCCCAAATTTAAAAGTAAAACCCCCAAACTAGAAACCAAACTAAAACAAAAAACTAAACAACAAACAAACAAGTAAAAAACTCAGCATGGAAACTGTAGTGTGGCCCAGTGAGTCACACAGTATACCTTTAGTCCAAACAGATTTATTTGTAAGTGTTCATTATAGTGAGTCTCTGGTTTGGTTGGAGGCCTCTGGTTTCTGCTAATACCCTTAATACCGGGCCCTCACTGGGACTCTTCCTGGACATCCTATTGCGTCAGAGAGATCCTGTAACTTTGGATCTGTGAATCTGTTCCCTTCACATGCCCCAGTCGTTCATAGATTCGGGGGATGTTGGGGTGGGCTATCTTACAACCCTGGTTCTGGGTGTAGGTGGTAGCTGGGTTTGTCAGCCTGTCAGTTTTCCCTCATTGCCACCACCCAAGTTAACTCTGCAGCAACACCCACCTGCTCCCAGCTCTCTCTAATGTAGCAGACAGCAAGGAGTGGGGCCATTTCTTCTGTTCTTAGGCCCTCAGGTCCAGCTCACCTATCCACACACCACCAGAACCATCTGTACTGCTCCACTCAGGTGATGTGATGGACGCTCTCCCATTGCTGCCCTTCAGTAATAGGCAGGCCCAGCCCTTCTGCTCTCATGCCCCTGAGGTCATCTCTCCCATCTGTCACAGGTGGCAAGGGGTGGAGGTTGTATTGCCATCCCATGACATGTAAGGGAGGGGCTTGGGACAGCTCTCCTGGTGTCATGTCCACTGGCCTGGCTTGCCTTATCCCTACTCTAGTGTGCTGCCCAGGCCAGGTGCCATGCTTGCTCTCCTGTGTGCTGCAGCTGGTGAGGGCCAGGGTCGGCTCTCTCGCTTTTGTGACCTGGTGGCCGGTTCTTTCACCTGCCGCAGTTGGTAAGGGGTGAGGGGACGTAGGGCATTTTCTTCCTCACCCATGCCACCACATGGCAGATTAGGAAGTTCTCATGCCCCCTGGGCCCACTCACCTTCCTCCTCTCCCAACAGGGTCAGCTCTATTGTGCTGCCAGAAGAGGTGGAAGGACTGCTTTTCCCAGCACTGGCTCCTGCCTGTGTGGACAGTGCCAGTTCTCCCTCCTTCTCTCATGACCCCAGGGCAAGCTCTCCTCTCTGCCACAGGTGGTGAAGAGTGTGGGAGGAGAGGTCATCTCTCCTCGCCCATCCCACCATATGGCACATGAAGGGTGGGGCCAGATCACCCATAAGCATTTGCTGCACAGGATCACCTGAGTCTCAACCAGCAGGGTCAGCTCTACTATGCTGCCTTGGCTAGGTACAGGACTCACTCTCCTGAGCGCTGCTGCTGGAGAGGGGTAGGATCAGCTCTCCCACTCTTGTGACCCCGGGACCAGTTTTTCTTGCCTGTAGTAGTAGGTGGTGAGGGGTGAGGGATGAGGGCAAGTGGGGTATCTCTCCCTCACCCATGCCACTGTGTGACAGACCATGGGGCTAGATCTCCTACTCATATCTTCAGGTTGGTTTACCTGATCCCCACCCCTTACTCTACCACCAGCCAACAGGTGTGGCCCCGTGGAGGTGTAGAGCCGGCTCCCAGAGTGGTGCAGTTGGCGAGGGGCGGGACCAGTTCTTCCTACTGCTGCAGCCAGTGAGGGCAGGTCCAACTCTACACAGCCCAGTCTTCACTGCTTTTGGAGTTAAAAGGAGCCGTGAACATCAACATACTGCAGCTACAATGGCAGGGCTGCGAGTCCAGATATGGTCCCTGGCAGCAGCCCAGGACCAAACAACACCAAGGCCCTGGGTGTCAGCACAATCTACTCAGATTTGCATGGTCTCAGTACAGGCTCAACCCTTGAACACTAACCTGGCCCCTAGGTGGTGACAGAATGATAGAGACAGTCTTCACCCAAGAGATCTGAGGTCTGCTGGACATTAGAATTAGCCATCCCTTTGACAATTAAAATAGTTAATTAAGTAAGTCATGAAATAGCACCAAGAATGCATTAGAAAGAACCAGAAGCAGTAGAAAATTGCCTTCTCAAACAGCATGTCCAATATAGTAATCAAGAGCTGTACATGGAGCACTACAAACGGAGTTTCTGAGAATTAGGGTAAGCTGTCAAAATGCAGCGGTGTTTCAAAGACGTCCTGCAGAGAACGTGGTAAAATGCCCCACTCACTTTTATATTGATTATATGTGCGAGTTATGTTTAGGATATACTGAGTTGAATAAAGTGCTATTAAAACAAGCGTGTGTGTGTGTGAATGTGTAGGTGCACAAGTGTGAGCATGCACTTAGAAGTGTAAGAACAACCAGGGATGTAGTTCCTCAGTATCCACCCACCTTTCCTCTAGAGGTCTTCTTCATTTCTTTAAGCTCAGTAACTTTACCAGGGTAGATATCATAGATAATTATTCTGTATACTTTTTGCTGGTTGTGCTATTCACTCTTTGATCTTACGATTTATTGTGTTTTTCATTGGAAAACACATCTGTCCACCTGACTTCTGTTTACCTGCATACTTTTTGCTACATTTTCTTGGGTCCATTCTTTCATCAGTTATTATTATCTTTGTGATTATAGTCCTTTTGTTATCCTTGTGCTCTCTCCTTAGCTGCCATCTTTGCTCTGATTGTTTGAATAAATTCTCTGCACGTGTCCATGATTGCCTCAAGCCTTTACTTCACACAAATGGTCTGCTTTTAGCTCTGTCTGTTCTATCGTGGCTACTTCTAACTCACCATTAGATCTACGCTTGTGGTGTTTTGGCCTCAATTTATTTCCCGGACTCAATAACTTCTTTTTCCATCTCATTCTGCTCTTTCAGAATCGTTATGCCTCTGCTCTGGTGATTGCAGGTACTTGCTAATGTTCCTTACAGTGGAAAAAAAATTCTGTTCCAAAGTGTGTTTTATTTTCGAGTCCATCCTTCTGGAGCCTTACACATACTCTTTCTTTACTGGTCCATTTCCTTGTTGTAATTATTGTACCAGGTTGTATTGTGACTCGCACAGAAGCCTTTGCTGTAAGAATTCTTTTGGATATTTTGCTCATTCCTTAGCTATTATTTTTACTTACTGTTTGTTCCCACACAGAGTGATTGAATGCTTGCAGATACTCTTCCTTGTTTAATATCATTTCTGTTTGTTGTGGTCAGTACTTATTGTATGTGCTTTCTGAAGCCTGAGTAGGGTTGGGAGAAGGGAGGGGAATTCACTGCAAGTGAGCCTTTATTCTGTACTTTCATTAACTGTCCTGGCCCAGCACATATTCCACTAGGCAGAAGATGTGTCTGTTTCCTGGAACTTGGCATATCTTTCTGTGCAGTCCTGAGAGATGACAAATGCTAGTGGCTGTCCTCAATTCTGCTGAGATATATTAGGACTTCTGTTTTTCAATGGTTGTCATTTACTTTCTATTTGCTGACTTCTTGTGCCTCAGTCTGATTCTCTGTAGACACTCTTTAAACACTTTAACAAATTTTAGACACACATATGGAAAGGGAGAGAGGAGATAAGGAAGGGAGAGAAAATATGAGATCGTCACACTGTGAGTGGAGGACAGAGGATAACTTTGCAGAGTGGGTGGCCTCCTGCTTTCATGTGGGTTCTGGAGGTGAAATTCAGGTCACCAGACTTGTGTAGTAAGTACCTTTATCTACCTTGCTGTCCCTATTAACCAAATTTTAAAGAATCTATTCTCTTACCTCCTTTTAACAGTACTGTCTCTATGGATAAGGTGGGGTTAGGAGCCATACTATCATAACCCAGAATTGTTTTCTTCTTCCCTAGCACCTTTCCTAAAACATTTAAGCAAAGTTCCTGACACTCATCTGTTTTGTTATTTGTTGTAAATGTTTGACTTTCCAATTATGTTTTCTCTGAGGAATAAAAGGCCACATTTTGGAGGTGGGAAAATTCAGTTTATTGTAAGCAATAACCCAATTAAAATGATTAACATAATTCAGGGGTGGCTGTTAATCTTCTATACTACTCTTCATTCTCATGACTTTCTGCAGTGGCCTAAAATTCTTTTGACAGCTTTCATATACATAAATAGAAATATAAAATTGAATAAAAAGTACCGCAAAAGTAACTTCCTCACATAAAGAACAGTAAAAATCCCTGTCTCTTATAGAGTAGGTGGCAAGTAGCTTTTGGTTTAAGTTCATCAATAGAAAACCATGTCCTTGGCTTCCATTATTGTACAGGATAGACGTTCAAGCTGGCTTCAATTTTCTCCTTCCACAGCCCACATTCTTGGTCCAGTTCCTTCCCCTTGAATGTTGGTGGACACGATCTACCCAGATGAGCTCCATTTCCAGGGAGATCTGAAGGTCAGGGAGATTCAGAGTGCTCATGTAGCCTTGGAGATGTATGTTCTCAAGTTCTACAAGCTGCAAGGAGGTGAACTGTCAGCAATTATGGGTGTTTGGTAGAGGACGCTGAACCTTGTGGTCCTGGCCAGCATGATTGAGCCTGATGAGACCTGGGAGCACTCAGCTGACCTGTACCCAGAGCCTTTCAGGACTGTCGGATGCTCTGGCAGTGGTTAAGCCACTAAATGGTGGTAATATGTTATGCGGAAACAGTAAACTAATGCCAAAAATAAATCTTAAAAGTGTTTGTGGAATTAAGTGATTTGCTTTGCTTTAACTTAGTCTGAGTATCCCCATAAGGAGAAGTTCTTATGTTTTGTTCTATAATAGTTTATTTTCTCAGACAGGAGGGTTTTGCTATTCCATTTCCATACTTGGTTGGATTTTTCACTTTTTTTTCTTTCTTCTGCCTGCTTCTCTTCTTCAATATTGGTGCTTGAGGAAGAAATTTAGAGTATTTGCTGCTCTAAATCACAATCGCATTTTGGAAATGGGGTGGTATGGCTTTACAGAATAGTGGGATACCATTCAATAATGGTTTTATAGAACAGATCTCTATGCAGGCTAATGTTAAATGGTAGGGTTAGTGTATTTTTTAAAAATAATTTAAAATATAAGATTATTTACATGCATTGAGAGTATTGCACACATCATAGCTGAATAGCCTGTTTAATTTTTAAAAAGTGAACAGATGTATGTGCTAGTCCTAGGTAAAGGGATATGACTTTCCAGACTGCTGTTTTTTTAATCTAATTCTTCCCCATTCATAAATCCCTTTACCCCAGCTAGTCACTATTCTGTTTATGTCTCCTTAGACTAGCTTTGTCTGCTCTTAAAGTGTGGGTTTTCTTTTGTTTTGGGCTGCTATAGCTCAGCACTGTTTGTGGGAGGCAAACATTGATGGCCAGGCTGTAGATGGTTCATCCTCCTTGTTTCATAGACCCTGTCAGCATGCTGCATCTATAGCTCTGCTGTATTCATGGGACCATGGCCACTTCAATTTTATAGAAATGATGTCTTCATTTGAGGCCATTACAGATGTGTTCCTATGAACATTCTTGTACATGGCTTTTGATAATTTGGATTAGTGCCATTCCTTATCCAGAAGAATTGCTGGATCATAGAATGTATATTATTAACTTTTGTAGGTCATATAATCAGAAAAAGTCCATCAACAGTTTTGCAAAGTTACTGCATTTTGGCCTCCTACCAGTGGTGTATGGAAACTGTAGCTGCTTCATAACAGAACATTATGAATTTTAATCATCATAGTCATTATCTTTAATTCTTTTTATGTATATTTCCCTCCTGATGTGTGATGGTGAACATCTTTCCATATATTTATCAAACACTATTACTTTTCCAAATTTGTGCCATTTCATTATTGGCTTATGAGATCAATATTGAGCATTAAGATCAGCATTTAAGAGCCGAGGATATAGCTCAATGGTGGAGCACTTGCTCTCATGTGCAAGACTCTTGGTTGATCCCAATCATTGCAAATCGAAGAAAAAGAATCAGCATTTAAAATGCCCTAAACAGGGGTTGAGGAATGTTGTAGTTGGTAAAGACTGGTGTGTAGACATGAGGACTGATCTCCAGCATCCAGGTAACAAAATCAGGCAAGATTGCAAGTGCTGATGAGGCCCAGAAAGGCAGATTCCTGGAGTTTTACTGGCTAGCTCATCCAGCCATTTGGTGAATGGCGGGTTCAGTGAGAGAGCCTGCCTCAAAAAGATAAGGTGGAGAACTGAAGTCAGCCCGTGGCATGAGCACATGTGCACACAGACACACACAGACACACAGACACACACAGACACACACAGACAAACACCACACAGAGACCCAGACACACCCACAGACACAGACACATACCTACAAACAGACACCCCCTTTCACAGTTATATCCACATAGAGATACACACTCACATACAGACACACATACACTTACATAGACACACAGATACACACCCTTACACAGAGACTCATGCCCACACACAGACTCAGACACACACCACACACAAAGACTCAGACACACCCACATACAGACACACATACACTCACATAGACACACAGATACACACCCTTACACAGAGACTCACGCCCACACACAGACTCAGACACACACCACACACAGAGACTCAGACACACCCACACACAGACACACATACACTCACATAGACACACAGATACACACCCCTACAGTCACACCCACACAAAGACTCACACCCACACAGACTCACACACACAAACAGTCACACACTAAAAAGTCTGAAACAGAATAAGATGAAACAGAGTCTAGAAGAGAGTAATTATAATAGAAGATATTTTTGGAGAATTTTATTTCGATTTTATATGTGCATATAAGCATAATAATTTTAATTTATATGCATAAATGTGTTGACTGATGTTTCTGTCCCACCAGGTCCCACAGCTGTTTAGTCCCAAATAAACACACAGAGGTCTACATTAATTATAAACTGATTGGCCTAGTATCTCAGGCTTCTTATTAACTCTTATAACTTATATTAACCCATAATTCTTGTCTGTGTTAGACACATGGCTTGGCACCTTTTTTTGGCGAGGCAGTCACATCTTGCTTGCTCTGTGTCTAGCTTCCTCCCCATCTGGGTGATGACTGCAGACTGACTCATTCTCTTCCCAGAATTCTCTTGTTCTCCTTGCGCTGCCTCTATTTCCTGCCTGGTAGCCCAGCTTATACTTCCTGCCTGGCTACTGGCCAATCAGTGTTTATTTAAAACACAAGTGACAGGGTACAGACCATTGTCCCACAGCATGTATCTGTTTTATCTCTTGATGTGAATGGTGGCAGGACAATTTCTAAAACCTTGTTGGGTATTACATACCCAAAACCTCTCTAACCTGAGTAAGATATAAAATCTAAGACTATCTCAGTTAGCTCAGTCCTCAGACAGAGCTAAAAACATTAGACAAGAAACGTGTTTCATTGTGGCTTCCTCAGGCCACACTGGCAGCTAAGACCGAACATAGGAAATAGAGGTAAAAACTGACAGATGGAGACACCAGGCAGTGTCTGCCGTGAAGACACTATGTAGTCAATGCCGTCTACACAGACGTTCCTGGGCCCCCAAACCTTCTGGGAAGAGAAAGGCAGTTTTAGAATCCCACGTTTCAGAAGCTGCTCATGCTGCTGACCATTTTGGGGGACCTCTCCCATGGCTGGAGTTTTCTTCCCACAAGGGAGCAAGTCTGTGGAAGAGGCTTTCTGAGTGTGTGAAAGTCCTTCTTTCAGCTGTGCACGCTGAAGAACCACTGTCCTTGAGAATAGCTCCACCCATTTCTTTTACCCTTGGCATGATTCCTCGGCAGTGAAACGCGGGAAAAGCCATTTAATTAAGGGCCATTATCTACATTTCTATACAGCTAGAACAGGAGGCCAGCAGCAGAGTTCGCTTGTTTCCAATCCCTCTCCAGGTGGATTATAGCTCCTTAATCCTCTTGCCTTCAATCTCCCACTTCAGTCAGACCCCTATCGTGAGCTTACATTCCTCAATTATGTATTACTTTGGCATCTTTGTCTCCGAGATGTACTGTTTTTTAACATTTGTATGTATTTTAAAGTTCATTTCTAAAGGCTTCATGAGGACCTTGATTTCTAATTAAATGTTAGTGTGATAAATATTAACTGTGCATAATTGAGGAATATTAAAAATTAATCTATGATTTTTTCCCCCTTTTTTTCATTCTCCACATTGAAGGTAAATTTTATCCTATACAGGTTTGGGGAGAATGAATGTATAATTTGAATAAATACTTCCCTGAATAGCAATATTACTTTATATAGTTAATTATAGGACTTTAAATACTCTTGAGTTCCATTGTGCAAATCTGTGAATGTAATAAAACATTTTTGACATGCTAATCAAATAAAACAATATAAGATTTAATTATCCACTTTTAAAGGATTTTATGTGCTATATTGTCTCTGTTAGAATCCTTCAGGCAATTTAGGAATGTTAGAATGCTCTTAAATATTTTATTTTGTTCTTAAAGTGAAAAACAACACTTTCATGTGTGCACTTTAAAAAACCTTCAAGGGTAAACACTGTAAATAAAAATTTAAAACCACTGAAGTCTGTACATCTCAGATAAAATTTCTATTGACATTTTGCTGTGCAATTCTGTGGACATACCATTATATGCATGTAAATAAGCATATATCTAAATATACATGAAAAGCTAATGTATAATATAATAATCCATTGCTTTTCTCTGAGAGCTGGATGGTATTTTCTATCCACTCTTCTTTTGTGTTTCCCTGTCATTCAATACAGATGGGCACAATGCTTTTGGATCACTGAGGACATCACATCCTAGAGTATGAGACGCACTGTGATTTGCCTATCTCTTATCAAAGTGTTAAATGGCACCCTTCCCCCTCTGTCCTTGTTAACAGCTTTATAAATTGGTCATTTTGGTTTTGCACAACTATCTTAAGACACATTCTCCAAGTCTGGTTTCTGAGCCAAAATGATGCATGTCAGTTGGCAAACTGTCCTCCACCCTTCCATCTCTGTCCCTTCTTGTAGCAGAGTAATGGAGTTCCTCATTCCCTGCATTTTCTCAGATGACCTTGTGAATGGTCAGACTATATGCAATATTTCAGTTTTATTTGTGTATTTGGCCACTAGTGTTTTCTTCTTTGGTCAGTTACTTCAATGATTTCATTGGGACGATTGTCTTTTTGTTCTAAGAATAAATAAGAGTTCTAAGAATAGTTCAATTTGAATCCCACTTTTTTGTTTGACTGTTATTATTTTAAAACTGTTTTTATTTCTGTGAGAATTTCACATTGTTTTGAATTTATTCACCCTCAGTTCCTCCCCTTAATTCCTCCCATATTGATCCTTGTGGTAGTTTGAAAGTAATTGACCCCCAATAATCTCATAAGGGGAGTGCTACTAGGAGGTGTGGCATTGTTGGAGCGGATATGGCCTTGTTGGAGAAAATGTGTCACTGTGGAGGTGGGCTTTGAGGTTTCCTATGCAACTGACTGTCTCTGTTGACTTCTTTTGCCTATAATATGTAGGACTCTCAGATGTCTGTTCAGTACTGTGTTCCCTGCATTCCCCTATGCTCCCTGCCATGATGATAATGGGATGAATCTCTGAAACTGTAAATGAGCCACCTCAATGAAATGTTTTTTTTTAAGAGTTGCCGTGGTCCTGGTGTCTCTTCACGGCAATGAAAGTCCTAACCTAGACAATCCCCAACCTCCTATCTTCAAACTTCCTGTTCACTTGAAAAGTGGTAACCCATCAACTCCAATCTGTGCTGTTCATATTCTTCTGAGTGTAAGACCACCATCCACGGGAACATGTTCTACATACCAGGACCTATATCCTCAAAGAAAACTGGCTTTTCCTTCCCCAGAAACCCTTAGCTCCCCAGAGCTCTTTAGTTAGGGGCGGAGGCTCATGAACCCCTTCTTGCTCTATGCTTGAGTGTTGTCTGGCTTAATCTTGTTTAGGTCTTGTGCAGGCAACAAGAGCTGCTGTGATCTCACAAGCAGTGGTTCTGACATGTCCAGAATGTACTGGTTTGTTCTAGTTCTTCCTGACTTCTGGCTCTTACAACCTATCCACCCTCTCTTCCATGATGGTCCCTTAGCTTTGGGGAGGGTGGGATACAAATGTCCCATTTGTGGCTGTAAATCTCCAGTCATTTATTTCTGTATCGTGACCAGTTCTGTATGAACTGCTGTCCACTGCAGAAAGAAACTCCTCTGGTGAGGTCTCAGAGCTGCCTTAACCCTGATATAGGACTAGTCTCTCCCCTGGGTCTGTAGCCAGTG
Source organism: Microtus oregoni (assembly GCF_018167655.1). Lineage (NCBI taxonomy): Eukaryota > Metazoa > Chordata > Mammalia > Rodentia > Cricetidae > Microtus > Microtus oregoni. The sequence continues at coordinate 25,020,974 of NW_024543071.1, forward strand.
CTGGAGCTGCTGGGAGATGTTTGTTATTTGCGTCTTAATTGTTCATGTAGTGATTTTAAAATTTAAATAAATGCCATTTGTTAATTTTCAAGGTTTATTTTTATTTGTGTGATGTATGTATTGTGATGTGTGTATTGCACATGTACATGCAGGTGCCCATCGAGACCAGAAGAGGGCATGATATCCCCTGTAGGTGGGTTATAGGTAGTTGTGAGCCACCTGATCTAAGTGCTAGGAACCAAATTTGGGTCCTGTGCAAGAGCAGCAAGTGCTCTTAGTTTTTGATTCATCTCTCCAGTCATCATCATCATTATTATTCTTATTAATTTAAATAAAAATAAAAAATTATAAATGTATTAATTTTTTGACATGTTAATATTTGACCCATCTGGGATTTATATTTAAGAAGGTAAAAGTGTTGTTTTAACCATGCTTACTAGTAAATTAACAGAATGCAAAGCTCTTGAACCTTTTCTTACTGATTTAAAGTGGCCCATTTAGCATTACCCCGCCCCCCATATAGTTGAACCAATTCATGAGACATAGCGCACCTCTTCTTAGTCACAAAGTCTGAGAAGTCATGACTAATAGGATCTACTGTGTTGTAGTTTTCAGTTTCTGTGGTGTGCGGACTAAACAAGAGCTCCATCGTCGAGCCAAAGCTCAGCACCTCGCCTGTGCTCCTTTTCATAAGAACAATTTATTTCTGTGACTTCTCTCCTGGCTTCAGTGAGATAACTATCACTTCGCATTCCTTTTCAGAGTGTGTGCCCATTTTTACACATTGACTTAAGCTGTGACGTCATGTGGCCAACCTAACAGAAGTCCTGGAATGAATGTTATCCAGCTGGGCCTGTATGCTATTTTAAGGATTATGGATATTAAAGGAAAATTGGCACTTTCATAGTACTAGGTACTCTTCTTAAAGACAAAAAAAAAGAGACCAAAACATTTTTCGTCTTGGAATTAAGTGTTCTTTTATATATTTCAATAACATTTTAAGTTTCTTTGTGTAGGTCCCGATTATTTTTTAAAGCTTTTAAAGTAATATTTAAAGTCTTTAGTTGTTGAAGAGCTTAATCTTTATAATATTTATATTTAAATTATCCAAAAATACGCTATTGGTTTTGTTTATTTATTTTATATCCAGACACTTTAGGGGACAACACTGGGGGGGGGGGTGTATGTTATCTTTCAGTTGATTTTAACTTTCTGAAGTCTCACAGAATAGAATATGGCCTGGGGACCTCTTTTTTGTAAGGTGTGACAAGGATACAGTCGAAGCATGGCAGTGTTTATAGAACATAATTTGTACACTGTAGCTAGTCTTTCTTTGTTCCATTAGCCAGCTCCCAAATCATAACACAAAGATGTATTATGAAAGCTTGGCCAATAGCTTAGGCTTGTTTCTAACTAGCTCTTATAACTTAGATTAACACCCCCCCCCCTTTTAAAATCTATGTCCTGGGCTGGAGAGATGGCTCAGAGGTTGAGAGCATTGCCTGCTCTTCCAAGGGTCCTGAGTTCAATTCCCAGCAACCACATGGTGGCTCACAACCATCTGTAATGGGGTCTGGTGCCCTCTTTTGGCCTGCAGGAATACACACAGGCAGAATATTGTATACCTAATAAATAAATAAATATAAAAAAATAAAATCTATGTCCTTTAATGTGGCCTGGTTACTTTTACTTTGTAATGCCCATGCTGCTTGCTCTGTGTCCTCTGGTGTCTTCCCTTCTTCTTAACATTCTTTCTACCCCCAAAATCCTGCCTAGTTATTGGCTATTCAGCTTTTAGTAAAGCAATATGAATGGCACACATTCACAGTGTATAAAAAGATTATTCCACAATAGTACACCGAGGGCATTCTAACTATGTTCTGGCTCCTACTCCTGAAATATGTTAGTTAAATGTGCTAACATGTATGGGCAGGCGCCCCTATGAGATTGTCTTGTATTCTGAGATATTATTTAGTACACCATTGGTTAATCTCTGTTACAAATCAAATATTTGTAAATTCTGTATTATTTATATAGACAGAAGAAAGGCGGATTTTTCGATTGGTCTTGAAGCACCCTTGCAAGGGGCTTGTGAAGAAAACAGAGATACATTTGCCTTTAAATAGATGCTTACTTTTTGCTTTGCAGTCATCCAAATAAAATGCAACTTACTGCCCTGAGCAATTCTACTGGCTTCTTGGAATCTGCACCTGTTTTATCCCCCAACTCAAGCCCCTCGCCCGTAAGTAGGTGTAAGGTGGTGTGTCAGTGCCACCTGGTGGTCACCTGGGGAACCACGTGAACCCTTCTAAGTTCTCTACATCTCCGTGAACCTTGGCTTTTGGGTTGTACTGGTTGGTCAATTTAAAGCCAGGGACATAGACACAGCGCAGCAACTGCATTCAGCCTTAAGGCAAAATCAGCTTAATCATGAGGCTCCTATCAACTCCAAGGTTTTTATTTTTTGCGAGGGGGGGTGGTGTTTACTACTATTTAAAATTTTTACAGATGTTTATTTCTGTAGCTTGTAGCTGACATAATTCTACATAAAACAAATAAATCTTAATATTTCTTTTTCCTTTATATTTTCCTTTCCCCTGATTCTTTCTTCTTGGCTCATTTCCCTTTCTCCTTTCTTCTCTACATTTACTCGTCTAGTATTTTCCCCGAGAGTGAAGTATTTTATTACAGCTCTTTATTTTCCTCTACAACTACTGTATAGTTCTTGTAATCTAAATGCAACAACAAACTAGAACCAGAAACATTTTCTACAGAGACTATCTGATAGGTAAGTACACATGTATATAACTACACAAAAGAAGAATGGGAATAGGAATATATGAAATAGAGTTTCATAAAAATATCCCTTTCCCATGAAACTGCTCAGTTACTGTTTGGTAACTACATTATTTTTTTAATTTTATTATTATTATTTTTGGTAACTTCATTCTTAAAGTGTTATATTAGACAGTATTTGCCAGCAAGAAGCAACAAGACAATCAGCTATGACATGGTGTGTCTGTCATTCATGTTTGACCATCAGGGAAGAGAAGAGACAATACACTTAAAGTTGACTGTCATACAAACATTACAGTTTGTATATGAAATGTCCCCCACAGGCTCATGTGTTGGGTGCTTATTTCCCAGGTGGTATAAAAGGAGACTACTCATATGTTTACTGGCTGGCTGCCCAAACCCAAATAATCACACAGAAACTATATTAATTACAACACTGTTTGACCTATTAGCTCAAGCTTCTTATTAAGTAACTAGTCCATCTTAAGTTAGCTCATTTCTTTTATTCTGTGTATTGCCGGGAGGCTGTGGCTTACCCAGTAAGGTTCCAGCATCTGGTTCCTACGGCAGCTACATGGTGTCTTCCTGACTCTGCCTTCTCTCTCTCTCTCTATCCCTTCCAATATATATATTCTGCCCTGCTATAGGCCAAATCAGCTTTATTCATTGACAAATAAAAGCAACACATCTACAGAAGGGCCTCCCACATCAAGATGGTGGCAGTATTTCAAGAAGTTCTTGAAACTTTGCAAGGTGGGACCTCATTGGAGGAACTAGATCACTGGGCCCATGCTTTTGAAGGTTGTCCCTAGTCACCTGTCATTTCTCCTTGCTCTTCTTTGCTCTTGTGAAGGGGATAGCCCCTGCTTCTGTTGTACATATCTTTTAAAATTAGTTCTTTAAGAATTTCATACAACACATTTTCATCATATTCACCCCTTACCCAACTCCTTCCAGATCTACCCATTTTTCACCCACTCAACATGTTATGTTTAACCCATGGAGTCTAAATTGTCCTGCCTATACATTCTTGACTATGTGGCCTTCCTCTCTGTCATGGTTGATCTATTAGGTAGACATACTTAGAAAACTGACTCTTCCTCTCTCAATGGCTGCCAATTGCCAACAGCTCTTCAGCTAGGGGTGGGGCTATGTGAACACCCCACCCCCCATCCTCAGGGAGAATTTGCCTGGCTGGAGCTTACACAGATCTTGTGCATGCTGTCAATGGCTGCTGTGAGCCCATATGTGCAACACCTTTCCTGTTCCAGAAGACACGCCTTCCCTGTGTTATCTACCACAAATGGCTCCTCAAATCTTTCTGCTCCCTCTTCTGCAATAATCCCTGATCCTTGAGAAGAGCACGTGTGAACGAGATGTCCCATTTGCAGTTGAGCATCCAGTCTTTTGTTCCCTGACTGAGGGTGGGCCTCTGTGTCAATCATCATCTATTGCAGAAAGAAGCTGCTTTGGTGAGGGCCGAGAAATGCACCAATCTATGTGTGTAAAGATCAGCTTCCTACTATCCCATTTAGCAGAGTAATAGTAATAGAGGCTCTGATAGGGCCTATGATGTGTCTAGTCACAGGTTCCTTGTCCTAATAATTGTGCCATGAGTGGGTGTTAACTTGTGGAGCTGGCATTGAATACAGTCAGAAGGTGGTTGGTCACTCCCATGACATTCATGCCACCGTATGTTTTTCCAGGTTGGGCATTAGTATAGGTTTTGAAAGTGCACAGATGGGTATGGCTGATGATTATCCCCCCCTCTGGTAGGGTGCATAATGCCTTCTAGCACTATGACAGCCCACCAGTAGGGATGGGGTTTTCAGACAAGCACCTGCTTGATTGGATAACCGCATGGTCGTGGTTCTTGATTTCTTAGGAAAGCATCCTTGGTCTTTTTTATTCAGTTGGGAGCCAAAAAAAAAATGGTTCTAACTTCAGTTGATAAGCCCGTGGTTATGGACAATTCTTGCTGTGAACTGGGAAGGCACAACTTGTGAAATGAAGAAACTATGCAATGATCACCTAAGAGGAAGGCACAGAAAATGCCTTTTTACTAGCTGTTCTACAGCTCTTCCCTCTTCTCTTCATAATTTCACTTGGTGCTGCTTTCAAAAGATTTTATCTCTTTGATTTATTGCTATATACTCAACATTTTAGACAGTGCGTGGCATATAGAAACAGTTCCATTAAAATGGTCAAACCTTTGTATTGTGATTTCTTAATCAGTAGATCCAGTCAACCACAGATTACATGCCAAGTGGTTAGGCCTATGATAATTGTATCTGTCCTGAATATGTACAGACTCACCTTCTTCTTGCCAGGATTCCCATTACTTTATGGCAACTATCTACATAGTGTTTCTATCTGACTAGGTGTTATATGTCATCTAGACATGATTTGAGTCAAAGATTGCGTGTGTGTGTGTGTGTGTAAGTAGGTTATGCAATATTCACATAAGGGATTTGAACAACTTTGGGATCTCGGGACCTTAGAGCCAATTTCAGAAACACTTATACTTGCTGAAGGAATGAAGGAATGAATATCTATTCATGGTGAATAAGCAAATCTTACTTGTTCATTTTTACTGTATCTCTGTTTTGTAAATGATGTAGAAATGCTAATTTTCATCAAAAAAGAAAACATGATTTTGACCTTCTGTGGGATAACTTAAGCATCAGGGATGTTATCAGGTTTTTTCTTTCTTCTACCATTTGAAAGCATGAAGAAAAGAGCTGCTGGCTGGTAAGCGGGAGCCTTGCTTTATGTGTTTTAATAGTGGATCTTCCACATGCGTGAGGGGGGGCAAAACCCCGCCAGAATCACAAGCTTTTCTCAAGACCGTTAAATACACAGAGAAAAATTCCAAACGTTTACAAACATTGAGCCTTTAGTCAAACATCTCACAGGGTATGTTTTTGTCTGTCTGCCTTGTCCCTTTGGCATCGTAAATCTCTGATAAAAGAAGTGCAGATCTATTCATTCTCCAGATGCTCACAGAGGGATGACGGTACATTTGCCTACTCTTTATGAGCACTGTCCCCTTTCTGTGCACCATCTCAGAACTGCAGCTCAAGGCAGGCTGCTTTTAATGTCAAAGAATGTTCCTCTGATGTTACTGTTTTGTGAGAATTTTATGACAATAAAAATTAATCACTTCCTTCTCCTGTTTCCATTTCCAAATCCTGAGAGTCCTCAAATAGCTAACAGATCAGTAATCTTACAGGCTCTATTGCCAAGGGGACTTTGGACGGAATTAAAGCTGGCCAGAATTAAGAATGTGCAGATGAGGCGGATATATAACATCAGCGTGACAGATTTTTACTAAGCTGTGAAGATGTTTGCGCACAAGGAGTGATGTTTTAACCTGGTTTGAATGGTGGTGGTCACGGGAGGATGCAGGCCTTTCACCTTTACCTCCTTGGCTGCCTTGGTTGTCAGAATCTACAAGGTGCAAGTAAAACATGGCTAACTTTACCAAAGGGCATGACCTGGAGTAGAGAGGTAAAGTAGGAGAGCCCCAGTTTACCTTCCTGCAAAATGGAAGCGATGGATGCTACCAGAGCCTGGCCGATAGCATTTCATAGGTGTCCAGTGATGACTGTATTCAGTTCTTATCTTTTCATCTCTCCGCTAGGTACCTCGGGATCACGAGACCCCTCACATACCCTGTGAGGCAGAACGGGAGGTGCATGGCCAAAATGATTCTGTCCGTCTGGCTTCTCTCGGCCTCCATCACCTTACCTCCGCTCTTCGGATGGGCTCAGAATGTGAACGATGACAAAGTGTGCTTGATTAGCCAGGATTTTGGCTACACGATCTACTCCACCGCCGTGGCGTTTTATATCCCCATGTCGGTCATGCTGTTCATGTACTATCAGATTTACAAGGCTGCCAGGAAGAGCGCGGCCAAACACAAGTTCCCAGGCTTCCCGCGTGTGCAACCGGAGAGCGTCATCTCCTTGAATGGTGTGGTGAAGCTCCAGAAGGAGGTGGAAGAGTGTGCAAATCTTTCGAGACTGCTCAAACACGAAAGGAAAAACATCTCCATCTTCAAGAGGGAACAGAAAGCAGCCACCACCTTGGGGATCATCGTGGGAGCCTTCACAGTGTGCTGGCTGCCGTTTTTCCTCTTGTCCACAGCAAGGCCCTTTATCTGTGGCACCGCCTGCAGCTGCATTCCGCTGTGGGTGGAGAGGACATGTCTGTGGCTGGGCTATGCAAACTCTCTCATTAACCCTTTTATATATGCCTTCTTCAACCGGGACCTGAGGACCACCTACCGCAGCCTCCTCCAGTGCCAATACCGGAATATCAATCGGAAGCTCTCTGCGGCAGGCATGCACGAGGCCCTGAAACTTGCTGAGAGGCCCGGGAGAGTCGAGTTTGTGCTGTAAGGTTACTTATCACTATCACCCTTTTATGCCTCACCCCCTTCATGCAGCTTCTTTAATGCTGGGGAGAGCTTTCTGAATCAGTGGCTAACCTATGTTCTACCAGACTTCAGGTGTGAGTTCAGAATACTTTCACCCACTCGTATTGAGGTTAAAAACTCACTCATAGGTGGTTTTTAAACATAAAGCAAAGAAAACTAGCCTGCAAACCACAATTCCAGAGAACTTTGAGAACAATGAGGACACTAAGAGAGACTTACATAGATCTAATCTACATGGGAAGTAGACAGTAGAAAAAGACAAGATCTGAGTAAACTGGGAGCATGGGAACCTTGGGGGATGGTTGAAGGGGGGAGGGGAGAGCCAGGGAGGGGAGCCGAGAAAAATGTAGAGCTCAATAAAAAAACAATAAAAAAGAAAACAAAAAAGAAAACAAAAAACAACAAAACCCGGGATATTTAGGTATTTGAAAGGGAAGAAGAGAGTGGTTTTCTGATGAATTTCAGTTCATGTGACCGGTGACATGGAAGGTGATATTCTCCATCTCTTTCATCACAAATAACGTCTTAGTTATGTCTGTCCCTGTATCTGAATTCCTATGACATTGCCATTTTCATTGCTTTTGTTCTTCCATGTGGCAAACCTTTCCTGGCGATCTCATAGTTCCCAGAGAAATGCCTCTTTTGAGGAAGAAATGCCTTTTTATTTTTTACTTTATTTATTGTTGTTATTTTTCGGGTATGGAACTTCATCCATCTAGGAGATGTCATGCTGGGACAAGGCCCTAGCCACTGAGCTGTCAAGAAATGCTTCCTGTCTTGGTATCCAGGAACGGATTCCTCCTGGAGCTGTCAAGTTTTTGGGACTCTCTGGGAGATGTTCCTGATATTCTAGGGACCAATGGGAGTTGAGATCTGAAAACGTGCTACAAAGAGCTAATGTTAGTAAGGACTTGAGAGTTTCACAAGTAACTCACATATTAACAAATTCGGCATTGTTACGGAGGTGAGAGGAAAGATGGTAGTGTGGTCAGCAGGTAAAATGAAGACTTTTTTTTTTATATAAAAGAACGTTATATAGAGGAGATTTGACCATTGAGAGAGGAAAGAAACTTGGGATAAGATCATAACAGGTTCTGGTGGAGAATATATTCCCGTGTTATGAGAAATGGGAATAGGAAAGAACAGAGCAGAGAAGTTTGAGGGCTTTAGTTCAGAGGGACCTTCTTTGTTAGTGTGCCTGGGCAAGTGACATGTCTCACAATTAGGTCCCCACTAAGTCTAGATCCCACATAACCTCCATCCTAGGACTGCAAGTCTTCTAAATACTAGAGTGCATTTGTCTTCGAATGGGAAGTTGTTAGAGTATAGCTATTCTGGTCCTTGAGCTGGGGCTAACATCACAGTGTTCATTTCTACTTCTAGTGTGTATACACTGCTGTTCACATGAAATCATTCACAACACAGAAGGCAGGACTTAAAAATTTAGCCTGTGATGTCAGGTTCTAGAACACTCATTATAAACAACCTCCGAGGACCTTTCAAATCTAGATGATCCCACGAAATGAGCATTTGCCCTCCAGACTTGGAAATTCTCAGGGAAGAAGCTCTGCTTTTTATTTCTGTTTATGTAATCTATGCCAGTGATTGACAGCTGTAGAATGCCATTGGCAGTAGCTACCATGCTACTGTTCCCAGGGGATTAACTTGTGGCTCAGGGTAATTGATATAGGATAATTGACTTATGATCAGATAGATGTGGAATGAATCATCCCAGTGCCTGTGCCTTTAATCGTCATGTAATTCTACTTGTCAGACAAATTTAGTCTGAGGTAGCGAAGAGTTACTGAATGCTGGGGCTAGGAACAGTGGACACCCGCTTGCTAGGAAGGCAGCTAGGCTGCTGTGCTTCCTCTAAGTGAGCTGTGTTTGTTAGACATGCTCGGTGGGAGGGTCCCATCTGGACAGAATCCTAGTCATTTCTCAAATATAGGAAATAAACCCAGGCCATTGATAGGAAAGAGTTCTAGAGCTTGGACCGGGGGGTGTTAAGATGAGCTGATGACAGCTATAGATTTTTTGATCAAATAGCCTTGCATTCATTATCAGGTGAAAGGAAGGGAGTTGATGGGTAACCCATTTTAGTTGGTGTGCTTCTGTATCCCCTGGAAAGAGCTATTTCTTGGTACAAGTTGTTAAGCTATTTTGCCTGGCACCAGGATTGTTAGGCCAGAAGGAGGAATGTGTGTTGGTTTTATTTTTTAGGAATAACACAATTTGGAATGTGTTTGAGGGAAATCTTTGGAAATGGCGTGGAAGGCAGACAGCGTGAGGCGGGTGGCAGGAGGCGCCGTTCGGCAGCCAGTGTGCGAACTAGGAGAGGGAAGATGATGTCCTAATCGTCTCTCTATTTTCAGGCCTCTGACGACTCAAGGATAATTTCACTGATTAGTTTATCTAATACATTCACAGATAATTCTGGTATAAGAATAGCAATTTTAAAAACATGACACAAACATGTTTCCCTGTTTGAAATAATAGCTCACAGTGATTGTGGATTCAGCCCCAGCCACTACGCTGAGAACTCTGTGGGAATAATACCACTGAAACTTCAAAACTTTATGACCGGCTACTTATTTTCTCCATTTTTACATTTTGACTATGATAAAACAAGAGCTTGGCGAGATCAAGTCATTTCCCCACGGTCCTTCAGATTAGATTGATAGAGTTGGATTTCAGCCCAGGAAGCCTGTGTTCAGAAGTGCTTTAATTTCACGCTACTGAACCCTTTGTAAAAACAAATCAGCTCAAATAAAACATAAGTATGCTTGCTCGTCTGTCCTTCGCTAGTGCGGAGGCTTGGGTGTGGCTTCCTGTTAGGTCCCAGACAAAGGTCAGCGGACTTATATGGTGAGGACCCATGTAAGTAGTATTTGAAGTTTTTGCAAACCATACGGTTCTGTTGAAACTTCTCATCTTTGCCACTGTCACCCACTTAAGTAAACAAGAGGCAGTGGGTACATACCAACGAAACCTGGTTTATAGAAGAGATGACCAGCTGGATTTGGCTCACAGGCAATAGTCTGTTGTCCCTTGATTTAAGAGAGAATTACTGTGCCTGATTACATCTCTCTCAGTTTGAATTTATAAATATGCAAATCGGTTAAGATGATTGGCTTGAAAATATCCATCAACGTTTGGATGCATTTACTGTTAGAACTATTGTAAAGAGTTCATATGGCAGCCGTTTTGGAATGCTGTACCAGGAGGTTTTGTTGTCGGCACCAATGTTAGAATATTCATTTTCAGTTTCTTTTTGGATGACTGGTGCACACTGGTGTACATAGAGGATACATAAAGTGTGACATCACTTTTGTTGTTGTTCATGTATTTCTCCATATGTGAAGTCCAGAAACATATACTTTGGTGATCATATAGAAACAGAGAAACATACTTTTGTGCTCCCTCTAAATTTATGTGTTGAAGTACAGATTCTAATATAGCAGTATCAAAAGGTGGGGACCCTATGAGGTGACTGGGTCAGGAGGGCCCTTATGAAAGGGAACAGAGGGAACTGGCTTATGAAGGAGACAGAGAGCCTCGCAGATACCAAATTTACTGCTTCATCAATTACGGACTTCCTAGTCTCTAGAGATGAAGCGCAGTCTCACAAACTGCCACTTTATGATATTTTGTTATAATGGCCTGAATCCAGCACAACACAGATACAGTCAGTTTTGTTTCCTAATGATGAGAGTCAAGGCAGAAAGCCGTGCCAGTGAACGGAGAAGAAAATGACTTAGCTGGTCCTTCCATGAATGCTTTCAGAGGAGACTTCCTGAAAGGTTCATCTTTGAGGCTAGTCAAAGCATTTATCATTAACAGCGAACTGAGAAGCATTCCAGGTAAAAGGGACATTCGTGTAGAGCCACGAAGGTAAGAGCTAATGCAAAGGGAGGAGCAGCCGGAGCTGATCTACACTAGTTCCTAGAGTGAGGAAACAGCTGGAGATCAGAGTAGACATGATATAGATAGTGCTACAAATAATCCATGCAGCCCCAAGAACTTGGATTTAAGCGTAGGCCACATTTCTCAGTTCGTAGGAATTGTTGCCTCTTCCCCTCGGGATGGTTGGCAATGTCCGAAGATACTTTTGATTGTCATTACTGGAGTGGGCATGGATGTTAAATGCCATCTACTAGGTGTAGGTCAGGGAGGCGGCCAGCTGTCCTACAATGCACACAAAGGCTTCCCGCAGAAAAGACTTAACCTGTAAGGAAAGAGGTTTGGAAACTCTGGTGGAGATTGTGGTAAGTCACCCATGTCTTCTGTATCTAGTGGATGGAGCCATCAACGTAGGGGCACTGGTTTTGTGGCAGAGTACAGAATACTCCAAAGGTGGAGGCTGGATGTAGAGTCCTTGCACGGATATTACTAGAAACACCAGATGGCTTTCTGGGCATGAGCTACAGCACCAGGCACGACAGGGGTAGAAAGAGGATTGCACAACAGTCTTCATCTCTGGGAGTTCACACTCCTGTGGGTTTAGTGCTATTGAGGTTAGTGACACTTGATCATCATTTTCAGCCGGAGTTAGAGACTGTGTGGTCCACACAGCACAGCTATGTTCAAGCAAACACTAATTGGAAAGCTGCTAATCAATTTGACCTGACATATGTTGCTTTTAAGTGTCTCATGTTTTGCTAACTTGTTCTTTGATATTATAAGGCTGGGTGACATTTGGGGTTATACTCTACGAGTCTAAATGATAATGCAATCGGTCACTGTGGTCTCTAGAAGAGTGACCAAAGACATGTACTCCACAGCTCAGACAGAACAAAGGAGAAATCTTAGACTCCTCCTACTTTTCTGGCTCCCTCACACATCTGGAGGCCACCCTAAGGACTCTGGGAAACTCCCCATTACTTCTGCCTTTTTCTTCCTCTCTGACTGTTTGGGATTGGGTCTGTGTTATTTTGCTTCTTGCTTGGCCTTCTTGACTCCATTATTTCCCCCCCTACACCTCAGTCTCCTTTCTCTGTGTGAACAGTCTAGACTGTGTGTTGTCACTTCCAAATATTTACCCATTTTTTCCCCATTTTCTTAATCAGCATAACCAGAGTCCCAGGAGCCCAGCAGGCACTCGAGGACTTTCCTTGGGGTAACGGAGTGAATGCAGGGAAAAAAGTCCTGAATACTGTTGCACTGGTAATTTTGGTTCACTACTATCAATTTTAATCTTTTCACTATTTCACAAGTGTGTAAATAAAGGCAATTAAAAAAATGTGACAATGTGACATGAGCAAGGATCCTGTCTTTCTCTTTAATCCAGCGATCTTCCTCACAGACTTGAACTGCCACAAATTGCTTTTAAGTATCGTGTCACAAGGACTTGTTTGGAATCCTTTATGAGCAGTTCTGAAGAGCAGTTTCTCAAATACTTTGCTATAGAAGAGGATAATGGAATTGTTTTGAAGGAGCTCTTCCTTTCCGTCTCCCCTCTTCTCCTTGGTGACTGTATTGTCTTTCTCTTCAAAGAACCTCTTAGTATCCCCGTCAGCTGCAGTGGTACTTAGCAGTGACTCATCACAGAATAACCTTGTGTTTCTGCCATGAATTCTGTCAATTTTTTCCTCCTAGCTTTAGGCTGCAGCTTTGGAATTCAACCTGATTGCATGCTTTCTCTGTGGAAAGGGGTAGTTTAAAGGAAATGAAGTAAAGTTCATCCCAGGGGAAACTGGGAAGAAATATCAAGGTCCCTTGCAATCCTGGGTGTCTGTTATGGGCTGCTACTTTGGTGACAGGAGCAAAAAGAAGAGTTTGCTATTCCCTGGACGTGTATCTCTCAGCAACATTTTCTTTACTAATATGTCCCTCACAGTGATATCTTCTTCATCACTAATTGCCTGAAGTTCAAGTTCAGTGCTTGGCCTTTATTAAATAATCAACTAGTAATGACAACAGGTTCTTCGCTCCATGCTTTGCAGTTACCCAGAGTTTAAGTCTCTTAAAGTAGGGAGGGTGTTGGTCTGTGTGGTGTTTTATGTAATGCTGAAGATCAAAGTCAGGAACCTCACACACGCTACAAACCCCCACTTGAGCCCCAGCCCTTGCCCTGACCTCTTCTACCACCTTTTTGTGTTTTTGTTTTTCTTTAGTTTTTAAAAAATACAGGTAACACAATCAAACAGTACAGAAAAGTACACAATAAAAATAAGGCATGGGGGGTGTCCTTAGGAAGATAATTTACATGGTAAAATCATTGAAGACATGATATCGAGGTAGTAGGATTTAATAAGAAGAGATGTGGGAGGCTTAGGATAGGGATTGCTCAGTGCTTAAGACAGTCCAGTCCAGTGACAGCTGTGGACAGAGATGGCCAGTGGACCTGGAACATGTCTTCAGTGATGTCAGGAAGTTGAATAGGTTGGAATTAGTCCAGGGAGTCAAGTAGGTTTTTGACAGGAGTGATACTAGGCTATAGTGGGCATGCTGGATGGAGAGCCTACCAATTGTAGGAGTGTGTGCTGTAAAGCTAACGTAAATGTGAGGTCTCTTTTTGGGGAGACTGCTCTAGGAAAATGGCATTGACACGAGGAGAGAGGCTAATGCTATCTAAGTAGTCTGGGACCTGGAACCCTTAAATCGTCACTGTGGCTAGCAGGTGGCTGGTAAGGAAAGGTGGGCTCTGGAGATGGTGCTGACTAGAGCCTGCAGGAATTCAGTAGAGTTTAGGAGCCAGTGCGAGCAAAGCTGAGTTAGACACTGCTAGGTGTGTTCCTTCCCCTTGAGGTTAAGAGTCAACAGTCCTAGGCTAGAATTGTCTCTGGAGTTCCTTAGTTGAGGACACAACTTATTTCCTGTCTTCACTCTAGTGTGTGGAACTGGGATTTGGTTGAAATACAGCAGTTATTCTCAGGCACTCTTGTGTGAGGTTGAGGGTTGAAGCCAGAGATTGTGTCTTATGGAGAAGAGTATTCTATCAGCTGGGAAATTCAGTTGTTAAGGACTGGGCTGAGAAGGGAACTTCAGGTAAATGGATTCAGATACAGGGACAGTGTGAGTGAGGCAGGTTTCCTAACCTGGAAACCTGGTCCTGGGCCTGTGACTTCCTAGAGCAGCTCCTAAACATAGTGCTCGTGTGGTAAGTCAAGGCCTGTGAAAATGTGGCATTGTGGGGGTGTGGTTCTATACCAGTTGAATGGATACTTTCTCAGCTGTTGGCTTAAACTTTACTGTGGCCCAAGGCTTGTACTTCTGTGAGTCTAGAAGACAGACCTGGAGGGAAGCAGGACTCTAGTTTCTGTGTAGGTGAGTTACAGTGGGTGATGATTCTCAGTGGAAGTAATACAATTTGTGAGTGTGTGTGTGTGTGTGTGTGTGTGTGTGAGAGAGAGAGAGAGAGAGAGAGAGAGAGAGAGAGAGAGAGAGAGAGAGAGAGAAAATAAGAATATACTCTCCTTCATCATCTAGCCCTTATTCCTTCTTATCTCTCTTTGGCCAAATGCATTATTCTTTTCAAGTCCTCCATCCACCCACTTTCATGTTTATTTTGTGTGAGAGACCCACTGCATTTGATTAGTTATTGAGCATTGGTGAGAGGTTATTTACTTTAGAAAGGGTAACTTTCCAGTAGCTCTACAACTCCCACACTGCCCCTGCAACCATGAAACCTCACGAGTCCCTCTTCACTCCTGATGGGACATTAATGGACCTGGACTTGTGCAGGTGACTACCACATCTGTGAGTTTATGAATCCAATAGTCATGCCATGTCCAGAGGATGTGTTCCATCACCCTTTCCCCATTCCATCTTCCTGCTCTTATATTCCTTCTTTACCCTCTTTTTCCCTGTTCCCTGACCTTGGCAAGAGTGATGTAGGTGTACCACTTAAGGCTGAGCATTCAGTGATCAGTTATTCCCACCACTTTGACTGACTGAGTCTCTGCATTAACCATGGTCCACTGACAAAGTATCTTCTGGCAGTGTGAAAGCTAGCCATCAGAGAGGAATTTTTCAGTTCAGTTCCTGTTTGATTTCAACCAAATTGTGTGATGTCTTCAGCATGGTCTTATCACCTAGCCTTGGAAAGCAGCTGTGGAAATGGTGGTAGTTTGTATTGCTTTGGTGCCTCCCAAGCTTCCCCCCCAAAAATTTCACAGGAATGTACCCTACCCTGGCACTAGGATATTCATTTAATAACTTACACCTTTTTGGAGCAGCAATCTACACCCATGCAGGATACCTTTATTCAAATTCTTTTTTAAAATTGTATTTTGATTAGCTTACAAATTAGATTTCCTGTATGGCTTTTAATCCATCTTTAGTTTGGGTTTAGCCTCCCTATATCCCTTCCTCTCTTCCCCTGCTCCTTATTCTTTTATTATTATTATTATTGAAAAAATTTCCGCCTCATCTTTCCAACCTTGATATTGCCCCCTCTGTTTTTCAGACTGTCATTATTCTTTTAACAGTTATTCTTCTCAAGTAGGGAAAAGGTTATACTATTTTGTAAAAATTTTAAGTACTTTTGAAAGCAAAGCCAATTTTGGACGCATCTATATGATAAAAGATTTCTATGTGGGTTATTTGGGTCTCGTTCTCAAGTATATTACTATGGGCTTGGTAATTTACAGAACCTTTGGCATTTATGAAAAGAGCCATATTAACATCTTCTTCTACATTAGAGATGCTCGTGACACCTTCTAAGTCACCAATGATTGAAATCACTGACTGCCATAAAAAAAAAAAAGAAATAATCCACCCACCACAAAGTGAAAACCCAAACTTGTGGTCTGGCTAATTTTCTTGTCTTTCTCTCTTTTATAGACAAAACTCTGACCACTGTAAAAAAAAAGGTCATGATACATGATCCAGAGTGGATTACTGGAGGCGAAAAGTGCAAAGCGGGTGGAAACTACGAAATCATTGGCTGAGACTTCAAAACGGAACGTGGCTTCTGTCTTCTTGGCATGGCTGGAATGTAACCCGGGGGGGGGTTATCTGTTGTACAAAGTGTATTTTGGGGGGGGGGAGACAGCGACTTCTCCCTTTCTTTTCCCTGTGGATCAGTGATATTGTGTTTCAATGAAAATAGCTGTCCATGTCAGACAGCCATCTCAGCAGTAAGCACACTAACAGAGCTGGGTTCTGGGAGGGAAGCAGTTTCTGGTGCTTTCCACAAGTCCACATCCATGTGAGTGGGGGGAAATCCTAACGCACAACTCCCATGCTTCCAGGCTAGGCTTCATGATAGCTCTCCAGGAATCACCCATGAGACAGAGTACATACACTCCGTGGTCGGATGGAAGGGATCTGTCCAAGCAAACTGCAGTGAGTGTAGTGTTGAATGTGCTGCATGTCCATGTTAGAAAACAGAAACCCGTCATCAGCTGATACAAACGATTCCCCAGGGCAGTGTCTGTCCGAAGCTTTTGTCAAATACTTTGGCTTTTCTGCAGGGTCCTTGTGACTTCCCACAAGTGTACGTCCGCTGTTAAACCCCTTATCATTGTGGTGTAACTCAGGAACAGATCTCAGGACGGAGAGAGGCAGAAAACCCGAATAAAGCTTTTCCTTGCCCTCGCACTCCTGAAGGCTCTGGAGAAGAGTGAGTGCCACCTGACTGCATTGTATATTAACACGATTCTTGGCATGTCGTTTTCTCTCATCTTCTACGAGGGTGCAAGGAGCCCACAGGCTGCTCTAGAACTGTGTGTCGTGAGGAAGGAGTGTGGCGATGGACTATCCATGAATGGTTGCGGTGCTTCTGGAGACCGCATAAACATGTTCATCCAGCTGAACTGTGGGAATTGGAAGTAGTGTGGACCCCTGTTGTGAATACTCTAGAACGCCGTCCTGTTTCATGTAGAGAATGTGTCTCTGTGTTCGTTCTCTGTATCTTAAATCAAATGTGTGCCCCATGAATTCTGTCCTCTAAGCCCTCCCCCCAATAAAAATGGTCAGCATTCAGGACAGGTAAGGAGACAGAAAGGGTCCCTTAAATGGTACTAGATAGCAGCGTGGGTGAAGGAGAAGGAAGGGCAGAGATCAGAAGAAAACCCATGTCCACACGGGGGAAATGAATGCAAACTGTAATTTGATAAAAGAGAACTGAAAGAGATGTTATTTTCCTACAATGAAGGAAGCTGTCCTCTCACCGGATAAAACGGGTTCCAACATGGATTATGGACTTCTTCCAGCCGTCACTGACATTACTTATTATGAGACACAGGGAAGGGCCCCTTCTTATGAAGGGGAAGTAGGCACTGTCCTTCCAAAGTGTGTACAAGTTCCTGAGCCGCAGATTTGCTAGAGTGACCGTATATACTTATATTCATAATTTAAATACCAATTATGTCAGATACATGTTGTTAAATTTGAAAATGTTTTATTACATTACATCAAATAAAGGTTATTTGTAGCTGTAATAAAACAACCTAAGTAATTGTTTTGATAAAAGGTCTGGTGTCGTCCATGTCACTCTACAAAGGATGGTAGGGGCCTCCTCTGTGCTTGTGTCTGCTAAAACCCTAGCAGGTAGCTGGGAGCAGTGGTGCACGCCTGTCATCTTAACAACCAGAAGGCAGAGGCAGGAGGATCTCTGGTCTGAAGACAGTCTGAGTTTAGATCTGAAGACGCTGTCTAAAAACAACAGCAACAAGACCTAACGAATAATCGACAGTTTTGTAGAATTGCCTTCCAATGTAGGGATTTATCCACTTAGTATCTCTAAAATTTTAAATCAAAGGGTGTTTGCTTCTTGATTTGATAAACCCTGGACTCTTGCTGTGGTCAGGATTGTCAGTACTGAGAGGGCAAAGATAGGAGCAGTGTAGCCCTTGCTTTTGAGGAATTTGCCATCAGGATCCTAGCAGGTCATCGGTGCAGAACAGAACACTGTAGCAGGTTGCCGAGAGGGACGGTTTTCTTTCTTACAGCACAAAATAGGACATTATGGCTAGTTACTGGGATTAATTTAGACTTCATATTTGTTTATTTTTTGTTATGACCTTCACTATTTGTATCCTGCCTGATCTGCCTTACTGTAGCTGCTGGGGCTGGATCCCATGAGTGCAATGCACTTTAGATGTGTGGTAGGCAAATGGAAGGAAAAGGTAGCAACTGAAAGGGAGAAAATTTCCAATCATTAATATTTCCTGCATGGTGTAACTTATCTCTGCCAAATGTGCAGTTTTGTTTTAGCTAAGAGCTGAGAGAAATCATTGAGGTAAAATTTTTCATAGACTATATGACTGTTTGAGCAAGAATGAGTGTTGACTAATCTTTTTTCTTACTTTTGGGGATCAGCTGTGGACTTCTGACAAGGCTGAGCACTGGGAAGCCATTAAGCATTGGAAAGCCATGCTTACGAAGGGAAGTACTTGTAAAAGATACAGAGTCACTGTTGCCTCTGTGTTTAGCTTTATGCAGTAAATATCAAGTATGGCACTCAGGGTTTTCCTGGGCTTTTAAGGAAGCTGGATCACACATAAGTCTCCAAGCACTTAGATGGTGTCTTGTCCATGAGATACCCATATATGCATTTGATAGTTATATTTTTATATAGTTTTATGAGACTGATTGTGGGCATGACCACATCAATCTGAGTTAAAAGTTTGCATCATCTTTCTAAAATAGTTCTTTTTTTTTTTGCAAATATAATAATTGTTTGAATTCCCACCTGGAGATAGAAGAGCTCTCCCTTTCAGCGTTTTGACTCTCAAGTAAGTCCTCAGTGGAATGGATACAAAGGTTTGCAAGCCTTGATTTATTTTAAACAGCTATTTTATCTCTCAGAACTTTTATGCTTTCCCTCCCCCTCTGCCCAGGGTGTTCTTTCTAGTTTCCATTTTTCCCTTGTCGTGTGTCTTCAGCTTTGTTTTTATCATCAGTGTGGTGGTTCGAATGAAAATGGCCCCCATAAGCTCACAGGGAGTGATACCATTAGGAAGTGTGGCCCTGTTGGGGGAGGTGTAGCCTTGTTGGGGGAGGTGTGGCCTTGTTGGGGGAGGTGTGGCCTTGTTGGGGGAGGTGTGGCCTTGTTGGGGGAGGTGTGGCCTTGGTGGAGGAATAGTGTCACTGGGGGGGGGTGGGGATGGGCCTTGAGGTCTCATTTGCTCAAAACATGCCCAGTGTCTCTCTTCCTGAAGCCTGCTGCTCTGGCTGTGGAACTCTCAACTCCTTTCCAGCACCATATCTGCCTGGGTGTTGCAATGCTTTCTGTTAATGATGATAATGGACCAAATCTCTGAACTGTAAGCCGGTCCCAATCAAATATTTTCCTTTATAAGAGTTGCTGTGGTCATGGTGTCTCTTCACAGCGATAGAACATTGACTAAGACAACCAATATACCCCTTTTATTGTGCAACGTGGTGGGAGCATGTTTGTGGTAGGCATGAAACACATATTTCCTAATGGGAAGGAAGGAGAGAAGAAAGGAGTGCAGGAGGAAGTGGGTAAAAAAGAGAAGAGGACTAGAGTCGATGTGGCACTTTTAAATAGTTTTACAAGAAGAAATGAGGAGAGTTTCAGTGTTGTGGCCTGACAGGTGAGGAGCAGGGAAGGAACTGCCCTTCAGTCTTCTGTGTGCATCTCACGGCAGGCCTCCGCTGCCCAGTGCCGCTTGCTTTACATGACTTACTCATATCAAGAGAGTGACCTTTTCTCAATTTTCTGCACTGGTGGAGCAGAGCTGTGTATGTGCTGTGGCCCGTATGTTGAAACTTGTTTATTCACAGCCAGCCAGATGGTCTTTAGCGGTATATATAGAAGCCATTTGGAAACTTCCAGTGAGTCAGCACGTTCTGAAAACACCCCAGCAATGCATACCATGATCCGCTACTTGCTCTAAGCTTAACGTGAGAAATTCCTTGTTCAACATTATGTGTAAACATTCAGCCTTTGAGAGTTAGCTCAGGGCATCGAGTTTCCATAAACTGGAGTTTCTGTGGCTGCTGCCTCTTTAAATTGGAATTGTCTACACGTTGGAGAGAAAAGAGTTGGCTTGTTTGCTTGTTCCTTTCCTTTGCTCACTCTTTCCTGTGGCTCTGGGGATTGAATTCAGTACCTTTTACATACTAGGAAAGCATGAACCCTTCTCTAAATGTCCACGCCTTAAAATAATTTCTGGGGTGGGAGAGATAGCTCAGTGTCTGAGAGAGTTGACAGCTCTTGGGAGGACCCAGATTCCATTTCCAGCACCTTCATGACAGCTTACAGCATTCTTTAACTACAGTTCTAGGGGATTTGATGCCCTCTTCTGACCTCTGAGGGCACTGCAGAAATGTGATGCGCATACATAATACACACATACATACATACATGCATACATAAATACATACATACACACATACATAATACATAAATACATACACACACACATACATACATACACACATACATACATGCACACATAAATACATACATACACACATGCATACATGCACACATAAATACATACATACACACATGCATACATGCACACATAAATACATACACACATACATACATGCACACATAAATACATACATAACATACATACATGCACACATAAATACATACATAATACACACATACATACATGAACACATAAATACATGCATAACACACATACATACATGCATACATAAATACATACATAATACACACATACATACATGCACACATAAATACATACATACACACATGCATACATAAATACATACATAACACACACATACATATATGCATACATAAATACATACATAATACACACATACATACATGCACACATAAATACATACACACACATACATACACGCACACATAAGTACATACATAATACACACATACATGCATACATAAATACATACATAATACATGCATACATACATGCACACACAAATACATACATACACACATACATACATAAATACATACATACATACATACACACATACATACATGCACACATAAATACATACATAACATACATACATGCACACATAAATACATACATAACACACATACATACATGCATACATAAATACATACATAATACACACATACATACATGCACACATAAATACATGCATAACACACACATACATACATGCATACATAAATACATACACAATACACACATACATACATGCACACATAAATACATACATACACACATGCATACATAAATACATACATAACACACACATACATACATGCACACATAAATACATGCATAACACACACATACATACATGCATACATAAATACATACATAATACACACATACATACATGCACACATAAATACATACATACACACATGCATACATAAATACATACATAACACACACATACATACATGCATACATAAATACATACATAATACACACATACATACATGCACACATAAATACATACACACACATACATACACGCACACATAAGTACATACATAATACACACACATGCATACAAAAATACATACATAATACATGCATACATACATGCACACGCAAATACATACATACACACATACATACATAAATACATACATACATGCATACATAAATACATACATACACACATACACACATACATACATGCATACATAAATACATACATACACACATACATACATGCACACATAAATACATACATGCATACATAAATACATACATGCACACATAAATACATACATAATACACACATACATACATTCATGCACACATAAATACATACATACACGAACTCACACCTACACATCAAATAAAAAAGCAAATCTTCAGATAGAATCAATCCGCAAATAGCATGAGAAAACTTGGATAAAGTTCCAGTCGGGTTACAATTTTTAAAATATGCTGTGTAGCATCTGCTAAGATGTGATGTGATCATCTGTAAAAACATGAATGAAACGAGTAGTAGGTCTGGAAGGAGAGAGAGGTCGGCAGGTGTCAGAAGGAGGTTATGCTGTAAAGGAATCACACCTGCACTGTGGAGGCAAACAGTGGGTGGTAAGAAAATATCCTTGATGTGTGTTATGGAATACTTTTGGTACCCAATTTTCCTTCTTAATTATATCTTGATTAAGCTATTATTGAAATACCCTTTATTCCACCAGCCTGCACTGTTTCACAGTAGGAAAGGAAGCCAGCTGTACATCTCTATATTTTGGATTTTTCACCTGTAGAAAAGCTAGATGCTACAAGAGCCCTAGAGAATCATGGAGCTGAAGACTCTGCTGGTTGGTCCAATTCCACTTGTACTGTGTTGTACGTGAGAGATCACTCTCCAAGAGCTGTGCTCTGTCTGAGTTTGTTTAAAGGAGAATGGCATATACCATCACTTTGCAAACTGTCTTTGATGAAGTGCTGCATAGCTTTTTGGTTGAAGAATAAAACTGAATTCTAGGAAAACTGAAGTAAAAAATATAATATAAACATTTAATTAGATTCAACAGACAAAAACACATTTCAGCAGATTTGGTCAAAACAAGCATTATGTAGAGAGAAAGAAAGGAAGCACAAAAATTGACCATTGTTTTCACTGTAAGCGAGCAGTGGCTGGATTGGGATAGCCGAGCAGTTTCCCATGTGCAGAGATTAGTGTGGTCATAGCTTGTACAGGATACTAACTTTGTAAGGCATTCTACTATGAGGCCATATTAACAGGAAAGGCTCAACTCAGCAGTATGGACAGAGAAACTGCTTGTTCCAACCATATTGGAAGCATTCTTGAGTCAGCCTGTCAACAACTGTAATCTTCCTGTATGTTGTTGTTGTTTTTTTTATTATTTTATTTTTATTTTTACTTACCCACAGTTAAGTTGAATCCACAATGTTGCTGGAGAAACACTGAAAAGTATTTAATTTTTTGAATGAATACGTTAGCTAAATTACTCCCAAAGGGAAAAAAAGTACACTTTGAATATCACCAGGAGATTTTTGAAGGTACAAGTTCATATTATTAGAAAGATGACCATTGTACTTTATATCTGAAACTCAAATTTTTTGAACTTTATTCTCAATAACAGCAATCTAGGGACTTTTGCACTGTGGTTCTGGGGATTGAATGCAGCCCTTTATGCATTAGACCCGCCTCTCTAACAAGAGAGCTTGCTGACATGACAATTTCTTTAACACTGATGGCTTTGGGAAAGGGAAAATCAGTTTTCTTGAAGAGTGTGGTCCCAAGCAGATTGACCATGCTTTAGTGTATGGTCCCACACCTGTAAGTATTTGAGTGGCACAGATTGAAATCTGTATTCTATAAAGTAAGAAAAGAGGAGAGGAATTTGGAAGGAGGAGGATCTGGGAAGAGTAGGGAAATAAGGCTGGGGTGAATATGATTGGAATGTACTGTATGAATGAATGACAATCCCAAAGCATTAGTAAAATATTATATTAATTTCTTAAAATGTGACTATTTCTGGGGCCCATTTCAAGATTTTGATACGTTGTGTTCTGGATGAGATGTGGCATGAAGTGGGCCTGTAACTAGAGGTGATTCTGATGAAGCTTTTCTGAATTCTCTAAACATTGAAAATTAGCATTCCCACACATGCTGGCTGATTGAATTATCTAGCTAATTGTGTGAACCAGTAATCAAATCATTTGTGAACATTTATAGAATCTTTAGCAGAGAGTTTCACAAGTTTCCAAATATCCTTTTGTTCTCAGGGATACTGAAACCTCACAAGCTTGTAGAAGGAAACAGTCCAGAAAGTAATTGAGATACTGTCTTAGTTACTTTTCTATTGCTCAATTATAAGCAATGACCATGACCATCGTGGTAGGGAGAATAAGAGCAAGCAGGCAATCATAGCTGAGAGCTCCCATCTTGAGACAACAACCATGAGGCAGAGGGGATGAGAGGAGACCACAAGACAGTGTGTGAGAGTGAGCACTAACTAGGAATGGCTTTCACTTTTGAAACCTCAAAGCCTGTCTCCAGTGACACCCCTTCTCCTACAAGGCCACACCTACTGATCCTTTCCAGACAGTTCCAATTGGGCACAGTATTCAAATATATGAGGCTGGGGGGGCATTCTGATTCAAACCACCACAATAATTCACAAACACTGAACTTAAAGACATGCAGATGCTTAAGTTTAAGTGATTCCTATTACAGTCTTCTAACTTAATCTTGAAGTCTTTCTGTTAGGTGTGTCTCTCTGAGAGTTTGACTATGGGAAAGTTAGGTTCAGATGTCTCTGTCAGGTAAGACACAATGAAGAAGTGAAAACAGGTTGTTGCTTACAGTTACCAGAGAGGCCAGGATGCTGATGTGGGGCTATTGGGAAGCCTGGAAGGGACATTGGGGTTAGCCAGTGGGTAGGGAGCTAGACAAGGAGACTCCAAATGACTATGTTGTAATTGAGATCCATGGGCATTATTTTGTAGACTTCCTCCACAGACTGTCTTGGATTAGCTGGTTTAATGAATGTCTGTAATTATTGAAATGCCACTAGTGTGGACTGTTAAATCTTTTGTGGCCAGCAAATGCGGGATGTGGTGTTGGGTTTTAGGTCAGAGAGATGAAGAACAGTTGATTTGACACTAAGAAAGGGAACCACACAGGGAAGGGAAACTTTAGCTAAAACAAGGGGCTATATTTGAATACCAGGGTAACAACTTTCTTAAATTCACAACAGGAAGAGATGGTAAATTCCCACATCATTGAGTGATTACTTGCATCAAGTACTGAATATTAACATTAGTTATGGAGTCAGTTAAAAGATACATGTGTCACTTTTCTGTTTTCATAGCAAAGCAACTGACCAATGTCTGTCATTGAAACTATCAGTTCTTTGTGAAACATGCAATGAATATTACCATGGAATATGGAATGATGACATTGTGTAAGATGAACACTTTCAGTTTCATGTGTATTGTATACTTCATGACAATGATTAATGGCAGCTTTGGGTTGTTTATTACTCATTAGTTATTCTAATAATCCTCAAAAGAATTCTAAGAAATTATCATTGTCTGTGTATCAGGGATGAGATAACCGAGACTAAGAGAGCCCAAGGATATTAGTTTATATTTAGAAACACTGATCTCTCAGCTGGGGGGTATTTTTCATTATGACTTCTCTTTTATGACTAACTGCATTTTGGTTACTGCCTGTTTGCTGTAGTAAATATCGGAAACAACCCAACAGGAGGGAAAATGTGTTTGCCTCATGCTTGCGTGGAATTCAATCTGTGGTCTATGTGTACCACTATTTAAGACCCTAGGTGATGCTGAACAGGAGAACATGAAAAGGCATAGATGCTTGCCTTGTGACTGCTGGGGGAATGAGAGTGAGCGAGCGACCGAGGGGGGGGGGAGGGAGGGAGGGAGGGAGGGAGAGAGAGAGAGAGAGAGAGAGAGAGAGAGAATGAGAGCAAGATACAGAGACAGCCTGTGCAATTATCAGCCATCTTCCTTATTCCTTTTTTTTCTATCTGGACCTCCAGCCTATTGGACATTTTACCTAGTGGTAAAATCTACATTCATGGCAGTTATTCGTGAAAATTCATCTTTCCTTTACTAGTCTCCATTGGAAGGCCTCGCTGGGTGCTGAGAGGTTGCCGATATCATGACTTGGCAGCTTTTTCCAAAAGCTTGACAACAGGGAGACTCCCTCCCTTCCCAGGGAAACTTCCTGCTCCCTGCCTTTATCTGGAGAATGTCCCTGGGCCTGGAGGACTGACTTTATCTGAAAGCTGTTTCTGAGCCAGAAGCCTGACTTATCTTTAGCTTGATCCTGGTGCAGATTCCTGTTAGAAGCCTCCCTTACTGTGCACATGATAACTAAGACGTGTGCTAGGAATCTTAGGATAGGACTGTGCCACTTAATGCAAATTAGGGTTTGTCCCTAGGCTCCCCAATCCTATATATTCCTTATACTCTGGAACAAAGTTGAGCTGATTCACTGAAGTCTGTCTCCCAGGGGGGGTCTCTCCATTATACCCTCAGCTGCAGAACCTTGTTCCTGGCTTCTGCTCCTTCCACCCTCGTGGACCAATGCAACCGATGATCCCGAGGAAGAAGCAGAGCCACAGATCTAGGTTTCTTCTAATCCAACCAGATGGACAGTTACCCTGATTTTGTGAGCCGGAAACTTGGCAGGTGAGCTCTGACAGAATTCACTTTTGAGCCTCTAAACACCTCTCACCATGTGAAGCGCTATTGCACACCCCAGCTCAGTTTCCAATCATCGATCACTCTAAAGGAGTGAAGGTTCTGTTGTTGCTTCTTCTTCCCAGCCTTCAACGTCTCTGTTTCTGGCACCTGGTGCCCTAATGTTTTCTCTTGGTTAAATCTCTACTGCAGCCTGCATGGGATGCTTAATTGTAAGTGTCACTCTGGACAATCTGGCCATAGATGCTTATTTTGGAGTTTAATTGTGACCGTCTTCTCAAGGCTGGTATGTGAAAGGTGCTCTGCATATAAGTGGACTCCAGCCAAGGACTGAAGAACTAACTAACCAGAGAGAGAAAGGAAAAGGGATTTGCTGTCTTCCTGACTTTACCGCTGCTTCAGGGCTTTAGACTCCTAGTGAACTATACTACTAACTTGTATAGCTCTGCATGTTGCAGACAGATCATGGGATTTCCTACTCTCTGTATCACATGGGTAAATTCTTCATCATAAATCTCTCAACTACTCGCCCCTCTCCCATCCTTCTCCATAGATCTGCCTCCCTATTGGCTCTGCTCCCTAGAAGGATATTAGTTATGGTTGCTATAATAGGTAACTTTCTCTGTTTTAGTCATTAAAACTGACCTGTCGAGTGTCCCATTCTCTCACCTCCAGCTGATCCTCTCTTCTTATAGTTATCATGTGCTAACTATACACATCAATACTAGAACCTGAAGACCTTTGATGGATGTTCCAGATAGTGTGAAAGCAGGCTGTTGAGTAGGGATCTGTAAACCTTACGGTTGTTTGCCCACAGATTCTACCAGAGATTCCCAAAGCTCAAAGTGAATTCTTGTCCAAATCATCTCTGTGACTCGAGCCAGGTCCCTTTTCTGATATCATTAGGGCAGAGACGCGAGGGAATCCCCCAGCTTATTAGAACAGAAATGAATGAGGGTAATTAGGTAATAGCTGAGACTTGTCAGGGCCATTTGGCCGGCTGCCCTCAACTCCTTGTCTTTGCGGAGTTCAGTGAGTCTGTGAGGCAGCGTGGGCTGTGCTGCTGGCTCAAGACAGCAGCCCCAGTGAAGAAAGCTCAAACCCATCTCATTATTCCATCAACTTCCTCGTGGATGGTTTTGTTTGAAATGTTTGACTGTATTTTGGAATTGGAGATAAAATTAACACCTGAGACTATTTCTAGGTGTGTGAATCAGAGATTCCTCTTCACACTGCTCATTCTCTTGGCTCCTAAAAATTAAGTTGCAGCAAGCTTTACGTATTGGCAAAAAGAACAGATTTACTCAATTGAATCAGTTTTAGAAAAATTTGGCCCAATTCCCGTTCATCCATTTGAATCATTTAAAGCACAGAGTTTTGGATGGAATAGTTCAGAAATTATTATCATGTGGGTTCTATTGGGTTTTAAGAAAAATTTGCCTAGTAGAAACAGAGATATGCTTTTATTCCTATTTCACCACGGAAAATGTATACATATGTTACCTATTGTTGATGAAGACAAGTGGGCAACCCAGGTTTCCTTAAAGGAGGTCATAACCAGAATTTCAGATCGGTGTTATTAGATGAATTTGAACTTTTTAAAAGAGTGGAGCAGAACTTTTAAATTTGACATTTTAAACAAATGGAAGAGAATACATTGTAATAAAACCTACTCATTTGTTGCGACATCATTTTGTCTCATTAACTTCTTTCTTTTTTAATAAAAGAGACTTTTTTAATAGTCTTTGCTAGAGATGGGCGGCTTGGGAACATTCCCTCTTCCCTTTGATAATTAATTGCTTTACCTGTAAAGGGGAGACAAAGTTGAGCGGTCCTCGTCATCCTCACAGGGATGCAGAGTGGAGTGCATGAGTATACATGGTAAGGTCTAAGAACAGAGCCTCCTACACTGATACTCACTTGGTGTCTGCTACCTGTGTGCTTATTCTCCTCTTCATCTCATTTTCCTTCTTCCTTCTCTTAGGAGCTGGCATGTTCCTGAACAGTTTTTTTGTAATTACCACTTAGAGATTTTTACTATAAAATATTTGTGTCTTAAAAATTTGCACAAGCATATATTTTTAAAATTTTATTGAGATTTATTGAGCTCTACATTTTTCTCTACTCCCCTCCATGCCTCTCCCCTTCCTTTCAGCCCTCCCCCAAAGTCCCCATGCTCCCAATTTACTCAGGAGATCTTGTCTTTTTCTACTTCCCATGTTGATTAGCTCTATAGATGTCTCTCTTAGGGTCCTCATTGTTGTCTAGGTTTTCTGGGATTGTGATTTGTAGTCTGGTTTTCTTTACTTTATGTTTAAAATCCATTTATAAGTGAGTACATGTGATAATTGTCTTTCTGGGTCTGGGTTATATCACTCAAAATGATTTTTTCTAGCTCCGTCCATTTTCCTGCAAAATTCAAGATGTTGTTAATTTTTTCTGCTGTGTAGTACTCCATTGTGTAAATGTACCACATTTTCTTTATCCATTCTTCGGTCGAGGGGCATTTAGGTTGTTTCCAGGTTCTGACTATGACAAACAAAGCTGCTATGAACATGGTTGAGCACATGTCCTTGTGGCACGATTGAGCATCCTTTGGATATATACCCAAAAGTGGTATTACTGGGTCTTGAGGAAGATTGTTTTCTAATTTTCTGAGAAATTGCCACACTGACATTCAAAGGGGCTGTACCAGATTGTACTCCCAACAGAAATGCAGGAGTGTTCCCTTTACAACCTGTTGTCATCAGCGTTTTTGATCTTGGCTATTCTTACAGGTATAAGATAGAATCTCAGAGTTGTTTTGATTTCAAGCATACATTTTATACACACTACTATATTGTGTTAATTCACCTACAACATGCCTTTTACTTTCTTTGTAATTTTGGTGTGTGTGGGTATTTTGCCTGCATATATGTCTGGGCACCATATGTGTCTCAGGTACCTTCAGAGGCTAAAAGTGGGTATCAGATAACCTGGAACTAAAGTTACAGAAGGTTGTGCTTGGAATAAAATCAGGTCCTCTGGAAGAGGAGCCAGTGTGTTAGTTTGTTTATATTGAGCTGCTTGCATTACTTATATTTCAGACAAAAGGCCTTACCATTGTTTCTTTTTGATTTTTATTTCTTCTTTCATATACTATATCCTAACTACAGTCTATACTCCCTCCACTCCTCTTATTATATTTCGTCTACCTCCTCTCTCTTCCATATTTTCTTTCTTTTTTTTAAAGATTCATTTATTTATTATGTATACAACATTCTGCCTCGATGTATGCCCGCATGCCAGAGCAGGGCGCCAGATCTCAATACAGATGGTTGTGAGCCACCATGTGGTTGCTGGGAATTGAACTCAGGACCTCTGGAAGAGCAACCAGTGCTCTTAACCTCTGAGCCATCTCTCCAGCCCCTTCTTCCATATTTTCTTTTCCTCCATTTCCCTTTAGAAAAAAAAAACAGTCCTCCCAGGGATGTCAACCAAACACACCACAAGTTACAGTTAGACTAAATATATACCCTCATATCAAGACTGGATGAGGCAATCCAGTAGGAGGAAAAGGGTCCCAAAAGTAGACACAAGAGTCATACAGTCCATGCTTCCATTGTTAGGAACCTCACAAGAAGACCAAACTACACAACTGCAACATATGTTTAGAAGACATAAACAGACACATACAGGGTCTATGTTTGCTGCTTCACTTTCCGAGAGGCCCTATGAGCCCTTAGTTGATTCTGTGGGCTGTGTTCTTGTGGTGTCCTTGACCCCTCTGGCTCCTACAATGCTTTCTTGCCCTCTTCCACAGATTTCCCGAGCTCTGCCTAATCTTTTATTGTGGGTCTCTAAATCTGCTCCCTTCAGTTGCTGAATGAAACCTCTCTGATGGTGATAGGGTTAGGCTCTGGTCTATGAATATAGCAGAATATCATTATGAATCATTTCCTTGACTTTTTTCTTCCAGTTGTGTTTCATTCTATACCGGGTCTCTGGGCTGTCCAGCCTCTGATTCTTAGCTACCTAGGCAGTGTCAGATGTGGGCTCCCAACTTGTGTGTGCCTCAAGTTGGATCAGTAATTGGTTGTCCACTCCCACAAGTTCTGCACCACTGTTACCCCAGCACATCTTTTAGGCTGAGTCATCTCATCAGCCCAAACACGCTTTTTTTTCATAGCTAGGTTTCAGAGATCTCTTTATATTGGGAGACATAGGTCAAGTTCATCCATTTTAATTCCACTATAATGTTTGCCTAATTGAATACATTGCAATTTTGCCTTTGCTCTCATGGATATTTCATTTACGGCAAGGTTCTTGTCATATAAAGAATACTGCTGTAAGCATTTATGGATGTGCCTCTCCATGTATATTAATGTGAGAGTTATTTCCATAAAGGACTTGCCAATGATTTTCATTCGATTTACCAGCCTCTCCCATATCACTCAGCCCTTGATGTGGCTGCCCTAAAGGCTGAAGAAGTCAATAAACTTATCCACTTTGTGCAGATCTGCTGGGAAGGACTGCTTCAGGGCTTTGAACTTGAAATTAGAAGAAATGCAATTAGCCCTTCTAGCACTTGCACACATGAACACTTACCTACTACACATGTGCACATACACACCAAGGTATGAAGTGTTTGAAAGTGGGTGATTTAAAGCAATCAGCTTCCAAATTCTAAGACTGATATTCCGAGAATCACATACCTTTGAAGTAGAATATGTTGGAAAAGACCAATTATTAGACATTGATTTATTGTCTTATTTAATGATTTACTTAAAGTACTGCTTTTACTGCTTATTGCCAAGCATGACATCATCTTGCTACCTGGAACAGAATGACCTGGAAAAATTGCTAAAACAATAGGTCGTTGCCCTTAGCAACCTGACCACAAAAGCTTACACCTGTCAACTGTCACATCATATGCCTTTGAAAAGCAGAAAGCTAAGTGTCACATAAGATTCCGAGAAGTCCCACTTGCTTGTCTGCTCTCCACAACCTGTGGTTTTAGAGTATAAAATGATGATGCAAACTGGACTCAAGACCAAAGCCTTTCGGTAGCTATCCAGGCTTCAGTTCACGTGACCTTTCCTCTTTCCCCCTCTCATTAGTGTGGGAGTGTTTAGTTCAGACAGATTCCATCTCCTCACTTCCTCACCATCTTCTATACCGATAACCAAAAAGTATTTGCTACAAGGCAAAATAGTTCACTATTGTAATTTCAGCCTTGAAAGAATAAAGTCAGAGAATTGCAATTTGAGGTCAGTTGGGCTTCATAGCAAGACCTCATTTCAAAAACAAAAACAAATAGCACAAATGTATTGAGTTTTTCGTGAAAATTGAATTTAGATTTCACTCTCTGCTATTAGTATATGGGTATGAAAATGCACACACACACACACACACACACACACACACACACACACTCTCATTCACTAAATCTGGTGATCCTAATAGAATTTGAAGTGGCATGTTGACTCATGAATGATTTAAATTCACATATTTTGTAGAATGAATAGCATGATTTTTTTTTAGTGATCTATTTTAGCTCCATTTGTCAAAGAACATAACACTTTTGAGTCCTGTGAGAGATAAACACCCAAGAAGGATGAAGCAGCTTTGGAGGGTACCAGTATCATATTTCATCTAAGCAAGAAAGTCATAACGATGTCTTGGTCTTTACTCATTGAAGAAGGTTTTATAAGAAAACACAACGGAAAATGCCCGACATTGCAGAATAGAAGCCCACTCTCACTGACTAGGTTCTTATCTTGCCTTGCTTGTGTTGTTTTCAGGTTTGTATAGAGAAACAGATGGAGACATCTACGTTTACTTCCTACAGATCGACATTATGCCTTTGAATAAGAGAAATATGTATTGGAAGTAAACTTCTGTTCAGTTTTCTCTTGAACATTTATTCCGGTTTATAGAGAAAACATTTTTGTTACATTGAGAAAAGATTATTGGATACTATAAATTCATATACTTTTTATTTGAACTCAGGTCTGTTTGTGGTTATTCATCAATCCTTTTTGGGTTCATTTGTTCATGATCACCATGTACTTATTTGATTTATATAAACAGGTGTGTATGGTAGATTTTGCTACTTAAAAATATTAATATACTATGGATAAGGCTTTCATACTAGCTACCTTCTTTTTATCTGTTGCTAATTTGTAGTGAACTCTGTTTTATTTCAGAAGAAAAAACATTAATTATCACTGAGTCTATAGGCTGAATAGAAACACCAGCTGACTTACTTTTTACTAAAATATTAATTTCTGACAAAATTATGCATTTAATAATTACTTATTACAGTTTGTAATGCATTTAACTTCTGATATATAGTAATTTAGTGATCAGGATCAGTGACATTTTATTTGCCACTTTAAAAATTAATAACATTTTAAATAGAGAAAATCAATCTTGACAATTTCAGTTACAAGAAAACAAAATTTTATAAATTTTAGTATGTGCAGATTTTTATAACAGA
This sequence comes from Microtus oregoni, assembly GCF_018167655.1. Lineage (NCBI taxonomy): Eukaryota > Metazoa > Chordata > Mammalia > Rodentia > Cricetidae > Microtus > Microtus oregoni. The sequence continues at coordinate 25,053,762 of NW_024543071.1, forward strand.
GATTTAATAGAATAATAAATAAGAGACATTCAAATATAAATATGTAAAGTGCAACATTGAAAAGATGATTTGGGTTTTTAAAAATAAATGGTAAATGGTCATTCCTGAAAACACATACAAGCAGCTTTATATGGACTGAGCAGACACCATTTAGAAATCTTTCTCTCTCTCTCTCCCCCCCCCCACATGCCTGTAGCAACAATCCACAAGAGAAGAGGCCATGAATTTGAAAGAGAACCGAAAGAAGAGATGTGTGGGAGGGCTTGGAGAGAGGAAATGGAAGAGTAAATGCTTATAGTAAAATATCAGAAATAAAAAAGTGGATACAGTTTATTTTTGAAGGGAAAATAGATGGCAATAGTTCCCTGCTAAAATTTTGAGTAATTTTTTTAAATAAAAAATGACATCACAGTTTCATTTTCTAAAGCAACAGAATAGGCAGTCCTCCGTATCTATGGGTTCTCTGCCCATGGAGTCAAGCAACAACAGCTTAGAAATATTTGAGAAAAAAGTTGTATCAGCTGTGAATGTACTCAGGCCTGCCTCCTAAACAAGGCAGTGTGCCGTGGATTCACACAGCACTTGCATTGTGCTAGGTATTACAAGTGATATAGACTTTATTTAACGAGCATGGGAAGATGTGTCCGGGCCATATGCAAACACTGGACCATTTAGACAGAGAACTTGTGTATCTGCAGATTTTGATGTCCCTAGTTGTTCCTGGAAGCAGTTCTCTGAGACTACCAAGACATGATTGTTCTTATAATAACTCAAAATGACATGTTTGCAAGAATTTCCATTTATAACTTGTTTAAAATTGTAAGCTATATAGTTCCCCAAATTATTCTATGAACAACATGTACAAGAAAACCTAGATGTGTAACAGTTTTATAGCATGCCAAAGTGGAATTCCTAGGTGGGGGGATGGACATCCTTAAGTGGGTTTTTGCTGATTCTAATTGACTCTTCTCCCTCACTCTCTCACAACGGTGGCTGAAGGAGTTCTCTTATTTTCTCTAATACTTCCCACTGTCAGTTTTTATGATTTTTTTCTTCCAAAGAGCTTAAATTTGCGCTTCCCTAGTGGCTGTGGAGGCCGAATGCTTTGTGTAGTTGTCATCCATGTTTATTTTTTCCTTTGAAAGTTGTCTGCTCACTGCTTCATGCAAGCTTTTGTTGATTAATATTGATATATATTAGCTATAGTTTCTGTTGATTAATATTGATATATGTTAGCTATAGTTTCTGTTTATTAATATTGATATATGTTTATAGCAGCATTATTTGTAATATCCAGAAACAGCATAGATACCCCTCAACCAAAGAATGGATAAGAAAGTGTGGCACATTTGCACATTAGAGTAAAAAAACAATGACATCTTGAATTTTGCATGCAAATGGATGGAATTAGAAAACACTATCCTGAGTAAGGTAATCCCCAGACCCCAAAAAGGTGAATATGGTATGTACTCACTCAGAAGTGGATACTAGCTATAAACAAAGGACATTGAGCCTATAGTTCATGATCCTAGAGAAGCTAATTAATAAGGTGAACACAAAGAAAAACATATATAGATCCACCTGGAAATTGGAAATGGACAGAATTGACTGGTGGGATTGGGAGCATGGGAGTGGTGGGGACAGGGAAGGGTAGGAGAAGAGGAGAACTTGAGGGAATGGGATGGTTGAGATGGAGGAAGGACAGAGATGAGAGCAAGGAGAGAGATATCTTGATTGAGAAAGCCATTATAGGGTTAGCAGAAACCTGGCTTGAGAAAAATTCTCAGGAATCCAAAAATGACCCCACCTCGGACACTAAGCAATAGAGAGTAGTGGGCCTAATCTTGACTTGTCCTGTAGTCAGACCGATGATTATTTTAAATATCACCATAGAACCTTCATACAGCAACTTATAGAGGCAGAGAAAGAGACCTACATCAGAGCACTGGACTGAGCTCCCAAAGTCCAGTTGAAGAGTGGAAAGAATGAGAATATGAGCAAGAAGGTCAAGACCCTGATGGGTTCACCCACTGAAACAGTCTACTTGAGCTATACGGAGCTCACCAACTCCAGCTGGACTGGGAAGGAACAAGCATAGGACCAAACTAGTCCCTCTGAATGTGGTTGACAGTTGCATGACTGGGGTAGACTCCCCCAGTGGGGGAGGCACTGGCAGTGGTACCAGGATTTATCCTTACCGGCTTTCTGGAATCCTACTCTCTTTGGATGGATACCTTGCTCAGCCTAGATATAGTAGGGAGGGCCTTGGATATTCCACAAGGCAATGTGCCTTACCCTCTCTGAGGATTAGATGGGCGTGGGGTGGGATGGTGTGTGGAGGGAATGGGAGGAGGGGAGGGAGTGGGAACTTGGATTGGTATTTTTTAAAAATCTAATAAATTAAAAAAAACCCCAATTGATATATGTTTGCTATAGTTTCTGTTAATATTGATATATGTTTGCTATAGTTCTTTGTGATTAATATTGATATATGTTTACTGTAGTTTTTGTTGATTAATATTGGTATATGTTTGCTATAGTTTCTATTGATTAATATTGATATGTTTGCCAAAGTTTCTGTTGATTAATATTAATATATGTTTACTATAGTTTCTGTAGATTAATATTGATATATGTTTACTATGGTAAATTAATATTGATATATATTTACTATATGGCCTTAACTTTTAGAGCATGTTGACATTTGCAGCTTCCTTGGGGAAGATTTTTCTTTTTCTTCTGCTGTTTCTTCTAATTCTCAATCTAGTTCTCAGCTGAAGTTATTTTCTTTGACCAAGTCTTCCCACATCTGTTTTATTGTGAGGGTTGACTGCTGACTTTCCTTTCTCTGTAAGGCATGGCACCATCCATAGACTTCTGACTACAGGATGAGAACTACATATTTCTACACAGCAAGATATGAGCAAATCAACATCAATTAATAAAAATATAAGACAAAAATCAGTTTGCTAACTCCTAAATACATGGGGTCATGTTGATTATTCAATTTCATTTACTTATGTTAAGTCTGAAATTCTTTAGAAAGATGCCCTCTTGAGGTATTCCTCAAGGTCAAGCAAAATGCAGGTGACCTTGGACTGCTGAGTGACTTGACCAGGGAGACAAGCATGAGGCGAACTGTTGAAGTGGAACCGGCTTATAGAACGCACTGACCATAGTGCAACAGAGCAGAAAATGTCCCAGTGTTCTTCCTCCTCTCCTTTTCACTCTGCTCATTCAATCTCCCTTCCTGGTCCCTGGATGTCAAACGAGGTGCAAACTTTCCAGTTGCTTTCAGAGTTAAGAAGATCTCTGTTCCGTGGCTGATTTATTTTAAAATATAAAAATATCAAAGGTCATCGTATGAGTTACTTGTCTTTCTGCTGTGAATATACGTAATAAGAGGCAAACTGAGAAGGGGAAGATTCATCTTGGGTGACAATTTGAGAAGATATAGTCCATCATGAGAGAGAAGGCGTGACCACAGGAGTTTGAGACGGTTGATCTCATTGTGTACTCAGAGAGCAGAAGAGATGGGTGCTTGTGTTCATCTCGCCTTTTCCTTTGTATTGAGGCTAGCATCACAGCCCACGAGATGCCTCCACATTCAGAGTGGGCTTTTGTTTGTCACTGAAGCCTTTCTGGAAACTCTAATAGACATACATAAAGGTGAGTTTCTATGTGATTCTAAATCCAACCAAGCTGACCATGAGAGATCAGTCATCACAGTCCTCCAGGTGAAAGCTTCCCACCCCCAAACTGTTCTCCTCCTCCAGCTCAGTTCTAACAGAAGGTTGTAACTCAGAGAGCTTCTGTAGAAAGGGTGGTGTTGCTTGCTTCACCCGTTCTACTCCAGTTATTTTTCTGATCAGAAAAGTGGAGTGTGGAGGAGAATTGGAGCAAACGGAGAAAGATAAGGGGATAGGGGACAAGGGCATTTTTCACTTAGCTGGTGTTTTTGTGCTTATCTTTTACAGTAGTGGGCTAGCATCTCCATCTCCGAATCTTGACAGTGGCAGCAAAGCTCACACTTGCTTTGTGCTGGTACAGCAGCCTATAGTCAAGTATCCTGTCTGTTATTGTTGTCAGCTTTTTTACTCTGCTTGTATTGGGGTTCATCAGCCTAAGTGAAGACAAATCACCAAGAAGACTTGTGTAAAATAAGCTGCCAAAATCAAAGTACAAAGAAAAACCAGAGCACATAAGTAAGAAATAACGTATAACAAATCAGCTACAACAATGCCTTTGGAAGTTTACAGCTCCATAATAGCTGAAAGAAAAATGATTGAGATGCTGGAGAGCGATTTCCAAATATTCTGGGAAGGATCAATGATCACACAGAGGACTCAAGCAGCAGAGTGAAGAAAGAAAATCTGCACAGCACACAGTGAAAAGTTAGCAAAGTGCATAAAAAGGTCAGTGACACAAGGGAACAAGTGAAAATTAAAGAACAAATCAGCAAAGGAGTTGAGATCATGTACAAGAACAAAATAGAAATGAATCAATTATATATAAAAAAAGCAACCTGCAGTTCATCATTGATACCTTAGAGAAAGCACGAGGAAAGATTGTTAGTGATGGAAGATGAGGCAGAAGTTCTATCATTTTATAATCAATAAAGAAAAAAGAATTGACAAGAACCTTGGGAATACAAGGAAGAGAGAAAATAAACCCCAGAATTCACAGAAAAGAAGAAAGAATCAAGATAAGAGCTGAAGCCATAGAGAATCTATTCAATGAAATTATAGCAGAAAATTCCCAAGTGTTAGATAAAGAAGTAGATCCCTAAATCTAAGATATATTTTAGAAGCCCATAATCATGATCAGAGAACTTATAATGGTCAAACTGTCAGACATAAAAAACAAAGAAAGAGGTATAGAAGCTTTAAGTTAAAAACTCCAGGTTACCTGCAAAAGGCAAACTTCAGATTTCTCATCAGAAGAACACATAATGACAAAGTATAAATCTATAAGTAAAAATTCTGCCAATCAATATTGCTGTATTCATCAAAGCTATCTTTGTAAAATAGATGTCGAAATACAGGCATTTCAGAACAAACATAAACTATGACAGTTCATGACCATAGAGCCATCGGTGTAGAGATGTAAATGAATACAGTGCAGAGATGTAAATGAATACAGTGCAGGGATGTAAATAAATACAGTGCAGGGATGTAAATGAATACAGTGCAGGGATGTAAATGAATACAGTGCAGAGGTGTAAATGAACACAGTGCAGAGGTGTAAATGAATACAGTGTAGAGATGTTAGTTCTCCTTTCACAATTGATCCTTCAGTTCCCGCTTCCCTCTCCACATAGCCATAACTATCTATTCTGCTTCCTCTTTTCAGGGCAATCTATCTGTCCCTCCTAGTTCCTTACTCCTAACCTCTGTGGTTCTACATATTGTATCTTGCTTATCATCTATTTATCACCTAATATCTACATATAAGCAAACAATACAACATTTGCTTTTCTGGGTCTGGGTTACCTCACTCAGGATGATTTAATGATTTTACCTTTCTAATGGTTGAGTAATGTTCCATTGTGTAAATGTAACACACTTTCTTTATCTGTTCATCTGTTGAGGTACTGGGTTGTTTCCTATTTCTGTCTATTCTGAATAGAGAAGCAATGAACATAGTTGAGCAAGTGTCTTAGTGATAGGATGAAGCATAATTTGGGTATATGCCCAAGAGTGGTATAGCTGAATCTTGATGTAGATTGATTCCCATCTTCCTGAGGAAATACCACAGTGATTTACATCATGGCTGTACAAATTTTTACTTCCTCTGGAAATGGATCAGTGGTCTCCTTACTCTACAGACTCATCAGAATGAGCTGTCTTTGTTTTATTGATCTTAGTGGTTCTGACTAGTGTAAAATAAATTTCAAATTAGTTTTGATTTGCATTCCTCTGATAACTAAGGATGTTGAACTATAGGCTTAATGTCCTTGGTTTATGGCTAGAGTCCAGTAATGAGTGAGTACATACCATATTCATCTTTTTGGGTCTGGCTTATCTCACTCAGGATAGTGTTTTCTATTTCCATCCAACTGCATGCAAAATTTAAGATGCCATTGTTTTTTTTACTGCTGAGTAGTACTCTAATTCATATATATTCCACACTTTTTTTATCCATTCTTCCATTGAGGGGCATCTAGGTTGCTTCCAGATTCTGGCTATTACAAATAATGCTGCTATGAACATAGTTGAACAAATGCTTTTGTCATATGATAGGGTATCTCTTGGGTATATTCCCAAGAGTGGTATTGCTGGATTCCGGGGTAGGTTGATTCCTAATTTCCTGAGAAACCGCCACACTGATTTCCAAAGTGGTTTCAGCAATGGATGAGTGTTTACCTTACTCCACATCTTCTTCAGCATAGGCTATCATTGGTGTTTTTGATTTTAGCCATTCTGACAGGTGTAAGATGATATCTCAAAGTTGTTTTAATTTGCATTTCCCTGATCGCTAAGGAGGTTGAACATGACCTTAAGTGTCTTTTGGCCATTTGAACTTCTTCTGTTGCGAATTCTCTGTTCAGTTCAGTACCCCATTTTTTAATTGGGTTAATTAGAATTTTAAAGTCTAGTTTCTTGAGTTCTTTATATATTTTGGAGATCAGACCTTTGTCTGATGCAGGGTTGATGAAGATCTTCTCCCATTCAGTAGGATGCCTTTTTGTATTAATGAGGATTAGGAAAAGAGGAGGAAGTGTAAATCTTTGAATAGAAAAATAAAAAAATAAAAAAGAATGTTGAACATTTTTCAGCCATTTGAGTTCCCTCTTTTGAGAATTCTCTGTAAAGGTCTATACCCCATTTTTAAAAGGTTATTTGTTTTCTTGATATCTAGTTTCTTGGGTTCTTTATATATTTTGTATATTAGCTCTCTATTGGGCATGAAATTGGTAAAAATCTTTTCCCATTATGTAGGCTGTTACTTTGTCTGAATGATGGGTCCTTTGCTGTGCAGAAGCTTTTCAGTTTCGTGAGGTTCCACTTATTATTTATCTTAGTGCCCGTGTTAAAGGTATTCTGGTCAGAAAGTCTTCTCCTGCGCCAACGAGTTCAACAGTATTCCATGCTTTCTTTTCTATCAGGTTCAGTGTATCTGTTTTTATGTCAAGGTCTTTTAGCCATTTAACATTGAGTTTTGTGCAGGGTGATAAAAATGGATCTATTTGAATTCTTCTATATGCAGCTATCCAGTTTGACCAGACCCACTTTTTGAAGACGCTGTCTTTTTTCAAGGATGTATTTCTGGATTCTTTATAAAAAAAAAAATCAGGTGCCTATAGGTGTGTTAATTTATGTTTGGGTCTTCAGTTCAATTCAAATGTGTCTGTTTTTGTTCCAATACCATGCTGTTATTATTACCCTCCCTCCCTCCTTTCCCCCCACTCTCTCATGTGTATGTGTTTCCATATGAAGCTGAAAATTGTACTTTCAAGATCTGTGTAGAATTCTATTAAAATTTTGATGAAGATTGCATGACTCTGTAGATTGCTTTTGGTAGGTTGGTTGGTCATTTTTACTATATTAATCCTACTGACCCATGAGCTGGGAGATCTATCCATCTTCTGACATCTTTGATGTCTTTCTTGAGTGTCTTAAAGTTCTTATACAAGTCTTTCATTCACTTGGTTAGAGTTATCCCAAGATATTTTATATTATTTGAGGCTCTTGTGAAAAGCGGTGCTTCCTTAAGTTTTTTTCTTAGCCTGTGTGTCATTTATATGTCGGAGAGTTACTGATTTTTGTGAGTTAATTTTGAACCTTGCTATTGTGATGAAGTGTTTTTTAGCTGTAGGAGTCTCCTTGTGGATTTTTTGGGGTCATTTATATATACTATCATCATCTGTGACTGAAGATACTTTGACTTCTTCATTTCCAATTTGTATCCTCTCAGTTTCCTTAAGTTGTCTTATTGCTCTAAGTCTTCAAACACTGTATTGAATAAGTAGGAAGAGTGTGGAGAAACATCTCTTGTTCCTGAATTTAGTAGAATTGGTTTAAATATTTCACCATTTAAATTGATGTTAGTGATGGGTTTACTATAAACTGCTTTTAGTATGCTGAGGTATGTCCCTTGTGTCTCTGATGCCTCCAAGACTTTCATCATGAAGGGATGTTAAATTTTGTCAAAGGTCTTTTCTCCATCTAATGAAATAGTCATGTGGTCTCATAAAACAAATTGGGCAATGTTCTTTCTGTTTCTATTTTGTAGGATAATTTGAGGAGTATTGGCATTAACTTTTTTTTAAAGCCTGCTAGAATTCTGTGCTAAAACCATCTTGCCCTGACTATTTTTGGTTGGTAGCCATTTTTTAATTTTCAAAGTTATTTATATAATTTTAAAGAATCAAATATTACATTAATTATAAATAAAATTATATATAACATCTATCAATCTATTATCCAATCTATCTGCTGTCTGTCTATTCTAAAGGTCATTTGCATGTATATTATTGCTCCAGTTTAGTGGTTTTTGTGGGTTTCTGAGTGTACAAACGAGTGAGTCTCTGTGTCTATATCTGTTTATTGTGCCTTTCTTGGCTCTTTTATTTCTGTTTATTTTGTCCTATTCTACTGTGTTAGTTTCTGCTTAATCTTCTGATATGTTATTTTATTATTATGCCACAGAAACCTGTTTGTTTTATAATGAGAGGCTGAAAGAAATTGGATCTGGATAGCAGGGATGTGGAGAAGACCTGGCAGGAGTAGAAGTAGGGGAAATCATAATCAGGATATGAGAAAAAAATTCAAGAAAGAGTAAAAACAAAACAACAAAAAGCATAAGTTACATAAAGGAGACAACATGCATGTTTGTATAATGCCTATTTCTGAAGCTCAAAATTACATTTTATTATATTTTTAAATATCATTTTTACATTTTTACTTCATAAAATTAATTAGTATTTTCTGACTTTTGTATTTTATGACACTTAATAGGTACATATGATAAGGTATATGAATTTGAGCAGTTTTTATTGTTATGATTAGTTATTGGATTAACCCTCATATATGTGTGGAGTCATATGACAACCAATGCAATCATGACTCTATGGCTGGAACAAGGGAGCCATTGTTCCCCAAGATTAGGAAAAAGGTCAATTATTTCTGAATTTGTAGCTAACTCATGGGATAAAGCAGTTAGTCCCTGAAGATCATTTGCAACTCTCCCATTGGGACTTTTATTGGAAATAAAAATGTGACATTATTTACTTAGCATAAAAATGAATAAAATAAAAGGTGTGAGTTTTCACACATCTCTTGTACACACAGCCACATGCTCTAGATGCACTAAAAGTCAGGTTTTATGAAAACCCTTCCTCCTGCTTGCACAGATTAGATTCTGAGTGTCACATGTTTGGTCAGAAAATAGTCTTATTAGGTGGCATTTAAAAATTAAATGATTCAGGTAGCTTTTTTTTTTATTTTTTAGTGGAGTACTTTTTGTATTCGGTAAAGTACATGCATCTATGGAAAGTCTGAAGCTTTATATGTGAGCATGCCCATATAAAAGTCCCTGCATTATTGAACCTTTCCAGCATCCCAACAGATCTCTTATATTTTCACACTCAATAAACCCTCTCCCTAAGTTACCAACATTCGTATCTCTATTCACATAGATTAGGATTGCCTATTTTAAAACCCCACATAAGTGGAATCACATAGTATGCTCTTTAGAACAATCTGGCTTCTTTCACTTAGTATTTGTTAGAGATTTACCCATGCTGTGCGATGTATCAATAGGTTCACTGTCTTAAAATTGTATGTATTCCAATGTGCAGATAAACCATAGTCTATCCATTTGAGGATTGTGACTCCATATACACACTTTTTGTGAACATAAGCCATTAGTTCTTGTGGGAGTGCACCTAGGAGCAGAACTGCTGGACCATAAACTAACAGGAATAGTTAGCTTTAGAAAATCTCACCTAATAGATCAATTATCTTCCAATGAGCAATGCATTAGTGTCTTCCCCAAATCTTTTCTTGGTCTTCAAAATTAGGCCATGTGATATTACTAATTTTATGTTAATGAGTTTCTCTTTAACTTCTCTGAATCACAAATACTGTTGAATATGAAGCTTTCGTGGTGATTCTTGCAGAAGTTGAAGTTGTCAGCTGCCTGTGGAGAGTGAATTCAGGAGTTGAAAGAACTCCAATATCTAAGATGACTGTGGAGCTCACAGGCTGCTTCCCGCAGATGTCTTCCAGTAAATTTCACATGTTTGTTTAAGTTAGCTCAAGGTGGATTTTCGAGAGTAACCACTAAAGTAATTCTGCCTTAACAAGATCCTGTGCTGGAAGGAACATTTGAGAAGTAAGCTCTCCTGGGTTTCCTGCTTCTAATGTTCCAACGTTCACAATTGGTAGAGTGAATATTTTGCTTCATCCACCACATTGTATAACACTTTTCACTTCTCTACCTTCTAATTATGACATGGAGTGTGGTGTGTGCCTCACACGTTGCACAGGTGAGAGATCAGAATTCCTGGGAATTTTGCCAAAGTTGTTGCTAAAGTTGGGTTTTCTATTTTTTTTAATCAAAACTTTTGTTAACGTGTGTGCATTCCTGTGTGTGTGTGTGTGTGTATGCCTGTGTGTACAATATGGGTGCATATGTGTAGAGGACATAGAACAGCTTTCAGGAGTTGGTTCTCTGCTGTGGGATAATGCTCTTGTACCCTCTAAAGATTTGTCACTCATATTGGTTTAATAAAACGCTGATTGTCCAGTAGCCAGGCAGGAAATATAGGCAGGGCAACCAGACTAGGAGAATTCTGGGAAGAGGAAAGGCTCAGTCTGCAGTCATCACTCAGATGCAGAGGAAGCAAATGAAAATGCTGCACTGAGAAAAGGTACCAAGCCATGTGGCTAAACATAGACAAGAAATATGGGTTAAGTTGTAAGAGATAGTGAATAATAAGCCTGAGCTAATAGGTCAAACAGTTTATAATTAATATAAACCTCTGTGTGTTTCTTTGGGACTAAATGGCTGTGGGACCAGGCAGGAGAGAAACTTCTGTCTACAGTTCTGTCCTCCAAAAGATCCAACTGATGTTGTTAGGCTTGTATGGCAAGTACCTTTACCCACTAAGTCACTTCTTTGGCCATTGGTAGGGTTTTCTAGACCTGCCTGGAATCCTATGTCTAAAACCTTGACTAACTACCATTCCAGAGAAACTCACATGAAAGGGAGGTGAACGTCTTTGGCAGTGTGGATATTTATATGAAACGAGACAAGTAACAGTTACATGTGTGGAGTCACAGAGTCCACTTGGAGGGACTCCTTATGATTTGCAGCAGAAGTGGGGAGAATCCAGATGAAGGCTGTGAAAACTCTCCCAGAATGGGATTGTATGTTGCAGGGATCATTTTCAATCTGTTTCTCGTGGACATATCCCAATAACCAGGATTATTATAATTTATATAATTGATTTTATTGAAATTAACTTGGCAATCATTCCTCAATTTGATTTTAAATAAATAATTGAATTTCTGTACAGCTGTTTTCCATAGCCAATCACATTCTACATGTTCTTTTTCCAGCTCCTTGCAGAAAGATAAAAAAAATCAGCCATTCATTAGAAAGAAAACAAGGAAAGTTTCTATCCACTTTTTGTTGCCTGCACAGGCTGTTCTTGGTTTTCGATCCCACACATGTCTGATCTTACTGGTGGTATGGCAATCACCACAACTGTCAAACCTTCCTCAAGACCCAGCAATACCACTTTTGGGTATATACCCAAAGGATCCTCAATGTACCACAAGAACATGTGTTCAACTATGTTTATAACAGCTTTGTTTGTCATAGCTGGAACCTGGAAACAACCTAAATGTCCCTAGACTGAAGAATGGATAAGGAAAATGTGGAACATTTACACAACGGAGAACTACACAGCAGAAAAAAATAAATAACGACATCTTGAAATTTTCAAGCAAATGGATTGATCCAGAAAACATCATATTGAGTGAGGTAACTGAACCCAGAAAGACAATTATCATATGTACTCACTCATAAGTAGCTTTTAGATATAAAGCAAAGAAAACCAGCCTGCAATTCACAATCCCAGAGAACCTAGATAACAATGAGGCCTCTAAGAGAGACACACATGGATCTAATCTACATGGGAAGTAGAAAAAGACAAGATCTCCTGAGTAAATTGGGAGCATGGGGACGTTGAGGGAGGGCTGAAGGGGAGGAGAGAGGAAGGAAAGGGAGCAGAGAAAAATGTAGAGTTCAATAAAATCAATAATAAAAAAGACTGCATGATGACTGGCACTTTTGGTTTCCTCCCCAAATTATAATGCACAATGCAGCTAATGTTGAGATAGTCATAAAGGTAAGTAATTCACTTCTGTAAGTTTAAAATGGTCTAAAACCCAGGTTTTCCATGTTTGGGAGTCCTCCTTTAGCTTTAGACACTGAGCCATGGGAGGCTAAAGTCCTGATTATTTTTATCCTATCCTTTCCAGGTTTCTGATATACCACCATGAAATCATTTCTATCCATGCTCCATTCCACTTGATAGCACCTCAGCTGATGCTTTCTGTATCCATATCATCTCCCTCTGCAGGTCCTCATTGATGAATGGTAACTGCTTTCCTCCTCTGGCTGCCCCTTGAGTTTTGCTGCATAATAGGGGGTGGATCTGAGACAAATATCTTCAAATCAAGCATGGTGCTGAGCCAACATCACTGAAGTTGTGTTTGGAGCACAAGTGAGGTATAAGTAGCAAATTACAGTGACTCCCTTCTCCCCAGGGTCAAGTGACCTCGTAAACATCAGGCCTTTGTTTATAAAGGTAGAACAGATCCACAGGGGAACATGCGGTGTGTGTAGGGGAACCCAGCCTGGGCAGCTGTCAACATCTGACCTTAGAAGAACTCAGGGAGGGACATATACACACCTGGGAGGAGGAGAGCTGTCTGTTGCCTGAGCCAGGCAGACTCACACAGAAGAAGGAGGGGAGTTAAAGTTCCAAACTCCTTTTCCTTCGATGGGCCCACTGGTCTGCTCACCACGCCAGCTCATCCTGAAGTCAGAGGGCACAGGAGAGTGCCCACACAGTGGAGGTCAGCCCCTCAAGGAGAGTGGGCATGAAAAAGGCGAGTGAAGACATCTCTTTTATAGTCACTAAGAAGGGAAAACTTTCTGCTGATGAAACTGGAGGCAATGTTTCTTTATCATTGAGAATTTTTATTTTGAATGTATTGAAAGAGCATTGTTAAACAGATAAGAATTCAATTATTTTTCTTATCAGATAGTACCTTACTGGATTAAAAATGGCTTTACATTTCAGTTCTAAACAGTGGTGTAATCTTTTATAAAACTGTGTGAGATTTTCCTACACTCCTGCTAGCAAAAAAATGGAATGAAGCTTCTAGAACCTTACTCCTCATTAAGACTGGAAGCCTGATTTCTTCCCACACTGCACTTCAGTGTGTTTGGGGTTTGCCTGTAAGCAGAAGTCAGCAGGAAGGTGTTGAGTGGCCTGAAGAGAGATCTGAGATGATGCAGCTGGAAAGTACTTCAGAGCCCTGAGACTCCATGGTAACTCTTTGAGTTCTCCCGCCTTCCGGTGCCCCTGTGACCATATGGTGTGAAGAAACCAGACTAGCTGGACTCCCAGAGAGTCACATGGAAAAGTCCTGAGACAATGTGGAAGCCCGTGTTTCCTCATCCTGTTCAGGAGCTGTGGACAAGAGAAATTCTTCTCCTTTGGTCATGTTCAGGTTTTGCCATTATGTGATGAGTTTTATGGTTTGAAAAGATTTCCTTTTTCATTGCTTGTGTTTGCTTCTCAGCAAGTGATAAAACTGAACCTCTTTGTACTTTTGTCCATTTTATGAATTGACTCTTGATTGTCCCTGGCCATTTTTTCTTTTCATAAGCAGTCTGTGGGAGCACTTTGTGTAATAGTTGTAAGTCTTTATGCATTGTCTTGCTATTTTTTTTCCTGCCTTTCAAACATTATCATTGTGGAACTTTGGTTTTGTTGCCCAGAAATTCTATGTGAATTGATTTTACTCTGTAGTTTCTGGCTTTGACAACAAAAAATTCTTGTTCCAATTTGTTGTGTTAAAAGCATTTACTAAAATCTACATTCATATTTTACAGCATTAATTTTAATATACTCATAGTTTATAAAATTTAACTTCTGTAATGAGGACAGTTGCCTCATATCATTTGGTGAATAATCACTTTTTTCTTCAGTTATTGGAAACGATACATTTATCATATACTAAATCCTCCTTATGTATGCATCTGTGTTTGAGATTCTTTGCAAAACTGTTTCTGTTTTATTCTCCATGCTAACACAGTCGATGCCATTGTTCCTATGACTTCAAAATAGGAGTTGTTTTCTAAAAATGAAAGTGCATGCTTCTCCCTTCTTTTTCTTGAATTATTTTTAGTTATGTTCTTTATAGATGAATTTTAAAGTAATTGTTAAATTCTGAAATAGAGAAGGTGGTGTAGTGAGTAGGAAGCACCCTGTGTAAGCATGGGTACCCAAATTTGGGTCCCCAGAACTCAAGTAAAAAGTAGTTACACTGATGTCTGTAACCCCAGTGCTGCAGTGGTAGAGGCAGAAGCATTGATGGGACTTGCTGGCTGACATCCTAGCCTCGAGTTCAGTGAGAGACCCTGTTTCAAAGGCATAAGCTGGAGTGTGATGGAACTGGGCATTGGATGTTCCTCTCTGGTCTCTGTGCACATACATATACCACACACACATAATCACACATATACACATGCATACATATTTCACACAAACATTCATACAAATCAAAAAATGCTCAATCGTGCCACAAGGACATGTGCTCAACTATGTTCATAGCAGCCTTGTTTGTCATAGCCAGAACGTGAAAACAACCTAAATGCCCCTTGACCGAAGAATGGATAAGGAAAATGTGGTACATTTACACAAAAAAGTAACAACATCTTGAATTTTGCAGGCAAATGGTTGGAGCTAGAAAACATCATTTTGAGTGAGGTAACTCAGACCCAGAAAGACAATTATCACATGTACTCACTCATAGGTGGTTTGTAAACGTAAAGCAAAGAAAACCAGCCTACAAACCACAATCCCAGAGAACTCAGACAACAATGCGGACACTAAGGGAGACGTACATAGATCTAATCTACATGGGAAGTAGAAAGTAGACAAAGAGATCTCCTGAGTAAATTTGGAGCATGGGGACCTTGGGGGAGGGTTGAAGGGGGTAGGGTAGAGCCAGGGAGGGGAGCAGAGAAAAATGTAGAGCTCAATAAATATCAATTAAAAATATTAATACTGTGGTGATTTTGTTTGGAATTTATTGTCTATGTTTGAGAGAACTGCCTCCTTTACAGGGTCATCTTTTTATTTAGCCTATTAATATTTATTTCTCTGTATGCTTTTTAATAATTTCTAGTGATACAACTTTGTTTTCCTGTCATTTTTGTTACCTGTTGCAATTGTGAAGGCTGTAGTTCTCTGTAGTTATTTTTCTTTCTTTTTGTTACTCTTTGCTCTTGGGGGTTCCCAGTTCCCAAATAAATACATGGAGACATTTTTTTTGAGGGCCCGGCCTTAGCTTGGCTTATTTCTAGCCAGCTTTTCTTAACTTAAATTACCCCGTCTACTTTTGTTTCTGGGCTGTTATCTTTCTCTATTCTATATACCTTCCTTTACTGTGTAGCTGGGTGACTGACCCATGCTGTCCTCCCTCTTTTTCTGTCTCTCACAACTCATCTTCTCTTCTCAGATTTTTCCTCCTATTTATTCTCTCTGCCTGACTTTCCTGCCTGTCCTTTCTTGTGTCTAGCTATTGGTTTTCAGCTTTTTCCTAGACCAACCAGGTTTTTTAGAAAGGCAAGTAACACAGCTTCACAGAGTTAAAAAATACAACATTCAACACATTTTTGCATCATTAAACAAATGTTCCACAGCGTAAACTAATGTGACACATCTTCAACTAATATTCCACAACAGCTCTCTCTCTGATTTTAACTGATACCTGAAGAGAGTAATTGGTGTTTGTGTTCTTAATTTGAAACTTGTTGCCTTATTGATTTTCCTTTTATCCCTTTTCTTTTCTTTTTCTCTCTCTCTATCTTCTCTCTCTCTCTTTATTTATTTATTTTTTTTTTTGAGACAGGGTTCTCTAATGTGTCTTTGGCTGTCCTGAACCCCACTCTGTAGACCAGGCTGGCCTCAGACTCACAGAGTTACATCTGCTTTTGCCTCCTGAGTGCTGGGAATAAAGGTGTGCAGCAACACTGTCTGGCTAATTATTTTCTTAATAGTTTCAAAACTTTTTCATTTTTCCCCTGGGAGTTTTCAGGAAATTATAAATTAGAAAAGTTACACAGATTTTCCTGACTTTAATACTGACCTTTTTGCAGCCACCCACAGCTATGTATAGCTCATTCAATTTTCTTAATTGATTGCATTGGCTTGAATGTTCAGAACAGTGTTAGATGATTGAAATTGTCTTCTTTGACTTTATTGGAAATATTTTCCTTATTTCCCCACTAAGTGTCTGTAGTAGTAGGAGCGGCGGGCTACGTTCCAGCACCCGGCCGCCCGCATGGCTAGCTTTACCCGAAATAATTACACGAAAACTGTATTCTTTTAAACACCACTTGGCCCATTATATCTAGCCTTTTCTTGGCTAACTCTTGCACCTGGACTAGCCCATTTCTTATAATCTGTGTAGCCCACGAGCTGGCTTACCACAAATGATCTTAACCTGCGTCTGCCTGGAGTGGGAGAATCATTGCGACTCCTTCACTCAGCTTCTTTCTCCCAACATTCTGTTCTGTTTACTCCGCCTACCTAATTTTTTGTCCTATCAGAGGCCAAGCAGTTTCTTTATTACTTAACCAATGAAATTAACACAAGCCAGAAGACTCTCCCCCATCAAGTGTCATGCTGGACTTAGATTTGCAAAGAATTTTGCAACAGTATTCAATCACTATCCAAATTTATGTTACAGTTTGCTTTTGAAAAGCAGAACAGATGTTGAATGAAATAAACATTGGGCATCTAAGAAAGTATATTATATCACTGTATTTACTAATATTGAATTATTCTTGAAGAATACAATGGCATTAATGTACTATCTTACATCCTCTGGAGAGATTTAATTTTATTTTCTAATATTCTGTTTAGGATTTTTTGGGTGAAATTGGTGAGCTATTTTTGTTTGATATGACTTGCAATAGTTTCATGTTGTTTATGATATGCATTTGGAATATTTCCTCTTTCTCTAGAAACTTTCCCAGGTCTTAGTGAAGAACTTTATTCAGGTATTTACTTATAAGTAAAATGAGTTGGCCAGTTGTTGTCTTTTGCTTTCTTGACTTTAAAAAAAAGCTTGTTTATTTCCTTACAGCTTTGGTGTCGTAGCAAATGGCTTTCCACATCAAGTTTTACTTACAGTTTACTCAAGCAAGACATTGTAGCTCATACCTGCAATATCAACACTTGGAATGTAGGGGAAGGAGGATTGCTGTGATTTTGAATCAAACGTGGGCTACATACCAAGAACTCAAAACAACAAAAATTTCCCAGAGGTGTCTCCTCACGCTTTTGTTTTATTCATCAAAGCTTTCCTCCTCTGAATAACACTGTGCATATGTTCTTTTAATTACACAGCCATTTCCTGGTTCTCACAAGGGACTGCTTGGTACCAAATGCAGATGCTCAAGTCCCTTCAGTAACATGACACAGTTTTTGCATGTAGCCTGTGCACATCTGCTTGTATACTTTAGATAATTCTTGGATTACCTACAAAGCCCAATACAATGGAAATTCTGTGTGGACAGACATTTTCTGTGTCATGCTTTGTTGTTGGGGTGCCATGTCATAGGAAAACAAAAGTCAATATGCGTTCAGTATACTGGTACGACATAATTTCCAGGACATTTGCAACTTGAAATATGGAACTCCCAGATGTGGATATCTGACTGTATATTCTACTTTAGTTTTAAGTATTAATTGTAATGGTAATATTTTCAGTCAAGAAAAGTGGGTGTTTTTGTTTTTTTTCAAACAGTAAAATAAACCAAACATCAGCAAAGAAGCACTTGGCAGTGTTGACTGTCTTTGGCAAAGTATGCAAGATGGCAGCAACTACAATTGAGTAGCTGAAGACACTACTGTGTGAGAATCACAGAGGCACACGGGCTAATGAGAACTTCCAGTAGCCCTACCATTTCTTTCTTTTCCTTAGCCATGAAGATGAAAATGAGCAAATCATTTCCAAAAAAAGTGTCACTGTGTGACAGAAAGATCCACAGGCAATATCATAAAGTCCTGACTGACTATTAATGTCTTGGTGATTTACAAAGCTCAGAGACAGCGTGGTGTCAAGAAGAGACCGGCATAGGAGGGGTGACAGGCTAGGGAGGTGGCCTCTGATGAAACTCAGATCCGCGTTGAAACCAAAGAGCAGAAACTGCAGCAATAATTCCTCACTCCTTTCTCCTTCTGAGGCTGAGGGCAGCCATGTCTGGAGGGTTCACAGTAGGAAGGGATTTGTTCATGCATGACTGGATTCATCTACCTTAATTTAACATTAATCCTAGGACAGGATTAATGATTTCTTCTGTTGGCTACGCACAACGGGGGAAATTTTATCTTCTGAAGCTAAATGCTTCATATGAAATACTTATCATATAAAGAGATTTTGTTCTGGTATTTAAATAGCTAAAATGCATAATTACTATAACGTTGTCTTAAAAGATAAATTTGATCTAGGCATGTTATCTAAGAAATGAGCGAAGAACCAGCATAGACGTTTATGTACAGATCAATTTATCTCAATATATTTGTGTAAACCATCTCCATAAGTGGTGCTGTGAGCAGAGAGATACAGATTAATTACAGTAAAAATCAAACATAACTTCAACATAATTTATCTTCTGCATTAAACAGGGACTTTTGACAATAAAGAGAAAAACAATCGTGTGACTAACGTAAGCTAAAAGAATGTGTGTGGTAGCCGGGCGATGGTGGCGCACGCCTTTAATCCCAGCACTCGGGAAGCAGAGGCAGGCGGATCTCTGTGAGTTCGAGACCAGCCTGGTCTACAGAGCTAGTTCCAGGACAGGCTCCAAAGCCACAGAGAAACCCTGTCTCGAAAAACCAAAAAAAAAAAAAAAAAAAAAAAAAAAAAAAAAGAATGTGTGTGGCTCATGGGCATGGCAAAAAACTGAATAGTTCGTGTGAAGGATGTGCTCAGATTATGTGAATAAGTGGAGGACTTCTATAGGGCATGACTATCAGGGTAAATTAACTCCGATTCTGACCTGTCAGATACTTTAGTCAAATTCAAGATTCATTCACCTGGAGTGATATTGCAAAGTAGTTTTATCTGGGCCCTATGTTTGCTATTTGCCCCAATCAAAAATACTATATAATCACTAGAACAGTGAATAACTGCAGAAGCTTGCTGTGTCGGGACCAGCCACAATAAACCATATATTTGCTTTCCCTTCCAGCTAGGTATGTAAACTGTGACTCAATCCTAGGCGACAGAATGGAGCAAAAGGGACATTTAATACTTTGGGTATGTGTGTGTGGGGTGTGTGTCTTTACAACTCCCATCCCTGACTTCTCATCTCTAGAGAGTGTGGCTTCAGAGACACTGTGCCTGTTGTCAAATGAGTTTTACTACAATACATGGACATAAGGTGAGATACAAACTTTAATGATTTGAAGTCATTGAGATCTAGGGCTTCTTTATTTCAGAAGTTAAGCTGCCTCAGTGCATAAGGATCTATATTGGTAGATACTTCTCCTACCAAGATTGATGCAAAAATCATCAATAAAATGCTTGAAAACTAAATCCAAGAACACATTACAGAGATCACCCACCCTAATCAAGTAGACTTCAACCTAGAGATACAGGGTTGGCTCAATATATGTAAATCAATAAGTGCAATCCACCAGATAAATAAACTGAAGGACAAGAATTACATGATCATCAAATTAGATGAAGAAAAGGTCATAGACAAAAATCTAACACCGCTTCATAATAAAAGTCATAGAGACATTAGGGATACAAGGGAAATACCTCAACATAATAAAGGTAATTTACAGCAAGCCTAAAGCTAACATCAATTTAAAGAGAGAAAAACTCAAACCAACTCAACTAAATTCAGAAACAAGACAAGGTTGTCTATTCTCTCCACACCTATTTAATATAGTACTTGACGTCTTAGAGCAATTGTAGTGGCATTTCAAATGTATTTTAATAAATAAAGACTGCCTGAAGATCTGAGATTTAAACAGTCCCACTGGTCAGTCTTACAGACCAGATTATAGTAACACACACCTTTATTCTCAATAGCCATAATGACCACACCTTTAATCCCAGTAGCCACACTAGTTGCCATAGAAATTGGGTGGTGCATGCCTTTAATCCCAGTGGTGCATGCCTTTGGTCCCAGCCCTAGAGAGGAATATAAGACTGGGCGAGACAGCTCTCAGAGGCAGTCTCATTCCGAGATTCCAGGAGGCAGGATTGCCATTTCAGACTGAGGTCTAGGTAAGAGCCAGTAGCTGGCTGTTTTCTTTTTGGATCTTCAGGTTGAACCCCAATTTCTGACCCTGAGTTTTTATTAATTGTGCTTCAAGCAATAAGACAATTGAAGGAGATCAAGGGGTTGCAAATTGGAAAGGGAGAAGTCAAAGTGTCTTCATCTGCAGATGATATGACAGTTTACATACCTGACCCTAAAATTCCACCAGGAAACTCCTCCAGCTGATAAATACTTTCATCAAAATAACAAGGAACAAAATTAACTCACAAAAATCAGTGGCTCTCCTACATACAAATGACAAACAGACTGAGAAAGAAACAAGGGAAACAACACCTTTCACAAGAGCTCAAATAATATAAAATATCTTGGGGTAACTCTAATCCCAAGGAAGACTTGTATAATAAGAACTTTAAGACACTGAAGAGAGATATTGAAGATATCAGAAGATGGAAAGATCCCCAATGCTCATGGGTCACTAGAATTAATTTAGTACCAATGACCAACATATCAAAAGCAATCTACAGATTCAGTGGAATCTCCATCAAAATTCCAACAGAATTCTTCACAGATCTTGAGAGAACAACTTTTTCAGCCTCAAGTAGAAACACGAAGAAACCCAGGGTAGCTAAAACAGTCCTGATAATAAAAGAACTGCTGGAGACATCACCATTATATACCCCAAATAAACTGCAGAGCTATAATGATGACAACAGCATGGTATTGTCACAAAAGCAAACACCTTGATAACAGCGGTATCTGGATGAGACATTTTTAACTTAGTGAAGGGGTCACATATACAATGTTTTCATCTTGTCTTATTCTCTCACACAGCTACGCTCACAGTGCATCCTCTGAAGTTCTCAGGACCGTCCCCCTCTGTCCCAGCTCACTCACGTCTTCTGCTTGAGCTTCTTTCTTTCTTTGTCCGCATTACAAAATTTCAAAGAATTAGCAGGCAAAATGGAACTTTTCCAGAGAGTGGGAGAAAGACAGAAACTCAACAAGTATGAGAGGAAGGGAAAAGTCTGGAAAAACTCATACTTTTGATGGTGATAATATAATATTTGTGGCAGTTGAAAGACACTTGAATATAAAACAATAGAAAACTGGTTAGATTTTCATGGTTGTTGCTGGGTACATGCCCAAGACTGACATAATCTCTATGATCCTGGAACATATAGCCTAGAAGGAGAAATATTTTATAGTCATCAATAAAAATGTTACAGAAATACAGTAAATAACACAAAAATACAAATGATACCATAGTTTTGTCTCTTGGATGTGAGCTTCAACATTTAACAGCTGAGCTGTCTCTCCAATACACATGCAACAGTTATTATTGGGGAACTTAGCTATAAGTAAGCATAGTGTGGTGGGGGTCTGAGAATGGGAGTAGAGTGGACCGTCTGAGCCTCACACCCATCTCCTCTCTGCTCTCTTTGCCTAGCTCTCATGGCCTGCCCACCCCATCCATTATCCCACCGGCCACCGCTCAGAACACCTTCCACCATGGCCACCTCAGCAAGTTCCCACTTGAACAAAGGCATTAAGTAAATGCATATGTCCCTGCCCCAGGGTGAGAAAGTCCAGGCTGTGTATATCTGGGTTGATGGTACCTGGAGAAGGACTGCGCTGCAGGATCTGCACCCTGGACCGTGAGCCCAAGTGTGTAGAAATTTCCTGAGTGGAAATTTGATAGTCTAGTATGTTTCAGCCTGAAGGCTCCAACAGTGACATGTGTCTCAGCCCTGTTGCCATGTTTCTGGACCCCTTCTGCAAAGAGCCCAACAGGTTGGTTTTCTGTGGAGTTTTCAAATATAACCAGAAGCCTGCAGAGACCAATTTAAGGCACATCTATAAATGGATAATGGACATGGTGAGCAGCCAGCACCCCTGGTTTGGAATGGAACAGGAATATACTCTCGTGGGAATAGATGGACACCCTTTTGGTTGGCCTTCCAATGGCTTTGCTGGGCACCAAAGTCTTTATTACTGTGCTGTGGGAGCAGGCAAAGCCTATGGCAGGAATATTTTGGAGGCTCACTACCAGGCCTGCTTGTATGCTGGAGTCAAGATTACAGAATAAATGCTTAAGTCATGCCTGCCCAGTGGAAATTCCAAACAAGACCTTGTGAAGGAATCCGCATGGAAGATCATCTCTGGGTGGCCCATTTCTTCTTGCATCATGTATGTGGGGTGATAACAGCCTTTGCTCACAGGCCCATTCCTGGGAACTGGAATGGTGCAGGCTGCCATACCAACTTTAGCACCAAGCCATGTGGGAGGAGAATGGTCTGAAGTACATTGGGGAGGCCACTGAGAAATGAAGCAAGCAACATCAGCACATAAGCCCCCTTGTTCAGCTTTATACAGTAACCCTGCCTTCAACTGTCTGTAATAAACACACTGAGTGAGTCCAGACCATTTCCAGATCTCTGTAAACTGTATCTGTCATTTCTCCATTGCCTTCTGTAGTAATACGAGCGGCGAGGCTGCATCCCCAGCACCCCAGCCACCTGCTAGTTTATGCCCCGAAATAACAACACACAAACTGTATTCATTTAATCACTGCTTGGCCCATTTCTATCTAGCCTCTTCTAGGCTAATTCTCACATATTAATTTAGCCCATTTCTAATCATCTGTGTAGCGCCCCCAGGTGCGCTTACCGGGAAGATTCTAGCCTATGTCCATCCTGGGTTGGAGCTTCATCGTGTGTGTCTGCCTGGGAGCTGGGAGCATGGTGTCTCTCTGAGGTGTCTGCTCCCGAGAGGAGAGCTGTGGAGTCTGAGCTCACTTCCTCTTCCTCCCAGCGTTCTGTTCTGTTTACTCCTCCCACCTATCTTCTAACCAATGAGGGCCAAGCAGTTTCTTTTTATTTAACCAATGACCTTCCTCCATCAGCCTTCACTGCCCCAGTGAGGTCAATGCCTGGAGTCATGAAAGATATGGCATATTCTCTTTCCTTATTATTTTTATGCTTTATAGATGTCATTGATGACTGATGAGAGGAACGGACCAGCATCTTTACAGTATTTGCTGCCACCAGGAATTGAGAGTCCATCTTGGGAACAACTTTCTTACTTGGGCTATCTCTGTCTCATACAGTCCTATGGAGCTGAATTTATTTCTAATTAAGTGCCTATCCAATATGCTTGCTTTTTTTGTACATTTCAGTGATTACATAATGTTCACGCACACTAATGGGAATTCTATATCAGCCTGGCTTAGTTCTACACTGCAGTTCACCTAGGCTTATGTTGGCTGTGTTACTGCAGGATCTGGTGACAAGGAGCCATTCTGCTTTTTGCAACAGAAGCAGTGAGGTTCCTATCTGATGACACTGAACTGTGCTCACATGCTCCATTATGGAGATGATTACTCTTTGGTGATTTTGTTAAAATTTATTTAATAAGTTTGGTGCACTACTTTTGTTAAACAATAAATCTATAGAATATTAAAATGCATTTTATGTTGCATTAAAGGTATTTTTGACTGGGCCAGGCAGTGGTGGCACACACCTTGAATCCCTGCACTTGGATTGCGTAGGCAGGCAGAACTCTGTGAGTTCAAAGCCAGCCTGGGCTACAAGAGCTAGTTCCAAGACAGGCTCCAAACTACAGAGAAGCTCAAAAAATCAAAAAAGATATTTTTGATTAATATAATACAAAGCAATTAAAGACTAACTTTATGACATGTCCTCCTAATGAAACTACTAAATACTAATAAATAAAAAAGTGAGTGAATTTATCATAGGTGAATAGAAGTCAGAGCTGATTAAACTTTAAAGTTGATTGAAGTATTTATTATATAATGGTTAAAAAGTACAGGAAAGTACTTCAGCTGATTGGATAATTATGAATAAATAAATAGAGAAGGATATAAATTAGAAAATTTATTTAAATTATTTTAATGATTGCTATAGGGAAGAAATTAGGAAATTATAATTAACATGATATTGTATCAAACTTATAAGATAGAAGCTTTGAAGATGAATAATTTCATGATGTATATGTGACCATGAATTTAGACTTCTGTCTTAATTATTTTTAAAATATTTAAAGATACAATTGTGAAAATTCAATGGAAAATGTGACAATTTGAATGTTATTGGCAACATTTAGGTGAGTGTTTTAGAGATAGTTCCTAGCAAAGGTGTCATTAGGTGCCTGTATCACTGCATATTTTGTTTCTATTACAAGATGACAGATCAGGAGAGTTTTGTAAAGAAAATAATTTTATTTAGCTCTTCATTCCAGGAGGTTCAATGCATGAGGCTAGATTCAGTTCAGGTTGGGTGCAGACTCCAGGACTGGTGACATCACAAATAGGGAAGCATGAGTAGTAGAAAAAGATCATTTCTGTTGCATGATTAATAAAAATTCATAGACATAAATTGGGATTCAACCTAAAGGTCAAAAAAATCAAAACAGCCAGATACTGGCTCTTACCTCTACCTCAGTCCGAAATGGTGATTCTGCCTCCAGGAATCTCAGAATAAGGCTGTGTCTGAGAGCTGTCTCCTTCCGTCTTAAATTCCTCTCTAGTGCTGGGATTAAAGGCATGCACCACCACTGCCTGGTCTCTATGGCAAACTAGTGTGGCTACTGGGATTAATGGTGTGTGTCACCACTGCCTGGTCTGTAGGGCTGATCCATGTTTTTACTCTCTGAACTTCAGAAAACTTTATTTATTAAAATACAAATGAAATATTAACACATCTCCAGAAAGGAAGCCAGAAAAAAAGGGAGTAATAGCTGTTCCCTCTGTGGCAACTCCCTCTTAAGATCTAACTAAGGGTCCACAAGGGCTACCTGAATTTCTTCTATGGTTAGCACCATCAGGCATGGGGAGCTGGTCCAATAGGTTCCACCATTGAAAAGCTCCACACCACTTCCAAACATTGCCACACTAAAGACCAGTCTCCAAAATGAACTTTTGAGGGCACATTCAAACCATACCTAATCTCTGAATGACCTCAGGAGGGAACATACCATATACATTTTAGTTCACTTAATCGCTGCTTGTTTCTCCCCCTTCACAGAGGGGAACTGTCAGCTTAATTCAAGTACTGGAGAACCTGGTGCTTCCTGGGTGCTTGGCACAGCGTTTATTGCTTCATGGCTATTGCAAGAGCAACAGAGAAAACTGCAAAAGCAATTTTCGCAAGAGCCATTTGAATTTACTGATTAATGGAGTCTTACCTTACATAACTGTAAAGTTCTAGTGCCTGTACATTAAAAGAAAATTATTTCTAGTATGAACTACTCTTAAAAATCCTTGAAATTCCCTGTAAAATAAACAGCGTCATGCACTCAACTACATAAATC
This sequence comes from Microtus oregoni, assembly GCF_018167655.1. Taxonomy (NCBI): domain Eukaryota; kingdom Metazoa; phylum Chordata; class Mammalia; order Rodentia; family Cricetidae; genus Microtus; species Microtus oregoni. The sequence continues at coordinate 25,079,646 of NW_024543071.1, forward strand.
AGTTACAAGCAGCAAGTACTATGAGCACAACAGAAAAAAAATATACACAAAGGAAGATGGTCAAGAGACTGGAGATGAGTAGAGAGAAAGCACACGGATGCTAAACTTCCTGTCTCTATAATAAAATACCTGAGACAATCACCAGAAAGGAGAAAAGTTTATCTTGGCTTATAGCTTTAGAGGTTACTTACCTGGTTAGTAAAAAGGAGAGAGGAATGGAAAGGGATGGGCAACTGCTATCCTCTTTGAGGGCATGTTGCCCAGTGACCTTTAGCTCTTCCATGAAGCTCTGCATCTTAAGGGTTCTAGCCCATACCAATAATGCCACTCTAGGTCATACTTGTACCATGACATATGTTCTCTTGTAGCTTTTTAATCCATTTCATCCATGAAGGTGCGTCAAAAGCAATAAAGGGAAAGAAGAAAACGATGTGCGAACAAACATTTTCATGGTTAAGGAAACAGTAAAATGATCACAGTTCCAGCCTGCCATCACCTCTAGTTGTAATTTTAGTACAAAGAAAGAAGAACCTAAGAGCAGAGGTTGCAGAGTCCTCTCATAACGTCGACATCAAGATATAAATCTTGAGATCACGAGAATTTGTGTTGCTGTGTCAGGGGCCCACCTGACTGGAGAATGTCCCTGGAGAAATTAGATTAAGAATGCGGCTTTCCTTTATACAAGGATTTGCCTTCCATGGTTTCTGTTATTCAAAGTAATATTAAGTTCAAAATACTAAATGAAAAATTCTAGAATTTCTATGTTTGTAGCATCTGTTATTATTACACTATCTTGTTAGGATTATTTTACTTTATTATTAGTGATTGTTAATCTTTTCCTGTAGTAATTCTTAAATTCAAAACATTGCATAAGTATGTTGTATCTGGCATTCCCTGATGGCTCTTGAAAAGAGTCAGGGAAAAGGACTGCAGTTTGCAATGACAGGGATGGCATCTCTAAGACAGACCATTGCTGACAGTCTCTTTATGGTCTCAGATCCAAATGACTAGGGTAAGACAAAGGAGAGATGTGATGTGATGTTCACTCGCTTTCCTTTGCTCTCAGGTACACTAAGTCCCTAAAGGCAGATGAGGGTCCCCTGCCTGTGAACTGGCCCTCTGGCAGTAGGTAGCCGCATAATTCCTCTACTCTCTAGAGTCTACACCATGATCACTGTGCTCTTCAGCCTCTGGAATGAATCCAGTGGGACTCCCAATCCATAGCAAGAGGATGTGCCGAGGAAGGAGAGGAGCAGTCAGTGCTGCAATGTAAATCTCGGTTCTACTTTGGGTTTTTCTGTGTAAGTACTGAACATGTGAGTCATGGGGATGATTTTGGGCAATCAGAGCTTAATTGGTTGACTAGGGACACAGATTGGCTAGGAAACTCTTCCATACTCAAATTTATATCCTAATATTAGAATTTTTTCATACAATTAACTTTGGCTCCTGCATAATTTTAAATATGAGTCATCACGGTTTTTCTTTCTCTCAAGCACCCTTTTCAGTTATGATTCTTTTGGTTCTAACTAATTTTGTCCTTGTTTATCTCTGGGTTAATTATTTGCCAACTGTCTTCATTAGCATTTCAGTGAGGAGGAGGAAATACTCCACACTGATGCTGAATGACATCATCATCGAGCAAAAGTGTCATTCCCATGAGAGTTTTTGTCCCCATGGGAAGTTGAAAACGAGAGGTCCCTCTTTCTAGGAGTGATGAGTCTGATGTGTATATTTCAATCTTTTAAAATATATGTTTTATTAGAAATAAATTTTGACGAGGAATATAATTCTGTAGTGGATAAAGTTGTCCAAATAGCTGTTTCCTTTTTATTATGATTAAATCAATGCTTATGTTGGTGCTAGAAATAAGCAACCCACAGAATATGCAGTAGCAGATTTGGTGAGACTGGCTATAGTTATAGACCGCCTCTCCTATATCTTCCCTTAGGTAATAGCTCCATTTAAAGAGAAATCACTATTTTTTATTTTGAAAGACAAAGACTTTTTAAAAATTGTATCACAATGTGAAATCCCAAACACTGAAGAATACAGAAAAATTAATCATCATCTTCAAAGACGTTACATAGTTTTCTCAATGGGAGAGCCCAATAGGTTCTGATTAAAAAAATAACACACCAAGAGATAAATGAAAATCATACCATGAACAGCAGCCCCTAGGGGTGAAGAATCTAGGTAGGCACCTACTCCATGTTCAGTGATCTTCAGCAACAAGTTCTTGTAATCATTTTGTGGAGAGTAACCTACAATCTTGGCTACAGGTTGGGTTGTTTGGAGGTTTCCATGGGGCTTCTTTGACTAATAATTTGATTAGATGTAACCTATTTCGGATACTAGAATGTTCATTTGGTAAAAATTGATGTCCAGTGGGGCTTTGTCTCCCCCATTATTTGGAAATTTCATTTAGATTGCCTTTATATGTGTATATAATTTAGAAGCTTCTGTTGTATAGTATTTCCATACTACCCCTCCAATTGCCCTAAATTTTGTGACCTTCCCCCTCCCTGCTTGATTCTCCTTCTCTTGTCGTCTCATATTCATAACTATCTATTCTATTTTCCCCTTTAGGGAGATCTATATCTCTCTCCCAGTTCCTTTCTCTATACCTAACCTCCGTGATTCTATTCATTATAGCTCACTTGTCATTGATTTAAAAGCTAATATCCACATGTATGTGAATACATACCACATTTTGTCTCTGGGTCTGTGTTACTTTAATTAGGATGATTTTTTTTTCTAGTTCCTTCCATTTACATGTGAATTTCACGGTTCCATTTTTTGTTTTTGCAGTAGAATAATATCAAATTGTGTAAATTTAGTACATTTTTAAAAATCCTTTAACCTATTGATGAACTTCTAGGTTGATTCCAGTTTCGACTGTTATGATCAGAGCAGTGATGAACATGGTTTAGTAAGTGTCTCTGGTAGGATGAAGCATCGTTCGTGTATATGCCTAAGAATGCTCTAGTTAGATCTTAAGGTAGATTAATCCCCACTTTCCTGAGGAAGAATCACACTGATTTCCATAATAGCTGTACAAGTTTGCACACCCACCAGCAGTGGAGGAGTGTTCCCCTTACTCCACATCATTGCCAGCATGAGCTATCATTTGTTCAGTGATCTTAGCCACTTGTGGTCATAAGATGAGATCTCAAAGTAGTTTTAATTTTCTTTTCCCTGATGACTAAGAATGTTGAACAATTTTTAAGTGTTGAATTTTCTCTTTTGAGAATTTCTTGTTTAAATCTGTACTCTCTTTTAAAAATTGGTTTATTCATCATTTTGAGTGAGGTAACCCAGACCCAGAAAGACAATTATCACATGTACTCACTCCTAAGTGGTTTTAAAACACAAAGCAAAGAAAATCAGCCCACAAATCACAATCTCAGAGAACCTAGACAACAATGAAGACCTAAAGAGAGACATACATAGATCTAATCTACATGGGTAGTAGAAAAAGATAAGATTTCCTGAGTAAATTGGGAGCATAGGGACTTTGGGAGAAGGTTGAAGAGAAGGGGAGAGGCAGGGAGGGGAGCAGAGAAAAATGTAGAGCTCAATAAAAAATCAATAAAAAAAGAAAAAAAGGAAAAATAAAAGATTGGTTTATTTTCTTGATATGCAGGTTTTTTAAAAGTTCTTTATATAATTTGGATATTAGACCCAACAGATGTATAGTTGGTAAAAGTCTTTTCCCATCCTGTTTGCTGCCACTTTGTCTGAATGATGGTGTCCTTTGCTATGAGGAAGATTTTTTAGTTTTATGGGGTCCCATTTATTAATTGTTAATCATAGTGCGCTAATGGTGTTCTATTCAGAAAGTCTTTTCTAGTACCAATGAGTTCAAGGATATTCCCCACTTTGCTTCCTATCAGGTTCAGCACATTGGGTTTTTGTTGAGGTCTTTGATGCTTTTGGAGTTGAACACATTTCCTTGTGGTATGATTGAGAGTCTTTTGGGTATATACTCAAGAGTGGTATTGCTGCATCTTAAGGTAGGTTTTTTCCTAATTTTCTGAGAAATCTGATATCCAAAGGGGCTGTACCAGCTTGCACTCCCCCCAGCAATACAGGAGTGTTCCCTTTACCCTACAACCTCTCCAGAATAAGTTGTCATCAGTGTTTTTGATCTTGGCCATTCTGACAGATGAAAGATGAAATTCCTTTTATGAGAATGTAAATGAATGTATAACTTTTTAAAAAATAATAATTATTTTTTATTTATCACACACAAATAAAGAAGCTAAATTCCTAATAATGCCATTAGCCAGAGACACAGACCCTCACAGGAGCTAACAATGCTGAGTAACCAAAGCTGTAAGTTTTGGTCCTGTGTTTTTTCTGCTCCATTTTATTGGTTCGACTTCTCTGTTGATTGTTCTTTTTGCTTTGACTCACGGTCAGGCTGTTGTCCTGGAGAGGTTTGACTTCTAGGAAGAAATTGCCTGCTTGATGCTGTCAACTTCCAAATCCATTGTTCTCATGTATCCTCACTGTTATCTCTTTCCCCCTTTTCTCTTGCTCTTCTTCTCTCTGCCTTTCCCAGTGTGTTTGGGCTCCGTGGTCTGATTTTATGGCCTTTCCTTTTCTTTTATCTACCATCAAGTGTTAAATTTTTCACTGCAATCTTTATTAATTAATTTTTATTAACTTTCCCTAAAAAGGGCAATACAGTGATTGTGTGCCCTCAGAACTGTCTCTTTCTCATAAACACTCTTCATTCTGGTTGCCAGAGATAGTTGAAAGCATCTTTGGTAGAAGCTAAGGTCCTGGACATCAAGAAGAAAGGCTGTGAGCTAATCCAGTAATGGTGGCAGATTAATGTCTGTCAGCAAAGATAGCAGAATATGTCCTTCATCACATCTGTTTCCCATGAGTATGTATGTGCCTTGTAGAAGTTTCTCTGCTTTTTACTTGTTTAATGCAGGCTCCTAGTTTGCAACTGGTGGAGTCCTCCTTCCTATTATTTTTAAGATTTTCTAGGGGATATTTTCACATACAACCATAGCTACTATCACCTTCACCAGTTTTCTGGACTCTTATCAAGGTTTTTTTTTTTTAAATAAATTTTTTTTAAAAAACCTATCTTTTCTTATTTTATATGTCAAATCCAATTTCCACTCCCTCCCCTCCCCCTGTTCCTTCCACCTCTCCTATACCACCCCCATTCACTCCTCAGAGAGGGTTAGACTTTCCATAGGCAGTCAACAAAGTCTACACATTGCTTTGAGGCAGGACCAAGATCCTCCCCACTATATCTAGGCTGAGCAAAGTATCCCTCTAGATATCCAAGGTATCCAGAAAGCCAGAACAAGCAGTAGGGATAAATCCTGGTCTCACTGTTAGTGGCCCCAGAGTCTGCCCCAGCCATATAACTGTCACCCACATTCAGAGGGCCTATGCTGACTTTCTCTCTGTCAAGCCAGAGTTGATAGGCTCTCATTAGCTCAGGTAAGCTGTTTCATCGGGTATCCCCATCATAGTCTTAACCTCTTTGCTTGTACTTTCAATCCTCCCATTCTTTGACTGGACTTTGGGAGCTCAGCCTAGCCCTCTGCTGTGAATCTCTGCATCTGCTTCCATCAGTTGCTGGATGTAGGTTCTATACACCAGTTAGAATGGCTGATACAAAAACACCAATGATAGCTTATGTTGGAGAGGCTACAGAGTAAAGAGAACACTCCTCCATTCCTGGTGGGAATGCAAACTTGCTCAGCCACTTTGGAAATCAGTAGGGTGGTTTCTCAGAAAATTAGAAAACAACCTACTGCAAGATCCAGCAATACGTCTCTTGGGCATATACCCAAAGGATGCACGCTCACACCACAAAGACATTTGCTCAGCTGTGTTCATAGCAACATTATTCATAATAGCCAGAACCTGGAAAAAACCTAGAAGCCCCTCAGCTGAAGAATCTTAGAAGGGATTGTTGCTCAAGAAGTTCCCTGAAGAGGGGATATTTTAAAAACTACTGATATCTTTGTGTAAATAGTTCCTGGAGAGCCCATGAAACAGCTGCCAAACATCCTGAATCCAGATGCAGATGCTCTCTAAGGAGAGAAAAACCTAGATGTGAGGATGCCAACATGCTGCTCATTACCCAGTCTTTCACTTAGGCATTTATACAGAAGCCTAATTATAAAAATAAGCAATTGGGTAAGTACATTATTTTATTGAAAAAAAATCCTGGGCTGAGGGTTGTATCAGTCAGGGTTCTCTAGAGGAATGGGACCTATAGGTTGCATAAATACTAGAATGAAGCCTTTGAAAAAATGGCATGTAACTGTTACAGGCTGAGTAGACCAAGTCTCGCTTTGGAGCTGAGGACCAGGAAGATTTCTACAGTCACTTGCCTTCAGTCCATAGCAGAAGGCTGGAGATGCTAGACCAGATGTCAGTGAAAGACGTCCACAGCAGCAAAGGCTGTAGATTTGCCTTTTAAAAAAGACGTGATGCCAGGCAAGCAGAGAACATTTTCTTCTTGGACCTCACTATATCCTGGTCACCTGCTGTAAGGTGTTGCTCACTCTGGGATCTTTTACACACACCTACCCTTCCTGGAAATAGCTTCACGGGCACATCCTAGACATGCCTTTTAGTTGATTCCAGATCTCCTTGAGGTGACAATGGAGACGAATCATCGCAGGAACTCTACCTGTTCATCCCATGATATGTTGTACCCCTATGCTCCAATTCTCTGTCCTGAATAATAGATACTAAGCAAAGTGAAACATTGCAGAGTAGACCTAATTCTTCTAAAACAATCTTTGAATTTCTTTTCACAATGCCTACAGAAGTCTTACAAAGGCCACGTGTGCAGATTTAGCTGTGAGATGGTTTACCTGGTCATTTTTGTTGTCTGTACTGTTTCTGTTCTCATTAGAGAATGAGGTTATTTTTGTTTTAGTTTTAGTTTAGTTTTGTTTTTATTGGTTTAAGGCTGGGGGAAATGGGGTAGAGGTTATATCTTAGAGAACTCTTGATTTTGAAGGCGAAGAGACACAAGAATTTCATGGAATGGGGTATATAAAACTCCTACTCATTCTGGGTGTGGGTGAATTCTTATCCAATATGTGTTTTGCAAATATGATCTCTCAGCCCGTAATGTTTTTATAGTTTTCAGTGAATACATTTCTCAACTTGTTGGTTAAATTTCTTCCTAAGTATATCATCAGTTTTTGATTTCTATTGTAAGTAAATTAATTGTCTTGCTTTTGTTTTTGGAACAATCATTATTAGTATAAAGATGTACTGGTGATTAAGTTTTTGGAATTATTTATTTCATTTTATGCATATGGAAGTTTTCCTGTATTTATGTTTGTGTACTATATACATGACTGGTGCCTGAGGAGCTCAGCAGAGCATGTTGGATCCCCTGAAACTGGAGTTACAGATAGTTTAATATGTAGTCAAAGATAACTGGATATCTATGTACAGAAAGATAAAATTGGACTTAATTTCTTACATTATATGCAAAATCAACTTAAGATGGCTTAAAGGCATTCTGAGTGTAAGAGCCAAATCTATGAGAAAGAGTAGAAAGAATGCTCCCTGGCCTTTTTCTGGGACATGAACATTTGGGTGGGAAGTCACTATAAAGGCAAAACTGAAAATAGAAAAGCAGAATTACATAAAACTAGAAGGCCCTCTGCTGAAGACAGAGTAAGATGATGATTTTTAGAGCAACATAAGATACGTGCAAGACAAGCATGTAAGTGGTTAATATGCATACTGTTGAAGATATTTGAGCAAATCAGGTACTAAGGGGAGAAAACACAGTTCAATCACAAAAATGAAAGCGTGCACATGAGTGTGTGTGTTTATGTGTGTGTGTCAAACTTTATAGGAAAGTATTTGCCTAGTATGACCTCAGACCTTGGATGTATTCCCATCTTTGCAAAACAGATAGATGATAGTTAGATAAAAATAAAGAGAAAAATCAGAAGTGAGTGAAAAATCACAGTGTTTTCTACAAGAAGACATACACATTGTCAAAAGGTTTTTTTTTTTTTATTTTTTACTTTTCGAGACAGGGTTTCTCTGTAGATTTTGGTTCCTGTCCTGGAACTAGCTCTTCTAGGCCAGGCTGGCCTCAAAATCACAGACATCCGCCTGCCTCTGCCTCCCGAGTGCTGGGATTAAACGCCACCACTGCCCAGCTGTCAAAAGGTTCTTAACATATAAACCATCAGGAAAATGTAAATTAAAATATCACTTCACAACTGTCGGGGTGACTACTTTTCAAAAACACTGAAGATTAAGTGTTGAAAAAGTCATATAGAAAGGGAATCCATGTACTGTTAATAGGAGGATAATTTGTACAGCCATTTTGGAAAAATTGTATAGAGTTTTCTCCAAGAATTCAGGTGGAACTACCATAAAATTTAGCAATATCTCCACTTTTGAGTCTGTATGGAAAGGGATTTCAATTTTTATGGTGATGAAATAGCTGTCCTGCCATATTTACTACATTGCTGGCAATAGCCAAGGTATTCAGTTGACTTATGTTTCTTTTTACATTTGAGATAATGAAATGCATTGAGTGGATAGGCTCCTTATCAATGAGTTCCATATTTGTAGCTTCAACCAGCAGCAGATTGATAATGTTCAGCAACCACTGTCTAGTCTGTGCATGTACAGCCTGTTTTCCTTGGAATTTGTCCGTAAACAAGTTATTATGGCAGTTATTTACATAACATTTCACTGTATTAAACATTTTAAGTAACCTAGAAATGATTTAATATATATAGGAGAAAGTGTGTGTTATATGCAGATACATAGCCATTTTATAAAAAAATGACTGGATCATCTGAAATTTTAGTATTCTTGGGAGTTCCTGGAAGCAATTCCTTAATGATACATAGTGATGGCCATGTAAAGCAATCTTTGTTTACCTCATCTGGGAACAAATGATTAATCTGTGAAAAAATATATCAGGCCTTGTACCAAGTGTTACAGATATAGCTAGTGAACAAGTATTATCACAGGGGTTACATTTTCAAAGGCAGAAAAAAAAGAGACAGTAGAGAAGTTTTTTAAAAAGAGAAAAGTAGGTATTGAAATGCAGTGTGTATAGAACAAAATGCTACTCAACCTTTTTCAAAAGGGAGACTCTGTCATTTGTAATGCATGGATGATCCCGAAGAATGCCATGCTAAAAGGGAAGGCAGACACAGAAAAGTATCCCTGTAGGATTACATATGGTCATCAAATGGGACTATTCATAATTAAAATTTGATAGTAGTTTGGTAAAAGGAGGGAGAAAGTTGAGAAGGCACACTGCTCACACATTGTTTCATGCTGTGCAATACTCTTAATTACTAGTTCTCCACCTTCCTAGTGCTTTGACCCTTAAACAGTTTCTCATGTTGTGGTGACCCCATCCATAAAATTACTTTGTTGCTACTTCATAACTGTAATTTTGCTACTATTCTGTATCATAATGAAAATATATGATATGCAGGATATCTGTTATGTGACCCCCAAAGGGGTTGTGATCTACAACCCTGCTAAATCATCTTAGAATTCTGGTAGTAATAATATCATTACTGGATGGGGAACTCAACAATGAATCAGAATCATGAGCCAAAATAAACCAACTTTCTTTATAACTTACTCCATATGCTGTATTATCCGTAACAAAACCAAGCAAGAAGATTAATGTATGTACTCTGGAAACTTACCAAGTAGGAGTGGATGAGTTTCAATCACTGTCTTTACAATTTAGCACACTACAAATGGTTAACTAGGATGTTAACCAGCCTGATTGTGGTAATTAATTGTTCCTGTAGACCAATGTCTTAGTTACCTTCTCATGGATTTGATAAATACCCCAACAAAAGCAAAGTAAAAGCCAGGCTTACTTTGGCTGGTGACTCCAGGGGATGACATGGCAGCAGCTGACAAGAAAGGTATGATTGTGGGATGGGAGGCTTCTTGCATTTGCACCCAGGAAGCAGCAGAAGTTGGGTGGGCCTGCAAAGTCTCAAGGTCTGCTCCAGGGTTTCAACTCTTCCAGCAAGGCTTACAGCTCTTAAATGTTTTACAATCTTTCCAAACAGCTCTACTATCTGGGGACCAGGTGTGCCAACATGTGAGTCTGTGGGGATATTTCTCACTGAAAGCAGAAAACACATATGAAAACACATCATTGTGTTTGCATTTCTCATGCCCTGCTGTATTAGGATAGGTGGGAATATAGGGCAATGGTGCAGGGTGTGAGATCCTTAGTTCAATCATTAACACATGCGCACACACATTCATTCTCTCTCTCTTAAACCTGACCAGTGATGTGCACCTTCATTGTCGATAGTTACTTGTCAATATTCTTCAGTAAAATTAGAATAATTACATAAATATTTTTTTGTGATTTCATTGGCTAAACATTTACTAAAATTACATTTCTAAATTGCAACAAAAACAAAATCAGTCACCATCCTAGAAATATCCTCTAAAGAAATAGAGATGTAAAAAAATTACACAAATCACAATTACAGGTACTAACAATAGAAAAATTCCAAACTATTCAGGGTTCCCTGCCCTGTGGGCAGTCCAAGGTCCTCCCCCCCTCCATCCAGGTCTAGGAAGGTGAGCATCCAAACAGGCTAGGCTCCCACAAAGCCAGTACATGCAGTAGGATCAAAACTCAGTGCCATTAAAATATAGGAACTAAATTGGGCTGGGGAAATGGCTTAGTATGTAGAATGCTTTCTGGGAAAGCTTAAGAACCAGGGTTTCATTCCAGGATACATAACAATAAATATTTATTTAAAGCTACAGTTTCAGTGAGAGACCCTTTCTTTAAAAATAAGGTAGAGAGTGATAGAGAAAGATGCAAGATGTTGACCTTTTCCCTGCATGTGTGAACATGGGCACACATTTCTCCCCACCCCATATGTGCATAAGATAGATATATCACACACACATGAAAAGAATAAAGAAGTTTTGTATGTGGACATCATGTTTTAGGACTTCAACATGACAGGATATTATTCCTACTATAATTGAAAGCAAAAGCAAAAACAAAAAACAAACTCAACCAATCAACCAAACAAACCAAAGAACAAGATATAAAATATATAGAGCATGATCTCTGTTTTGTAAGATCCAGAACCAAGCTATAGCAGAAAACGGTTCACATAAGCATAATGCAGTGTGGCATTCTACAGAAAGGATTTGAGGATGACTAGCAGGTTGTATTTTTTTTTCTTATGCTTTCTTGTGAGTTTCGATTTGAACAAATGAAAGTTGAGGTGGGTTACTTCTCTTAGCAATGCTAAGCATAAAAAAGACCTTGCCCTTTTCTTTGTATCTATCTGCTTTTCTGAATGGAGCTTCAGAAAAGCTAATGCTCTGATATTTTTCTGTGTTCAGCACCCTGAAATGTGCTCATGAACACTCAAAAATATACTTGTCTAATAGACCACTTAATTGTGTTTGGCTGTAGGATTTTTCCTGTGAGTTTTGTTTGTATGATGACGGCGTAGCTCTCTATTCTTTAAACAGTGTGCTCTGAAGCTCACTGAAAGGAACACACAGCCATGAGTCACTATAGGGAGCCCATGGTACACACATCAGTATACAAGCCTTTGGAGATCACAGTGTTTCTCCATTCTCCCTGCCTTGGGAAGTTGACCACCTATGGAATACTAGTAAGCACTGTCAGCAGCTGAACAGTGGGAGCTCTGGACAGATTTAGAACAGCGTAGGAGGTACCTGAAAAGTGATTTCAAGAGCACTGGTTAATTAAAGGAGTAGGAGAGTGGTGTTATGCAGGTGGGGAGTCTGGAACATTCTTATTTCCATGTAAACAAGCTCATGGAAGAGCAGAGAAAACAAATTGAAGTAGAGCGAACCCACTGTATTACACAGGAAAATGGGTTGTTAAACTTGCCATTCTGTTGCGGGGGAGTGATTCCAGAGGCCTGAAATGTTTTACTGTTTAATTTAACCCAGAGAAAAACACTTAGTATTGTTCATTACTGATTCATTTAAAAAAATTAGCTCTTAAGGGCACTACAACTTTATTGATGCTAATGGAACCACTCTGTATACCAAAAGTTGGCAGAAACATAAATATGTTGTTTGCTTTAAAGAACAAAGGAGTTGGAAAAAATTGTGGAGGACTACTCAGGAATAGAAAGAAATTTAAACAAGTAAAAAAATGCAGCAAAAATCCCCACCAAGATCAATCAGCTTAATTTTGCAAGGGTCTGCCAGGATTTCAACAAGAAAATACAAATTCCAAAGATGATAAGGAAACACCACCTCTAATAAGGAAAGGCTAGTTGGAATACTGTGTGTGTCTACTAAGTAGGCATTGGTAATATCACACATATACACAGACAGACACATCATATGATTGAAAATAAATGAAAGATTCCAACACAGCATGTTCAGTTCCACTGTGTTTTTCTTATTCATTTTATTGATTAAGGTAGCATCTTTGTTTCTTTTCAAAATTTCCAAATGTGGCTATAGGAAAACCAACTAAACATCCATTCATATTAATCCCCCAACTTAAAAAGTTTTAGTGGGTGAACCCATCATGGTTTTGACTTTTTTGCTCACATTCTCATTCCTCCCACTCTTCAGCTGGACCTTGGGAACTCAGTCCAGTGCTCCAATGTGGGTCTCTGCCTCTGTTTCTATCAGTTGCAGAATGAAGGTTCTATGGTGATATTTAAGATATTCATTAGTCTGACTACAAGGCAAGTCAAGATCGGGCTCCCTCTCCTCTATTGCTTAGGGTCCTAGCTGGGGTCATCCTTGTGAATTCCTGGGAATTTCTCTGGAGCTAAATTTCTTCTATCCCTACAATGGCTCCCTCATTCAAGATATCTCTTTTCTTGCTCTTATCTCTGTCCTTCCTCTATCTCCACTATCCTATTCCCTCAAGTTCTCCTCACTCCTCCACTTCTTCCTCTTCCCCTTCCACCCTCCCTTCTCCTTCACCTCCATGTTCCTAATTTTGTCAGTCAATCTTGTCTGTTTCCAATTTCCAGTTGGATCTATATGTTTTTCTTTGGGTTCACCTTATTACTTAGTTTCTTTATTATCATGAACTATAGGCTCAATATCCTTTGTTTATAGCTAGTATCCACTAATGAGTGAGTACATACCATATTTATCTTTTTGGGTCTGGGTTATCAAACTCAGGATAGTGTTTCCTAGTTGTATCTGCTTGCATGCAAAATTTAAGATGTCATTTTTTTTAACCACTGAGAAATACTCTAATGTGTAAATGTCCCACATTTTCTTTATTCATTTTTCAGTTGAGAGGCATCTAGGTTGTTTTCAGGTTCTGGCTATTACAAATAATGCTGCTATGAACATAGTTGAACAAATGCTTTTGTAGTATTATTGAGCATCTTTTGGGTATATGTCTAAGAGTGGTATTGCTGGATCCTGAGGTAGATTGATTCCCAATTTTTTGAGAAACTAATATACTGGTTTCCAAAGTAGTTGTACAAGTTTGCATTCCCACCAGCAATGGATGAGTGTTTCCCATACTCCATATTCTCTCCAGCATAAGCTATTATTGGTGTTTATGATCTTAGCCATTCTGACAGGTATAAGATGGTGTTTCAGAGTTGTTTGGATCTGCTATTCCCTGATGGCTAAGAATGTTGAACATGTCCTTAAGTATCTTTTGGCCATTTGAGATTCTTCTGTTGAGAATTCTCTATGTAGTTTTGTACCCCATTTTTAATTGGGTTATTTAGAATTTTGATATCTAATTTCTTGAGCTCTTTATATATTTTGGAGATCAGTCCTTTGTCTGATGTGGGGCTGGTGAAGATCTTTCCTCATTCAGTAGGGTGCTTTTCTTTTGTCTTATTCACTGTGTCCTTTGCTTTATAGAAGCTTCTCAATTTCAGAAGGTCCCATTTATTTATTGTTGCTCTCAGTGTTTGTAGATGTAAGTCATAAAACAATCACACACCAGTTTGGAATTATGATTAATAAAAGGGTTGTTTATTTAAGGGAAAATTTGCAGATCACTGTCCTAAACAACAACCCTCTGTGTGACCAGGAACAGAGTCTAGTAGCCAGAAGCAGAGCTGAAGCAAGAGAGGGAGAACAGGGCCACTGGTGCTTTTTAAAGCAAAAGAGACCACACCCAAGTGAGCTTGTATCTTAAAGGCTATTGGCTGAAGGAGCTGAAGGAGCTCCTTCAGCACCTCCCCTTTTTGTTTAAGTAAGGGAGTTCCAAACCCGATGCAAAACAATATACACCAGGAACAGATATCAAGTATAAGATCAGAATTACAATCAGCATAAACAATATTAAGCAAGGAACATATGCTAAATGTTTTAATAAACATTCTAACCTAAGGAGTCTAAGTCTTGTATCAGAAATGGTTTGGATAGATCATAATAGGACAGTAACTACAACTAATCTTCAATCCCATTGAAGGCCTGAGAAGGGAGATAATATTACTTGAACAGGCAGGAAATACAATCAAGTAGCTTCCAAATTGAGCAATATGTGACATAGACAATTAGCTACCTGAGCAATCACCCAAAGTCTCATTTTGCAATGTTGAGCAACCAACTTTGGCTATGGCCTAGTGTAATTGACAGACCATTTTCAGAGGCAGGAAAATTTTCAAAACCATCTTATCCTGTCTTGGCAAGATTTGACAGTCCTCCTTATCCATTTCCGGATATCATGTAATTTTTCAATCGTTGAGGCATTGTCAGTTCCTTGCCCAAAGGCCAGTTTTGCCAAGAAGAAAACAAGCTCCAAAGCTCCTTCAGCAAGTGTTTGTACTACTGGGGTTATATTCAGGAAGCAGTCTCCTGTGCCCATGCATTGAAGACTACTACTCACTTTCTCTTCTACCAGGTTCAATGTGGTAGATTTATATTGAGGTCCTTAATTCATTTGTACTTGAGTTTCATTTGTATTTGCATGGGGATAGATATAGATCTATTTTCATTCTTCTGCGTGTTGACATCCAGTTATGCCAGCAGCAGTTTGTTGAAGCTGCTTTCTTTTTTCATTGTATAATCTTAGATTTTTGTCAAAAATTAAGTCAGATCTATTCAATTCCATTGGTCAACCTCTCTGTTTATGCCAGTACCAAGCTGTTTTCTTTACTACAGCTCTATAGTAGAGCTTGATGTCAGGGATAATGATGCACTAGAAATTCCTTTATTGTATAGAATTGTTTTGGCTATCCTGAGTCTTTTGGTTTTCCATATGAAGCTGATTTTTGTTCTTTCAAGGTCTGTGAAGAATTGTGTTGGGATTTTGATGGGGATTGCATTGAATCTACACATTGCTTTTGGTAGGATTGCCATTTTTACAATGTTGATCTTACCTATCCAAGAGCAGGGGAGATCTTTTAATTTTCTGGTATTTTCTTCAATTTCTTTCTTTAAGTCTTTGAAAGACTTAAAGTTCTTGTCAAATAGGTCTTTTACTTCTTTGGTTAATGTTAGCTCAAGATATTTTATGTTATTTGTGGTTGTTGTGAAAAGTGGTATTTCTCTGTTTCTCTGATTTTCCTCTCAGCTTCTTTATCATTTGTGTATAAGAGGGCTAATGATTTTTTTTTTAGTTCATCTTGTATCCTGCGACATCACTGAAAATATTTATCAGCTGTAGGATATCTCTGGTAGAGTTTTTGGATTTATATATATTATATCATCTGCAAATAACAAAAGTTTCACTTCTTCCTTTCCAATTTGAATCCCCTTGATCTCCTTTTGTTGTCTTATTGATATAGTCAAAACTTCAAGAACTATGTTGAAGAGATATGGAGAGAGTGGACAGCTTTGTCTCATTCCTGCTTTTAGTGGAATCGCTTTATGTTTCTCTCCATTTAATTTGATGTTGGCTGTCAACTTGCTGTATATTGCTTTTATTATATTTAGATATGTTCCTTTTATCACTGATATCTCCCAAGACCTTCATCATGAAGGGGTATTAGGTTTTGTCAAATGCTTTTTCAGCATCTAATGAGATTATTATATTATTTTTTCTTTCAATTTATTATATGATGAATTACATTGATAGATTTTCATATGTTGAACCATCCCTGCATCTCTGGGATGAATCTGACTTGATCATGGTGGATGATTTTTTTAATGTGTTTGTGGATTCGGTTTGCCAGTATTTTATTGAGTATTTTTGCATCCATGTTCATGAATGAGATTGGTCTATAATTCTCTTTTTTGATTGAGTCTTTGTATGGTTTTGGTATCAGGGTAACTGTAGCCTCATAAACAGAGTTTGGCAATGTTCCTTTTGTTTCTATTATGTGGAACATATATATTTGAGGAATATAGGTATTAGCACTTCTTGGAATTTCTGGTAGAATTCTGCACTAAAACCATCCAGCCCTGGGCATTTTTTAGTTGCGAGTTATTTTGATTACAGCTTCTATTTCCTTGCAGTTTATAGGTCTATTTAAACTGCTCAGCTGTTTTTGATTTAATTTTGGTATATGGTATCTATCTAGAAAATTGTCCATTTCTTTTACATTTTCCAATTTTTTGAAGTACAGGGTTTTATAGTATGACCTAATGATTCTTTGAATTTCCTCAATGTCTGTTTTTATATCCCCATTTCATTTCTGATTTTGTTAATTTGGATGTTCTCTCTCTGCCTTTTGATTAGTTTGGATAAGGGTTTGTCTATCTTGTTGATGTTTTTCAAAGAACCAGCTCTTTGTCTCATTTATTCTTTGTATTGTTTTCTTTGTTTCTATTTTGTTGATTTCAGCCCTCAATTTGATTATTTCCTGTCTTCTACTCCTCCTAGGTGAGTCTGCTTCTTTTTTTTTTCCTAGAGCTTTCAGGTATACTGCTAAGTCACTAATGTAACCTTTCTCCATTTTCTTTATGTGGCACTTAGTGATATGAACTTTTCTCTTAGCACTGCTTTCATATTGTCCCATAGGTTTGGATATGCTGGGCCTTCATTTTTGCTGAGTTCAAGGAGGTCTTTAATTTCTTTCTTGATTTCTTCCTTGACCCAGGGGTGGTAGTTCACTGTCCAATTTCCATGAGTTTGTAGCTTTCTGAGCATAGTATTGTTGTTCTAACTTTAATCCATGGTAATCTGATAAGACACAGGGGGTTACTCCATTTTTTTTTTTTGTATCCATGGAGGGTTTTTTTTTTTTTTTTTTTTTGTTACCAAGTATGTGATCAATTTTAGGGAAGGTTCCATGAGGTGCTGAGAAGAAGGTATGTTCTTTCGGTGGCATGTTTTATAGATGTCTGTTAAGTCCATTTGATTCATGACAGCTGTTAGTTCTCTTATTTCTCTGTTAAGTTTCTGTCTGGTTGACCATCCATTAGAGAGAGTAGAGTGTTGAAGTCTCCTACTATTAGTGTGTGAGGTTTGATGTTACGTTTAAAGTTGTTTTTTTTTTTTTTGCTTCTTCTTGGTTAGGATAATCAAGTCTTCCTGTTGTGTGATCACTGGGTTCTGGTGTTACTATGTTGCTTTGTAGGTCATTGGATGAATTCTTACAGTGGTGCCTACCCATCTCTTCCTTCAAATGAGGCTGGAAGTGTCTTTGTGTCTTGATCCAATCCTTGCAGTGGCTGTCTGAGTGGCAGTTTTTCTTGGTCTGGTCTGTACTGTCAATGTCTGTGTTTCAGAAAGCTTCTGAGGTCTCTATAAGCCTGCTCTCTTGGTCTTCTCTCTTGGTCCCTTCAGTGTTGTAGCAAGCTCTTTGCTTTTAGGCAGATTGGGGCTAGTAGCTTGGAGGGTCCCGGGGATGATGTTGGATTTTGGTGGATTTTATCCTATCTGCATGAAACTCCCTGCCTGCTGCCTTGAAAAGCCAAGGGAGTTGGGGGAGGGGCCCAGAGTTTTGTCCAACTGGGGAGGTCCTAGAGAGTGGGGTGTCCCTCCATGTGGCTGTTTACTCACCTCTTAAGTCTTCCCAGCTTTGGTGTAAGCTGTGTTTCAGAGTTCCACTGAGGTTGCAGGAGGATAGGCCCAGAAAAGTCTGTTTAAAAAAATAAATTTAATAATAATAAAAAGAAAACAAGACAGTCTGAAAAAAGGCTATGAAAAAAATGCTAGCCCTCAAAGCTATCAGGGACAAAATGTATAGTGGGCATAAAGGAGGCTTTAGATTGACAATCTTCAAGTCATTTCTAAAATAATGAATGTGTATATAGAGATGGAAATCCAATGACGTAAGTATAAGGATGTGATTTGAAAGTCCTGCCTCTGATCAGGCCACCCAATCTTCTGCTTCCTTTCTCAGAGATGCTAACAAGCACCCAAGAGTTTGTCAGGGAGGTCTGCCTAACAAACTTCCAAACTAACAAATTTCCAGACACCAGAATTCCTCACCTGGGAAATTAGTTAAAATGAAAGGGCCATTAGTCATGTATCTTGTTCTGCATCCCCTTCCTGTGACTCTTGCCTGGGAATCAGGTGGAGATCTGGCTACACTGTCTGCATCTGGTGCTGAGTCTGAACTTTCCTCGAAGGCCCTGCCATGCTGCTCCAGGCTCTCTTTGTGTTCGTGACCTTAGTGACTCTTCTAATGACTCCTTGCTTTTCAGCTGAAAAAAGCTGCATGACACAGTCACAATAATTGAGTCAGTTTGTAACTGAAGTATAACTAGAAACATCAGTGGAATAGAACACAAGGATTACAAACAGGCATACGCATAATTTGGAATTTGATATTCAGGATACTATTTGAAATCACTGAAACAAAATTAGATTAGAAATAAATTATATTTAAACAGCTAAAAATTCAGGAAGAACTTTTAGCTTGCTCTTACTACATGTCTTCATACCAAAACAGATTATAATAGATTAAAATGGCCATACTTAAAGAATTAGGTAAAAAAGTAACAGAGAAACTACTAGCCATTGACAAAAGTTTGATGAAGTAAGTCCCTGAGGCCTCACAGAAGACACAGAAGTTATAAAATGCAAGACAAAGTTGATTTGGGCTCTGTCTAAAACATATGAAAGCTCCACTATTATAATAATACTATAAGCAAAGTAAAAAACAATCCTAGAGGACAAAGAAGGGAAAATGCGAGTGAGTATTAGACACATATAATTTTGTATACATATCCCTACAAACCAAGAACAATAAATAAGTAATGCCAGAAAGAAGCAAAGGATTCAAAAGGTCACCTATAATAGAAATCACATGTCTGTGTTTGTGTATAAACAGAACATTATAAAGCTCTACTTTGAATTTATATTGAAAGGTAGATTCCCATTTTCATAATTAATAAAATTAAAATACAAAAATGAAATGCAGTTCTTTTATACATTGGTAAACAGTAGATGCTGGAAAGAATATGAAAAACAAACATCTTCCTTTTGTGCTTTCTTACTGAGGGACAACTGACATTATCTATCAAAAAGTAACAATGCGAGTACTTAGCCAGGATTTTGCTTTTGAGTTATACTTGCCTAACTGCTAAAAGATGAATCCACAAATAACTGTAACATGGCATATAACAACCAGCAACTGAGTCACCTAATGGTCACTTAGGGAGGACTCATTAAATTATAGCCTGACCAAACACAATTTAGTCCTTGAGAAAGAACAAATTAGATCTGGATGTACTGCTATGGAAAATTGTTCAGATACACAGTCTAAAATGCACGTGTCAAGAGTGTACGCTTTGTAGGACTCCTGCCTGAATTAAAATATACCTTATGTATAAATATGTTTGCATATGTGATAATCATTTCACGAGGTGAGATACACTACACTGTGAAGTGTGGTTATTTGTGTCAAGGGCACAAGGACGGAAGGCAGCATCAGAGGGAGGGATATTTCCTTTTATGATATATTGCTCTGTGTAACTGAAGATTTCTCTCTAACTATGTAATAGCTTCACAAAACATGCATTTAACCCCGGGTCTAGTTTAGCTAGGGAGGCACAGGAGGTATAGAAGGTTTAGGGAGTGTGTTTGCTGGTGACTGAAGCAGCTTGTTGGGATAAAAAGAATGTGTGATCATCGGTCCTTCATGTGGTACCACCTTCCCTCTTGCATTCTAAGCGGGGCAGAGCTACACAGAATCTTCCCTTTCTATAACAAAAGAGAGATGGTAACAAGATCTCGCCAGAATATGATTTTTAACTTCCTTTATCTAGATATTTAGTCAGGTTTAATCTTTTTTTCTTTTCTCTTCCACTACCCCACCCCCACCGGATGATAGCCAACGTTTCTCCTCTTTGAGGGTCCTGTGGAGAGCCAGCTCTGCCTGTCATTGTATGCCAGGACTCACCTTTCTCTTGAGCACAATGATGGCAGAAGAAGAGAGTAGGCACTGTAACAGAAATGCAGCAAAGCTTTTTCCTACTAGACATCTGACATTAAGGTTCTGAGATGCTGAAAACCATTCCATTGTAATTGCTGTAAGTGCTCATGTACTTGAGAAAACATTTGAGTTGTTTAAAGGCAACAGCTTGAGAATTCCTCTGGGGCTGAAGGAAAAGCTGAAAATCTTTGACACAGACTGCATCTGTTATGACAATGGCAAGAAAGTACTGACGAAAAAGGCGATGCAGTTTGACAACTCTTAAATGCTTTTGCTCCCTTCCTTCTTTCCTCTCCCTCTCTCCCTCCCTCCATCCCTTCATCCTTCTTTTTTCTTTTCTTTTCTTATCTTTTTTTCTTTCCTTTCCTTTCCTTTCCTCTCCTCTCCTCTCCTCCCCTCCCCTTCCCTTCCTTTCTTTTCCTTTTCTTTTCTTCCTCTGGGAAGCGAGGCATGATTTTTTCCCACATATTGAAGTTTTATAACTGCCCGAGGAGGTAGCTGCTGAATATTCTCCCAGCTTTATTCTCTTTCTTTTACCCCTAGAGAAACATTTAGGCTCTATTTAATGATGTGCAAATGACAGGATTCTTGTAACAGGATGGGAGGTTAGAATTTGGAAATAAAGTGACTTTATTGACAAGTCACTGCCCTGCAGGAAAAGCCATTGAAAGCACAGTTTGACTTTCCTCCTGGTGAAGGAGGTGTTGTCTGTTAGCTCCAACAGGCACAGAGGGCAGCTGACTGCTTCTTGCCTGCACACCTCACTCTCATGAAGTGTCCTCGAGAGTCACATTTAATAGGTGCAGTGAACTTGTTCTTGATATACAACACCCCCAGAGGGCAGAAAAATGTTGTTGTGTATAAACCAAACTCTCGCTTTCTGTGCCTGTGAGTGTGAAATAAGTGTGTATAAGAAATGATACCAATACTCTTATTTCAAATTATTTGAAACATCAAGGAAACCTCCACGGTTCAGATGCTAGACTTGAAAGATCAGCTTCCCAGTCCTTCTCAAGGTGATGTATGTGTACATGCATGCACACATGTATGTGTGCATATATACATGTGGTATGTGTGTGTGTGAGAGAGAGAGAGCTTCTGAAGATGTTTGGATTTTCTGCAAATAAATTCATATACATCAATTTTTGTCTGTTTATTTTGGATAAATTTGAATATTTTGAATATTTAATCAAGGTATAAGCTAACTCTAATAAAATTGTTTATAACAATTCTAATTGTTATATAATATTATATAATACTATTGAAATCATAGTATTTTTTCCAAACCATCTTTCTGCTGTAGTGTCATTGCTGATGATAAATTATTAGAAGGGAATGATTCATAACATCTGGCTTCTCAGCAAGACTCAGACTCCCCTCCTTCATGGGAAGGTCTCCAGGAAGTACCATCCATATGGAACACAGAAAGGAAACTGACGAAACAACATGTTTGAAAGTGGGTGGAACTTGAAATCGCAGACACAGAATTCTGGGGAATCTAACAGGACTATATGAGCATAATTTCTATTTTCTTTCTGGTAGATATGTCTTAACTCATCACATCTGCCAGCTGTAGAGGAATCGAACCACAGCAGCATGGAAGCATGTTGTAAGAAGGAATGAAACTATGTTCAGCCTAAGATGACCCAGGAAGCATCTTAAGCTATTAGCTCAAGCTTAGCACTCCACAGAAAGGAAAGAGAGCAGAGCTGCACAGAAACAGAACCTTGTGCTAACTCACTACTTCAGCTACATGGCTAAGAGCAAGAAGAGGGAGCCATTTTCAATTGCTTGACACTGTGCTGTGACCCTGAACAATGGTAGAAATGACCCCAGTAGTGTCCTGCCATCTGACAATCAAATTAATCCCAGTAGTCACTGCTGCTCCTGTGTGTCTGCATTTGGAAGAGAAAAATGTGAAGAAAGAAAACTGCTCCTGTTCTCTCTCTCTCCTCCCTCCCTCCCTCCCTCCCTCCCTCCCTCCCTTTCTCTCTCTCTCTCTCTCTCTCTCTCTCTGTGGGTGTGTGTGTTTTGGGAGCTTTCTCTTTGTGTTTGAAGCCTCTGGGACCTGAGAATTCATCTCATTCTAACTATATACTTTGGAGATAATGAACTTTGGTTAATTAAAGTGTGCTCTGCCAGGAGCATTGGAGTTGGAGCCAGCGACTTTGGCCTTGACTACTTGCACAAGTAAGAGATGGAGAGATAGCTGTATATCTTGTTTGTTGGAAAAATCCACAATGCACAAAGTCTACTGCCCAATCTGGAATACATTTTGGGGTTTAATCATAAACATCCTACAATCTAATAATCATGCAATTGATTGTGCATTCCAATGTGAGTTCATGTACTTGTAAGGACTTTAAAGTATAGTCTGAGAAGCAGCACGGAGATCCGATCTGGGCACCACGAGAGCCATCACTGGGGAGTGACATCACTGGGAAGGTACATCAGTGGGCAAGGAGACTGATCCTGTAAAAGAAGATCCATAGGGGAGCATTCGGAGGAAGAGATGGGCAGGAGCCAATGCAAGAATTCACCCAACAATCTGAAAAACAACATGAAACCACCAGAACCCAGCGACCTCACAACAGGAGGACATGAACACCTTAATCAAGAAGAAGTAGAAAAAATTGACTTTATGAAAGTGATAGAGGCCCTTAAACAGCATGTAAAAAACGCCCTTATAGAAATGGATGAGAAGTATAACAGAAAGTTTGAAGAACTGAATAAATCAGTGAATGATACCCTAGGAAACCAAGGAAAAACAATCAAGGAGATAATGGAAACAGTTCAAGACTTGAAAACTGAAATGGAGGCAAAGAAGAAAACACAAACAGAGGGCCGGCTAGACATGGAAAATCTAGGTAAACGAATAGAGACTACAGAAACAAGCATAACCAGCAGAATACAAGAGAGAGAAGAAAGAATCTCAGATTCTGAAGATAACATAGAGAAAATAAACGCACTGATCAAAGAAAACAGCAAGTCCAACAAACTCTCATCACAAAACATTCAGGAAATATGGGATACAATAAAAAGACCAAACCTAAGAATAATTGGAGTAGAAGAAGGAGAAGAAGTGCAGCTCAATGGCCCAGAAAATATATTTAATAAAATTATAGAAGAAAACTTTCCCAACCTAAAGAAAGATCTACCTATGAAGGTTCAAGAAGCATACAGAACACCAAATAGGCTGGATCAAAAAAAATCACCTCGCCATATAATAATCAAAACACAAAGCTTACAGAATAAAGAAAGAATATTAAGAGCTGCAAAGGAAAAAGGCCAAGTTACTTATAAAGGTAAACCTATCAGACTTACACCTGACTTCTCTATGGAAACCATGAAAGCCAGAAGGTCCTGGATAGATGTACTGCAAAAACTAAGAGACCATGGATGCAAGCCCAGACTAGTATACCCAGCCAAGCTTTCGTTCACTATAAATGGAGAAAACAAAATTTTTCAGGATAAAAACAAATTTAAACAATACGTAGCCACAAATCCAGCCTTACAGAAAGTAATAGAAGGAAAATCACTAACCAAGGAGTCCAACAATGACCGCAATGACTCAGACATCTAGAGACCCTTCACCAGCGCAACTAAAAGAAGGGAAACACACAAACTCTACTACTAAAAAAGTGACCGGAGTTAACAACCACTGGTCATTAATATCACTTAATGTCAATGGGCTCAACTCACCTATAAAAAGGCACAGGCTAAGAGATTGGATACGAAAACAGGATCCAACATTCTGCTGTTTACAAGAAACACACCTCAACCACAAAGACAGGCACCTACTCAGAGTAAAGGGCTGGGAAAAGGCTTATCAAGCAAATGGACCTAAGAAACAAGCAGGTGTGGCCATACTAATTTCTAACAAAGTTGACTTCAAACTTAAATCAATCAGAAGAGATGGAGAGGGACATTTTATACTCATAACAGGAACAATTCATCAGGATGAAGTCTCAATCCTGAATATCTATGCCCCTAATATAAAAGCACACACGTATGTAAAAGAAACATTACTAAAACTCAAGGCAGCCATCAAACCGCACACACTAATAGTAGGAGACTTCAACACTCCTCTCTCACCAATGGAATAGGTCAATCAGACAGAAACCTAACAGAGAAATTAGAGAATTAATGGAGGTAATGAATCAATTGGACTTAACAGACATCTATAGATTATTCCACCCGAAGAGGAAGGAATATACCTTCTTCTCTGCAGCTCATGGAACCTTCTCGAAAATTGACCACATACTCAATAACAAAGCAAACTTCCACAGTTACAAAAAAATATTAGTAACCACCTGTGTCTTATCAGATCACCATGGATTAAAGTTAGAATTCAACAACAAGGCTAACCCCAGAAAGCCTACAAACTCATGGAAACTGAACAGTCAACTACTGAACCACACCTGGATTAAAGAAGAAATAAAGAAAGATTTTAAAGTCTTCCTTGAATTCAATGAAAATAAAGAAACAACATACTCAAACTTATGGGACACTATGGAAGCAGTCCTAAGAGGAACGTTCATAGCACTAAGTGTCCACTCAAAGAAAACAGAGAAAGCACATATTGGAGACTTAACAGCCCACCTGAAAGCT
Organism: Microtus oregoni; assembly: GCF_018167655.1. Classification (NCBI taxonomy): domain Eukaryota; kingdom Metazoa; phylum Chordata; class Mammalia; order Rodentia; family Cricetidae; genus Microtus; species Microtus oregoni. Next base: position 25,104,554 of record NW_024543071.1, read on the forward strand.
CTAGAAAAAAAAGAAGCAGACTCACCTAGGAGGAGTGACTGGAAATAATCAAACTGAGGGCTGAAATCAACAAAATAGAAACACAGAATACAATCCAAAGAATCAATGAAACAAAAAGCTGGTTCCTGGAGAAAATCAACAAGATTGATAAACCCCTATCCAAACTAATCAAACAGCAGAGAGAGAATTTGCAAATTAATAAGCTCAGAAATGAAAAGGGGGATATAACCACAGACACAGAGGAAATTCAGAGAATCATTAGATCTTACTACAAAAGCCTGTATGCCACAAAACTGGAAAATGCAAAAGAAATGGACACTTTTTAAGATAAATACCATATACCAAAGTTAAACCAGGACCTGCTGAACAATCTAAATAGACCTGTTAGTCGTGAAGAATTAGAAGCTGTTATCAAAAACCTCCCTACCAAAAAAAAGCCCAGGACCAGATGGTTTCAATGCGGAATTCTAACAGAACTTCCAAGAAGACCTAATACCTATACTCCTTAATGTGTTTCACAATATAGAAACAGAAGAGTCATTACCAAATTCCTTTCATGAAGCTACAGTTACTCTGATACCAAAACCACACAAAGACTCAACCAGGAAAGAGAATTACAGGCCAATCTCACTCATGAACATCGATGCAAAAATCCTCAACAAAATACTGGCAAACCGAATCCAAGAACACATTAGAAAAATTATCCATTATGATCAAGTAGGCTTCATCCCAGAGATGCACGGCTGGTTCAACATACGAAAATCTATTAATGTAATCCATCATATAAATAAACTGAAAGAAAAAAACCATATGATCATTTCATTAGATGCTGAAAAAGCATTTGACAAAATTCATCATCCCTTTATGATAAAAGTATTGGAGAGATTAGGGATACAAGGGTCATACCTAAATATAGTAAAAGCTATATACAGCAAGCCGACAGCTAACATCAAATTAAATGGAGAGAAACTCAAAGCCATCCCACTGAACTCAGGAACATGACAAGGCTGTCCACTCTCACCATACCTCTTCAATATAGTGCTTGAAGTTCTAGCAATAGAAATAAGACAACATAATGGGATCAAGGGGATTTGAATTGGAAAGGAAGAAGTTAAACTTTCGTTATTTGCAGATGATATGATAGTCTACATAAGCGACCCCCAAAACTCCACCAAAGAACTTTTACAGCTGATAAACACCTTTAGTAATGTGGCAGGATACAAGATCAACTACAAAAAATCAGTCGCCCTCTTATACACAAAGGATAGGGAAGCAGAGAGGGGAATCAGACAAGCTTCACCTTTCACCATAGCCACAAACAGCATAATATATCTGGGGGTAACCCTAACAAAGAAAGTGAAAGATCTATTTGACAAGAACTTTAAGGCATTGAAGAAAGAAATTGAAGAGGATACCAGAAAATGGAAGGACCTCCCTTGCTCTTGGATTGGGAGGATCAACATAGTAAAAATGGCAATACTACCAAAGGCAATTTATAGATTCAATGCAATCCCCATCAAGGTCCCATTTAAATTCTTCACAGATCTTGAGAGGACAATAATCAACTTTATATGGAAAAACAAAAAATCCAGGATAGCCCAAACAATCCTATACAATAAAGTGTCTTCTGGAGGCATTACCATCCCTGACTTCAAACTCTATTACAGAGCCACAGTAATGAAAACAGAGAAGTCGACCAATGGAATCATATAAAAGACCCAGATTTTAACCCACATACCTATGAACACCTCATTTTCAATAAAGGAGCTAAAAGTATACAATGGAAGAAAGAAAGCATCTTCAACAAAAGGATTCTGGAACAACTGGATGTTAACCTGTATAAGAATGAAAATAGACCCATATCTATCACCATGCACAAAACTCAAGTCCAAATGGATTAAAGACCTCAATATCAGTCCGAACACACTGAACCTGATAGAAGAGAAAGTGGGAAGTACCCTACAACAGATGGGCACAGGAGATCGCTTCCTATGTATAACCCCAGAAGCACAGACATTAAGGGCAACATTAAATAAATGGGACCTCCTGAAACTGAGAAGCTTCTGTAAAGCAAAGGACACTGTCACAAAGACAAAAAGGCACCCTACTGACTGGGAGAAGATCTTCACCCACCCCGCAACAGAGAAAGGTCTGATCTCCAAAATATATAGAGAACTCAAGAAACTAGACTTTAAAATGCTAATTAACCCAATTAAAAAATGGGGCACTGAACTGAACAGAGAATTCTCAAAAGAAGAAGTTCAGATGGCCAAAAAACACTTAAGGTCATGCTCAACCTCCTTAGCAATCAGGGAAATACAAATCAAAACAACTTTGAGATATCATCTTACACCTGTCAGAATGGCGAAAATCAAAACCACCAATGATAGCCTTTGCTGGAGAGGCTGTGGAGGAAGGGGTACCCTCATCCATTCTGGTGGGAATGCAAACTTGTGCAACCACTTTGGAAATCAGTGTTTCGGTTTCTCAGGAAATTCGGGATCAACCTACCCCTGGACCCAGCAATACCACTCTTGGGAATATACCCAAGAGATGCCCTATCATATGACAAAAGCATTTGTTCAACTATGTTCATAGCAGTATTATATGTAATAGCCAGAACCCGGAAACAACCTAGATGCCCTTCAATGGAAGAATGGATGAAGAAAGTGTGGAATATATACACATTAGAGTACTACTCAGTGGTAAAAAACAATGACTTCTCGAATTTTGCATGCAAATGGATGGAAATAGAAAACACTATCCTGAGTGAGGTAACCCAGACCCAAAAAGATGAACATGGGATGTACTCACTCATAATTGGTTTCTAGCCATAAATAAGGGTCGTGGAGTCTACAATTGCTGAACCTAAAGAAACTAAATAAGAAAGTGAACCCAAGGAAAAACTTATAGTTATCCTTTTGGCTATGGGAAGTAGACAAAATTGCCGGGGAGAAAATTGGGATTTTGGGGGGTGGGGTTGGATGGGGGTAAGGGGAGATGGGGTGAGAAATGTGAGAAGGGGAGGATGGGGCGAATTTAGGGAAACAGGATGATTGGGATAAAAGAAGGTTGGATAGGAGAGCAAAGAAGCACAATTCTTAGTTAAGGGAGCCACCTTAGGTTTGGCAAGAGACTTGAACCTAGAGTGGCTCCCAGGAGCCCAAGGCGATGTCCCCAGTTAGTTCCTTGGGCAGCTGAGGATAGGGAACCTGAAATGACCCTATCCTATAGCAATACTGACGAATATCTTGCATATCACCATAGAACCTTTATCTGGTGATGGATGGAGATAGAGACAGAGACCCACACTGGAGCACTGGACTGAGCTCCCAAGGTCCCAGTGAGGAGCGAAAGGAAGGAGAAGATGATCCAGGAAGTCAGGTCCATGAGGGGTGCACCCACCCACTGAGACAGTGGGGCTGATCTATTGGGAGCTCACCAAGGCCAGCTGGACTATGACTGAAAAAGCATGGGATAAAACCGGACTCTCTGAACATGGTGAGCAATGAGGGCTGATGAGAAGCCAAGGACAATGGCACGGGGTTTTGATCCTACTTCAGGTTCTGGGTTTGTGGGAGCCTAGCCAGTTTGGATGCTCACCTTCCTAGACATGGACGGAGCGGGGAGGACCTTGGACTTTCAACAGGGCGGGTAACCCTGCCTGACTGCTCTTTGGACTGGAGAGGGAGGGGGAAGTAGTGGGGGGAGGGGAAGAAGGGTGGGAGGAGGGGGAGGGAAATGGGAGGCTGGGAGGAGGCTGAAACTTTTTTTCCTTTTCTCAATAAAAAAATATAAATAAATCAAAAAAAAGTATAGTCTGAATGTTGTAGAAAAGTACTGCTATTAAATTAGTGACACCATGAATATTTTTCTTTTAAGTTTGGACTTTCTGTCTGTGCCTATTGAAGTACGTAAGAATCAGCCTGACGGTCTTAAATATCATACTTTAAAGGCTTACAAGTGTCTTTCCACAAACTACTATCCTCATTTTAGCAAACCCATGGAGGTGAATAAGGTGGAATCTTTCTGAAGGAAAGATCATTCTGTTCTATAGAATAATTTCATAAAAATAGGTTGTGTGCAGTCCAATTATTTCCTTTCTCCCCTTAAAATTAAGTGAAGGGTTTGGCATCTCTGATATTTTATTTTCATGTCTGATTACTGAATCTATTTATAAAAATACTCGAGAAAGATATGGAGGACGAGCCATGAAGCGGGAAAGTTGGATGAGTAAAGAAAACACACACTTACACAATCGATCAATCTGAAATTACACTATAATGAGAATACAAGGAAATCATTACAAGTGTAAATTTCACAACTGGAGAATGGGTTAGTTAGGCCAACTGGACTCTAGAGAAACAGATCTAGCTTTCTTTCTTGTTTGACAGATTTGGGGGCATGTCTTTAGTTTCTTAGTGTAGCCTGAGAGATTTTAATGCCCCTCCCTTATCTGTATAATTGCCACAGCTGATGTTAAACCCCTGCATCTCCCAGGTGTGACAGGAAAAGTTTTGGTGAAATTCTTGTCTGGAACCAATACTCTCCCGGTGTTAATATTTACAGTAGCACACAAGGTTGGGATCTTTAGGGTATGATACAGTTAAGAGCTCTGTTCATTAAAGTTATTTGGAAATGCAGTTTGAGATTAACTTAATGAGGTTCTCTGGCTAGAGGCAAGCAATGTATTTGTAGAAAATACATAAATTCTTTCATTTAATAAAACATATTCTTCTTATAATAATAAGGGTTATTCATACAACAGGGATGAAACCTACTGTTGACAAGATCTCTTAGAAGGCATTGTAAATTTTCTCCAGGAGTGACCTGGTGGACACAGAGTAAAAGGAGACTTGATAATTGCCAAATTAATTTAAGGAAATTTGATAATTACCTAATTAATATGGTTTTTATGTTAAAAATGAGAACTTAAAATGTAGATGAGCCTGAGAATGAGTGTAGAGCATGTTCCCACTCAATATCTTCCCTCCATTTATTAGACATTTACTAAATGATAACTTATCACTTTTGGTGTATTTTAAAATTTATTCTTAGACTAACTCTGAGATGCCTCCTTATTTGGTTTTAAAATTGAGAAAGCTGAAGTAAAGAGATGTTTAAAATGCATTTCTGAGACACAAAGTTTATTGTGGACTCCAGATTTAAATGCTTGAAAATGTCAGCTACTATAACAGAATTTTTCATATTGGTTTGGTGAAGGACTTTGTCTTCAAATGCTGGTACTGTAGTCAATGATTCCTGGGGTACACAAAATAGGCGGAGAGGTAATAAATCTGAATATTTTTCCTGTCTACTGATTTTGTGTTGTGAATCTCATATTAGAAATTTTAGAATCAATATGGATAAAGTGGTCTCATCTGATTTCCTCACTAGTGATGGAACCAGATTTACAGAAGTCATGTTTACTGTAAACTATTCTGTCATTGAGGTGTATTCAGTGTCTACTATCTGCTGGAAATACTTACCAACATCCATGACATAATAATGAGTAATATTAACAAGACTGGGTCTCTCCTTATCTCCTGATTAATGGTCAGATTCTGAAGGCTCCATAAGATATTTGAAGAGGAAAGTGTTAGTTTGAAACCCTGCAATAGATATTTCCAAAGGCTTTGTTGGCTTTGTAGTCCATTTTAAATCCCCCCTCCCCATTTCTTGAGTTTGAGTTTGTGTCAAGAATACTGAAAAGAGATTGGTATGGACATGTTTCTATCAACAGATTCATACCATTAGAATGTAATAGGATAAAACAAGCTCATATATCAGCTTGCTGCTCCTCCTGTGTTGCTTGAGACTTGTTTTGGTGAATTTGGTGTTTGCTGGATTCTTGAAATACCATAGATAAAAGTACAAATAGGAGGCACTAACTACTGTTCACTCTGCCAAGGGAAGTTAGATAAAGGTGTTCTGAGGCTCTCTGCTATACAAGTATGACCATTGTATGGCATTTTTTTTAAACTTGGTAAATCTGTAGGAGATAGTATCAGAACCAGTGACCCCTTCTCCAAAATACAAACACTGAAGAAGACTCTTCTCTCAGTGAACTCCTCTAGGTAAAGAACTGACAAAGTGTTTCTTCATCTCTGGGACCAGAAAAAACAGCAATCAGCAGAAAACTACTTTAAGATGCAATCACTATTCAGTGATCTAGCTCTGGACTGAAATGCCCATGTTGAAGTATTTCATTCCATCTATTTTCTTGGGAAGTTACATAGCCTCTCTATATTCAATTTTCTCTTCTAAATATATAGATGGTAAATTGTGTCTATTTCATGATTTTTTATGAAGAGAATGAGTTAAAGTATGTAAGACAATAGAAAGATATCTGTTACATAGTGAATATTTTATCCATGTTGGTAGTGTTGCCTGTAGGTTCGTTGTGTTTGATCATTTTGACTCCTGTCTTTCGTGCATCTTCTTAAATGACTGTGGGTCTTTACTACTAATTGTGTATTTGAGATTATTCTATGACCCACTTCCCCTACCTAAATCACTAAATTACATTGTGAGATGCTTCCAGATGAAGGATAGAGAAGGTGAAAAAAAGAAGTCCTGTAATATTTCTTATTTCCATCACAAAATGCATTATTACTTTACACATTTGAAAGTTTAGAATTTTTAATTAAAGCAACCTCGTAATCTTTAGGAGGAGGTGAGGAACTAATCCATGCTAAACAGCCATACATTTTCTTTATTGTATGTAGTGGAAACAGGCCATTTGTTATTTTGAAGTTACCTAGGATTTAAGAACAACATTTTTCTTTAGAGAATCTAGGTCGCTATAATTCATTTGGGTAAAAGATTGGTTTAGAATTCACAAAACACCTGCACCTAATGAGGGAAACCGAAGCAGTGTACCTATATTTAAAAGTTACTGCTTCTCTGAATTGTGTTGTTTTTGACCAAGGTTTTCTGTCCTGCCCAGTTTCCGCAGTCGTTAAATCCCAAAAAAATCACACAGAGAGTCTACATTAACTATAAGCTGATTGGCCCATTAGCTCAGGCTTTGTATTAACTCTTATAACTTATATTAGCCCATTATTCTTATCTGTGTTAGCCACATGGCTCAGTACCTTTTTCAGCAAGGCAGTCACATCTTGCTTCTTCTGTGGCTGGTCAGGACTCCTGAGGAATGGGCTTCCTTCTTCCCAGAATTCTCTTGTCCTCATTGACCTGCCTCTACTTCCTGTCTGATTATCACACCTATATTTCCTGCCTGGCTACTGGCTAATCAGCGTTTATTTAAAATATAATTGATGGGACATAGACCACCATCCCACATCATGTTGTTAAATGTCCCAGGGGTAATTCATGCAGCAAACAATTATATTTGTTATTCACAGGCTCTCAAAAGTCGAGCAGCAAGGAGATTCCTGGGTATGGAGAGGACAGGTGTTTGGATAACTTAGCCACTTGGGTCCTGTGTTAGTTAGCTTTCTGTTTTTGTGACATAATTCCTGACATACAATGACTTGGAGAATAAAGGCTTATTTGGGCTTATAGATTCAGAGGTATTTGTCCAAGCTTGTCACTTGGTTCCTTTGTTTTAGATCTGTGATGAGGTAGAACATCATCTGAGGTGGTTGGTTATAGGGAAGGGTAGTTATCTCCTAAGAGCCAGTAGAGAAAGAGAAGCAGCATGGAGTGCCAATATCCCCATTCAGGAGCATGCTGTACTAACCACTATCTCCTCAAGGTTCCACTACTTCCCATCAGCACTGCAGACTGAGACCAAACCTTTAACACGTGAGCCTCTGTGGTACACTTCATAAGCAAACCCCAACAGTCCCTTAGTAAGGTTTTGAATAGAGAGTTCATAATCTCTTGAACGATTGCTTTTGAGAAACTCCAGGATTCCAGACATCTTGGATTTCCTCTTCTTGATGTAGCAGGAGGGATATGAAGCCACCATGGATCACACAATCTGTGTAGTCACATGCTGATTTTCCAGATGTGGCAACAACAGTTTCTGAGAACACTTGTAATTTAATGTTGCCAGCAAACAGCTAGGAACAGGAGCCTCTCTGAATACACATGGTACTTCTCCTTCTGGGAGAACATAACCATTTTACCAAGCTAAGTTTCTATTAAGAGATAAGATACACTTTCTTGATTTAATAGCATTGCCTTTAGGATTGTCTTTATATACTTATTTACTTTAGACTTTGACTCTCTGTACTTCAACTTTTCTATGTACAAAATGAGATTACTAATAAATAACATTGAGTGCAAGGGCTTTTGTAAGACTTAACTAGATTACTGTATGTAAAATGCTTAGAATAACACCTGCTCACAGTAAGAAATCTAGAAGAATTTTCTTTTATGGATCTTGTAGTATATATTATGTTTAATAAATACTGTATTTAGGTAACCAATTATATTATTAGTCTGGAGCGATTAATCATCAAGAATTATAGGAGCTCACTTTATCTCAGTTTTTTCCACACACTTTGTGCCTAGTGGAGAGACTTAAGCATAGAGTTGTAGAGATTGAGGAAGGGAAAAAATATTGGTAGTGCTGATCTTTTATTTTGAAAATGACTAATTTCTGGAGAATCTCTCTCTCACACACACAGGGCAACTCTAATGAAATGATTTGCTCTGTTTGCCAGTATCACACTTTATCCACAAGACATTAGAGTGGCATCAGGAAAAATGTCCAGGCTGCTATATATACAGTTTTGAACTCTAGATGTGGACCTCGGGTTTGGAAGTCACTTGCACAATAAGGCTCTATATAACAGTTTTCTTCTATTGTTCCTGGAGAGGTATGTGTAGATACTGTGCATTTATTTCCCTGCTGTCCAGACCTGAATAATCACCCAGACACTTTATTAATTACAACATTGCTTGGCCAATGACTTAGGCATATTCTAACCTAGCTCATGTCTTAAATTAACCCATTTCTATCTCTCTGTGTATTACCATGAGACTGTGGCTTACCGGGAAAGGTTCTGGTGTCTTTCTTCTTCAGCAGCTACGGTGTCTCCTTTATTCTGCTTAATTTCTCTTTTTATCTCTTCCAGCCTGGCTATATTCCACCCTGCCATAGACTGAAGCAACTTCTTTGTAAACCAATGTTAATAAAACATATTTATAGTATACAAAGGGGAATCCCACATCAGATATGGGGTTGCACGGTTCTACCACATCTGTCCTCAAAAAACACTTGGCAGACTAACATGGTAAAAATAGCTAAGGAAACAGTCAAGATGCCTCCAGAATAATCTAACGGTGAACTACATTTTGTTTAATGGAAATAGAAGGAAGACTCTACTTCCCTTTATATCAAGGATTTTATGCAAAGTCACCAAGCATCCTTGTTGTTTCTCTGTCTCAATAGCTTTGAGGTTTCAGCTTCCATGAAGAATGGCCTCATGTAAAGAGAGGAAGTTGGTTTTCTCAGCAAACTGACTGGAAAGGAAGTGAGACAAGGAGTTGGCCAGTTGGCAGATATCCATGGTTCCAGCATTCTCTCCTCCCTCCTCCACCTGGTATTCTAGTTGTTCCCAGATAGTTCCTATGCTGCATACAGTTCCAAAAGACATACTTATAAGGCTCTAGGTCCCTCTCCCTCTCATTAGTCTTAACATCACACTGAATAGTCAAGTAAGAAATATTGGAAAGCACATTTGTAGCTTGTTGCTCTAAGAATGGACCAGAAACATGGAACTGTCACCATGTAGGAGAGCTTTTCTGTCCATCATGATGTAGTCAAGAAGATGAGAGAATGGCAATGATTTCTGAGTTGAGGAGAGAAGAACAGTTAACTATTAGTGAATAATTAAAGCAATGGAGCTATAATGTGGTTTCTTATTCTCAATGCAGAATTAAACTTGTGAAGATTAAATATAATAGAGAGAAATGGAGAGAACCTGCCAACAGTAAGAGTATAATTGCATTTATACAGTGCAGAACGCTTGCCCTGAGCCCGGGGGGATAATACATCCAACCAAGCTGTCTCAACTAGACTTCCTCCTGTAAGTCACAGAACCCAGAAACTGATTGTGGTCACTATTTTCTTTATTTTCCTAGGTTTAGTACAGAACACTCTATATGTTTAAGAAAGAAATTAAATTGAAGTACAATAGTTAATTCTCAAACCTTATGGCTTTAGCAATTAATCATCTGAGAGTAAGAAAAAGTCCCTTCAATAATCACAGGAAATAATCCTTGCTTTGCTCCATTGCTAAGAAATATTTATTGCTATTTGCATACCTGCTCCCCCCTCACATTTTTCTTCCTCCTTTTAGAGAGCAGTTTTTAAGGAACTTCTTACACACTAATCTCTGTCTAAACTGGCTTCTTGAGAAAGAGGAACTGACCTACAAAGTGGAATCTCTATCACTCTGCCTTCTTAGGAAAAGCAACTACAAAGGGAACTTGGCAATGTGAGCAAATGCTACTTGGATTTCCCCTGTCACTCAGCAACTCCACATTATTTTGTTATTTCTGGTATTGTCATTTGAATTTTGCAACTGTTGGATGTCTATTATAGGGTAAAGTGTTCATTGTGTTGATGTCTTTCAAAATGAAAAAACGGAAAACGGATCTCAAGAAATTGTAGAGATTTAATAAAATCCCTGTTGTGCTGTAAAAAAAGACAGTCCCCTTTGTTCTTGGCAATGCATATTCCAAATGTGGAGGGGATAATGTAGAAAACCCATGCTCAAAAATGACACTTTGCTCTGGAATAAAACTTGTTTTCTTGATTTCCTCTGTAGGACAAATATTGATGCTCATACAGTTGTGAATTGTTACCCACATACTTCTAAACCAGAAATCTCTTCTACTTGAGGTACTGTGATGAAAGTGAAGGAGAAACATGTGATGTTGAGTACTAGAGAGAAAGGAAGTGATAGGCTTGGAAATGTTGATGAGTGTATTAGTAAGTAGGCTTGCTTCAAGGAGAGTCATTCCCCAGTGCTTACAAACATTACCTTCAAGGAAAGTCATTACCCAGTGCTTACAAACAGTCGATGCAACTATCTGATAGGTGATATTGGTCACTGAAGCAACATTTATGCATTACCTGCAGAGAAATGCTCTCTCTCTGCTTTATAGCTATTTTATAAACTCCTTCTGTGGCTATTTCTTCACTGATGGAATCACTGTATGGCCAGCAATTGTGAAAGAGTTTAGGATATAGCCGATATGCAATAATATTGAATAACAAAATTAATGAATAAAATAAAAGGAATTTTCAAAACAAATGATGTTGAATTCCTAAAGGTCACAAGTCAGTTGTACATTTTCTATGATATTGAATTTGAGTAATTATCAGGCTTCATCATTTTTTCTTTTAAATTTTAATAGTTTTCATCAAATATTTGAAAGAATATTATTTCAGTTTTCTAAATACAGTTCTTGTTTTCAGTAAAAATTCTTTATGATTCTGGCTGACCAGTATCCAAGTGTAACAAAAAAATAAAGATTGCTTGAGTGGTGTAGGACTCCCCTCTGTGTGCTGTGACTATCATTGATTAATAAAGAAACTGTCTTGGCCTGTGATAGGGCAAAAGAGTAGTGGGAAAAACTAAACCGAATGCTTGGACAAAGAAGACAGAGTCAAGAGAATCCATGAAGCCACTGCCAGAGACAAACATGCCAGAATTTTGCCGGTAAGCCACAACCATGTGGTGATACACAGATTAGTGGAGATGGGTTAGTTTGGGATGTAAGAATTAGTCAAAAAGGGCTGGAGAGATGGCTCAGTGGTTAAGAGCGTCGTCTGCTCTTCCAGAGGTCCTCAGTTCAATTCCCAGCAACCACATGGTGGCTCCAAACCATCTGTAATGAGATCTGGTGCCCTCCTCTGGCATTTGGGTATACATGGAGGCAGAAAGTTGTATACATAATAAATAAATATATCTTAAAAAAAGAATTAGCCAAAAATATGCTTAAGCTATTGGCCAAACAGTATTGCAAATCATATAATTTCTGTGTGATTATTTCTGGAGTCTGGAAGGCTGGGAAATGAACAAGCTGCCTCCTACAACAAATTGGTGCTCCAACATGGTCGACTATATCTGTGTAAAACCTGAGAAAGCTTAAAAAGGAATTATAGACACAAAAAACAGAGTTAAGCATGACTTAATGTAGTGGCTCCTTTATGAGATGTTTTTCTGATTTAGCGGTATCAGAAAAAAAAAAAGGTGCAGTTTTGAAATGACAGTTTCTTGGGCCGTGCTGCTAACATGAACTCTGATACTTTCAGTAGGTTCAGCTATGAGCTTTTAAATGGGGTTTGTGAGCAGAATACTACAACTTGCTTAATGGCAACATAGGCCTGCTGTGTGCTTGAAAATGGGACAATGTGCATGGCTCTTAGAGACAGTGAAGATGTCTCTGTCATGCTCGACTGTGCAGAGCCAAAAGACAAAGCAGCCTTAGTTGCTGCTTAGCATTTTAAAAGCTCTCCAGGACAGACAAGGATTATGGATACACAGTAGGATGGATTCAGGCATAGAAGACTTCTAATAAGACACAGTGTATTAAAAACTGTACATAGGCTTAGAAGAGAGAAGAACAAAAGTAAAAAGACAATAAATGTAATATACTAGAGAACAGACAATCATAGATTAAAGGAATAAAGATAATAAAATAAATATTAAACTTGTAATAGAAAAAGTAATAGAGTAAGAAAAATAAGCCATGCAAAGATGGAATATACACAGAGTCTGGATTATGTATATTATTGTGTTTTCTTTGATTTCTTCGACTGATTCTGGCTGGTAAGCTAAACCAACATATATATCTTAAAGGATTCTTGACATCAAAATTTAAGTCTAAGGTTATGTTGCTTTGGAAAAGAAGTTCTTCTTTTGTTTACACAGAGGATGAGAACCTGTGGAATTTTTCCAGACTAATGTGGTTTGATGGACCAAGACCTTGTGAAAAGTTGCCATGAACACTCCAAAAATTATTTTGCCCAACAGAATTCAGGAAGCAGTTTGAAGAGAACTATGCCCAAATTCCAAAATATTGTTTATAAATGTTTGTTTACATATAGAGATCAATACTTTGCATTGGTACTGATCTTGGTTTATTGATGCAAATTTAAGATCAATTTTGTTATGTATGTATATTTCTGCTCTTGATTAAGGTATTGTGTTTGTGCAGTTCATTTAAAAATATAATGTATAATTAAGAAATATAGGTTAATAGATACTCATCTATAATAGTCAAGCTTGTAGTCATGTTAGTTAGGTTTTCTAGATATATAGAGATACATTTCAGTTAGATAGATATTCTTCAAATCTTTCAGAGACCTTTAAAATATGGCATTTAAAATGTTTTTAATAACTTAGGACTTTTCATGACATAAAACACATCTGCTCCTGGCTGCACCAATAACTTCAAGAGGAAGATGGGCATCGAAGAGGCTTCTTAGGGAGTTTGCTAGTCATTTGGGTAAGAAACTGCTCTTGCCTGGACTGCTTGATGTTATACTGTGTGAGCTGGACATAGGGAATCCACAGAGAAATGACTGCTAAAGTTGCCTAAAGGTGAGATGATCCTTTGGGGTTCTTGCTTCATGAAAGAGTCTACTAGACACTCTGCAGGACACAGAAAAAGTGACTGACAAACTGCCAATATAGGCAAATCCGTCGTTGAAATTTCCTGCTTCATGGAAAACTCTTCCAGATACGATGTGCCAATATGCGGAAGATGGATGCCGACAACATTACAGAAAAACTTTGGGTGACTGCCTAGGCAGTGAGATGTATCTGTCAATTCTGCAGTTTTGGAATTTTCTTACAATATATTTTCTATTTACTTAGGTAGTATTCCTTCTGGAGTCTTTGATGGAGTTGAAGAATATATAATTATAGTTTTCCTTAGTTATGATAAAAGATAAAGTAGATATAAATATTGTAACTGTAATTCTCGCTTGATACATGTTTTGTTATATGCATTTTTTTTGTCTTAAAGTTAAAATCTTCCTTTTTGATTTAAACAGAAAAGGGGAGGTGATGTATGCTTTGAATACTATTGGTTAATAAAGAAACTGTCTTGAGCCCGTGATATGGTAGACTATAGCTAGGTGGGGGAAAACTAAACTGAATGGTGGGAGAAAAAAAGGCAGAGACAGTGAGAAGCCATGTAACCCCACTGGAGTTAGTTACCAGAACTTTACCTGGTAAGCTACAATCTCATGGTGATACACAGATAAATGGAGATGGGTTAATTTAAGATATGCTCTAGAAGCCATAAAACAGTATTCTTCAATGGTCTCTGCATCAGTTTCTGCCTCTAGGTTCCCTTCTCTGAGTTCCTACTTTGGTATCTCTCAAAGACATGCTGTAAGCTTATCAGTCACATATGCCCTATTCTCCTCTAAGTTGCCTTTGGAAAGTGTTTTATAATAGCAACATAAACCACAGTAGAACAAATGGGATTCAAGCTTAGTAAAGAAATAGGACAGGAATCATGGTAACGCTTTGTTGTTGCTATTTTTGTTTTTAGAAATATTAACTTGAAAATATGGCTTTGTCAAGGTTAGGGCTGTCACAATGTCTGAAAGCCTAATGAAGCCCCTGCAAAGACAGGCAAATGGACTTAGGATCCTGCCTACAAAGTGTGAGTAATGACAGCAGTAACACAGCAGCCATGCACTGAATAAAGAGCCATCATTCATTTTCACATGGCTGATTCGTTCCAGATTCTCTTCTGTTTTTTCATTCTCTCCCTTTCTAACTTTCCCTTTTCTTGGCCATAAATATTGAGTTTCTATTTTATTCCAAGAACCACAAGAGGCTTACAATAGAATGGGCATTGAAAGTCAGCTGGATGAGGATTCTGACTTCACAGAGTGTGCAATCTAGTAGGAAAGACAGGTATTGCTAATATAATCTTACATCAGGATGCTCTGAAATGTCTCCAAGTATCCCTTTTGAGGGAGAAATGGAAAAATGTGGAACTACAAAAGGGTGATTTCAATAATGCAAATACTTACTGCTTGCTAACATGAGGAAGAGGAAAACCATGTCTCTAATATGAAATGGGGTGTACATATTTTCCCTAAAGAACTGTGTCAAATATGGATTACTAGGGTAAAATAATATTTTGACATAAACTAAATTTATTAGTCTGTAGATGGAAGTTTCTGTTCTGCCCAGTCCCGCAGCTTTTATTAGTGAGGCATTTTCATCTTGATTCCTATGCATCTGGCTGATGACTGCAGACTGAGTCTTTCCTCTTCACAGAATTCTCCTAGTCTGGTCAACCCACCTATATTAACTGCCTGGCTACTGGCCACTCAGCATTTTATTTAACTGATACAAGTGACAAATCTTTCCATGGTACAAGAGCACTATCCCACAGCATTAGTCCCTAGGGAGAACAGCAGCTATATAGTGGTAACTTGTGTCTTATCACCAGAGTTTGATTCTCACATGAAAACACCAGAAGATGACTTGGACCCACTTCACCTCTCTAATCTCTTTGTGTAAATCTCTGTTAATCTCAGGAGGATGACTGAGGTCATGAGGATGACTATACCATGTTGTGGTGTGTTTTTATTTTTTATTTTTATGTTTGTAAATTAAGAACTCTCCCATGGGTCTAACTATGATTTAAGAGTTTCAGTCACAAAAATATGATTTTATGGTTTTCAAAGCTGTATCACAAACACACACACTCACACACACAAGTCAAAAATTGTAAGCATGGCAGAATGGAGATAAACAGAGCTGTCTACCCCTCTTCCCCTCTATTTCCATGCTCTGCTTCTAAAAGTCTTGTTTTCTTTTCTTGACAGATGTTTATTACTCCCAGTTTCTAGGCTTAGTGATCCCAGGATCAGCCTCCTATGTGGTGGAACTACAGGTGCTTAGTACCGTCTCCAGGTAGCTCTTGATTCTTCAAAAAGAAAAAGACGGGTAGCCATGATGAAACAATTAACAACTGTAGGTTTATTCGATTTAAGAACAATCAAGGGCTGGAAAGAAGGCTCAGCTGTTAAAGGGTAGACTTACAACCAAAACTAGAAGAATAATAAAATATCTCAAGATAAAATGTATGTGCTCCTAGTTTATGATCCCAATGATTTGCAAAAACAGAGAAATTTAAACAATAGCACGTTGAAAACAAAATGTAAGAATAAATTTTGTTCTTTACCCAATTCAGAAATGTATATGAATATGTATCTGTTTGTGTGTGTGTGTGTGTGTGTGTGTGTGTGTATGTGGTGTGATCAAATACGTGAGAAACAAGAGAAAGCTCTTCCTGTATTAAAATAATTTTTTGTTTGCACTTGGTTTTCATCATTGAATACAGTGATTATGGAGCTCACCCATGAGACTCCACAGAGCACCAAAATAAAGAGATTAAATAGCAAGAACAAAAGATCATTACCTGCAAACTAGTCATAATTTGGAGAGCAACAGATTCTTCAAAACAATATTAAGCTCAAAGACAGTAGGATAATGACTTAAGTAAAGTGATGTAACAGCTGGATCAGAGAGTTGTGCAGGAGATGTGTAGTGAGTGAGTTTGGAGAAAGGTGGATTTTCCTGTTATCCTTTCTCCTAAGCTTGCACTGTTCACACCTCAGTCTTGAATGGTAAAATATTTTATTACTAAAATTGAAAACAAACTGTAACTGTATTATTTTAGTCTTAAGATGATTCAAATTCTCCAACAATGCTGTTGTTTTATAAGGCTAAATATGCTGGATTTTTTTTAAATCACCATTTCATCTGTCTGACATCTTTTTCCCCCATGACTACATTAGCCAAGTCACAAATTGTGTCTCACGAGTGCCCTTCCAAACATGTCCAGTGAACTACACTTATGAACACCTTGGTTAATGAATGGGGAATGGGAGGGTAGATGCTCCATCAGAATAAAAGTCCAGGAGACATTAAGTCTTGGTTTTATTCAACATGCTTTGGTGGGGTTGGAAGACATTAAATACAGCAGACAATCCGATAATGTAATCACGCAGTTACTTAACAGAGTGACAACCTGAGGAGGGAGGCCACACCTCTAATGGGACTCATTGGTAGAGAAATGTAATCAAACAGAGAGCACATGTAGGATCAATAACCTCTGGTAGATGAACTACAGGGGAAGTCTGGATAGCTAAAATAGGCAACGTGCATAAGGGACAGAGTACTGGGAGGAAACAGCTTTGCAACTCCCTCCACTTAGAGCTGGAGTCAGCAGATTGACTGCTCACCACTATCATACACTTGCCTTTGAATTAACACAATCACTTGAAGATGTTATGTCAGTAAAATTTCAATTAATTCTACTAATAAGATTTTTTTGTATGTGAAATGTATGTATGAGGTTGTACACATATTTTCACTTGGATTTTGTCTGTCTTTCCTCCTTTTGTCATTCCCTTGATCCTCTGAGATATGATAACTCTACTTTGCCCATGTGCTTAAGTTTCTATCTCCCATCTTACATTTTTGATGTGTGATCTTTTGTCATTGTTTTAGAAAATAAAATATTCATCCCGATTTAGTCCGTTGTGATTTTTATACTCAGTAGTTATAGATATATTTTCAGCTTAACTTGTTTTTCTGGAACACATATCAGAAATAACATGGATTCTTATTCTTTTAACATTTCCATCCATTATTTTCTATTTTTCATTGTATTAAATTTCCTATAATCTCCCCATCAATAATATGGAATATTAAACTCATATGTAATCCTTGTTTAGTATCTAATTCTTGTGAAGATGGTTTATGACATTAGGATGTCAAATGTCTATTCACCATCTGTTAATGTGGTGTAAATATTTTGATGTATTGTCAAATTCTATTTGATACAATTTATTTTTAGCCTTAGCATCTATATCCATCTGGAGAATTCACAAGACTCTTATGGAACACCTGCCTTATGTTATGCATTGCTGGTATGGGTGTTAAGCATATGATATTACTCATAAGCCTTTCTGTGTGGAGTTTAGACCTAAGGAAGAATTTCCATTTTTGCCTTCTCAATATTTTTTATTGATTTTTTTTCCTGAATGATCCGTTGTTAAAAGTAGGGTATTAAATTCACCAGTCATATTACCTTTTTGTTAAGTTATTCTTTCAGATCTGTTAGTATTTGTTTCTTATGTTTAGATCTTTTTATGTTCTATAAATACATTGTCATTATATCTTATATTAATTGACACCTTTATCATTATATAATCACATTCTTCTTGGGATCATCTGTGACTTAAAGCTTATTTTTGTCTAATATACTGTAGTCATCCTATTCTCTTAGAATGGAATATATTTTACTTAAGTATATTTACTATCTTATATATTTAATTATAAGTATAATTAAATATATTTAATATATATTAATGTGGAATGTATTTTCCATTCCTTTCCTTTTGCTCCTGTATCTGGACAGTAGTTTTGTACTTTTTAGAAAACAAATGACTGGATTAAAAAAATAATACATTCTCTTTATGTATCTTGATTGTGGTGGAATTTGCCTTGTAAAATAACGTACTCAGTTGCAGTGGTTATTGGTAAAAACAAAATTAACAACCACACTTGGTATGAAACTTCTAGTTACTTTAGAGTTTCTTCATAAGACAACTCCATTCTTATCCCCCTTGTGCTGTGATGACATTTTTGGTGACGTGCTTCCATTTATTCCTCTTAATATTTAACTGCTGACTACAATGTTTTCCTTTGTTGTTGTCATGGTGCTTGCATTACATATTTTACAGCTATATCATCTTAAGCTGGTGAGAACATTTTTAATCATTTATTACATTTCCATATTGTTACCTTTCTCCTCCTAGTGTTTGTTATTTATGTTATAATTTATTTCAGTTTTATGTTATATTTTAGATGAAAAATTATTGTCATTATAGTTAATTTTCAGAGTTTTGTTAAAAAATCTTTTATGACAAATTCTGTAGTGATTTGTATAACACCACACATATATGAGGTGATAGAGCTGTTCATTAACTTGACTTAATAATTCCTCATTGTAAACATAAATAAAAAATCACATTGTATCCTATAATTATAATGAATCGTTATTTGTCAATTAAAAATAAAATTTAGAGAGTAAAAACTAAAAAAGTAATTATGATTCAGAGATGTATTTAACTGGTGAGCTTTACACATTTATATCGGCTAGTAGCTGATTTTTATGTCATATCAAAAGCCCATTAAGATTTCCTAGAACTAGCACTGATGAATTTCCTTCCGGTCGTGTAGAGTAGCCGGCTGTGCTCCCCAACGAAACAGTACTCTAGCTGGCCTCACCGTAGGACATAATCATTTTGCAGCATCTGTAATCACTTCAGCCAGGTAGATGGCAAATTTGCTCTCTAGCTGGATGGTGCTCTGAGAAAAATCGGCTATCCCCAAAACTGGGCAGGGCCTCAGATTTTCTCCAGAGCCAAGATAGACAGCTGGACTCCATCGTTGATTAGGCCTTAGCTGAGATCTATAGGTGCGGCAGGGCCCTGGCTCTGTCAGGTTTCAGGCTGTGCTCCCAGGCACTGGGGTTGGGAAGGACTGCAGGCTCCCGTCTGTAGTTGTCCATTGCTACAGTGTCGCCTCCGTGACTAGAGCTATGGTTTCTGGTGTCAGAACACGGTCTGAGAATGGAGTGGTGTGAGGAGATTCGTGAGTGCTTGTGAGAAAACTCCTCAAAAACAAGGTATGGGTCATGTGATCTCAGTTTCTTCCAAACACAGAATTGTTCTTGGAATGTGTCTCGTGCTCCTTCCAGGTGTAGCAGATACAAGTGAGTTTACTTTGGCTGTTGTTATTAATAGGACTCATATGTTATTCATATTCCATATTCTATGGAAAAACATGTTTTTGCCACTTGCAGCTTGTCCTTGTGGTTATATACAGCTTGAATTCATGAGATCTTTACTCAGATGACCTTTCTTAACCCTCAGGGTATAAATTATCTTCTGCTCTAAACAAAGCTGGGTATTGCAGGTGACTTTAGCCTGCCTCATTTTTAGATCTGCTCTCCCCAGTCCTTGACACTAGCTAGAGCAGTCAACTTCCACAGTGAGATGAGGATACTGGGCTGTACATGCAATGACTGGAGACTAGACTATGTCACAGTGTGTCTGGTTAGTTATGCTCTACCATATCCTGGTGTCACTCTTTGGGTTTTCTGGGCTGATGACACCAGAAAGACTACACCTAATGGCTTGATGGGGTTGCTGGGTAGTGCTATGATTGGTAGGGCTGTGGGCTCTAACCCTGTGACGATGTAGGGATATAGACCATGTATCCAACTTATGTAAGGTCTCCTGATAATTGCCTGTGTGTCCCTCATGTCTCTTGGTGAGACTTTGTGCTTGATCCCATAGATTTTGAATGAATGGTTCCTTACTTTTTTGATGATTCTGACTTCCTTTTTATTATGATTATTTGAGTGAAGACTTGCAGGAAATATTCTAAATTCCCCAGCAGAACTTCTTGGCATCTTGATTTGATGAAGTTTGAATTTCATTGGTGTTTTGCCAAAAATATATAACTTGTAAAACTCGAATAAAGTACATGATTAAATTTTCAACATGTTCTATCAATAAATACATACACACAAATTGTATTCTCTATTTGAAGAATATAAATATCTGTGCACAGTTCCAGTGATGGAGTGATAAGTGTTTAACCTACAGCTCTCTGACATGACGGTTTATAATATTTGTAGCATTTGATAATTTCCATGGGATATGTACTCCTATCCTGGCTTATGTCAGTCCCTCAGTGTGAAGACACCAACTATGTAGGTGGGAAGAATTCTGCATAATGAGCTCGAAGAGACTGTTGTAAACCTGATGTGAAACACCACTGCATATATCTAACCAAGTCAAGTTTATTAATATTATTTATTATATTGTTTATTAATAGTATTATTAAATAATTCTCTAAAAGAGTTTTATCTTATCTTGTAATTACATGAATCTGTGTGTGGGTATTTGCACATTAGTGTGTATACAACAGAGGCCAGAAGAGCATTTCTGATCCTACAAAGCTGTAGTCACAGGCTGTTGTGAGCCATCAGTGTGGGAGCTGGGAAATGAATTGGGGTTTTCTTTTTTTGTTGACTTTTATTGAGCTCTACATTTTCCCCTGCTCCCCTCCCTGTTTTTCCGCTCCCCTCTTCAACCCTCCCCCAAGGTTCCCATGCTCCCAGTTTACTCAGGAGATCTTGTGTTTTTCTACTTCCCATGTAGATTAGATCTATGTAAGTCTACCTTAGTGTCCTCATTGTTGTCTAAATTCTCTGGGATTGTGGTTTGTTGTCTGGTTTTCTTTGCTTTATGTTTACAAACCACCTATGAGTGAGTAAATGTGATAACTGTCTTTCTGTGTCTGGGTTATCTCACTCAAAATAATGTTTTCTAGCTTTATCCATTTGCCTGCAAAATTCAAGATGTTGTTATTTTTTCTACTGTGTATTACTCCATTGTGTAAATGTACCACATTTTCCTTATCCATTCTTCGGTCAAGGGGCGTTTAGGTTGTTTCCAGGTTCTGGCTATGACAAACAATGCTGCTATTAATATAGTTGAGCACATATCCTTGTGGCACGATGGAGCGTCCTTTGGATATATATCCAAAAGTGGTATTACTGGGTCTTGAGGTAAGTTGTTTCCTAATTTTCTGAGAAATCACCACACTGACATCCAAAGGGGCTGTATCAGCTTGCATTCCCACCAGCACTGCAAAAGTGTTCCCTTTTCCCCACAACCTCTCCAGTATAAGTTGTCATCAGTGTTTTTGATTTTGGCCATTCTTACAGGCTTAAGATGGAATCTTAGAGTTGTTTTGATTTGCATTTCTCTGATGACTAAGGTTGTTGAACATTTCCTTAAATATCTTTCAGCCAGTTTAGATTCCTCTGTTGAGAGTTCTTTGTTTAGGTCTGTACTCCATCCATTTTTTTTTATTGGATTATAGGGTTTCTTTTAAGAGTAGAAGGTTCTCTTAAATATCGAGCCATCTTCTGTATTTGCTTAACTGTTTTCTAACATCTTCATTTAAATTTGATGAGTAAGTACCATGCAACAATTCTACTATTTTCAACTTCTGCTAGTGAAAATGCCAATCTTATTTATTTATTTATTTAAGATGACATATGTGTGTGTAATCTTGGTGTCATATAAGAGTTTTCCTGCCAGGCGATGGTGGCGCACGCCTTTAATCCCAGCACTCGGGAGGCAGAGGCAGGCGGATCTCTGTGAGTTCGAGATCAGCCTGGTCTACAGAGCTAGTTCCATGACAGGCTCCTGTAACGGCGTAAATGAATGCAGACAGATTGTAAAAATATATACACAGCTTTAATGGCGAAATAGACTTACAGAACCACCATTCCCATGGAGACCAGGAAAGCAGAAGTAGCAGCTGGGAGCACGCTCACCAAATTTATAGGCAAACATTAGCCCGAGGTGAACACACCCCCTAAGGGGTGGGACTTATCCCTACATCTCCCCTTTTTGTCTAAATAAGACAGAACTAAACCAAATACAACTATATACAATAATAACAAATAATAAATATAACAAACAATATTGAGAACAAAAGTTTTGCTAAACATTCTATGTCAAGGAGTCTAAATAATGTAGAGAGTAACTACAATTATATAATCTTCAACTCCGTCAAAGATCTGAGAAGGGAATAAATATTACTTGACAAACAAGATATATCCAAAATGTGCAACAATTGACAGAGACAACTGACTACCTTGGCAATCACCCAAAGTCTTGTTTGCAATGTTGAGTCAACCAACTTTGGCTAAGGCCTAACATAACTGACATACCATTATTAAAGGCAAGGAACTTTTCAAAACTATCTTACCCTGTCTTGGCAGGATATGACAGTCCTGTTTTATCCACTGATGCACGCTCTGTATCTCTGTCAGTGGTTGAGGTATGGGCATTTCTTTGCCCAAAGGCCAGTTCTGCCAAATAGAAAGGCTCCAGGTAGAGTGTCTTTGGTGCTCAACATTCTCTCGGGAATAGAGCGGTGTTGCCAGGAGCAATTGTGTCTCACTATCACAAAACTCTGAGTTAGATTAAAGGCCATTTTCTACAGCTCTTTGAAAAAGTTGAAGATTATCTATCTATACTGAGTATAATCTCTATATATCTAGAGAACCTGATTAGTCTAATTATAAATGACAAACTTAGATGACTATTTATCTATATAATTCTCAATATCTATCTAACTTAAAGACTAAGACAATAAACAACTGTGTAACAAATGAGGATAATAACCTCCAAATATAAACACTGTACAAATATACATTGCAATATGATAAATATATATCAATACACAAACATTATATAAGTATCTTAATCAGAGGTAGAAATGTACATTGCAATATGGTAAATATATACAATATATATTTATCAATACAATATATGTCAATACATAAAAAATGTTTTAAACAGAGATAGAAACATGCATGCATACAATAGTCAATATAATTTAACTTTGTATCAATATACAAGAATCGATACCAATATATTTGTCTAAAGGCAGTAACTTACAATTATAAATCTATTATCCCATCATTCCCTCTTTTTTTCTTTTTCTTTTTTTTTTTCAAAATGATCCCTGAGCTTATAAAATTCCTCCCCCAACCTGCCAACCCCTAAATGATGTCCCTAAACCCAGGGGTAAACTTTACTGGGAGAGGGGACGTCGTCCTCTAGAATTACTTCCAGCTGTCATGGGGGCGACGTTCTTTCTGGGGGATCCTGTGAAAGTAAAATGATGGTTAAATTTCAAGATCAATGTCTTTTAAAATTGGAAGTAGTCTCTGAGTATTTTGTGGAGGTCTGGCCAGAATGTTGTACAAGATGTGCTCCATTTCAGCTAATCAAGTTGGGATCGTCTTGTGCAGCTAGTATCCAAAACAGGTCTTGTAGTAGCGCTATTGGTATCATGACATCATATCAACCAGGCAGAGTTGTTGTTGTGGGGCCCTATCTTCTTCCTGGAAACTTCAAATGTCACTTCAGGAAAAAACTCATTGTTCATTGTGAAAAACTTAAACAATCATATAGACATATATAGACATACATATGTATATTCAATGAAAGGCATGATAGATATATTCAATGAAAAGTATGATAGATGTGAAGAAAAGCAAAGATGTTTTCTAAACTCATATTTCTTTCTGTCCCATATCATGGCTCTTGACATGAGACAGAAACTCCAGAAACTCTGGGTTTTTCTTTTACTAACAGGCTTGGAATTGGAGAGGGACTGAGCCAGAGTCGAACTTCAAAACCAGCTCTACATATTTATAAAGAAATGTTTAATAAGACATATATATATATATATATAAATTAATACTTATAAAATGTGTCCATCTATCAGTAATTAAATATTCAGGGTCCCTTAATTTCTTTGAAGATGAGTATTTTCCTGTGGAGATAAGAAAAGAACCCTGCCTCCAACCTATCTGTATTTCTTACCATCAGTATGCTTGCCATCCTTATGAAAGAATTGTTATTTATCTTTTCCAAGTGGTTTCTCTTCTTCAAACCTAACCTTTATTAATTTTGCCAGTATCCACAATTTTTCCTCACCTGTGGAGATAAGAGCAAAACCCCTTCCCCAATGTAGCACATCTCCTGGCTTCCATTGTGAAGTCAGCACATCCTTGAAATAAACTGGTTGATTTAGTTCAGTAGACTTTTCCATTATCCAATGTCATTCTGCAGCCGTTGTTCCCTTCTCATTAGCGTTGAGAAAATTCAAGGTTAACAAAGCATTATGTAACCTATTTCTGGGGGTGTTTTCCACCCCTTTCTGTTTGTTCAACATATCCTTTATAGTTCGATTTGATCTTTCTATGAGTGCTTGACCTGTAGGATTGTATGGTATACCTGTAACATGCTTGACATTGTAATAATCAAAAAACTGTTTCATTTTCCTAGAAACATAAGCAGGACCATTATCCGTCTTTATTTGTGTAGGTATACCCATGATAGCCATGACTTCTAATAAATGAGTGATTACTGAATCAGCTTTTTCTGAACTTAAAGCAGTTGCCCACTGAAAGCCTGAATAAGTGTCAATGGTGTGATGAACATATTTTAATTTGCCAAATTCTGCAAAGTGGAACACATCCATCTGCCATATTTCATTCCTTTGGGTGCCCTTTGTATTAGCCCCTGCAGGCAGTGGCGTTTGGTTATAGAAAGAGCAAGTAGGGCATTTCTTTACAATCTCCTTAGCTTGTTGTTATGTAATTGAAAACTCTTTCTTCAAACCTTTGCTATTAACATGATGTTTTTTTATGAAATTCAGAGGCTTGTAGCACACTACCAATCAATAATTGATCAATTTCTGCATTACCTTGTGCTAGAGGACCTGGCAGACCCGTATGGGATCGGATGTGTGTTATGTACATAGGTCAAAGCCTGTTCCTGATCAAATCTTGAACCTGGGGAAACAATGAGGTTAGTTCTGTATCATCAGGTATAAATTCAGCAGTTTCAATATGTAAAATAACTCTTTCTGCGTATTGTGAATCAGTGACTATATTAATAGGTTCTTTAAAATCCCTTAGCACCATAAGAATGGCATATAATTCTGCCTTCTGGACAGAATTATAAGGACTTTGTTCCACCTTACCCAAGTCTTCTGATTTGTAACCTTCCTTCCCTGATTTATTGGCATCAGTATAGAATGTACAGGCTCCAGTTATTGGAGCATCACGGACGATTTGAGGAAGAATCCAAGAAGTTCTCTTTATGAAGTTAAGCCGCTTGCTTTTTGGATAGTTGTTATTAATGTCTCCAAAAAAATTAGCACAAGCTCTTTGCCATGGTTCATTATCTTCCCATAATTTCTTTAGTTCATCAGCAGTGAAAGGCACTATAATTTCTGCTGGGTCTATGCCTGATAGTTGACAAAGTCTCAGCTTGCCTTTTATAATTAACTCAGAGACTTTTTCCACATAAGTTTTCAGTTTCTTACTTGGTTTATGTGGTAAAAAGATCCATTCCAAAATAATATCATCTACCTGCATTAAAATTCCTGTAGGAGAAATTTTTGATGGTAGTATGATGAGAATACAGTTGAGCTCTGGATTCACCCTGTCTACATGTGCCTGTTGTAATTTTTCCTCAATCATTGTCAGTTCCTTTTCTGCTTTAGCTGTTAATTCTCTGGGACTGTTTAAATCTTTATCACCATCCAAGGTTTTGTTCAAATGAATTATTAGATCAGGTGTTATTCCAATAGCTGGTCATAGACTGGAAATGTCTCCTAACAGTCTTTGAAAGTCATTAAGAGTCCGTAGGCGATCTCTCCTAATTTGTGCTTTTTGTGTCTTAATTTTTTGCAAACCTATTTTATGACCTAAATAATTAACAGAATCTCCCTTTTGAATCTTTTCAGGAGTGATTTGCAATCCCCATTTAGATAAAAGTATCTTTATTTCTTCAAACAGTCTGTTCAAGGTATCTATGTTTGAATCGGATAACAAAATGTCGTCCATGTAATGGTATACTATAGATTTGGGAAATTTCTTGCGTATTATTTGCAATGGTTGGTTCACAAAATATTGGCACTTGGAGGGGCTATTTAACATATCGTGGGGGAGGATGGTCCAGTGGTACCTCCTCAGAGGTTGAGAATTGTTATAAGTAGGCACTGTGAAGGCATTTTTTTCTCTATCTTCTTTTTGCAAAGGTATAGTGAAAAAACAATCCTATAAATCAATAACTATGAGAAGCCATCCTTTACGTAATAAAGAGGGCGAAGGAATTCCAGATTGCAGAGGACCCATAGGTTGAATAACCTTGTTGATGGACCTGAGATCTGTCACCATTCTCCATTTACCTGATTTTTTCTTAACCACAAATACAGGAGAATTCCAAGGGCTGGTAGATTCTTCTATATGTCCAGCATCTAATTGTTCTTGTACCAGCTGTTCTAAAGCCTGTAACTTCCTCAGCTAAAGGCCATTGCTTTGTCCATATTGGTTTCTCAGTCCACCATTTTAGAGGCAAGGCTGTTGGTATCTCTGAAGGGACATCAATTGCTTGTTCTTGTACAGCCCGAATGACCAGTTTTCTCCGTTTGTAATATCTTTTAATATTATTCTCAGAAATATAGGCTCTAGAAGTAGCAGGAATGTTAATTTGGGTATTCCATTGTTGTAATAGGTCACGACCCCATAAACTCATTGCGATATTGGCTACATATGGCCTTAATTTTCCTATTTGTCCCTCTGGCCCTATACCTTCAACCCATCTCGTGCTCTGCCTTACTCGAGATAGGGTTCCAATTCCCAGGAGCTGAACATTTACATTCTGAAGAGGCCAATATGGATGCCAAGATTCTGGGGTAATGATACTTACATCAGCACCTGTGTCCAGCAGGCCAGTAATAAAAATGCCATTTACACGCACTCTTAGTTTAGGTCTTTAATCATTTATAGAAGTTTGCCAAAACACACGTAACTCATATTTCTGATCACTATTGCTTGTAACAGTAGGCATGGGGCTTCCTAATTGTCCTGACGAGGCATGTTCTCTGCAGAAACTGGAAATGACTGAACCATGTTTGCCGTGGGGACCTGTGAGGCGCCCCCTCTTACGTTTCCCGACTGTATCAGGTTGCCTTGTCTATCTCTTGTAGACCTGCATTCATTCGTCCAGTGTCTGCCTTTTCCACATCTTCTACATAAACCTGAAGGCTGAGTCCTCCTATTTCTGTTATTTCTAGAAGATGCATTATTATTATTATTTCTGAAAGATGCATTATTATTATTATTATTTCTGAAAATCCGTTGTCTACAATTCCTTTTCATATGACCCATTTTGCCACAATTAAAACATTTGGTATTCTGGTGTCTCCTTTTACCATTGGAAATTGCTTCTTCTATCCATGCTTCAGTGCCATAATCAAATGTATCAACATTCAGTGTATGCAAGACCCATTCTTCCAAGGGCGCTGATCTGAGCTTTAAAGGGCCCAAAATCCTTTTGCATTCTACATTTGCATTTTCATAAGCCAAAGACTCGATCATTATACGTCTTGCTTCTGGGTCAGATATCCCAATTTGTACAGCCTTAGTTAATCTTTGTAAAAAGTCACTAAAGGGTTCTCTCTGACCCTGTTTAACTGTGACAAATGATTCCATTCTCTGTCCTGGTTCTTGTACCCTGTCCCAAGCCCTTAAGGCTGCTGTAGTACACATAGAGAGTGTGTTTTCATCCTAATTAGCTTGTTCCTGAGGGTCAGAAAAGAGCCCTTCACCTAGAATTTTATCTAGGGAATGTCAATTCCCTTCACTTTTTCCTGCTGTTCTAAGAGTCTAGCCTCTTGCCTGAATAAGCATTTCCATTTCAATTGCGGTCCACTCTCAAGTATTGCAGAGCTCAGCTGGAGCCAGTCCGGGGGGGTTGCTCTGCTTGTTGTGGCCCAAGATCTTAGCATCTCTTTAACAAAAGAGGCTTGCATCCCAAAAGTCATGACAGCCTGTTTTATTCCCTTGAGATCATTCATACGTACAGGCTCCCATGTATCCTCCTTGATGACCTTAGGGTTTCTGGAACCAATCACCTTCTCTGTTGTTATTACTGGAAAGGCAGGTAGAGCTGTAGGTAGAGCTTTGTGGAAATTGTCCCAGAGAGATTTACCCACAGATGTTGTTAAAATTTGCCTTTCTACCCTTTACTCTTTTTCATCAGAATTTAGAAATTCCTCAATCTTTTCAATTCTATTCACCATTGCCTTCTGCAATGTCTGAATCTCCTGTCCAGAATTATGTTCCAAAGCCTTTATTGAGGATTCTAAAGTATGAAATTTGTCCATTAGAGATAACATCTCATCTTTGGATATAATTTTTATGGCATAAACCGTGCCTTCTTGTATTGACAATCTTTCCGTCAATCTGTCATAAGCTTTAGACAAAATCCGATTGTCACATTCAGCAGTTTTGATTCTCTCAGTTAATGTTTCATTTCCTACAGAAAGGGACTGAAGCTTACAAACCAAATCAGCTGTTCCCTCTTCCATTGTAATGACTTTCTCCTTAATATCAGCCACTAATGTTTCAGTTCCTACAGAAAGGGACTGAAGCTTACGATCCAGATCAGCTGTTCCCTCTTCCATAGTAATGAATTTCTCCTTAACATCAGCCTGGAGAACTTCAAACTGATTCTTGAGAAGATTGTTGTCATTCTCAATTGTTTTTAAGTGTTCAATCTCTGCCTTAAGAATCCTGGATTCGTCTCGTAAATACTTTATCATATTTCTATTATCAAACCATTTAGTGCCAATGAAAACTATGAATCCCAGAAGGATCCATAGATGTGGGGCGATAGACACCTCTTGCAAACTCTCCCACATGGTACAATTAAAAAAACTGTTAAATTCTTGAACAGTAACGTGTTCAGACATTTTATTTATAAAAGAAAATTTTTTTACCTGCAATGATCGGTTCCTGCCAGTGGTGGTCTTTGTGTTTTTGGAGCCTGTCCTAGAACTACCTCTTGTAGACCAGGCTGGCCTCGAACTCACAGAGATCTGCCTGCCTCTGCCTCCCAAGTGCTGGTATCAAAGGCGTGCGCTGCCATCGCCCGGCCAAGTCACTTTGTATCAGACCAAATCTGCCGCTGTGGCGGCTTTTGTTGCAAAACCGCAGGTACTTGAGTTTCTGCTAATTCAGGCAGTGGGGTTCTGCTGCAAACTTAGCCAAGTCAGGAAGAATGGGCCTGTGTGGCCTAGTGTGTCTTGGACTTGGCACTGGGGCCGGAGTCAGGAACTAAAAAACGGCGCCCAGGAGGGTGCTGTGTTAGCTAGCGGCTACCCACTTGAGTCAGGGGCATAATAGCCCGACGCTGGACGCCAAATTGTAATGGCATAAACGAATGCAGACAGATTGTAAAAATATATACACAGCTTTAATGGCGAAATAGACTTACAGAACCACCGTTCCAGTGGAGACCTGGAAAGCAGAAGTAGCAGCTGGGAGCATGCTCGCCAAATTTATAGGCAAACATTAGCCCGAGGTGAACAAGCCCCCTAAGGGGCAGGACTTATCCCTACAGGCTCCAAAGCCACAGAGAAACCCTGTCTTGAAAAACCAAAAAAAAAAAAAAATTAGTTTTCCTTTCATTTTTTAAAAGATTGTAACTCTCTTAAGGTATGTTGAAAAGTTTTTTTTTTTTGACTTGACATAAAAGAGCCTTTCATGTTTGATGAATTAGGAAACATCTTTTTTATTTATCTAATTACTTTGACCTTCCATTGATTCCACTTTGTTCTAAAGCACTCGTTATTCCCCTTGTGTCTCCTGGCTTTTACCGAGACTCGTGAAACTCGCCATTTCCAATCTCCACTTCATGAGTTCCCCACCCCCTAGTTTTTTTAGATATTTTTTGTAGGCTATATTTTTTAGGTTAGAAATTCGTGTCCTAATAGTAATACCATAAAAGTGAAATGATGCTTTTAAACAAATTAAGATGGTTGGAGCGATTGCTCAGTGCTTAAGAGCACTATCTGCTTTTTCTGAGGCACCATTTTGATTTCCAGAGCCCGTGTTTCAGCTAACAACTATCTGTATTCCAGTTCAAGGGATCTGATAATCTCTTCTGGCCTCGGCTGGTAATGCACACATGTGGTCACAGACATACATGCAGGCAACACACAAATATACATAAAATAAAAATAAATATGTTTTAAAAATGAAAATAGTAACTAAGAATAATTAACAGTGCCATCAATAGGTTTTAAATTCAGAAAGTAGTAGCTGCATTCTGTCTCTTTCCCCAGTATCTCACAGCATTGGAGAAGGAAGGCACTTGCCCCTGCCCCCCCTCCAATGTTTAGATTAATCATCTGTAAAGGGTCCTAGTTTTTGAAATATATAATGATGATTGAATGATACAGAATAGGTATTTCTTTCATAGCACCTGATTATTAAACAAGGGTTTACAATTATTTATTGTGACATTTAACTAAATATAGTGGTTATTTTTAGGAGCTATACTGGCTGATTTTGTGTGTCAACTTGACACAAGCTAGAATCATCAGAGAGGAAGGAGCCTCAGTTGAGGAAATCCCTCCATGAGATCCAGTTGTAAGGCATTTTCTTAATTAGTGATCAATGGTGGACTGTGCCATCCCTGGGATGGTCATCCTGGGCTCTATAAGAAAGCCGGCTGAGCACACCATGCGAAGGAAGCCAGGAAACAGTTTCTCTCATGGCCTCTGCGTCAGCTTCTGTCTCCAGGTTCCAGCTCTGCCCGACTTCCTGTTCTGACTTCCTCCAGTGATGGAATATGATCTGGAGGTATAAGTTAAACAAACCCTTTCTTCTTCCCCTCCCTCCACTCCTCCTAGGCATCCTCTTCAGAAAAGAGCCGGCCTCCAAGAGATAAAAGCCAAACAGGAAAAAAGCAAGACACAATAAGACAAGGCAAAAGCCCTCACACCAAGGCTGGACAATACAACCCAATAGGAGGAAAAAAGTCTCAAGGTCAGGCCAAAGAGTTCGAGATACACCTGTTCCCACTGTCAGGAGAGCCACAAAAACACCAAGCTAACTTCCATGACATATATGCAGGGCACAACCAGAGTGGCATGAGAGGTGAAAAGTAATATTAAAATAAAAATCTTAATACAGCAACAGAACCATGAATATCTGGGTAAAAAGGGAATTTTAATTTGATATTTGTTCATTACTAGAGATATATTCTATCATCATTGAGCTCACAAAGAGGTGGCTTCTCAATCAGAGCTATGGAAAACCAGAAGATCCTGACAACCTGTGTCCTGTGTTACTAGAGCAATGATCTCTTTGCTAATGGTCTAGTGCAACTGGTTGCCGCTGTTGGTAGCATTTTCATTGCTGGAAATGAATGTCTCAGAGAGGAAGAGCTTGTAGTAGGTACTAGTAAGACTTAACCAATGACTGACTGTCTCGGACCAGGTTTCCAGGGAGCAGAAAGCGAAGCAGAGTGTTTAAAACGGGGCTGCAGAGATAATTGGAAACTGGAGGCTGCAGCATGGAAAGGCACTTAATGACTTCATTTTTACTTTAAAGAGAAAACCATCCAGAAGTTTTAAAAGGGGTGTGTATGAAAAGTGTGAGTGTGTATGAAAGAGAGAGAAAGAGAGAGAGAGAGAGAGAGAGAGAGAGAGAGAGAGAGAAAGAAAGAGAAGCTAGCAGAATGTATCTAGCTGAGGTGGAAATCCTTGATTAGGAAAAGCCCAAAGGTATAGAGGTTAACTAATTAGAGAGCTTCTGTAGAAATCCAGATAAGAGACCACAATAGTGGCCTTAACTAGGGTGGTCTAAGGAAGAAAGACATAAGGGGCCTATTTGTGAGGTGTCATCCACCCACTGAAAAACACGTGGCTTGACACTTCTTAGCTGTTGCAAATAGTTCTGCAATGAATATGGGATGCAGCTGTCTCTTCAGTGTAGTTCACCTACTTTTGATTTGCCTTTCCCTAACTATTAGTGATGTTTCATATATGTGTGATGTGGGAGTCCCCTCTGTGTGCTGTGATTACCATTAATGAATAAAGAAACTGCTTTGGTTCTATAGCAAGGCGGAACTTGGGTAGGCAGGGAAAGCTAGGCTGAATGCTGGGAGAAAGAAGGGCAGAGTCAGGGAGAAGCCATGGAGCCTCCACCAGTGTCAGACATGCTGAAAATTTGCTGGTAAGCCACTGCCACGTGGTGATACACAAATTAATGGAGATGGTTTAAATTAATATGTAAGACTTAGCCAATAAGAATTTAGAGCTAATGGGCCAAGCAGTGATTTAAATAATATAGTCTTTGTATGATTATTTTGGGGCTGAGCAGCCAGAAACTAACTAGTGGCCTCCTCTAACATATGTGTTAGTTTGTGCTGTGTCCTCTATAGAGATTTTTTTCTGGTCATTCACTCAAGTCATATTTCTTGAATGATATGACTCTTAAACTTGAAAGTTTTAGGGGTATGAACTTATAACACACTCCACAGCCAAGACTAGCCAAATCTCTGCAGATAGCATGGATAGTAAGAGTCTATCTATATTAACTGCAATTGTATGGTGAAATTATGAAGTAAGTTTCCTTACAACCAGATATCTAAGCTCTAATATTGAGCTAATATTGAGGAGATAATGTATTATATATCTCACATCAAATTAGATACTATCATATGATGAATTAAAGAATGTGGAGTACTTTGAAAGTGGGAAAAGGGAGTAAAATTTCCCTGAGATGGAGATGGAAGCTTAAGGTGATTCATTGTTATACTGACAGAAGCCTTTTCAAAGATAAGAGTAAATTACCTTAACTTACTATTTGTAGAATGAGTGCCCGCTAATGATGTGATCAGAGTGGAGAAAATCAGGACTTTTGTTGTTCCACACATTGCAATGTTACTTTGTGTAAATAAATGTCCTGTTATTAGACAGTTTAAAAAGCTAAAATTTCCCAATCCTTCAGCTTAGTTTAAATGTCACTGTGCCTTCCAGAGTTCATAGAGCTGGTTAGTGGTAGAGTTGGAGGCAGACATTTTTACTATTTTCTTCAAAGAACTTTGATAAAATAAGATCTGTACTTCTAAATTTTTTTCTACCTGGCTTTTTAAAATTCATATCATATATTAATGGCCATGTGATTTTCAGTATTGATTTGATATTTCAACTTTTGTGTATAATCAGCTACTAACCATATATATAATATATTAAATATAAAATATTAATTCAATACCATATTGTTTCAGCAGCTTGTTCCTCAGAATTCCACAAGCTAGAAATTTAGTCTGACTGATGACTGGACCTTTAAGAGGTGGGACCAAATGGGAGATAATTGGGTCATGAGTGCTCTATGATTTAAAGGGGTTCAATATCCATCTTGTGG
Source organism: Microtus oregoni (assembly GCF_018167655.1). Taxonomy (NCBI): domain Eukaryota; kingdom Metazoa; phylum Chordata; class Mammalia; order Rodentia; family Cricetidae; genus Microtus; species Microtus oregoni. The sequence continues at coordinate 25,138,421 of NW_024543071.1, forward strand.
TTGATTATGTCTTTAAGGACTGGATCACTTCCTAGAAGAGTGAGTTCTTATGAATCAAGAAGTACATGTTTGCTAGCTGCTCTTGCTCACTGTTCTTCTCTGTAATGGAATCTGCAATGTTGTCCCTTACTAAACACCAACCAGGTGGAGTTTCCTGTTCTTAGAATTTCATTTCTTAAAACCATGAACTAAATATACTCCATTTTCTTAAAAATGAGTATTCTCTCAGGCACTTTGTTATAGTAAGATAACATAGATAAAATGATAATCAACCGTGTTTGTCTTTTTCTTAGAGAGTGGGAATAGAACCCAGAACTTGATACATTTTAAGCAAGTACCCTACCAGTGATATATAAACCAACTCTGTTAATAATAGTTAATAATAGTGTTATTTGGGATTTGGTTATCATGACAACAAAAGTGGTAAATTTTTTTATAAAATAAAAAATATTTATAGAACAAAATACTTAGTCATAGATCTTTACAGAAGAAAATTATGATAAAATCTTCTCTGTTGCATCCTGATAGCAATTATTAGAAACATTCAAACAAAAAACAACTGGATAAAGACCATAGCTTCCCATCTGGTACAATGGAACTAGTTGCATCAGGTATTAATAGTTTCAAGAGTAATGGTTTCACAAGTGTGAGTCCATCAAATAACTAGAAGAATCCTCTAAGCTTGCATTTGGCTTCTCCACTCAGTGTATAGTTGGGAGCATCCACATTATAAACTTTTAGTTGGCTCCTGAGTCTGGTTCAGAGAATAAGCAAGCCACCAGTGGCAGCCGAATGCCTATGTTTAGTTATTTTATTTTCTTATCTGTGATCAATTCTAACAGTTCACAGAATCTTGGAGAAATAAAAGCTTAGAGTGTTGGTAACTGTCATCCAAATCAGGCACTCAAGACATGCCAGTTTCTGGCAAATGTAAACTTGTTAGCTACTATGAGAATTAAGGTAGAAGTTCCTGACAAATGTAGCTACTATGAGAATTAAGGTAGAGGTTCCTGAAACACTAAACACTACAGTATGTTCCATCTGCATCACTCTTGTGTGTATACCTGAAGTAATTTATGTCAACATACCTCAGAGATACTTGGGTATTCATGAGTTTTACACTATTCTTTGCAATAGCCAAGATGGGTCCAGACTAGTTATCCATCAACAGATGAATGTACAGATCATAGCACATATACATAATGGAATATTGTTCATCTCTGAAGAAAAATGAAACCAGGATATTTGCAGCAAAATGAATGCAAATGGAGATCATTATGTCAGCATAATAACTCAGACTCATAAGGACAAATGCCCATGTTGTGTCTCATATATACGTATATGTGTGTGTGTGAGTATGTATGTATGTATGTATGTATGCATACACATACATGTCATGTAGCTCATGAAAGTGGAAAAGTGACCTTGACCTGGGAGGAAAATGGGAGCTGGGGATCCTAAGATGGGAGGGACAAGAGAGGGTAATTGAATACATATGACATAAAAACAGTAGGGGATGCTTTCAGAGAGAAGGTAATAAGCAAAAGGGGACCAGGGGAGATGGAGGAGTACACAGGGAGACAAGGTGGATAATAACAAAGTACATAATTCATCTGTATGAATGTGACAAAATGAAATCCATTATTCTGCATGTTAACTAAAGAATTTATAAAAAAAAAAAACCCAGGCATGGTGGAACAAGCCTTTAATCTCATCACCCAGGAGTTAGAGGCTGGTGGATCTCTGTGAGTTTGCGGCTAACTTAGTCTACATGGTGAATTTCAGGACATACAGGGATGCTTCCCAAAACAAGGAAAAACAAAACCCCCAAAAGAGTTAATAAAAAAAATAGGAAGAAAAACCCTGTAAATGATTAAGCTCTTACACTAGAAAGGGAAATCTCCATGGTGCTGCATTTGACAATGCTTTATTTCATGTGATACCAAAGAATTAAGCAACTAGAGAAGAAGCATTAGACAAGTTGGATTTCACAGTACTTTAATTTTTTTCTCCATCAAAGAACTCTATTAATATAGCAGTATGGGAGAAAAATATTTATACATATTTACATATCAGAGGAGATTAACATTGAGGCTGTAGGAAGTAAAACTTAATGACAAAACCAAAGAATTCAATTAGAAAATGGGCCAATGACCTGAATAGACATTTCTGCAAAAATTTGCAAATTGCAAATTAAAACTGGTTATCAGCTCATCCTCATTAAAATGGCTACTATCAACACACACACACACACACACACACACACACACACACACACACACAGCAAAACTAAATGCCATATGCATACAATGCATTATGACTCACCCTTAGAAACAGAAGGGGAGAACATATATGCTACAACGTGGAAGTATGAATAATTTTCTAGCTAAATAAAGCAGCCATGAAAGGCAAATGCAGGTTAGTCCATGTATGTGGCATATACAACTCTCATACAGTAGAGATATAAAGAAGTAAAACAATGATAAAACTAAATTATCCAGTTAGAAAATGGAGAAAGATTGGGCTACCGGCAGCCCTGTTTAGTTGCTGAGGAATCCCATCAGGACGGGTGAGTGTGTGCTATCCAGGGGCGGACTGTCCCGGAAGAGAGCACAAAACCCCTCCCCCAGCTCCTTCTGCAGGGCTGTCTTTCTTTCGCACGACCCAGCACCCCCAGCACCCCTCCCCAACCCTGCCCTGCTGTATGCTAGGACCAGTGCTCAACTACAGTTTTAAGCTCCTAAACTAAGGCGACCCACCCAGAGAGGTGAGTGCCTGCCTACCAGGCAGGCCTCAGGGTCCCCTGTAAGGGAGCCGGGCACCTTCAGCTCCAGCGCCAGGCTTCCTGCGCCCTCCTGGATACCACCCCCCCCCCCCTTGCTCCATTCATCCTGTTGGCCCTGGATCATTGGGCTAATGGCGGCCCTGTTTAGTTGCTGAGGAATCCCATCGGGATGGGAACGGTTCCTGCTTCTACACTGAAGAGATATACCCAGAGAGTCAATCACAGCAAAGACTGGACCAAGAGACCAGGCCTCTCCTGGCTCCATTTGAAGGAAGAGATGGGAAGGCGCCAATACAAGAATTCCTCCAACAACCTGAAAGGCAACATGACACCACCAGAAACCAGGGATCCCGAAATAAGAAGAATTGTACACCCTACTCCTGAAGAAATAGAAGAAATCGACTCAAAAGTGAACTATATGAAAATAATAGAGGACCTTAAACAGGAGGTGAAAAACTGCCATAAACAATTAGAGATTACAAACAAAAAGGTAGAGGAAATGAATAAATCGCTCAAAGACACACAAGAAAACCAAGAGAAACAAGAAAAAGCAATCAAACAGGTTAGGGAAGCGATTCAAGACATGAAGAATGAAATGGAAGCAATGAAGAAAGCACAAACCGAGGGAAGAATGGAGATGGAAAATCTGGGTAAACGAACAGGAATGACAGAGACAAGTACTAACAACAGATTACAAGAGATAGAAGAGAGAATATCAGACACTGAACATACCATAGGAAAAATAAACACACTGATCAAAGAAAACAGCAAAACCAACAAATTCTCATCACAAAACATTCAGGAAATTTGGGACACAATAAAAAGACCAAACCTAAGAATAATTGGAGTAGAAGAAGGAGAAGAAGTGCAGCTCAATGGTACAGAAAATATACTTAATAAAATTATAGAAGAAAACTTTCCCAACCTGAAGAAAGAGGTACCTATGAAGGTTCAAGAAGCATACAGAACACCAAATAGGCTGGATCAAAAAAAAAAAAACATCCCCTCGCCATATAATAATCAAAACACAAAATATACAGAATAAAGAAAGAATATTAAGAGCCGCAAAGGAAAAAGGCCAAGTTACTTATAAAGGTAAACCTATCAGACTTACACCTGACTTCTCTATGGAAACCATGAAAGCCAGAAGGTCCTGGATAGATGTACTGCAAAAACTAAGAGATCATGGATGCAAGCCCAGACTACTATATCCAGCCAAGCTTTCGTTCACTATAAATGGAGAAAACAAAATTTTCCAGGATAAAAACAAATTTAAACAATACATAGCCACAAATCCAGCCTTACAGAAAATTATAGAAGGAAAATCACTAACCAAGGAGTCCAACAATGCCCACAATAACTCAGTCACCTAGAGACCTTTCACCAGCGCAACTCAAAGAAGGGAAACACACAAACCCTACTACTAAAATAGTGACCAGAGTTAACAACCACTGGTCATTAATATCACTTAATGTCAATGGGCTCAACTCACCTATAAAAAGGCACAGGCTAAGGGATTGGATACGAAAACAGGATCCAACATTCTGCTGTCTACAAGAAACACACCTCAACCACAAAGACAGGCACCTACTCAGAATAAAGGGCTGGGAAAAGGCTTATCAAGCAAATGGACCTAAGAAACAAGCAGGTGTGGCCATACTAATTTCTAACAAAGTTGACTTCAAACTTAAATCAATCAGAAGAGATGGAGAGGGACATTTTATACTCATAACAGGAACAATTCATCAGGATGAAGTCTCAATCCTGAATATCTATGCCCCTAATATAAAAGCGCCCACGTATGTAAAAGAAACATTACTAAAACTCAAGGCAGCCATCAAACCACACACACTAATAGTAGGAGACTTCAACACTCCTCTCTCACCAATGGACAGGTCAATCAAACAGAAACCTAACAGAGAAATTAGAGAATTAATGGAGGTAATGAAGCAAATGGACTTAACAGACATCTATAGATTATTCCACCCGAAGAGGAAAGAATATACCTTCTTCTCTGCAGCTCATGGAACCTTCTCGAAAATTGACCACATACTCGGTAACAAAGCTAATTTACACAGGTACAAAAAAATATTAGTAACCACCTGCGTCTTATCAGATCACCATGGATTAAAGTTAGAATTCAACAACAATGCTATCCCCAGAAAGCCTACAAACTCATGGAAACTGAACAGTCAACTACTGAACCATACCTGGATTAAGGAAGAAATAAAGAAAGAAATTAAAGTCTTCCTTGAATTCAATGAAAATAAAGAAACAACATACTCGAACTTATGGGACACTATGAAAGCAGTGCTAAGAGGAAAGTTCATCGCACTAAGAGCCCACTTAAAGAAAACAGAGAAAGCACATATTGAAGACTTAACAGTCCACCTGAAAGCTCTAGAAAAAAAAGAAGCAGACTCACCTAGGAGGAGTAGAAGATTGGAAATAATCAAAATGAGGGCTGAAATCAACAAAATAGAAACACAGAAAACAATCCAAAGAATCAATGAAACAAAAAGCTGGTTCCTGGAGAAAATCAACAAGATTGATAAACCCCTATCCAAACTAATCAAACGGCAGAGAGAGAATATGCAAATTAATAAGATCAGAAATGAAAAGGGGGACATAACCACAGACACAGAGGAAGTTCAGAGAATCATCAGATCATATTACAAAAGCCTGTATAACACAAAACTGGAAAATGTAAAAGAAATGGACACTTTTTTAGATAAATACCATATACCAAAGTTACACGAGGACCAGGTGAACATTCTAAACAGACCTGTTGGTCGCGAAGAATTAGAAGCTGTTATCAAAAACCTCCCTACCAAAAAAAGCCCAGGACCAGATGGTTTCAATGCGGAATTCTACCAGAACTTCCAAGAAGAGCTAATACCCATACTCCTTAATGTATTCCACAATATAGAAACAGAAGGGTCATTACCTAATTCCTTTTATGAAGCTACAGTTACTCTGATACCAAAACCACACAAAGACTCAACCAGGAAAGAGAATTACAGGCCAATCTCACTCATAAACATCGACGCAAAAATCCTCAACAAAATACTGGCAAACCGAATCCAAGAACACATTAGGAAAAATATCCATTATGATCAAGTAGGCTTCATTCCTGAGATTTAGGGCTGGTTCAACATACGAAAATCTATCAATGTAATCCAGCATATAAATAAACTGAAAGAAAATAACCATATGATCATCTCATTAGATGCTGAAAAAGCATTCGAAAAATTCAACATCCATTTATGTTAAAAGTCTTGGAGAGATTAGGGATACAAGGGTCATACCTAAATATAATAAAAGCTATATACAGCAAGCCGACAGCTAACATCAAATTAAACGGAGAGAAACTCAAAGCCATCCCGCTTAACTCAGGAACACAACAAGGATGTCCACTCTCTCCATACCTCTTCAATATAGTACTTGAAGTTCTAGCAATAGCAATAAGACAACATAATGGGATCAAGGGGATTCGAATTGGAAAGGAAGAAGTTAAACTTTCGTTATTCGCAGATGATATGATAGTGTACTTAAGTGACCCCCAAAACTCCACCAAAGAACTTTTACAGCTGATAAACAGCTTTAGTAATGTGGCAGGATACAAGATCAACTCCAAAAAATCAGTCACCCTCTTATACACAAAGGATAGGGAAGCAGAGTGGGAAATCAGAGAAGCTTCACCATTCACGATAGCCACAAACAGCATTAAATATCTTGGTGTAAATCTAACCAAGGAAGTGAAAGATCTATTTGACAAGAACTTTAAGGCATTGAAGAAAGAAATTGAAGAGGATACCAAAAAATGGATGGATCTACCTTGCTCTTGGATTGGGAGGATCAACATAGTAAAAATGGCAATTCTACCTAAGGCAATTTATAGATTCAATGCAATCCCCATCAAGATCCCATCAAAATTCTTCACAGATCTTGAGAGGACAATAATCAACTTTATATGGAAAAACAAAAAACCCAGGATAGCCAAAACAATCCTATACAATAAAGGATCTTCTGGAGGCATTACCATCCCTGACTTCAAACTCTATTACAGAGCTACAGTGATGAAAACAGTGTGGTACTGGCATAAAAACAGAGAAGTCGACCAATGGAATCGTATAGAAGTCCCGAATTTTAACCCACAAACCTATGAACACCTCATTTTTGATAAAGGAGCTAAAAGTATCCAATGGAAGAAAGAAAGCATCTTCATCAAATGTTGCTGGAACAACTGAATGCCAACCTGTATAAGAATGAAAATAGACCCACATATTTCACCGTGCACAAAACTCAAGTCCAAATGGATTAAAGACCTCAATATCAGCCCGAACACACTGAAAAGGATAGAAGAGAAAGTGGGAAATACCCTACAACAGATGGGCACAGGAGATCGCTTCCTATGTATAACCCCAGAAGCACAGACATTAAGAGCAACATTGAATAAATGGGACCTACTAAAACTGAGAAGCTTCTGCAAAGCAAAGGACACTGTCACTAAGACACAAAGGCACCCTACTGACTGGGAGAAGATCTTCACCAACCCCTCAACAGACAAAGGTCTGATCTCCAAAATATATAGAGAACTCAAGAAACTAGACTTTAAAATGCTAATTAACCCAATTAAAAAATGGGGCACTGACCTGAACAGAGAATTCTCAACAGAAGAATTTCAAATGGCCAAAAGACACTTAAGGTCATGCTCAACTTCCTTAGCAATCAGGGAAATGCAAATCAAAACAACTTTGAGATATCATCTTACACCTGTGAGAATGGCTAAAGTCAAAAACACCAACGATAACTTTTGCTGGAGAGGCTGTGGAGGAAGGGGTACCCTCATCCATTGCTGGTGGGAATGCAATCTTGTGCAACCACTATGGAAGTCAGTGTTTCGGTTTCTTAGGAAATTCGGGATCAACCTACTCCTGGACCCAGCAATACCACTCTTGGGAATATACCCAAGAGATGCCCTATCATATGACAAAAGCATTTGTTCAACTATGTTCATAGCAGTATTATTTGTAATAGCCAGAACCTGGAAACAACCTAGATGCCCTTCAATGGAAGAATGGATAAAGAAAGTATGGAATATCTACACATTAGAGTACTACTCAGCGGTAAAAAACAATGACTTCTCGAATTTTGCATGCAAATGGATGGAAATAGAAAACACTATCCTGAGTGAGGTATCCCAGACCCAAAAAGATGAACATGGGATGTACTCACTCATAATTGGCTTCTAGCCATAAATAAGGGTCACGGAGTCTACAATAGGTGAATCTAAAGAAGCTAAGTAAGAAGGGGAACCCAAGGAAAAACATATAGTTATCCTCTTGGCTAAGGGAAGTAGACAAAATTGCCGGGGAGAAAATTGGGATCTTGGGGTGGGGTGGATTGGGGGTAAGGGGAGATGGGGAGAGAAAAGTTAGAAGGGAAGGAGGTCGGGCCTTGGGAAAGCAGGAGGATTGGGATAAAGGAAGGTTGGACAGGGGAGCACGGAACCACAATTCTTAGTTAAGGGAACCACTTTAGGGTTGGCAAGAGACCTGACCTTAGAGGGGCTCCCAGGCGCCCAAGCTGAGGTCCCCAGTTAGTTCCTTGGGCAGTTGAGAATAGGGAACCTGAAATGACCCTATCCTTGAGCAATACTGACGAATATCTTGCATATCATCATAGAACCTTCATCTGGTGATGGATGGAGATAGAGACAGAGACCCACACTGGAGCACTGGACTGAGCTCCCAAAGTCCCAATGAGGAGCAGAAGGAGGGAGAACATAAGCAAAGAAGTCGGGACCACGAGGGATGCACCCACCCACTGAGATAGTGGAGCTGATCTATCGAGAGCTCACCAAGACCAGCTGGACTTTGACTGAAAAAGCATGGGATAAAACTGGACTCTCTGAACATGGCGAACAATGAGGGCTGATGAGACGCAAAGGACAATGGCACGGGGGTTTGATCCTACGTAATGTGATGGCTTTGTGGGAGCCCAGCCAGTTTGGATGTTCACCTTCCTAGATATGGACGGAGGTGGGAGGACCTAGGACAGGGTAGAAAACCCTGACTGCTTTTTGGACTGGAGAGGGAGGGGGAAAGGAGTGGGGGGAGGGGGAGAAGGCTGGGAGGAGGGGGCGTAGGATGGGAGGAGGGGGCGTAGGATGGGAGGAGGGGGAGGGAAATGGGAGGCTGGGAGGAGGTGGAAACTTGATTTTTTTCCTCCTTTTCTCAATAAAAAAAAAAGAAAAAAAAAGAAAATGGACAAATGACCTGAACAGAAATTTCTTCAAAATTTACAAATTTTAAGACTAATTATCAGTTCATCCTCATTAAGATGGCCACTAGTAACACTCACACATGCATGCACACATACACATGTGCAAACACACATGTGTGGGTACTCATGCATTCACACGTGGTCTTGGAGGAGAGGACAGGAGAATAGGGAGCCATTGTAGAGCTGGTGTAGACTAGAGTCTCAGTTTTGGAAGAAGAAAAATTCTGCAGATGGATAGCAGTGATGCTGCACAACAAAATGGATGTACTTAGTGCCCCTGGACTGCACACCTGTAAATGGTTAAGATAGCCAGTTTTAAGACATGTTCATTTTGTCCTAATAAAATTTGGGTAGTAAAAAAGGTGCACATGGGATGTTTGTTTGGACGGAACTATGCCATGGTTCAGCACATAGCCTTCCTGCCCATCCCTGCTTTTTAAAATAGTATTGATTGGGCAAATTCTCCTCTTCATTTCACAAATTGGTATTTAGGTATGCATAATTGACCATGTTATCTTATGTTGCTGTTCTTAATGGGAAAATATGCTTGTTCCTCTGGGTGATGGAAAATTGCTAATTTACTAGTCTTTGGGAACTGCTGGCTTGTGTCCAATGTAGAGCCTAAGCTTCAAGGCATTTCCCTTTGTCTTAATCAATGTCATATTGCTGCGAAGAGACACAAGGACCATCACAACTCTTATAAAGAAAAAATTAATTGGGGCTGGCTTACAGTTCAGAGATTTAGTTCACTATCATCATGGGGGAAACAGGGTAGCACACAGGCAGGCATGGTGCTGGAGAAACAGCCTAGAGTTCTACATTCAGATCCACAGGCAGCAGGAAGAGTGAGTCCTGGGGCTTGGCATGGACATTTGAAACTTCAAATTCTACCTGCAGTGACATATTTCTTGCAACAGGGCCACACATTCTAATCCTTTTAAATGATATCACTCCCTATGAACCTATGGGGGCCATTTTTATTCAAACCACCACACCATCCATCCTGGCTGGCTATAAAAGTGTATTTCCACCTATCTCCCTAGTCCAATGCCTTCTTTCCTCACTAAAGATTCACATGAATTATAAATGGGCTGAGACTGGCCAGGAGTCATCTAAATCAGTGGTTCTCAACCTATAAGTCGCGACCTCTTTGGGGGTTGGGTGACTCTTTCACAAGAGTCACATATCAGACATCCTGCATATCAAATATTGATATTACAATTCATAATAGTAGCAAAATTAGTTTTGAAGTCTCAACAAAAATGATTTTATGGGTGGGGTCACCACAACACAAGGAGCTGTATGTAGTAAAGGGTCGCAGCATCTGGAAGGTAAAGCGGTACTGCTTTAGTGGCTGAAGCATCTCTCTGACCTCAGAATTGGTTAATGACATAGGGAGTAGGACAGGCCTGGTAGGTTCCAGCTGTCCTTCCTAGCAGCAGAATGATGACAGGCATTTTAATTTAAAGAGAGCTAGGTGCTTACTGGTGGTGTTTCCTGCTGTTTGTTCCATATCTCCTTTGAACACACCTTGGAAGGCTTCTACTTCCCTCTGTCCATGAGAGTTGTAGTCTTTTGTCTCCCTGCTGAGTATCTGGATCCATGTTGCCCGTATGTCTTCTGTCTTGTCTCTTCTCTAACTCTTAATCACCTCATGGTAGTCTTGCGCTCTATAGTTTCCGTTATTTGTTATCCACTGTGGCCTGAAATGTTAAACAGAAAAATCCCCCAAATAATCTACAGATTGTAACCATGTGCATGATGGCATCTTCTATCACACAAATCCATCCTACCTGCCACATGAACCATTGCTTTGCCCAAAATACCAAGGCTCTATATATTACTCACCCATGAGTCACTCTCTGGTCACCTTGGTTATTAGGTTAGCTGCTGAAGTATTGCAGTACCTGGATCCATGTAATCTCTATTTTAATTCATGATGATCACTAAGGTTGAGAGTAAGGATGTAGTCATTTTGCTTATGCCAAAGGAAAGCCAGAAAATGCATGTTTTAGGAGAAAATGTGAAAATTCTCAAAGTGAGAAAAGAACAAGTTATTCTATTTGCAGATATCAACAGTTAAGAACAAAATGTAGCATGTTCGGTATATATAGAGTTCAGTACCATGAGGTGTTGGACTTCTACTGGGCAGTTTAATGATGTGAACTTCTCAAGCCCACCCCTTTCATATAATATTTCTTGAAGAAAGTCACTCCATATTCAAGGACTATGGGTTTGTGTTTTTCTCATGAAAGTAGAATATCTGTATAAAAAAATGGAGTTTTTTTTTCTGCATGGTATATTTACCTCTTTTCCTCTATTTCTATATAATTGCATATTGAGTGTTTAGCATAGGACAGAACAATGGCAGGTACAGTGCACTTTAGTCACTGTTGCTTTCAAAACTTCATTTTAAACCTTTCTTGATACTAGTAACAACTTCAGTGACAGAAATGCCAAAATGATACTAGTAACAACTTCAATGACAGAAATGCCAAAATGTTTCAGCAGCCCTATTCCAGGCTTTCTCGCTCTTTCAATCATCACAAACAATCATGTGAGAAAGAAACTGTTATCAGAGTTGAAAAAGTTTCAGCATAGCGAATATTGCACACTTAAATGCATGATGGAGACAAAAGTTAAACCTGTGCTGTGTGACTCAGACCACACTGCCAAAACTACAGTGGATGAAGTGCCTCTTGGCTTCTGCTTTCAACCACTTTGGTCTTGCTCCCTTTCATTTTTTTTCTGCATGAAAACAATTTCTAGTGCACACATAACCTCGGCTGGAAGAGCTCTAGCCTTCATCTTGTGTCCATCTAATTCCCCTTTAAATCTGTCTCAGGCTTCCATCACACCAGAATAGACTTTCTTATTTCTGGAGAGATGTCTCTTCTTAGGCTTACCTTGAAACCCAAGAGCACTTATGAGTAAGAGGAGGTGCCTAGACTTCCAATCCCACTATTCTCTGCAGCTTATATTTGATACCTGACTTATCATGGGTAACCAGCTGATGTTATGAGAATGCTCAGCTGCCAGCATTTCCAGTAGAATTTGCCTTTTTGCTAGGAGTTGTCTAAGAATAGTCTGTTAACACTGGGACTATGGATAGACTCTGAAATATACTGTCAATATACTAAGTAGGTATGAGTTGAGGAAAGATGTATCAGGCATCCATATTTCCATTTTCTATGATGCATTAAGTCTGACAAATATAGAATAATTTCTTTGGATTTTTCAAGATCTTGCTATGGATGAATAAAGGCGAAAGAATGATGCCTGGCTTTCATAATCTATTCCATGTCTGCCTTCCAAAGCAAATTCAGCCATTATAAATGATAAAAAAGAAACTACAAGTAGAGAAGAAGGTGAAAATTATTATTATTTTTTTTTTGAGACAGGTCTTACTCCATTAGCCCAGGCTGGCCTGGGATTTGTGGCAATCCCATTGCTTAGACTTCCCAGGAATGACAGACACGAGCCTCCATGCCTGGCTGAAGCTGAAAGTTTTGCAGCAACCAGCTGCTATTATTTAGTCACTAGAAATTATGGAATCTCATATTGTTTACCTTGGAGAAGTTTGTTTATATTCTGAGTAATATTGTCCCCAAATAAGGCATACTCTGAGCCCAGAGTTTAAGAGGCATCTTAACAATTTATTTTAAACTCCATTTAAAAACACAGCAAAGCCGGGCGGTGGTGGCGCACGCCTTTAATCCCAGCACTCAGGAGGGAAAAAACAACAACAACAACAACAACAACAACAACAAAAACACAGCAAACACTATCTCCTGAAGCATGTTCTTATGTTTTGATTTAAAACTGTAAGAAACCCAAGAATAAACCCCTTTAGTCATGGAATTCCTTTCAATCAAGGCTTACAAAACTTTCAAAGCACATACCGAGGCTCTCAGATGCTTGTATGAGATAAGCCAATCTGTTTGCCCTGAAAGTGTGTGCTAATCTCTGACACGTGCGTGCAGCCAACACCAGCTCATATGGAAAAATCCTTATGAAAAACTATGTGTGAAATTTCACTCATCTTTTACAAATGATTTTTTTGGGAAGGCAGTGTGCAGCAGGCCACAGAGAGCAGTGACACACCGGTGGCTGGGTCACAGCACTCTTGGCAGCTCACACTGGCAAATATTACAAGGGTGGGATTGCCCTCTTAATTTTACATAGAAGGTCAAAATTACTTTCTTGTCTGCATGCTTTTGGGATGACTCTCGGTCATCACAAAACAGACTTCAGTTACTCTTTCTACTTGGCTTATTGGCAATCACTTTTCATAGAGTTTTAGGTACATTAACTCAGTTTATTGTCATAAACACTATTATTTCCCTCTTTTTATTAGGAAGAAACTGAAACCTGGAGAGGTTAGGTGCCCCAGGCAAGATTTCACAGCTAACATAGGGTAAAGTTGGAGTTTGAACTAAAGTGATTTGATTTCAGGGTCTATGCTATCAATCAACATACCATGCTCTCTTTGTGAGTTTGTAGAGATATACAAAGCCATAAACAATTTAAATACCCGCTCATACTGTATCACAAATACTTGCTACTCAGTGTGCTGGTAAAACAAATTTACTAAGTGTTTTAAATGATCTAGTTACTTGAATTCTGTGTCAAAACTACCTTTAGCAAACTGGGAACCTTTTCGTGCTTTGGATAAGGTTGAAAAAAGAGGGACGAGGCTGCATATAAACATCATCAACACATATTTTAGAGGTTTTGTCTATTATAAAATCAATAAAAATATGGATTGAGTGGAAAAGGAAAGTTTGTTTCAGTATTATTTTTAGTAATGATGGGGAAGGGGAGAGGAATAGCTGAATGTCTTCTTGCCCCTGTTGAGATACTTGCGTGGCAATTTTCTTGCTTAGATTTTTTTCTTTTTGAGACAGGATCACATGTCTTTCAGGGTAGCCTCAAATTTGCAATGTATACTGAGGGTGACCATGATCCTAAATACCCTATCACTACTCTGGATTTATTCACTTTTAGGAAACAAACTCAGGGCTTTGTGTACGCTAGGCATCACTCTGCCAACTGAGCTACAACCCCAACTTTCTTCCATCGGATTATATGTCTACTATATTCCTATAATATTCACTGTGTGCAAGAACTTGTACAAATAAATATTAAATTTCCAAAATCTTATTAAAATCCCATGGAGTGGATATTGTTGTGTTTAATTTAAAAACATAGTGACTGAGAACACAGGAAAGCCAATAAGTCACTTTCCCAATTCAGTGTAGGCCAGAACCTAACTCAGGTCACCTGGCTCTAGAGCCCGGGTTTTAGCTACAACTTTGAATGTGTTGAGGCACCTTTGTTACATTGCAGAAATTTGCTTTTCCCATTTTCTATTGTTTTCTTATGGATTATTTGAGATTCACTTGCACTTATCTTTAGTACTTCTTAGTATTTTTGTTTTGCATATTTGTTTCAGTAACTGGTTTAGGTATTTCCAGATATACTGAATTCACCACCACCTGCCATTTTCACATTCTCCAGAAGGAGTGAGTGTACAAGTCTTAGTTCTTTTCACATCCTTTGTACTTCCCCATCCAAATCTCTTTGGTTATCTTCTCTATCTACATCCAGAATCAATTCAGCCAATGTTAAAAGCTTTAACTAAACCACCATTGCGACTTAGAAACTTAAGAGGAATAATTCATTGTATTTTCTTTTTAAAAAAGCAAAAATGTTTTTGTTTTGTCTTGACATTCCAGTGTTCCTTCTTTTATATGTTTTTTTCTTTTCAGAGAGCTTACATTAGCCGTTACTTTTATCATAGGTTCAACGATGGCAATTTATTGGGAGGTTATTGTTTCTTTAGAGTTTCTTGATTTTTTTCATCTTTCAAGAGAGGTAGATTTGCTGGTTGTAAAATTTTGGATTGTTAGTTTTTTTATTTCTACACTTAGAAAATTTGCCAAGGAAGCCTGCTTACATCATTGATCCTGATGAGATATCTGTATCATTCAAATCGTATTTTTAAAACATAGATAATATTATATTTCTCTTCAGTTGGTTTTTAGGTTTCTTTTTATCTTTAGCTAGTTGAAGTTTAACCATGTTGTGTCTCGTTGATGGTCTGTTTGGGTTGCTCTCACTTCCTTAAGCCTATGCATTTGTGTTTTTTGACATGTTTGTAGAAATTTCAAGTGATATTTTCTTTGAGTTTTTTTCCATCAGTATTTCCATTAAAATAATTATTTATTTTAAAGTTTTATATTTTTTGAGAACTCATCCATGAGTACTGCATCTATATCCAACTTGTTCTTCTCTTCCCTCCAACTCCTCCTGTCCACTCAGCACTGTCCGTATGCACATCTCCAGGATTGACCACCCATGGTTAGACAACCTATGTGGGTGCTTGTCCCTGGAGGACACTGCTTCTTCCTCACTTAACAGGCATCGGACACCTGGCTCTTCATCTGTGGGTGTGACCACGTGGAATTTCACTTGTCCTCATTGGTATGCCAGCTTACTTTGTCATTATGCTGGTCTTGTTCAGGCAGTCATATTGTTGACTTTCTCTTTCATTTGGTTTCATAGCTTCACTGGTCTTGGGATAAATTATTTTCCACTGAGAGACTGCCTTGTGTCAAATAATACACTAGATTTCACTGGATTTTTTTTTCCTAGCAAGACAACACTTTTAAAAATATGGAGATTGAGACTTCCAGGAAAACAAACCCAAGCTGCAAGTCTTTTGAAAGCCTTATGCTGTTGTTTGTAGAAATCCTCTTCTGTCATATTGCAGTGGTAAAGCAAGCTGCAATGTCAGGACAGATTTACAAGAAGGGTAAATCAAACATGATGTCTAGCCATATACCCTCACAAGCTCACCTTACAAAAGAGGCTATGCAATGGGCAGCGTGGTCAGGGTCATCTACACAAATAATCTGCCCCATTATTTGCCTTAAGGAATCATGGATTATTCTTGCCTCATTTGCTGTGGGACAATGGTCTTATACACTGTAAAGATTTGTCACTTGTATTGCTTTAATAAAATGCTGATTGGCCAGTAGCCATGCAGGAAGTGTAGGTGGGACAACCAGAACAGGAGAATTCTGGGAAAAGGGAAGTCCATCACCCAGACACAAATGAAGCAAGATGAGAATGTCTTGCTGATAAAAGGTACAAAGCCATGTGGCTAACACAGACAAGAATTATGGATTAATGTAGGATGAAAGAGTTAATAAGAAGCCTGAGCTAATAGGCCAACCAGTTTATAATTAATGTAGATCTTTGTGCATTTCTTTGTGAGTGAACGGCTGTGGGACCAAAACCTCTGTCAATACTCACTAACTATTTTTAAATATTTTCTGAATTTCTTTCACTGAAATACTCTTTCCTTTAGTAACCAAAAGGGTTATATCATTTAAAAATATAAATAATTAAATTAATACTTGGGGTGGGGTAAAAGTCCCTGTCTTCATCTCCTAGTCATAAAGGTTAAAGCCCATTAAGATTTTCTCTGACTGTCTACCTCACAGCCTTGTCTTTGCATGGGTACACACCATGTAGACTCTCCCAGATTTCTCACTTGCCAGGCTTTTTGAAGACAGATATCAACTTTAATTGACATAGGTAGAACACATACCCAGCTCAGTATTACTAAGTTTCCAGGGAAATAGAAACTCTCTTATGGTGTCTGCTTATTGTGGTGGGGACAAGAAAATGTAAAGAGTAACTCTAGACTCTCCTTAGGTGTATATCTGACCCTATGGAGAGCAGAAATTGCTTAGTTGTGTGGTGGTTGCTTACATATAAAATGGGTATTAGAACATTGTGTTAAGTGTTATGAACCATGATCAAACTTCAGAAATCCAAGCTATGGAGGGAGACTTGGAAATGCATCATTTTGATTCTCAGATCAGTTGCAATACCTTACTCTTATGCAGTATAGGAGCACTTTCAGAGTTATTTCCCATAAGACTTTTAGTTCTTATCCGTAAGACGAGAATGGTATCTACAAGCCAGACTGTTGGAAATGAGATAAAAATATCTAGGCTTCCAGTAGCCACCAAGGCATTTGTGAGATTCAATGCAATGATACATGTTAACAGAACATTCTAAATTTCATGATGCTGCTCAAATCCTGTTACTTTAAAAAAAATCATGTGATGTTTCCTTTCCAAAATTCAAAAATGAAAAACTTAGATTTACAGAAATCAGGCAGTTTTCCAGTTAAAGAATCAGTGGGAGATGGCTTTAAATTGTAGTCTTCATGTTTCTATTATGATTTCAAATATTTTGTGACTTTGAGACATTCTTTAGAATCTAGACTGAATGATATTAATCTACCAGGCCTTGTGTCTCACTCAGTGTGTTGGAATAGAGTTGCATGTTTACTATCACAAAGTCTACTTGAGCCACAGGTACACTGATGCTGAAGGCCACCCACAATATCCATTTTTCCAGTGGTTCTAAACAATGTTTGCTTATATGGGTGCTGTCCATGTCTGTTTTCACATATAGTGACTGAGTTAAATAACTATTATATCATACCAGCATAACTGAAACTACTTATTAACTGTCTTCTAACAGATTTTTTTCTGATCCTTGACTTCTTTCATCATTTCCCAAAGACTTCAAGTGATGATATCCCACATTTCATGAATGCCGCCCTTGGTTGTTCCTTCCCTGTCTGAATCAACGTAGACAAATAGAAGTCTTCAACATTTGTTTATTTTCTCCCCGAGAGCATCTTGGTCTTCCTGAGCACTGGATACATTTGTTCCTAAAAGGCTCTCTGTTCCTAATTTCATGAAACAT
This sequence comes from Microtus oregoni, assembly GCF_018167655.1. Lineage (NCBI taxonomy): Eukaryota > Metazoa > Chordata > Mammalia > Rodentia > Cricetidae > Microtus > Microtus oregoni. The sequence continues at coordinate 25,156,287 of NW_024543071.1, forward strand.
TAAAACAGAAATGAGGGAATGTTAAAACTCTACCAATCAGCATGTTTAGTCAAAGAATGAGAAAACATAAACACCACCTAAAGGAATCCACTCCTCTTAAGTTGGGTGCTGGTTGGTAGTTAAACAAGACACTGTGTAGTAGTCTAACTATGCTGACGACTGAGCCACATTGGACTGCAGGTGTGAATTTGTGCTGAACAGGACAAGTCCACAGAGGTATCAAATAAAGCAAGGGACATCATTTAGAAAGTTCATTTTAAGATCTGGGACCTGGAGGCTAAATATGCACACCAAGCATACCCTTGCTTTACAAAGGTCAGGCTACACTGTTCATTTTGGTCCTTTGGGTCCTGATTTAACCCCATCTTCTTATGTCTTCATGGCTAAATGTTGGTTTGATACTCTCATTTGACCTGATGGAGCAGAGGTCTCAGGAGGCTAAACCAAGCTGTGCTGGCCTTTAAGAGAAAGAGTGAGCTTACCAAAGGCAGGAGTTCAGAGAGTGAGGCTAGCAGACTGCTCTGCCTCTAGGCTTTCTTTGAGTTCTCTCTGCATGAAGAACTTACTGTTAGGCTTGTATATATCTGTAAGTGATAAAAGCCAAAAGGCTTAGGTTAATCATCTAGGCCCACACACCAGACTGTGGTATTTTATTCCACCTGCAAAGTGGTTTCTCTCCCAAAGGCAATTCAAAGTATATGCTAAAATCATGAAATGGCTAGTAGGCTGGTTAATGTATTATCAGAAAGGCCAAGGCAAGGGCATAGCTAAGATGGTAGTATCATTAAAAACTGGTTTCTTTTTAAACTAATGAATTTTTTTCAAAAATGTAACTTTTGGGTGAAAGCTGTATTAACTTGAAGACTAGGAAGATGATCACCTGTAAGAGACTCCACAATATCAGGCTGTCAACAGTATGTAGTAGAGGAAGTAAGGGGAGAGTTGTCAGCACCTCCTTCACTAACCCAGCTCCTCACTCGCTCTTGCAATGTCGTCTTGGTGTTCGTGGTCCAGCTGCACACGGTCTCGAGAAGTGCTACAGCACACACAAGGGGGAACATTAACCAAAGGGAGAAGTCCATCCTTGAAGCCATCGTATTGGCAGGTCATCACCCATTGGATGGGAATTTTCATGAATATAGTTGCTTTCTGTCATTCATGCTTATATAAGTAACCACAGTAAACTCGTTGGTTCCCTAAGCTAGACTTATATGTCATCTTTTCTTTGGTCTGTCATTGGAACCCTGTCTGGGATGAAGAGGCATTTCTATATATCTGCCCAGAAAATGTAACTCCACATTTTGGTATTTCTCTGCCCAGCATCCATCCCATGGGCTTCCTCCTGTGTTTGGAGAATTATCTTCTTAGTCTATGTGCCTAAAGTGGGGCTTTCAGTCACTAAGCTTTTAACCTATATCATAGATGTAGTCATATATACAAGCTAGGCTATTTGGCTATCCCTCTTTGCAACTGATTACCTGATTATAGAAGGCGGATAAGACAGAGATGATGGTGTACGTGCTCGTGCTTCTGTGGGTCTGCCAAAGTCTGTTCTGACATAGTCCTCAGAAGGCCTGTTTGCTCTGTCTTCAGATTTCATGCTCACCTAATACCATTACAGTTTATTTACTTAGTTCTTTACTATTTTTGTTGTTTATAGAATGTTCAAATGGTACCAGGGGACAGAGAATATCTGGGCTAGCACATTCTGCCTTATACATTTAATAAAACACCATGGAGCATGTGTTATTAGTTCTGTTTCTTCTCTGAAGGAACTGAAATTAAATCAAGTTGTCATACTTTCATGTCAGTAACAAGGGAAAGAGCTAAGATCGGAGCTCAGGGTCTGAGAATCCATGAGTAAGCAGTACAACTGCAAGCAGCCTGTACCTCAGGCAGCACTCGAGATACAATCCGGATGCCAGACACCATGATAAGGAAGCCTGGCATTAATACTGGCCTTTTCCCATGCAGTTATATTTCCCAGAGCAGTATCTCTTCACATAAAAGAACCAGGATACAGTTTTTACAGGTGAGGCACAGAGTTACCAATATGTCAAATGGATTTAGAAATATAAAGGGCAAACAGTTCTGAGGTAACATTACGATTTAACAAGTAAGTGTCAAATGAGGGGTCAAGACCAGGGCTCCCTGTGGACCAGCTTCACAGAGCTGCTTTGATTTTCTTTGGGAGTTCTGACATTTTGAGATTGCTCTTAACAGTGTAGTGGCATTGCACTTTAACTTATGAAATTAAATGTTGAAACAGTGGAAAGACAGAGAAAAAGAGAATTTGGATATTGCAAGTGATTCCATCTATTTGAGATGAGAAAAAAAAAAGTCATGACTTACCGATGGGTTTCAGGCCCCAATAGCGCTCCATTTTTTTTTTAAATACATTACTACTGCTATATCTCCCTCCTCAATTTTAGCTATCTGTTCTACACTAAGGGGAAAAATAACGCAGATGGACTTCCTGCAGCTGGTGCTGTAGTTGATAGGCAAAGACCTTTTCAGTGGCTGTCTGCCCAGTTTCCTGACTGAGCAAATGCTGTCTCTGGAGTTTCGGTCCCACCCAAGTTGCTGCTCCCTACATCCACTACCATGGTAGCAGCAATGTCATGAAGCTGTAGACCATTGTCTTCAGTGTCAGAAAGATTCCCCTTTGCTTTGTGCCTCCATGTGTGATTCTAATTATTGGAATATATTGATAGAAAATGTTTTATATAATTTTTTTCTATGTTAATCGATTAATATACTTATTATAATAGAACTGTTCAAAGAAATTTAATGTAATATGATCCAAATCTAGTAAAGAACTGGTGATTTTGATAATTCATATTCTTCATGTGTTATTTTTCTTTACATAATAAAAAAATTGGGTCATGTAATGTTCATGAAGATCTAGACTTCTGTTGATGACAATGTAGACATTGATGACAATCTCATCTATTTCCTTCATCATTGTCATTGGATACCAAATCCTCCCAAATTCTTATAGCTTATGAACAAGGATTTATGCCACAAACTTGGTTTGGTAGGCAGTCTGGTGTGCTGTGGGTTTATCCTTTGTCTGTGATCAGTAGTGGGTTGGACAAGCTACTCTTGACTGGGCTTCTACGTTTAAGGACAATCCTGGCTTATACATTTTTTTTAGCAGGTTATCTTGTGACTGTTCATATCATACGAGGGCTCTGTGAAGGACTGGGACATGCTGTCTTTTGAAGCTTAAGCTCAGAGTTGGCAATGTATCATTGTGTGTATGTCTTTTTCACCAAAGCAGCTCACAAGCCTGCCCTAGATTCGAGAGGTGAAAGAGAGAGGCTCATTATTGAGGAGTTAATCTGCCAAGATATGTTTTTAAATGAAGTTTTTATTATTTTGGGTGCCTTGATTTATGTCAGTGGGACTAGGTGTCTTAACTAGAGAATTATCCCTGCTCCATGGAATATTTCAAGTCCTCTATTACTCGATGAAGGCCACTTGCAGCCTGCTGAGAGTTTTTCTTATTTTGTTTTCCTACCAGGACTCCTAAAAAGCAGGACTTTGGCTTTTTATTCCTAAAAAAAGTTATCTTAATGTTGACAGCTGAATAATGCCAAATTTTTCTCATTTTTGTATCAGCTTGTATGTCAAAATTGGGCTTTCCAGATGTGATTAAAATCAAATGATTGGTAGCGTCTTTTTTTTTCACCTAAATTATACAGTGGCACTTATGTAATGATAGGGATCATGTCACGAGAGCAAGGAATCAAACTGGCAATGTGCCAACAGAAGCAAAGATTGGCGTGATATGCACATAAGCACGGAGTCCTGACAGCCAATAGAATCTGGAAAAGGCAATGAAAGGATTCTGCCTTATTGTGCCCCCATAAAAAATAGTGCCTGCTGCCGACACATTGATCTTGTTCTCATTTACTGCTTCTTACTCCAGAAATATAAAGGAATGAATTTGTATTTGAGCTACTTAATTTATGAGAGTTTGTTGCATAAATATACATATATGAGAGAAAAATTCATAGGGGCAAAATATATAATGGAATGTTCTCAAGATACTCTTATTTTCCAAATAGCAACAAGGATGAAAGATTGAAGCCTACTGGGGTAAAACTTTCTAACATGTGATGCACTGCCTTTACGTGACTTTGCAAAGTCCCTTAAAATTCCAATTTGGTTGACCTAGCCCTTGTAATGGTCACTGTCTTTCTTTAAGTATCTGCTTTATTCATTTATGTCTTGGATAATTTGTGCTTTGATGAGACCAATTCTGTCTCTGTAGGTTTGATCTTGTATCATTTTTTTTCTTGGTCTATTCTCTGTTGATCTAAAAAAAAAGTTGTCCTTAGAGGTCAAACCTATTACCAATCTTTCCGCATGATTTGATAGGGACTCATTTTGGATTCCCCACACCAAAGCTACTCATGAAGATATTTAAACAAATGTATTATCCCATGACCTGAAAAATCTCTTGTTCAGCATACAAAACAAAAAACCCGGCACCTACTAGTATCCAGGTGATGCTCAGGGGACAGTGTTAGTACCATTCATCTGGATGGAACTATACATATCATTTCTTATTGCAGAATGGAAAAGAGTTTAAACATAAAGGAAGCACTAAGCTGATGCTTCTTACTTCCACCTTTGCAATCAACTACATACTTAAGTTTCAATTTTAGTGTTGTAACAACTTAATTTTAACATACAAATACTACATACATGTAAAGTGAATAAATTCATGTTTTGATATATGTTGTGAGGGGACTTTTAAATTCTGGTTAATTAACATAGCTATCATCCCTATGTAGTTAGCATTTTGAGGAGAATTTATATGAGGAGAAATTACATAAAAAAATCTTCAGTGTATGATGTTATGGATTACAATTTTCTATTAATATTCCCTTGAATCACTGTGTGCTGAACAACAGAGCACCATGTTTTATAAAGCACAACTCTCTGAGACACTTACAGGAAAATCTGATGAATTTGAGCCTTCATATAACTCCAAAGGTTATATGTGCATCTGTGAATGTTTTCAATAGCAGTCCAAAGATAACCGTTTTTTCATTTTAATGTGAAGCGTTTTATATTTCTTTGTATATCCTTTAAGTTAAAATTGTGTTCTATGAAAAAATACTGGCATTTCAACTTAATAACATTAAATTATTATTATTATTATTATTATTATTATTATTATTATTATTATTATATTGTGTGTGCATGTGTGCAGAAGCCCTTTGAGGCCATGGCCTTTGAATTTCAGTTAAGCTGAAGTTATAAGCAGTTTTAAGCTGCACAGCATGGGTGCTGGAAGCCAGTGCCTGCTCTTAACTACTGAGCCACTCTTTAGCCCTGGCATTTAAGCAACTTTACAGGATAAATATAAAAGTAGCTTTCATCAGTGAGCGCATATGACTGGTGAGGTTTCAAGGAAAACTGTTAAAAAGAATGTTTGCATATATTAAAAGTGTTTGTGGAACGTGAAGTAAAACATGTCATTGACTGAAGTTTCTACTAAATTAAAATCTTGGACTGAAGGAAGGGTCTTAACGTTGGGAGACTGGCAAAAGAGCTCGGAAATCAGAAGCTTGGCCTCAGAAGGGAAAATTGCAATTGCAGATGGTGATTTTGTTGCTTTTTTCATTTACAAAGCTTACCCTTAGAAAGAATTAGAAAGGATGACAACTAAAAGCAGGTGAAGCTACTTGAAGCCAGTCTGGGGCCAGCACCACGGACAGCACCGGGTGTGTGGCGCCTTGTGGGACTGTACAGCCATGGGGACTGTAGGTGGTGGCTCAGAGTGAAAACCGTACCAAGGCAGAGTGGAGACCTTTGGTAGCACGTTATCTGTCACTGAAACACGGTTTCTTAGGGAGATGTAACTCGACCATCGGTGATTTAAAAGCTATGCAAATTCCTGAAACTGTTTACAAAGTTTGTTCTTGTATGCTTGCCGAGTTCCTCACACGGAGATATTTCAAACTTTGTGTAACATTTTCACAGGGGGTATGATGTACACATCAAGAATGTGAATCAAAGCAAAAGAATTATGATGGGTAATAACAAATTATGTATGATAAAATAAAAAATCAGTTTTAATTTTTATAACTGCATGTCCAGATCAGACATTTATGATGTAAAAGTGGTTCCCTGCATCAGTATAAGTCTATAAATAAACAGATGTGTCTAAGGTAGCTTTTAAACTTATAGATCTGTGAGAGGGGCTGATGTGATGTATCTGGAATTTTACAGGGTTCATGCCAACACACAGCTCAAAGCAGAGAACTGCAGCAATGACACCACTTAGTAGTACACAAAAAACACAGGATCTGTGAAGAAACTGAATCTCCAGACCTCACACATCAGAATCTATATTTTAAAATGATTCTTACGTGTCTGTAAGTGAACCAGTGTTGTGCATGTTTCCAAGTGTGAGGAGTGACCCAGTAAGTTTTAGGAACCAGTAGATCACAGCTTCCGTCTGCCTGACTCCCTATCACTTTTCCCTTAAATGAAGCAACTATAATTATGATAGTATTTTATTCAATATTGGTAGTTACTTCAAATCAAATTACATGTATTTTATGTTTGGCTATATTTGAGAATAAACTATAGCTTTTAAGAAAAGCAGCGTTATGAATTAATGTCATTTGAGGAGATGAATGTGCACACGCACCGGATTATTCTTATTTAAAGCAAGCTGGAAATGAAGACTTATCTAGACTAGATAACAAGGCTTTTCTAGTGCAAGAACTTGTGAACCTTTTACAAAGACACTTTGACTTTTATGAGATTCTCTCAGGAGCAGCTTGAACTGTCAGAAAAGACAATTTTGCTGTGCTCCAAGAATTGTTTGTTTGTTCCTTATCAGGGTCTTCCCAGGATGTAAGTGATACACTGCCCAAGTCACCAAAGGAAAGCGAAACAAAGGCAACCATAGGTCTGGAAAGGTTTGATTCACTGTGATTTCCCCAAGGGGTTCTTCATTTTTGGTCTCCAGCTTCATTCAAAAGATGTCTTATACTTCAGTTTTCTTTTTTCGTGGTTAGAACAAAAACAAAACAAAACAATAAAACAAAAAACAAAAAGAACTCCAGGAGAGGGAGCACAAACTTTCCTGCCATGCACTTTTCCAATTAGGATCTAAAACTGCTCAATTATTAATCAAGAAACCACAATTTCCCCCTTTCTTCTCTAACCCTCTTGGCTTTTTCCTCCAATCATCCAACATTAAATGCATGGACTTAGCCACTCTCTGAATTTTATAATTCCCATTCTCCTTTTGTGACACATTCAAAGCTACTCTTTTACTAAAGCTCCTTTTTGGAACATCTGAAAAAAGTAATTTCCAAATATAACTTTCTACAGAGACTCCTATGTAGATAGGTAGGTTCTCATACCAGCTACTTAGTGGCACAATCATTACACCCATATAAAGAAAAATGTAATCTTATATCCAGAAAAGCTAGCCCTCAAAATCTACAAATTAATTGGAAATAAGATAAGGTGATGTTCTGGGGCCATTTTCTCAGAATTGAAACTTCTCTGCTAGAGGAGGAAAGCTAAGAAAATATCAGAACACAGGAGGTCCCTTTCTGAAGTTATGTAAGTAATGAGCAGTTCTGGGGACGAGGCGACTTCAGCGGAACTGCCTACAAGTTGAGCAGGAAGTTTCAGAGAAGCCGCTTTCATGAGTTACGACCAGTTGGGTCCAGCTGTCTCTAAGTCACTGATACTCTTTTAAGTAAGCTCAGGGGCTCATTGGTCTCCAAGCTATGTTTGGATGGAATCATTTCTCTGCCCTCTCATTAGTGTTCTATGTAGGGTGAATGGACATTTGTTCACCTTCCCCAGGAAAACTCATGCAATAATTGCTTGTAATAATTCATTAAAATGTTCATTGTTTTTCTTTTAAAATGTAATTGTTGCTAATATGATAGGCACAATAATGTTTCCTACAAACATGTCTGTGCCTTAACTTCAAGCCCTACAAATGTACTAACTTCCATGGCAAAAGGAACTCTTCTGATATGAGCAAGTTGAAGGTCTTGAGATGGGAGTAAAGCTGGGCTATCTAGGTGAGAAACTCAAAGTGTGCTTATAAGGATGAGGCTGAAGGACCCAAATGAGAAGCAGGTATGAGGATGAAAGGAAGAGTTTGGGGTGATAGAAGAAGGAGCCCTAGACAAGAAATACAGAAAGACTTCGTGATCTGACCAGTACCCAGAATGAATTAGCTTTGAAGAAACCTTAACTTTAGCTTCCAGAAACTTATTTTTATATTTTAACTTTCAAAACTGTAGGAGAATGAACTTGTGAAATTTATTTTCATTTTTGTTTTGAAACAGTGTCTCACTATGCAGCCTTATGTAAAGTTGACTGGGAATTCACTATGTAGACCAGGCTGATTCAGGATTCAGAGAGCTGCTTGCCTCTGCCTTTAGAGTGTGGGAATTAAAGGTGTGCACCACCAGGCTTGGTAAATTTATGTTGTTTTAAGCCACCAAATTTGTGGTAATTTTTCTACGGCAACCATAAGAAATCAACTACCATTCTATGGATATCTTATTAGAATTAACTTTATGTGAATGCTGAAGCCATTACTGTCAAAACAATAAATTGTTATTCCCTAATTTTTATTTACTTTTTTTGTATTTTACATCCTAAATGCCACCTTTATCAACGTAGTAGATATTCAGAAGAGTAGGGAAAGGCTTTAATGGCTGAGAGTAGATTAGTATTTGGGAGGTCATGTCCTCCCTTTGGCATCTGGGGAAGAGTTCCGCAGTTAAACAGCATGTTCTAGTGACATTTGTAAATCTTCGGATTTTGTATACTTATAGTAGGTATCACTTGGGATATTGAAAATTGTCTGAAGTAAAAGTGAATGTAAAATGCTCATCACAGTTCTTGCTACACACTGACTGCTGTGTATGCAGTGAATGCTCTCATGTGGGTTAAGGTTTCAGTAACCATGAACACGGCCCCCATGTTTATTTGTTATGATTGCCTCTGTCACTTTATGGGCAAACCTTAATGATTTAGGTTAACAATCAACCTGTACTCACTCATCAACCAGATGAAAACAATTCTCCAAGGGCAAGAAAGGGTGTAAATTTGAGGTCTTTACTCTTACCTAAAAACTTTGTCTCTCTTATGAGTGAGAAATGTTTACAGCTTTGGCTATATGGGACAAAGAACTCCCACTGCACAACATGCTGAGGTGTGCTTAGTATGTGGGATGTGATTCTTAAGCCAATCTTAATCTCCAAGAAAACATAGCCTTCTTGAGTTCATCGCAGACAACTGAAGTTGTAGATGGAAAATGCTTTCAGCATTACATATAACCATGCTGTTTGCCAACTGGAGACTGCTGGCTGATTTCATATCTGAGATAGAGAGGCAGCACTTTATTAATACACAATGCATTTGCCTATTGCTCTGCTCATTTGCAAAGAGTAGGCATAGAGACTCACATACAAACTAAATGACCTTCAGAAAAGAAGGAAGAAATTAGAAATGTGCTAAGCTCTAGTCTCCCTATAGAGGAAATGACTGCAGCTCTAACTAGATGCTGTGCACACCAAGTCCTGTTGTTACTTTCTTATGTTTTAGAAATTCTAGTGGAATTATAGAATGGCTCTAGATTGGAATAAGCAAGCCTGTGTTCTTATCCCACTTTTATCATCACATATTTTATGTCACAATATAAAATTTAATAACTTTAATAAGCAGAACATTATTTCCTTTGTTGTGGAGAAAATAAGCCACAAACAGTTTAAGTAAATTTTCCAGTCTACAGAGTAAACTTTTGTTTTACCTATGTGATCTGTTCTCTTTCCTCCTCTTCCTCTTTTATGTTTCCTCCTCTTCATTTTCTCCTCTTTCTCTACTTCTCTTCTTCCAAATCCTTCTCCCCTATCTCCTTTCTCCTTTTATCTCTTCTTTTTCTTTGAATATTAACTGTACAAAAAACAATGGGGTTCAAAGTGAGGTTTTCATAGTGCATGTAACACATTTTAATTGTATTTCACGACTTTTTACTCTCCCTTTCTCCTGTCCTCTCTTTCTCTTTCTTCTTCCCTTCCTCCAAGAACTCTCTCTTCTATTTTCAGGGTGATTTCTGTTCTTAAACCTTAGCTTATGTCCTTGACACATCCTAAAACTTGCAAAACTGATTCCATTGCTTGTGAGACCATAATCCATGGGAGAGGAAGGTTCTGGGCTCGTCTGTCCTGGACTTTCAGATGCCTCTTTTGGTTCTCAACCAGGGGACAGATATGTTTGCTCTATCTCTAAGAAACCATAGTACCAAGATCAAAGAACAGTAAGAGGGAATCCTTCAATCAAGAGGATGATGCAAATGTCGAACCTACTGAACCTCAAACTAAAGCTAATTGTCAGTATCAGTGCTTCACTGATTTCCCACTGTCTGGATAGACATTTTAATAGAACCAGGTGGTCATTAACAGAACCATTTCCCCACTTGCCATTCTTCTGCATGAGCAAGAAAGTATATATTTCACACAGGAGATTCTTGAATAATTATAATCATGATTTTAACCAACATACTGAGGGACAGTGTCAATTAGTGACTTTATATCCTGGCTACACATTAGAATCACCTTAGCAGACTTATATGCCTTGACACCACCCACAAATGATCTAATTTAATTGGAGCCTGAGAATAGTTTTATAAGTTTTCCAGGTTGAATCTAGTTTGAGCACAAAGGTATGAATCATTCTGATGAATCTTTTTTGTTTGTATGTTTGTATCTTTGGGAGGAGAGGGCCTTCCTATAGCAGCACTGTCTGGAAGCAAAAATCTTAGTCGTGATTCCTGCTAGGAGATTGGGTTAGGGCACTTTCATTCTGCTGTGTCTGTATCGTATCCATGTAGCCTCTGTACACTGGGCTTTTCTATAACACAGGAACCACCACCTTGGAGGTGAATATGCATGCATTCCTGGCACAAACTATCACGTGTTTATAGAGCAAATGCAAGAAGCGAAGGACTATTCTGTTTTCTCTAGACTCTCATGTACTTAATTTTCTCATACAGAAATGAATCAGAAATGTTATTCTTTCTGGATTAATACTAGCTTCTCTATAAGTTGTGGATATTACGTTATCTCAAATCTTATATAAAATGCATCTTTATGATGTAAATATAATCAAGTCAACTAAAATTATTGAGGATCTGTGTCACAATGACGCAAAGGTCTTGGACAGACATACAAGTAACCCAATTGTGTTCTCAATTTCATTGTGCTATAACTAGAAACAAATCTTATTCAAAAAGTAAGATGGTTATGGAATTTGAATTAAGGTGACTGTGCACTCAATTAGGGTAAAGGAAAGCAGTTTTTGTACCTCGAGAGTTCTGAGGTAGCTTTTAATGGTCAGGATAAAACCTGAGTACCAGCTTCATTTTCTTCGTGTTCTTTTGTATGACTCAAGGACCAGCCTCACCAGAAACTGCTACTTTGACTGAGCAGAATATTTGGGCACAGATGTTCCTAATAAATGCCACTTCCTCTTCCTATGATCTTCTTGCTATAACCCAGGCAAACCTCCTGACTCTCTGCATTGTCTTCTGGTCTCTGTCACCATGCTCTTCACATTGATCACCACTACTTGTGTCATTTTCATTATTGTGACAATCAGCAGCATAGCATAGGTCACATACCTGCTAAGTACTCTGTATGTTTTTACCAGCTCATTTACTCAGCCACTTAGAGGTAGACATTGCTTTATTTTAGAGACAGATCCTAATGGAATAAAGGTTTGGTGGCATGCCACAGTTAAGGTCATTGAGCTATCAAGCAGCAGAGCGTGACTTTAAGACGAGACAGTTTTGTTGGAAAACCCATGCACTTAAACTATCGTATTTTGACTTTATTTACATTAGAAGTGGCATAGCAAACCTGTCAGGGGTTTCAGCTATTCTAACAGAAACATAAGCAAAACCTGATTTCATTTCTGATGGTGAATCGTACGGCTGGAGGTACTTTCACACGCATATCCTTTCTGTTTTCTTTGGAGGAACCTTTTAGCCGGCGTCTCATTTTTGAACATAGGCTTTGAGCTCACGCTCTGTGTAAAACAAGCTCTGATCATTGAAATCATTTTGTTCTTAGAACAAAGTGGCCATAATTTCATGTAGGAGCTGTCTTCTCTCATTGTCACAAGCAAGCAGTTACCATGGTAACAACATTTGAAAAGGGCAAAGACCCTGGGAACTTCTGTCAAAACCCACTAAAATGCATAGAGAGGTTCTACTTTAGCCAGGCCTCTGCTAACCACTTTACCAGCCTCTACTGAGCCCCCTGTGGCCACATAAGAGGGCAGGCAGAACAGAGGATGTTAATTGAAGCTTTGGGTGTGCCAATTATTAGGAAATGTGGAAGATGGAAGGATTCTAGAGGATAGTGGGTGTAAGAGTCTCTTCTGGGAGATCCAGAAAGATAAAAGTGTGTTCCTTTAGTAGAATTATTTTACACCTTGGTTGGATCAGATGGTTGCCATTCTTTCCTTAATTCAGAATGAATTCCTACTTGTTTTTTTTCCTTTTATTGAATGGAAATAAGTTATTTTCTCATACAATATATCCTTATTAGAATTTTCTCTTCCAGTTTCTCCCTATCTTCCCTCCTCTCCAGATCCACGCCCTTTCTGTCTCTGCTATTAGAAAAAAAACAGGCTTCCTGGAGATAACAATTAAACATGACAAAGTAAAATATAATAAGATGTAGAAGCAGAAACTACCATATTGAAGTTGGATGTGCCAACCCAACTGGAGGAGAAGAGTCCCAAGAGTAGGTAGGTACACTGGAGGAGAAGAGTAGGTAGGTACACAAGTTAGAGACCCACTCATTCTTACAGTCAGGAGTCTATAAAAATACTAAGCTAAAAGCTATAATATATAAGCTGATAACCTGGATCAGACCTATGTAGCTGTTGTGTTTGCTCTTCAGTCTCTGTGAGCTCACATGTGCCTTATTTAGTTAATTCAGAGTACCTTGTTCTTCTTGTATCCACCACCCCTTTGATATTTCCCACTCCTGCTGTCTCCTCTTCTGCAGGGTTCCCTGAACTGTGAGGGAAGGGATTTTATGGAGACTTATCCTTTAGACTCTTTCTGCATGTCTGCCTGTGGGTCTCTGCAACTGCCAAAGGAAGCCTATTCTGATGATGATTGATACTTTTGTATTTTTTACTTTTGACTGACAGTGCTTGGTTTTAGCCTAGATCTCCAAACTAACTAACTAGTTCTTGTTTACTCATTCAGATGAGGTATGGGTTCATTCTTGCAATTCTCATGGAGTAGACTTTAAATAAAACATTGGTTAGGTATGCCTACAAGTTCTGTATTACTATCGTCCTTGCATATTTTCTAGTCAGGACAGATTGTCGGTCAAAGGTTTTTTGGCTGTGTTTCTGTCCACGTTTCTTTTTCAATAGTCTGCTGCTGTAGGAATTCCTAGTGTCAGTAGCCTTTAAGTTACCTACTCACTTGGGCATGGCTCTTATGTATGCTGATGTAAAGTGTGTGTCCAGCCTCTTTACCAGCTGCGGGATTTAGTTGCTGTTCTCCATTCTAGCAGAGGATCTGTGAGTCTACCCTTAAATAAATAACACTCTATTATACTCAATTCTGAGCTAGTGTGGGATTTCTTTTAAGCATCCTTCTTCATCTGGTGCCCATGTGGATCCGGACCCCACACCTACTGGGTGGATCAGCTTAAAGGCCAAACCAGTCCACAACCCAGAAAATCTCCCACCCCTACCCACCCAGCTTGCTTTTACCTACTAAGTGCTTTCTTTCTTTCTTTCTTTCTTTCTTTCTTTCTTTCTTTCTTTATTTCTTCCTTTCTTGTCTCATTTAAACAAAACCCCAAGTTATTTAAATACCATTTTCTACAGCTCCTTGAAGTGATTGAGTGGTGCGGGAGAATTGTCTGTATTCTGTCAATCATGTTTTAAATAAATTCTGATTGGCCAGGCAGGAAGTATAGGTGGGAAAAACCAAAGAGGAAGTAGAAATGATGCAAGGAGAACAGGAGAATTCTGGGAAGAAGGAAATTGATTCCTCCCACTCCTGCCTAGACCACTGAAGCAGCAGGATGTGATCTACTCCACTGAAAAAGGTAGTGAGCCAAATGGCTAACATAGATCAGAAAAATGGGTTAATCAAGATGTGAGAGTTAGCCAATGAGAGGCTAGAGCTAATAGGCCAATCAGCTTATATTTTATGGAGACCTATGTGTGATTTTCTTTGGGGCTAAACAGTTGTGGGGTAAAGGGTGGGACAGAAACCCTAACAAACAGGGCCCTGTTCATGTTACAGTTGAAGATTACTTATCTATGCAGAATATAATCTCTATGTATCTAAAGAACCTGATTAGTCTAACTATGACAAACATAGATGACTATTGATCTATAATTCTTTTTTTCTTTTCTTTTTTTTTCGAGACAGGGTTTCTCTGTGGCTTTGGAGCCTGTCCTGGAACTAGCTCTGTAGACCAGGCTGGTCTCGAACTAACAGAGATCCGCCTGCCTCTGCCTCCCGAATGCTGGGATTAAAGGTGTGTGCCACCGCCATCTGGCATGATATATAATTCTTAATACTTGTTCTCTGTTTCAGTACAGGATGGTGATCTGTGAGTCTACCCCCCAAAAATAACCCTTTTTTATACTCAATTCTGAGCGGGCATGGGATTTCTTTTAAGCGTCCTTCTTCAGACTGCAGGCTACATTTCCACACCAAAGAGACTAGAATGTAGGGTTAAAGAAGGCTCCATGTAGATACTAGCTTGACTTCTTCATGTTCACTTAGTTGTGTGGGTTTTGTCCTTGGAAATGGGGCCCCACTGTCAAGTTTGTGGAGAGAAACCATTTGTTTTAGCAAATCTTCATCAAAATTCAAGCACAATTCTTGAAAAGAATTTCCTGAATTCATAAGGAAAAACAAAAACCAAGGATTGCTACAGTAATCCTGAGCAATTAAAAAATCTACTAATGGTCTCACCATTCTTGATATCAAGTTGTAGTACAGAACTACAGTGATAAAAATGGCATGATATTGGTATAAAAACAGACATGTTGATCAATGGAATCAAATTGAAGACCCAGGCATAAGTCCACACACATATAGACATATAGACACCTGATTTTTGATTAAAAAAAACTCCAGAAATACACAATGGAAAAAAGACTTTGTTTTCAACAAATGGTGCTGGCCAAACTGTATGGCTGCTTGTAGAAGAATACAAATAGATCCACACTCATCATCCTGAACAAAACTCAAGTCCAAGTGGATCAAAAATTTCAACACAAAACCAAATACACTGTAAAAGAGAAAATGGGGACTAGCCTAGAACTTATTAGCCCAGGAGACAACTTCCTGGACAGAACACCAATAGTGAAATCACTAAGATCAGCAATGACTAAATGGCACCTCATAAAATTGAAAAGTATCTGTAAGGCAAAGGACACTGTCAACAGAACAAAACAGCAACTTAAAGAATGAGGAGAGATCTGTACAAACTTCGTATCCAATAGAGGACTAATATCCCAAATATACAAAGAACTCAAGAAGCTAGATATCAAGAAAACAAATAATCAAATTAAAAAAATGGGTACAGACCTAAACAGAAAAATCTGAATAGAAGGTATGCAAATGGCCAAGAAACACTAAAAAAACAATATCCAACATTTTTAGCCATCAGGGAAATGTAAAACAAAATTACTTTAAAATTCCATCTTACCCTTCTCAAAATGTCTAAGATCAATAACAGAAGCCACAGCCCATGTTGACAAATATGTGGAACAAGGGAAATACTTCTCCATTCGTGGTAGGAGTGAAAACTTGTACAACCAATACAGAAATCAATATTGTGGTTCCTTAGAAAGTTGGGAACTGATTTACTTTAACATTCAGCTAGACCATTCTTAGGCATATACCCAAAGGATGCTCTATCCTACCACAAGGACCCTTGCTCAACCACGTGCATTGCTTCTTTATTCACCTTAGTCAGAACATGGAAACAACTTAGATGTCCCTCAAGAGAATTATGGATAAAGAAAATGTGGTATATTTATACAATGGAGTATTACTCATTTGTTATTAAAATGTCTTCATGAAGTTTGTAGGAACTCTTGCTTTGAGCTAGCAAGTCTGTGAGATCAGCTGCTTTTGAGAGTTTACTCTCTCATACCAGCTCTACTATTTGGAGTAACATGGATACCAGCCTAGTATTCCCTCTCTGGTGATCTTTCAGATAGTAGATATAGAAAACACACTTTTCTGGGGTTTCTCTTTAACTTCTCTAGTTCTCACTGTTAATCAAATGTTTAAAAAATGAGTCAGCATTCTCAGTGCTCTCTTCTAGAATTTTTGGTTTTGATTTTATATTTGCTATAAAATTTGATTCTCATTACATAATTCATGCCAGTCAGAGTATGATATAATAATCATTCCCCCAAATTTGGATATTATTATCCTACATGCAACCTAAGAATTAATTATGTTTTTCATGGGCACATTGCATAGCTTGTCCAAAAAGAACTAAGAAATAGAATGATCTACTTCACTCATTTATGATCAGACAGTCATATTTTGTATAACACTGAAGAGAGGTATGAAGATTATTTTGTTTGAAACATAAATTAAAACGACATTTATGCTTCCATTTTCCAGTGTGTTTTATATGAGCTATATTGACATACATAGTAAAAAGCATGCTTGGTGGTTACAAGGCTTGTCCCTCTCATTAAGCAGGCTGAAATGCACCTTGAGCCTCACTGACAGCACATGCCCAAACTGTCAATGAAGGAAACAGGAACAAGGCAGGCTGGTATTTGGCTTTGAATTCCAGGCGCAGTGGAGTGACTTTCTCTTTGTATCTCAGAAAGGTACCTAAGAAGAGAAAATGGAAAAGAGGCCCTGTGGAGTCACTTCTCTCCACCAGAGTTGGAGATTAGGATGTGGAGCTGAAGTACCCCCTTTCTTCCTTGAGGCATGTCTCACAGTGTGAGAGGAAAAAGAGCATTCAACTAGAGTTAGACACAATGGAGTCTGAACTCTGGCTTTTTCATGTACTATGATCTGTCTTGAGAAAAAAATGTATGAACTACAGTGTCACATGTAGAATGAAGAGGATAAACACCTTAACATATGGCATTTGTACTCATATGAAGTAATCTGTGTAAAATACTTAATTTGACAGGTCCAAGTAGTCACTCAAGAGAAAGCAACTTCCTTTCCCTAAAGAATTCTTGTCTGAGGGTTGGAGAGATGGTCCAGCGGTAAGAGCACTTGCTGTGCCATGAGGTCAAAAGAACTGGATCCCAGCACCCATGCAGAAAGCTGGTGTCCCAGAAACACTTATAACTCGAGTGCCCAGAGATTTGATGTCCTTCCCTGGCATCAGCATGAGCATAAGCATGGTCACCTGCACACACCCGTGTGTATACATTCCTGGATAGACACACTTACACAGATACACACATAAATAAATCTTTTAAACAGAGCTTTAATGAAGTTATTGTCTGAGATTAGTCAAGTATCAAATTGAAAATCAAGGTCACTTTTGGATTATAGAGTATTGTCCAATGAATCAGTATTAACTAGAACAGAGTCAGGTCTTAAATTAGACAGAGAGAAATGTTTTTTACTGTTTTACTCATGATAAGCTTCTCTCAAGTGGAGAGGACAACGTTTTATAGGAGAAAAGATGTTAGAGCAGCACAAGGGGGAAATATTTTGGGTAATTTGCGAGTTTGTTCTAGAATAATGTCTCGTTTTAAGATAGCCCTTCGAAATCAATAATAGTTTGATTGGCAGAAACTACAAGAAGTCAGAGGCCCAAGTGGAAGTAGAGGGGACAAAGACGGAGGAGTAAGGAGCGGGAGTAGGGCACCGTGCACTTGTTCAGGCGTTCACGCTTGCTGTGTTATTGAGTCTTTCTGGTGGGTTATGTTATTGAGTACTTTATAATCGAGATGCACAGAAATACTTTGATGATTTTCTGAGAGCCTTCACTTTTTTATCCCCTCTCATTTTTTCCCTTGCTTTTGATTAAACTGGTCTTGGTAAGTTGAAGTCAAGGGCTCTTTATTTGAAATTATTGTATGAATTCTCTTGCTTTTCTATGGCCCTGCCAAATAGGTTGAGAACATTCGCAGCTGTGAAAGTTGGGAGCATCATCTCAGGAGAATGAAAAAAAAAAAGAAAAAAAAACTATTCTGCAGCATAAATGTATCCAATAATGCACAGGCCACATCTTTCAGCCCTATATAATTATGCATAAATCTGCTTCTTAGAAAGTAAAGGACTTTCAATGAACAAGCTTTCTTGGCCCTTTACAGTGATGGCCCTCACAGACAGTACTCAGCTGGGTGCTCTGTTCAGATCTCATATGGGTATAAATGCTAATATTGTGACTTCCAAGCCTCAGTTTACAAGTAGTAATTATGTTGGGAAATAGTGGAAAGGGAATTCTCTTCCTTGGATGGCGTTGCAGCGGGAAGCTCTTCGGACTAATACGCACTGCTGAAAATGTTATTGCCTATGGTCATCTCTATTACTTTCTGTGTTGCACATCTGATGTTCACTAAACAAAGCCCTGACCTCATGAGATGAAGATGCCGTAGAACAAATTGTGAATACTAATCTTTTGAGCAGATGATTGAGGCTGTATTTTCTATTAGAGGCAGATGAATGTAGTCATCTACCCGAAGCATCAGGAAAGCCTTGATAAGGAGCTGAAGAGGAAGTGAAGCCTGTGTATCTTGCTTGTGCTTACCAAAGACCTTCTTATCATCCCATAACGTTAGTTTTTAAAAATGTTTTATTATCTTTATTTTATATGTATATGAGTTTTGCCTGCATGTACATCTATGCACCAGCTGTGTGCCTGGTGTCCACAGAGGCCTGAATAGGACATTGAATTCCTTGGAGTTACACAATGTGGGTACTGAGAGTTGAGCCCAGCTCCTCTGAAAGAGCAGCCAGTGGTCTTAACTGCTGAACCATCCCTCCAGCCTTCAAGATAGGCCTTCAATTTTAGGAGGCAGTTCAGTAAGACTAGGAAGTATGGTCAGTAACTGAGGAAGCCATATTAACAATTTGGTTCTCTTGATGTTTTGAATGAGTTCAAGATGCTGTGTGTTTGACCTTGGTTGGAAACCTAGCTGGCTTGATGACAAGGTAACCTCCCCTGTTTTATATAATCTGACACTTGTATTCAAGAACTTAAAAGTATTTTATTTTTATTTTTTTATTGTGTGTGTTTGGTATACTTATATGCATTGTATATATTTGTTGTAGAGGAGCACTCACATGTATGAGTGCATGCAAGTGAGGGTATAAGGTCAATGTTGGCCATCTTTCCCTATGTCTCCCCACATTATGGTTTGGATTCAGGGACTCTTTTTGAACCCTCAGCTAGACTGGCTGCCCAGCAAGTCCCAGGGAAACTACCTACCTTCTCCTACCCACAACA
This sequence comes from Microtus oregoni, assembly GCF_018167655.1. NCBI lineage: Eukaryota > Metazoa > Chordata > Mammalia > Rodentia > Cricetidae > Microtus > Microtus oregoni. The sequence continues at coordinate 25,175,792 of NW_024543071.1, forward strand.
CCTGCCACTGTTACTACCATGTATATCACTGAGTCTGGGGTTTTTTTTTTGCATGTGTACTAGACAGGTACATCAATCACTGAGCAATCTCATTATGCCTTTGAGTCTAGAATTTATTATTTCATGTTTCCGCACCATAATAAGATCCTGGCTAGAGATGGTCATCCTTTCTCATGTCTATGGTGATGCCTATATTTTTTCTTTATGTTCTTTTTAATGTACTGTTTTTGCAATCAGGAAGATATTCATTTAAGACATAACACATATTTATATATAGAGCATTAAAATATAATAGTAACTATAATAGGCAGGGAACTTACTTTAGAAGGCTTCATCAAAGGAAATTTGTACATTTATAATCCAGAGATTATAGCAGAACACTTGAATTGCTCGCAGTTTGGATGAGGAGAATGAAATTATATCTAAAATATGCATTTATATAAAGAAATAATGCAATAAATGTCAGAGTTCTTCTTTTTTCTTATTTAAACTATGTCTGCTGGTCATTAGTCACCACAGAATTAAAAGATAAGCTCTGAGTTGCCTTGAAGATTATCTTCTGGAGAAGCAATGGTATTGCTTCTGCTTCTTAACATATGATCAAATTCCTTGAAAATGTTTCAATGCTTTATAAAGATGTGTAAGGTATTTTGTTCCTCTAAGGCTCAATGACTTTGAAGGTAACAGAGATGGAGTGGCAACAGGTTAAGTTTGTCTTGTATGCAGGCAAGAAGAGACATCTGAAACTGGGCAAAGCTGAGCATGGAAACTTTATTGCATATTATTTTTAAAGCAGCTTCTATGAAGGTCACGTTGCATTTCTAATAATTAATAATGTGACTTTTACATTGAAAATCATTACTGATAGTGAACTCTTAAAATTCATGTACAAAAAAATTAAGGGGTAGATTTTTGAGGATCATGACTGCTATTTCAGAGCAAACGAGGTAAAAGGTGCAGCAACAATCACAAAGAAGTCCTGGGGCTGAATACTGGGTAGCTGCAGAGTTGTAAAGAAACTGAAAGACAAGTCTATAGTCCAGGACAAGAGGTGAAAATTATGAGTGGACTAACGCAAATGCAACAGAAGAGGTCAGGCCAACAGGGGCATGAACACCAGTGAATGCATGGAGCGTGTTTTGAGAAGAGTGTCATCCCTTTGTTCATTGCTGTATTCTCCATGGCAGTGTCTGCAATGAAGAAAGCACTGAGACTTGGAAACAGGAGGATAATTTTATTTTTGTGGATGAATTTAGCAAGATAATTTTGAATGAATTATATTTGTTTCAGACAAATGCTCTGGTTGTGGTAAAGAAAATAGTTTAAACTAGAGCAGTACCAGAAGTTTCTAAAGAAGTAGCATCCTCTTACACTTCCTTACAAGGAAGAAAATATAATTACTTTTGCTCCATACAAGATCTTTTCTTTCAGAGTGCCTGGTTCTTTATCATTAACTGTTAACAGTGCCTGGATTGGAGAAGTTCTGTTACAAGAATGCTACAGAGCAATGTACTAGCTCAGGTTAAGAACATGCCCAAACATTGCTGCATTTATTTCTAAAGCAATTATTCTGTAATGCAAACATGTAAATTTATCATGCCATGATGACAGATGTGGTGGAAAGGAAATGTGACCTTTTATTACCTCTCTGTCCCACAGATGACTTCTCATGGCCCTATGTTTGGTTTCATTACAAGCATCTATGTTGGTATGAAATGATGTATGTAAAGTATTTCTACCAACTCCTGGCACACATATATCAATAGATGTTTGTGGTGATCTTCATTTGCATCAGCATCAGCATTCTGGCTCAAGTCTATAATGAACTGTGACAGCATGTGGAAACAAGGCCATACACATTTCAGGAAGTATATGGGGAAGGAGGTGCACTATACTGCTCAGTTGCCAGACTGTGAGGCCCAGCATACTGAAAAACCCTGATATTTCTGCTTTTTCATGATTGTCTAAGTGCCCACACAAAGAAAGTGGAGAAAGCTCACACTAGTGACTTAACAGCACACCTGAAAACCCTAGAACAAAAAGAAGCAGACTCACCCAGGAGGTGCACAAGACAGGAAATAATCAAATTGAGTGCTGAAATCAATGAAATAGAAACAAAAAAATACAAAGAATCAATGAGACAAAGAGCAGGTTCTCTGAGAAAATCAATAAGGTAGACAAACCATTATCCAAACTAATCTAAAGGCAGACAGAGAACATCCAAAGTAACAGAATTAGAAATGAAAAAGGGGATATAATACACATTGAGGAAATTCAGAGAATATTAGGTTATACTACAAAAACCCGTACTCTACAAATTTAGAAAATGTAAAAGAAATAGACACATTTCTGGATAGATACCATATAGCAAAGCTAAATCAGGACCAGATGAGCAATTTAAATAGACCTATAAACTGCAAGGAAATAAAAGCTGTCATCAAAAGCCTCCCAAACAAACAAATAAACAAAAAGAGCCCAGGACCAGATGGTTTTAGTGCAGAATTCTGCCAGAACTCCTGAGAAGAGCTAATACCTATACTCCTCAAAGTGTTCTACATAAAGAAACAAGGAACATTGTCAAACTCATTTTATAAGGCTGCAGTTACCCTGATACCAAACCACACAAAGATTCAACCAAGAGAGAGGATTACAGACCAATCTCACTTGATGTGGGATTTTCCTCTGAATGCTGTGATTACCATTGATTAATAAAGAAAATTGCTTTGGACTTATAGACAGTGAAGACTAAACTGAATGCTGGAAGAAAGGAGGAGGAGTGAGAGAGAAGCCATATAACCCCGCCAGAGACAGACATTGTACCTGGTAAGCCAGAGCTACAAGGAGATACACTGATTAATAAAAATGGGTTGCATTATTATGTAAGAGTTAGCCAATAAGAAGCTAGAGTTAATAGGCCAATCAGTGATTTAATTAAAACAGTTTCTGTGTGATTATTTCAGGGCTAAGCACCCAGGGACAAACAAGTGGCCTCTTTACTACATACTCATGAACATAGATACAAAACTAATAAAATACTGGCAAACCGAATCCAAGAACATATAAAAAAATCATCCACCATGAATGAGTCGGCTTCATATCAGAGATGCAGGGATGGTTCAACGTATGAAAATCTATCAATGTAATTCATCATATAAATAAACTGAAAGAAAAGAAACATACGGTCATCTCATTTGATGCTGAAAAAGCATCTGAAAAAAATCCAACACCCCTTCATGATAAAGGTCTTGGAGACATCAGGGATACAAGGAACATATCTACACATAATAAAAGCAATATGCAGCAAGCCAACAGCCAACATCAAATTAAATGGAGAGAAACTCAAAGTGATTCCACTAAAATGAGGAACAAGACAAGGCTGTTAACTCTCTTCATACCTCTTCCATGTTATTGAAGTTCTGACTATAGCAGTACGACAACAAAAGGAGATCAAGGGGGATTCAAATAGGAAAGAAAGAAGTCAAACATTCGTTATTTGCAGATGATATGACAGTATATGTGTGATGCCAAAAACTCTACCAGAAAACTCCTACAGCTGATAAATACCTTCAGTAATGTGGCAAGATACAAGATTAGCTCATGATGGATTATTCGTTCCAGTGGAAGAACCAGAGTGGTTCTTTGGATAGTGGTTGGGTTTACAGACTTTGGATAGTGGTTGGGTTTGTAGTTTGCACTTCAATTATCATCACAAACCATATGTTCCTGCTTCATTTTATTAATTTAATTTTTCTATCCTAGATCTTTGGGTTACCCATTCCCCAGTTCCTGCCTCTCCAAGTAGTGTCGGGCATGGGCTCCTTCTCAAAGTGTGGGTCTTGATTAGACCAGTCATTGACTTTGTCACTCACATAAACTGTGTGCCACCATTGCCCTAACACATCTTGCAGGCAGGATAGATTATAGGTCAAAGGTTTTGTGGCTGGGTTGGTGTCTCAGTCCCACCACAGGAGGCCTTGTTTGGTTAAATAGGGTAGCTGTTTCTGGCTCTGTATCTTCAATTACTAGTTCTGCTAGGATAACCCTTGCAGAATCTGAGGGTTTCTATTGCACTAAGTTTCCACATCATGCCCCCACAAATACCCATCAATTCAAGTCATCTCTCCCTGTACTCTTTCCTCCATTCCTCTGCCCCCACTTGATCCCTCCTCTTTCCATTCCCACTCATCTGCAGTCCATCCACAAAATCTATTCTATTTCCCCTTTCCAGGGAACCATGCATCCCCCTTAGGGCCCTCCTTAATTTAATTTTATTTTTTTTAGCACTTGTGGGTCTGTGAATTGTAGCATAATTATCCTTTACTTAACATCTAATACCCACTTATAATTGAGTATATACCTTGTTTGTCTTTCTGGGTTTGGGTTGCTTCATTCAGAATGAATTTTATTTTTCTAGTTCCATCCATTTGCCTGCAATTTTCATAATGTCATTTTTAACTTCTAAATAGTACTCCATTGTGTAAATTTATTACATTTTTTTTTATCTGATGGGGAAGCTTTGCCAACCAATTATCTTTAAGAAGTGGGATCAAGTTAGGGTGTGGCTTTCTGGGACCCAGTGAAAAACAGGTCCGCGGCTCTCTCTGTGTGGTTCCCTTGCAGCACAGCTGAGCTTGGACTTCTCATTCCTGTTTCATGAGCTTTCCCCTTATAATAAATAAAAATATAATTGTTTTATATTTTAGCTAGCCTGGTTATTTTCTGAACTTAGTTATTTCAACACATTATCCATTCCTCCATTGAGGGACATCTAGGTTGTTTCCAGTTTCTGGCTATTATGAATAAAGCAGCTGTGAACATAGTTGAGCAAGTGTCTTTGTGGTAAAGATTTTCACCAACTCCATATCTGATAAAGGGTTCATATCCAAAACATATAAAGAATTCAAGAAACTAAATATCAAGAAAGCAAATAATTCATTAAAAATGGGGTACAAATCTAACAGAGAATTCTCAATAGAAGACTCTGAGATGCATGATAAACGCTTAAAGAAATGTTTACTATCCTTATCTATCAGAGAAATACAAATCAAGACCACTTTTGAGAGTCCTTCTTATAACTGTCAGAATTTCTAAGATTAATAACAAAGTGACAACACATGCTGGAGAGGATGTGGAGCAAGGGCAACACTCTTCCATTGCTGGTAGGAACGCAAACTTCTACAACCACTATGGAAATCAATATGGCAGTTCCTCAGAAAACAGAGAATCGATCTACCTCAAGATTCGGAAAACCACTCTTGGGCATATATCCAAAGGATACTCCAATCTTCTTTCTCTTCTAAATTTAATTAATTATTATAATTTTAAAAATCTAATTTGGGCTGGAGAGATGGCTTAGAGATTAAGAGCATTGTCTGCTCTTCCAAAGGTCCTGAGTTCAATTCCCAGCAACCACATGGTGGCTCACAACCATCTGTAATGAGGTCTGGTGCCCTCTTCTGGCCTGCAGGCATACACACAGACTGAATATTGTATGTATAATAAATAAATAAATATTTTTAAAAAATAAAATAAAAAACAAAAAATTGAATTTTAAGATAATAATTAAATAATTCAACATTTGTCTCTTTCTCCATCTAAACCTTCCCATGTATTCCTCTCTACTTTCCTTCAAAAGCAAAGCCTCTTTTTTCACTAATGATTATTGCATGCACATATGTACATATATTAGTATTATTATGTTGTGTATGAGATAGAGAGATAGATAGTTATAGATAGAATGTTACACACACACACACACACACACACACACACATATATATATATATATATATATATATATATATATATAGAGAGAGAGAGAGAGAGAGAGAGAGAGAGAGAGTGAGGAAAGAGGTCTGTCTTATGATATGGATGGAGTATGAATATGAGTCAAAGAATAACTTCCAGGATTTTTTCCCCCTCCACTGTGGATTCTGGGGATTAAACTTAGGTTGTCAGTCGTGCATGAATAGCTCTTTTAGTCCCCTTGAGTCGTCCTGCCAGATCTACTTTCTGTTTTTTCATTCATGTCTCTGCTCACCACTGTTTCTTCACATTCTACTTCTTTTAAACAAAGATGATTTTACATCCAGTGACTCAAAATTTAATCGAATAATTCAAGTCATGGTGAAAACTTCCCTTTTTTTCTTTGACTTGTAATTCCAAATTCCTTTTGGCGGACACATAATTTCTCCAGAATGGGTCAGAAATTTAAGTAACTCATAACATGTATGTCTAAAGATCTGGTTGATGCAGTAAACAAGCTCTAGAAGTTATCCTAATGGAAGGTAGATAAGAGAGAAAAGCCTTTTTTTAGTGGGCGAACATTGTGGATGGAACACTGAGAGCAGTTTCTGACATGAATTCACTTACTAGCTTGGGAAAATAGGTCAAAGGCTGCTGTGTGTACTTTCCTTTCTTCTGTGTATCCTGTAACAAAAGCGGTATGTCTTAAGACAGATTGGGAGAAATTAAATGTATTGAAGATTACTAATTATTCCTTAAGGGCTCAAAGGTGATCTTTCTCATACTCTTATTACAGATCATCTGTACCATGTTAGGTGAACCCTGGAGTTACCCCAGACTCTTTAATCTTCTGGTCCTAGGACTTTCCAACGTAAAACTTTTTATCTATGCTCCTTTATCCAGTGACATTTGCTTTGGCTATTATACCCAGAAGTTAAACTATGTCAGAGGCTTTCTTCTTTTAAAATAGGAGTGTCCCGCCTTCACTTGCTCATTGTCATGTGAATAAAAAGATCTTCAAAGGCTGCAGTGGTGAGGAAGGACAGCATCTCTGTGCTGACTCCTGGCTGATGAATTTAATCAAAATGTTCTTTCCCATAGCTTCCAAGCTTCTGAAATACCTTTCAAACAATTTATTTTAGAGTCTGTGTTTCATCTAAGTCCCTCTGCATATCAAATATTAAGTTCAGAGACATTCACACCCTCCCCAGGGTGCTTTCCATTCCTCTCCTCATATTCAAATTTCACCAAAATAGTTTCTTTTTTTTTTAATTACTTAGTATTGTTTTCCATTGGGATCTTTTTCTTAGAAGTAAGGAAAAGAGGAAATGGATAGCTATGAGGATTGGTTTGCTGCTTTCAGGGCATAGGGTTTTGTAGTAGGTGGTCTTTTCTCAGGGAATAAGTACACTAATGAGAAATACATTTTTCCCTATTAAACCACCTGTATTTGGCTTTCCTACATGACTTCATGAGGAATAAAAGGACTTATTATGTAGTAATATATCATATGGTTTAATGTGTTTCTTGTTGAGAATTTAATCTCCATATTCATATTGTAATGGCATTTGTGTATGTGTGTGTGTGGGAGCTTGGGAGGTAATAAGGAATGGATGATATAAGCGGGACAAAGTTGCACGAGCTCATGAGGATGCAGCACTTATGATGGAAGTGGTGGCTTTATAAGAAAAGGAGCTCCTGGGTTACTTGGCTTTGCCATGTTCTTTGCTGTGATGTAGGTAACAAGTGGGCTCTCATCAGAACAGAAATGGGGACAATGCTGATGCTATCCCCTTGGACTTCTCAGCCTAATGAACCTATTCATTACAAATTATCTAGTTTACAATATGCAGCTATAGCATTTAAGAATAGACTAAGGTATAAGGTTTATAGACTTCAGCATTAGAATGGAGAGAAAAGAACATTTTAAAGTTACTTTGTTGTTTGGGAGGAGTGCATTAATATTTTTGACTGTGACAATTTTTTTTTTTTTTTTTTTTTTTTTTACTAAGCAAAGGGGAAACCTTTTAGGTGATGGTTTTAGATGTTTTGGTATCTAGGTGCTTAGCTGCATTAGTTCTGGACCACACTGAGACAGAATGTTACAGTGTGGGGGGCAAAGCTTCTCACTTTATGGTAACCAAGAATCAGAAAGAGAAGCTGAGGATGAGGAATATTCTTCAGGGAATACAGCAGTGACCTACTTCTCCAAATAGGCCCACATTCTAGTTTCCATTGCTTCCTAATAATGCCATCCAATTACAAAGCTATCAATGGAGAAATCCAAAGATCTCTTCAAGTGAACATTTTTTTATTTTAACCTTATGGAGCTTTTATTTGTTTATGAGAAAAGATCCAATACCATTTCTGTTGTTCTGGTCTTGTATAAACAGCAATTTCTAGGACAGACTTTCACAGCAGACTTCCTGATATTCTAGATCTGAAAATCTTTAGTCTCTCCTCTTCTGCAATGTTCTTTGAGCCATAAACAAGTTGTGGAATTGATGTAACTGTTGGGGATAGGTTTTTCATGAACTGTTGCTGCCTGTGTTATGTGCAGTTGTGGTTTTCTGTGATGATCTTCCCAATGTAGAGCTGTCAACCTTGAAACCATATAAATAAAACAACAAAGATAGACTCAGTAGATTCATCTCTCTCTCTTATCTATTTATATTTGTATATATATGTATATATATTGCAAATATAACAAAAGAAAAAAGAGGCTATCAACTTGAGAATGGGTGGTGTCATGGCACAGGATGAAGGAGGGTACCTGGGGGAGGCTAGGAGGAAATGAAGGGGGAAGTGATGCAATTCTATTTCAATTAAAAATGTTAAAAAATAAAGGAGAATTCCAATTCTCCAGCATGGTCCTTTAGACTTGAATCTTGCCTAGCTCTCCAAGTACCCCATCTTTGGCTTATAAATTCTAATCATATTAGTGTCTTTGAGTGTTTCCCATTTGTTCTCCTTTTGGGGTGTTCCGGTTTCTCCCCACTACTGGAATGCCCCCGAGTCTCTTCAATGCCTTTTCATATTTTACCTTTGCATTCCAGTGTTAATTCCATGGTTCTCCTTTATTCCCCCCCCCCCCCCAATGAGCTCAAACCCTCTAGCACTGGTATCCTGAATGCAGCTTCCACTTGTTAGCACAGATGTGCATTAGGAAGTTCTGAGCCTATTTGGGTATCTCCATTGTAACTCAAGAGCTAGGCACATGTTGACATCTGTAAGTCAAGAAATAAAAATAGAATAAATGATAGACACTAAACATTGTCCCATATGCACATATCATCTCGCTAGGAGCAACAGCTCATTTAAGCTGAAGACTTCTTGAGATCTTCAATTGCTCAGCTCATGTCCTAATATATTTTGTTAGAATATAAAAAAACTATGACCAACGAATAGGGTTGTATTGTTTTTAAAGCACTTTGCTATTTTATCCCACTTGATCCTTTCAAGGACTTTGCCAAATAAAGAGGTTGATGCTACTGTCTTTGTTTGCTGTAACTCTGTGAAGTTAAGAGATTTGTGGAAGGTCAGACAAAAACTAGGCAGGAAAGAGGAAAGAACCCTCATCACATGAATCCTATTGAGTAGAGATGATCACAGTAGCGATAACAGCTTGAAGTATTTCATGTGTTACACTTAGCTGAAGAAGGACACTTAAAAAGAAATCCCACACTAGTCTAGAATTGAATATAATAGAGGGTTATTCATTTAGGGGGAGACTCACAGATCACAATGCTCTGCTCAAACAGGGAACAGCAACCAAATGCTGCAGCCAGAAGCAAGAGCAGACACATGCTTTACATCAGCATATATAATATATGAGGCCCCACCCAAGTGGGCGAGTAACTTAAAGGCTACTGGCTGCAGGAATTCCTACAGCAATTAGCATTTATATATGTAATATATTTTGTATATATACACAATTTATATGCATGATAAAATCCTGTGAATTGTGATTGATTGCTATCTTTTCTCAATGGAGAAACCTGAGCCTTGGAGAAGTTATATAACATATTGTAAATTGAAGACCAAAGACAGAACTGGGAATTTTTCCATCAGTTCTTTGTTCCTGAGGGCAATGTGTTTGACTTTGTATCAATTTATAAGTATTTCTATCTTCTGAATTCCCACTTCGGTCATGTAAACAGTAAATCATCAATGAAAACAGTATATATAAGATACATAACATATATATGTATATGCCATTTATTCTTCCATTACAGTTTCATTTAAATTTTTCACCACTGTCTTCTGGTGTTTCTTTCATCACAGAATGCAATAACTGGCTTGAAATAGTGACAAAACTGAGCTTGAACTCTGATGAAGTGTAAGTCTGACATCTACAGCCATGTATTTCCTTGTTAAGATTGTGATAAAATGCTCAGTCTGCCTCTTTTCAGTCCTTAGTGAACTAACATCCCCACAACACTTATTAATTGTTCTTGGTTGAAGGCATCTGCATTGCTTAGGTCAGCTCCACTGGCCAAGAGGAAAATGACTGGAACTGATTCAGGAGACTTGTCTGACACCAGACAGCAGGACAAATATCACATATGTTCTCTCAATTGTGGAAACTATACTGAAATTTATATATGTGTGTCCACACATGCACATAACATGCTCACACACACTCAAGCACACAGGCATATGCACACACCAGACACATACACATCCATGCACACACACTTACAAAGGCACACATGCATACATGCACACATACGTACATACACACACACCACATGTGTATGCAGGAAATGAAAGTAGAAAAAGGAACTATGAGAGAGAAGCAAAAGGTCTAAGGGTGGGGGTTGGGTGGGGACAAGAAAGGGCAATGGATTATTTGTGACATGAGTAGAAGAAGGGCCTAACACAGTGAAAAAGACCAGCAAGAGGGGAGGCAGGGATTGAGAGGTGGTTGGGGTGGTGATTAAGAACAAAGTGCAATGAGATATATATATGAAAATATCTCAATGAAGTCAATCCTTTAGATGTTAACTTTAAAATTTAATAATAAAAAAGAAGAGGTGGCTATTGGGCCCAGTTTGGCTATTTAGCTGTGTGATATCTGCAGTTCACTTAACAGCTCTGGAAACCAAGTCTGTAAAGTGAGATAATAGCTTTGCCTTTAATGAAGCATCTTGGTTTTATAAGGTGGTTGTTAAGTTGTGCTATTATTTTTGGGAAAAAGAAAAATACTAAATAAATAATTCTCACTAATACTTTCTCAAACAGCCCACTAAAGAAGCAGACCTTCCTATCTAACTAACCAGCTGGTGCCATTGGGTACAGTAAGTTTCCAGATGGGCATGCATCGAAGACCTGGGAAAGGTCAACATTGGTGGGGGGCAGGCTTTGGGTTGGAGCTGCCACATGGCCTGACAAGGGAGGGTCTCAATGGGGGGTGACCACCAGAAGTGGTGGTGGGCGAGGAGGGGGTCGGTTCTGACAGCATCTGAAGTTTAGGATTGAAAATGGATTTTCATTTTTTTTTTTAAGTTTCAACTCAGATTTGTTGACAGTGCTTCCTGGAAGATTTTATGGATTTCATGCCAGGGCTCCTAGAGACAAGTTATATGAATTACAAATATCTTTTGTGAGAGAAGGGTGATATGGCTTCACTCGTTGTGCATTTGCCGTCCTTACCCTAGACCTAGGTATAGTGATGAGAAAGATGCTCAGAGTAAGGTGGGGTTCTTAGGGCTTCTGTTACCTTCTGGTATTTCCTAATATAAAGCACCAGAATTTATGGTTTCTGTCAGTTAACAGAGCACACCTCTTCCCTTACCCCCCACCCCCACCAACTTGTGAGGTAAAGCAAGGCTGAGAATGAGATTTTCTATGCTTGTTTTTCAGGGTCTTATTGACTTTGACACTGAGAATTGCTAGGAGATTCTTGATACACCTTTAGAACTAGCAGTGGACCCTATACACCTGACTTTCTCGTTTGGTTACCTAGGAGACATTCCCGCTTGGTTTCAGGCTGGAGTTCTGCCTTTAGGACAGAGACTATCCTGTTAGTAAACCCTCAAGAACAGTAACAGAAATTTGGTTTTACTCACTTACTACAACATAGAGATGAGTGTTGTGTGATAATCTTTTGTGCACTGCAAATATGTATTACTTTCATTGGTTAATAAAGAGCTTACTGGCCAATGACCAAGCAGGATTTTCAGTACAGAGAGAATGCTGGGAAGAAGAGGGGTGGGGCTAAGGGAGTCATGACCAGATGTGGAAGAAGCAACATGGGAAGTTCATAGATGAGGTAAACAAGCCTCAGAGAAGCACAGAGATCAATAGAAATTAATAGAGATTAATTTAAGTTTTAAGAGCTGGCTGGGGAAAATCCTAAGCTACAGGTCAAGCATTTATAATCAATATTGTTGCTCTGTGGTTATTTAGGAAATGGCTGGTGGGAGTGAAAAGTCTACCTACAGATGAGCGAGTCAATCAACCTGATGATAGCTGATGTTTTTCTGGATGTTTCTGCTCACCATCTGTCATTGTGACTCTCTTTTTTTCTATAGGTATAGGTTTGTTTCATGTATTTCCAGAGACAACATTTCTATTAATCAAACATTTTTTAATCTTTGAAAATTCTTTTGATGCATTTTTATTATATTTCTTCATGAAATTGTTTCATACAGTTTTGAAAATTATCTCTAGCTATTGCCCCAAGTTCTCAGGTGTGGAAACTGAGGCTTAGAAGACTTATTGATCGCGAGTCAGTAACTTACCAGGGCTTATTCTCAGGGGTTCTTAGATTCATTCCTAATCTCTCTTCTTAACTTCTAAAGCACAGTTGTCAAGGGGATGACTATGCTGAGAGGATAGCATATGCTACTCAACTCTGTGGAACAGAGAGGACTCCTGAGCTTATGTCTCAGTTCCATTTTCAGAGATTGTTGCTCCTTGACTTGTTTTTATGGCACGGCTCCTTAGAGAATGTCCATAGCTGGAGATTTAATGATGTCGTCAATTTAATAGGTTGTTCTTATTTCTAATCACTTAGCAAAAGCCTGCAGCATTCCTATTTAGGAACCAAGTCTTGTACTGGGCACTGATAGTAGAGCAGTGACCAAAAGATGGTGTTCCTGTTTTCATTATGCTAGTTTATGGTCTAGAATGCAAGGGTCATTGAAGAAATGTATAAAATGGCATAGAGAGGAAAATGTTCTCTGGGATAAACAAAGCAGGATGTGAGGATGGAAGCCTGACACTGTGATCACTTAGATGATGTGCATGAGGGAGGTCTCTCATAAGAGGTGACATTTGACCCTAAACTTGAATAATATGGTCAATGAATCATGGGTATCCAGAGTGAAAATGTTGCCAGAAACAGGAAGCACAATCAGTATAGAGCTGCCTGTGGCTTCACAGTGCTCTATTGTGCCATCCTAATGTTCCATGACAGTGCTTTACTGTACCATTGCTATGCCCCACTTTGATATCACAATGCCTCATTGTGCCATCACAATGCTTTTATGTGACATAGCATGGAGTAGGTGTCACAGTGGAACACTGTGATGTCACAGACAGTATTGCGTTATCACAGTGCTCCACTGTGACATCACAATATTCCACAATACATATGAGACATGCTCAGGGATAGCAAGAAGGCCATAATAGTTGAATGAGGTTAGTAAGGGGGAGAGAAGAAAGAAATGATAGGGTGATTTTTGTGAGAATTTGATATAACCATACAACCACAGGTGCTCCCTTGCTATATCACACTACTCTATGATGAGATCACAATGTTTCACTGTGACATGATCAAATTTATTGTGCTAGCACAATGCTACCCTGTGATACCATAGATCAATTGTAATATAAGAGTATTTCATACTGACTGCATAAGGTGTTACAGTATTCCACTGTGATATCACAACTCTATTATGAGTCTACAATGTTCTACTGTGATATCACAACTCTATTATGAGTCTACAATGTTCTACTGTGATATCACAATACTCCATTATGAGTCCACAGTGTTCTGCTATGACAGGACAGTATTCCATTGTGTACTCTGGTGACATCACAATGTTCCATGATGGCACAGCACTCCTCCAGTATGCTGATATTTGTTGTATTGTTTTGTCATAATGATGCATGTTCAACATTACAGTGGTCCATTGTGAAAGCATAATACTCCATTATGAGATGACAGTGTTCCAGTTTGGCATGCCAATGTTACGAGGAAACATTGCAATATTCTATTATAAATCACAATGCTACACTGTGCTTTTATAAGGCTCCACTATGACATCATAGTGATGCTTTGTTACATCGCAGCTCAATTACGACATTACAGTGTTTCACTATGTTATCACAGTGCTCCAATGTGATGTCACACATCTCCACAATACATATGAGACATGCTCAAGGAGAGTAGGAAGGCCATTCTGGTTGACTGAGGTTAATAAAGTAGGAAGAAGGAAGAAATGATGTAGTTTCTGGGAGAATTTGGTCTAACCATACAACCACAGGTACTCCCTTGCTATATCACTCTACTCTATTATGAGATCACAATGTTTCACTGTGACATGATCAAATTTATTGTGCTAACACAATGCTACTCCGTGATACCACAGATCAATTGTAATAAGACGCTTTAGAGCTTGCTTGCTTAAGATTCTGTATCAAATACAATGGGTACCCATAAGCGGGATTTGAATTCAGATGTTATGTACTTTACTTTTTGCAAGATTCTGTCTAAGGACATGAATGATACAACTGAGGGGCTGGGAGTAATGGAAGCTAGCACTCCAATGAGGTGGTTAACATAGAAAATTGGGTGACATGAAAACTATGTGACAGTAGACTTGGGTAATAAGAAGTAGCTGGCCTCAAAATGTATTTTTAAGATAGATGAGACAGGATGTGTCTATAAGCCAGATGTGTGGTATTATCAGGGTCCACTCATTCTCACTTAAGTGCTGGCCACTGAGGAAATGGCTCTGGGAACTGATTCAAGATGTGAACTTGAGAAGCCAGCATTCTCGCTTTCACTCTGTCTTCACGTTGGGCCAAGGGATCATTTTGCTGTTGGGGGTATTCCCTCCAGGTGGGGACAGATCTGATGCCAGGTCTTCTATTACTCTTCACCTCCAGTGTATGAGATAGTGGAGCTCTTAGAGATACCTCACAAATTCACTGCCTTATGAGAATTTTAACAAACAAGAGAAGCTGTTACTCCCATGAAAGAGTAAACAACGTGCTATACTAGAGGCAAAGAATGCTCCAAGGGAACAAAAATATGGTAATAGGATCTAAATTGGGTCAGTAGACTGAAAACCATAGTTTTCAAGGAAGTAACAGAAGGAATGAACTTTAAATAAGACTCTCCCAGTTTCGTGTCTATGTCTGTTCATGGCGGTTTCTTATTTCTTGCCCCTGGCCTTTCTTCTTCTCTAGTTATCAGATCCTTTATTTATTGTTCCATAATGAGTAATCTCTCTTGTGCCTAGTAGAAGCAGGGGTGGAAAAAGTACACATTTATCTCTGTGACTCAGACTGTATGCCAAATTAGACTAGAAGCTCACGTCTGTTCTTTTATTTCTGTGGCCATTAATCACCAGATCTCAAAGTGAACCTTCATTGCCTACTGACCCATTAAAGTCAGAACAGTCAGGAACATTATAATCTGCTTCTTTTAAAATTACTTTAACCCATGAATCTTGAGCCTTCAGAGAGTTTTGTTAGCTTTGCTTTATGAGATGCTCTGTAGATTTCTTTGCTAAGGTAGTGCATTTTGGGGGAAGCTCTGTTAGTGATTCCTTTGGTCTACACGGAATCTATTTATATCGTACATCAAATACTTCAGGCCCAACCCAACAACATTTTGTAGTATAGTAGAAATCATTTTCATAACAAAAGGACGGGGGCCAAGACACTGTCAAAACTCAGACAATTTTCACACATGGTCCTTGCAGTTATACTTATGTTATTATGCTTTATGTCCAACATGGTTACGTTACTGCAGGTTTCATTAACTCATATGCTATGAGAGACTTTCCATTTTGAAAGGAAGCAGTTGGTGTGTACCCACTTTGAAACAGTTGTCAGTAAATCTTGTTGAGTCGTGTATTTGCATGTCCCCTTCTAGATTAAGTTCTTTTAGGTCCGAGACTGCAACTTAATTATTTCATGATTTTCTCCTAGTGTCAAACATTATGAAGGTAGAAAATGCTTTGACTGGATTCCTGCTGAAGTTGACTGACAACCCCCTACCTTAGTCCCTTTCATGAGGCATGAAAAACATTCATGAAATGTTGCTGGGAATCTTGAAAAGTATAAGCATTTACTACTGTGTTTGACTATACAGCCAGCATTCAATAAATGGGACTTTTTATTATAGTCTGACAGCTGATCAGTTACTCCATATTGAATGGATTCCATATTGAATGAAGTATGTGGAGACTAGAGTCTGCTCCATCAACTGGGTTTCTACATTGGTCCCAGGGCACAAGGTAATATGAACTGTCCTCATCCTACAGCTGCTTGTTTATTAAGCAGAGGGAGTAAGGCTGTCATTGGAGGGGATTAAGGTTAGATTTTGTAGAGGCACTTCTCAAAGTTTGAAAAACTCTTTCTGATAAGCAGTGTAATAAATATCAAGGCCTGAATGGTACCAATCTTTAAGCTTTTTTTCCCCTGAGAACCTGTGTCAGATCAGTGCAAAAGATGGAGTGGAGAAGACTGATACCCTATCACAGACTATTCCCACTTCATTTACTGAAACTACTTATGTGTGTTTTGTTTGCAGCACTGTATGTAATGACAAGAGTGTGAATTGTCCTGAGCATGATGGCCTGAACACTGCTCCTCCAGTGTGGAGGTCTGCACACTCTTTATGGTAGATCTTTAGTAATTACATGGGATGATTATAAAATTACATGTTTGCCTCTTCAAACATAATTTAGTTTGAGTTAGTGTCTGCTTCTCACAATAAGGTCAGAAATGAAGATTCCCAGGCCATTTCTCATATCAGCTTTCTATGATGGCATAGCAGGTTACTTAGATATGTCACAGATGACTACTGGTTCTAAGAGTGTCTACTCCTTACTTAGCCTATTATAACCCCAGCCTGAAAGTGCTATTGTCTCCATTTTCTACAGCAAAGAAAAGAGGCTCAGATAACTTTTGCAAAGTAAGATGACAAATACGATTTAAACAGAATTCTTCGAGGTTAAACTATACCACTTACCTCACTGGAGACCTATCATTTGTTAAAATGTTGGTTTGTAGCAATATTGGGAATAATTTTAGATTATTACTAAACTACTAAATCTATTTGACTCCTTTGAACATTATCTAGACAACAATTAAATGCTATTATTAATTAAGGAAATAGAATAATTTAAAATATTTAAAAATAAAATAAAATATTTAGATAAAATTAGTGTCATTTGGGGTATTATGAACATAAGCAATATGAAAATTTTGGAATAGCATTTTACTGGGATTATTGATAAAATTAGTAATTTGCCATTTGTATCACAAAACACTGAAATATTCTAGTTGACAGAAGTACATGTGAAGATATTTTTTAAAGTTCTTTTTTTCTTTTGGTGAAAATAGATTTTTTCAAACAATATAGTCTGATTATAGTTTCTCTTTCCTCTATTTCTCCCAGTTCCTCCACACCTGATATTCCATCCAGATAGACATGCTTTCTGTCTCTGTTAGAAAACAAACAAGTATCTCAAGAATAGTAATGAAATAAGATAAATAAAGCAAACAAACATATCAGACTATGAAAAAAGAAGCAAACAAGAAAAATAGCCAAAGACAAAGCACCATAAATGCATATAGAAGCAGACTCACATTTGTACACTCAGAAATCATTGAATTCTCTTCTTTAAGCCATCAGACATACACACACACACACACATTGCTTCAAAATATTCACTGTGGACAGTCAAGTATTTATTTACATCTTCATTAGTTTTTTACCTTGGGAATTATTTTCAGATACATTTAACAGTATTAAAAGAAAATACGTCTCATTTGTAAGATAAGTACTTCCACTACAAAGTTTTCAAATACAAGTGCCAAACTGACTAAATTAAAGAGCTGTTGTCCAGACGGTGTGTATCCAAGGTCACATACTTGTTGGTCAGTGTTTAGAACTGGGATCTTTGTATTAAGCTTTTCCATCCATTTTGCATGCCAAGTCTAATTAAAAAATGAAACAGTTTTGTCCATGGACTCTCATCCACCTTCTACTGTTTTGCATGACATTATTGAGACATATTAACCTAGAGACATTTAAGTGACATTTAATTGGATCCAGTATGGAAATCTATAACATGTACTATAATAGGAGCTGCACTCCACTGTTCTAAAGAAAGAAGGAAAGGAAGTAAGAAAGAAAGAAAGAAAAAAGAAAGAAAGAAAGAAAGGAAGGAAGGAAGGAAAAGAAACATTACAATAAATGACTCCTAATAACATTCTGTTGAGTTCATAGATCAGTACCTTGTTTAGCTATAACCAGAACAGGTCCCTCTGTATAGATGAGAACAAATACAGACATCCCCAGTCAGACACGCGCAGAGAGTGAGAGATCTTTGAACACTCAGTTGTAAATGGACTGACTATCTCCACTGAATCCCTTCCCTCAGTGTTGAGGGAACACTGTGAAGGTGAGGAGGACAGACTGTTAGAGCTGGAGGGGACGGAGGACACCAAGGAGAGAAGGCCTTCTGAATGCATCAGGACTGTTGCTCATGTGAACTCACAGAGCCTGAGGCAGCAGGCACAGGGCCTGCATGGGTCTGGTCCCGATGGGGTACCAGCCCTGAGAGGGGAAGGGGACACAAGCTCCCACTTCTGATGCAGAAGCTTTCTCCAGTTGATAACCACTCACAAACAAAAAATTATTTCCCTCCATCAGAATATCACCCAGGGCTACAAACGACTCTTAAGGGCAGACTCCGTGCTCAGCAGTAGATGGCTAAGAGAAAACAGACTCAATGGCATCTTTGGAGGTTTTTTGTCTCAGAATTTTGTCATGGAATACTTTTATTTTAAATTCTACGTGTCCCTTGTGTATATATTATGACTTCTGGATTTGTGTTCTTATTCAGTTCCTATATATATATGAACATTTATGTCTCTGAGTCTGTATATGTTTCTTGTGCTTTTCCTTTAGTTTCTTTTCTTCTTTTGGTTTTCATACTTTGTTTTGTTTGTCTTTATTTTATGTGCTCTTATTTTACCTTATTATTATTCTTTAAATATCAGTTTTGTTTTCTAACAGACAGAAAGATTGTGGGTTTATATTGGAGGGGATCTTGGAGGAGTTAGGGGAGGAGAAATTATAACCAGAATATATTATATACAAAAGAAACATTTTCAATAAAATAAAAATAGTGGAAGAAAATGAATAGACCAGAATTGAAAAAAAATCTGTTTCCTGAGTTGTATTTCCCCATTGAGAATACTATTATTGGTGTAATTATTCTTTTACTGAGTAATCTGCAATTTTCTTGTCTGAATCCATTTGAGTTTATACTTTCAATGTCTTTGACAGCTTCCTTTGCTATTATTTTTGTACATGAAGTATTTTGTTCATGTTATTTGTGCAATTTGATATTTAGCGTGGGTTGTGAATGGTGGCAGTTTCTCAGGCACCCTCTCTGAATAGTGCTCCCCACCCCACCCCTTTCCTGCGCTGACGTGTGCTGGTAGTTTTCTGTCTCTGCCTTTGTATCACTTCTCATACATTCCTCCTGCTCCCTTCCTCCATGCTGCACCTTAAGTTAGTTTCAGAACTCCATCTGTATTAGTTGATCCTATAGGCCCATAGTATCTGACAGACTTTTCCATGAAGCAGGAAATTAGAAAGATGTTTTAATGATATTGGTAGTTTTCAGTCACTTTTTTTTTGTGTCCTGCAGAATGTCTGGAAGACTCTTTCATGAAGCAGGAGCCCTGAATGACTGTCCCACCTTGTTTTGGTAAGTCTAGCAGTCATTTTCCTGTGTGTCCTGCATGTCCAGTTTATACAGTATACAGTCAAGCAGTCCAGGCAAGAGTAGTTTCTTGTCCAAGTGGCTAGCCTTTTCACATTGAAGGCAAATTCCATAATGAGTTTCTTCAATGTCCATTAACATCTCTAAAGTAATTGCTGCTGCTAGAAGTAGACATGTCTCATTGTCAAGAAAAATCTAAGTTCTTAAAACCCTTTAAATGCTATATTTTATAGGTCTTTGAAGTGTTGAAGATTATCTATCTAATGTAAATATATCTCTCTGTATCTAGAAAGCCTAACTAATATGACTACAAAGTTTGACTATCATAAATGACTATCTATTTTTAATTTTTAATTATACATTACATTTTAAACTAGCTTTATAAACATAATACCATAAGCAAGGGCAGAAATACATATACACCGTGTAACAATATCGACCTTAAATTTGTATCAATAGACCAAGATCCATACCAGTACAAAGCATTCATTTCTATATCATATTCCCCTCCCTTTTTTTAAGAAAGAGATTTGCTGTTACCATTACATACTTTAAACAAACATTTATAAACAATGATTTGAGGAATTTGGGTGTTGTTTTCTCCAAACTGCTTCCTGTTGTTTGTGGGACAAAGTATTTTTAGGGTTCATGGAGACCTTTCAGGGGTCTTATTAAATCAAACCACATTAGCCTGGAAGGAATCTACAGGTTCCCATCTTCTGTTGAAACAAAAGGAGACCCTCTTTTCCAAACCTTCAAACTGTTGCGGATGCGCTGAGTGAGGCACAGTACACAACGAAAAGAAAGAAGTCATTGCACATTGCCACAGAATGCACACACAGCCATAAAAGTGACAATAATGCAATCTTTTTATTAATGAGTATGGAACAGAAATTTTTTAACGTTTACTATTAACCTATTCAATTTCTATGATAGCCTATAGCACAGTTCTTATTTCTACAAGTGAAAACAGACAGGTAGACAGATGAGCGCACACACAAATGCACACAAGCACACACGGCATAAAAGTAAGAAGAGACTCCTCGAGAAAAAGGAAGAGAAGAAAGAGGGAAATGCATGGTGAATGGAATCAAAATGCATCATGTACAAATATGCAAAAAGAATGAATTAAAAACTATACTGAAAAAAAAAACAGACATGGAATTAAAAATACTGGCACAATATCAAGAAACTAGTAGTTGGCAGTATTGGGATTGAAATCCAAGGAGTAAATTCAGAAGCTGAATTTTTACCTACTATCTCTGGCTCACCCTCTATGAAATCAAGCAGTTTTCCCCCGAAAACTGAAAGATTTAAAGAAAAGGTGAAGGAAATTATAGGCAAAGGGGAGGCCGAGACAGCCGCACATACTCATTTCCTGCACAGACCTTTCTTGTACTTCTTTTTAATTTAGTTTTTTCGTCCCACTGGAGAGTGATTCTAGACTCTAGTGCTGTCCTAATAAGGACACAGGGGATTTGACTGTGGGTGTTTGTGATATGTTTTTCATAGGATATTGTATCCTGATAGATGGCTTATTGTCCATGTGCCTGAGCCCTGACTCCTTGTCTGTTGCAGGAGACTTGCTCCTATTAGGAGAATGGCTGGTAAGCTGGGTCTTGCCTGACCTCAGTCTAGTTTATTTCTGCCAAGAGGACCCCTTTATTAGGGGAGCCCTGGATGTGAGGAAAGTTAAGTCCAGGTGCATTGGCCAGAGGAGGTAACACAACAAAAAAAAAAAAGCACACAAAGTATCAGAATCAGATTTCTGCTCTTATTTTTCTGAAAGAAAAGAGGCACTGATGGGAGCAAATGGAAGTCTAGAGTTAGCACAGTGCTCAGCCAATGGGAAGTCTAGAGTTATCAGATTGCTCAGCCAATGGGAAGTCTAGTGTTAGCAGAGTGCTCAGCCAATGGGAAGTCTAAAGTTAGCAGAGTGCTCAGCCAATGGGAAGTCTAGAGTTAGCAGATTGCTCAGCCAATGGGTTAGGGAGTTAGATTTGGGTAAGATTGTGATCTGAAGTTCTTTTTGGTGAGTCCAGGACATTATCTGAGTAGGGTTCTCAAGGCAGCTGGGTGGGTTAAGAGCAAACAGGAATTGATTTCCATAGATTCAGCCCCGACTCTCTGGAAATTGTGAACAATTTAGTATTCCAAAGATTAGGAAAGCCCAGAAGAAGGTTATATAAGGGAAGAATCTGAAAAGCAGATTGGAAAGGCTCAGAAAAGAAAATGAAGTCGAACTGAGGATGAAAGGAAAAACAAACAAACAAATGAAATAAGTAGCAAAATCAGTAAAATGTCAGAGCAGACAGCTTTGGAAAATCTCGCTAAAGTAATCAAACTAAAAGTAATGAGTATATAGTATCTCATAGAAAAAAGGGGCCCAGTATATGCACATTTGACCAGGAAAAGGTATTGAGGGAAATGAAGAAAGAGTGAGAAAGAAAATAAACAAGTAGGAAGTTTAAAAAGCAATAGAAAAATTTTGCATTGTAAATGTATAAAAAAACCTGGACTGTTGTAAACAACGGTCATAAGGGCAATTCATGTTTAGACAACATGGTGTGGATATGAAATCCTGTATGATTCAGCTAAAACTTGGCTGACTCTATACGTCCAATAGACTGAGTCAGAACAACATAGATGGAATGAAATATCACAGGAATCCCTAAGCAAACAGTGATTGTATTTGTTATATTATTATTTTAGAAGAATGTTGCTTTTGGGTAATTCTGTATAAATGTGGTATTGAGGTCAGCATCATTGGCCCTTCATTTGCCAGCTTGCCTGTGTGTCTCCCTGTAGGTCTGTGTGCCTACCTCCATGTGGTCCATTTGTGCTGGTGTGCCTAGGTGCCTGCTGGCAGATGCCCGTCTCATGACTGTTGTCTAGTGGTCTTCACACTGAGTGACTAAGTACGTCTTTTCTACTTATGTATAGCTCTCCCAATCTTTTCAATATTCCATCCTCCCATGACCTTTCTCTCTCTTTTTTTTTTAGCATCAGAAAATGAATCTTATAGACTCTCATAAGATTTATCCAGGGAGATTTAACCTAAAACACAGTCACTAAATAAAAAACAGAGGTATAAATACTAAGAAAATGTATAAACAATAAAATGAAATAAAAATAAGCAATAAGCTGAAGTTGAGACCTATATTGCTTTTACTTGGTATGATGTGATTTCTCTTTGTTCGGAGTATATTTCTTCTCAGGAGGTAGTGAGCTATGTAATTCAAACAAATTAAGTTTGTCTGTCCTTTACATGGGAAAGATTTCTCTGGAGTCTCATTAGCTGCCAGAATTCCCAGTCGGAGTTCCCCCAACTTACAGCAACATTGCAAATTTGTTCAAGGTGTTTGTGGATTTGCCCCCGCCCACCTCCCGGTTCAGGAACTTCCATGATTAAGGCTCTGAGCCTGTGGAAGGCCTCTTGGAGTGTGTTGATCTCCTTTCCTGCCTATCAGGATGCTGCAGTAAATTCTGCCAAGCACTTGCTGTAATCCTGGGTAGCTCATCCAGGAAGTGGGGGGATGAGTGGGTGCTGAGAAATTTTCATCTGTACATTCCAGTCTCCTGTCCTGTTCTTTCACCACTGCTTCAAGTCTGCTTGGCTCCCAGGCTTCAGAGTGCCTGTTAGGACTGTACAATATCACTACATACAGTTCTGCCATCCTATGCACTTTGTCCAGGCAATGACATGTTGTGGTATGTGTGTGTGTGTGTGTGTATGGGGGGGGGTTGTAGAATTGGCATTGCAAATCTCTCAGATTAAGACACTGAGCCACAATTCTGTTTCAAGCCTGCTGTGGCCCTGCATAATCTTCACACGTGCTTGGGCTTCTGCAGCCTAGACCAACTCTCCATGGCTCTTGAGGTGCCCAGTGCTTATGAAGAGCTATGGCAGAGTCTAGCCTGCCAGGAATATTATGATGTGGCCAGGGAAGCATTCTAGATTCTTTACAGAAAACATTCCACCCAGGTTTGTTTCTGTTTTCTTCAACACTTTCTTTTAATAGAGTCCATTTTTAAGTCTTATCTTTTTTCCATTTGATATCATAGAAATGAGATGCATTATTTTAAAATAATACTGATGAATAATGAAGGAACAATTCTGCCATCTGAAAGATAACTAAAAGCTAGAAATAGAAGAAAAGCCTTAGTAATTCCTGGAAAATTATTTAACCTTGGTAATAATCAAAGGTAGAAAAGGGAGACAATAAGCAGGATTTGTCTTCCAACGGAGGAAAGCACTAAAATTGGTAAAGTGATGGATGAAGGTCATTGGTTAATTATAATAAAGAAACTGCTTGGCTCTCATAGGTTAAAACATAGGTGGGTGGAGTAAACAGAACAGAATGCTGGGAGGAAGAGGAAGTGAGTTCAGACTCGACAGCTCTGCTCTCTGTAGGAGAGGCCATGCTCCCCTCTCCTGGGCAGACGCACATGATGAAGCAAGCCGCCAGGTCAGACATGCTGAATCTTTCCCGGTAAGTCCGGTGCTACAAGGTTTATTAGAGATGGGTTGATCAGGATATCAGAATTAGCCAGTAAGGGCTAGAGCTAATGGGCCAAGCAGTGTTTAAAAGAACAGTGTCCATGTAATTATTTCGGGGCATAAGCTAGCAGGCGGCCGGGGTTCTGGGGACGCAGCCCCGCCACTCCTGTTACTACAGTAAAGCTCTATGGAAGAGTTATTTTTTTACTTTTGGTAAAATGGCTCATGTGTTAAAACTTCCCAAAGTTTTGGAAATAGATAAGTAGCAGCCTTTTAGATACAATTGCAGAATGACTTAGCAATCCATCTCTGAGGATTTCTTCCAAGAAAACAATTGGGCAGTAAATGTTCAGTATAAACATACCTTAAAACCTTTATTTTGGTCATTTAATTGCAAAGAATAGGATCTAAGATATTTATGATCTCATAAAAATAAAACTGCGTGGAAGGTTTAGTATAATATTAACCTTGTAAAGGTTTGGTTGTTCGTATCTAGGTAGCAGAATTTTATTAGTTTTTAAAGCTCCATATATGTTTTATGTACTATGAGTTATTTTCATAAGCAGCATAAATTTATCGTATAGAATATGAC
Source organism: Microtus oregoni (assembly GCF_018167655.1). Classification (NCBI taxonomy): domain Eukaryota; kingdom Metazoa; phylum Chordata; class Mammalia; order Rodentia; family Cricetidae; genus Microtus; species Microtus oregoni. The sequence continues at coordinate 25,200,615 of NW_024543071.1, forward strand.
ATTCTCTACATGACATATTTATGCTTCTTAGTGACACATCAATACTCTTTGCTCTGTTGTCTCAAGTGCCAATCAAAATGCTTAGGACAAACCCCTGACATTCAACTGCAGTGTTATGGTAATTGTTTGGGGTAATATATAGATTGTACTTATTCTTCCATGTATGTGTTTTTCTATTCTTCTTATGCTTTCGAAACAATTGTGGGGTTTTTTTTTGTATTAAAAATAGGTCAAAAAGTAGAGGTAGAAAACAAAGAAACGTTTGTTTTATGAATTGAACTGGATTTGCTGTTCCTCTGGCTAGTTCATTGCTCTGCAGCTTCCTGTGTGACTAGAAGGCTCTTCCATGAGGATACATCATTTTCCTATACCAGCTTTCTATTCCTGCAGAGGTGTAAACAGGCCTGCCTCACAGTATCACCCTTCAAACTATTCCCAGCTTTAGACCTTCTCTCTCATAGCGAAGCCTGAGCTGCCTCACTGTGGCTTTCCCTCCATCACCTTGATGTTCAAGTGATTAAATGAGCAACCGACATGAACTTCTTGGAACAGAATAAGGTTTGAATGAGCTCTGCATTTTTCAACCGCTATTTTCTCCTGAAGTTTTAATGATGCACATTTATCTTACAGTTTTGTAAAAGTGATATATGCTTATTATTTTAAAAGCTGTAAGAACAGAGAAAAATGAGGGAAGTGGAAGTTATATTAAATTATAAAACAGGAGTATCTCCATTGTTTACAATTGGTGAGCATCACTCAAGATGTCTCTCTGTGGATGTATTCTGAGACAAAGTGTGATGATCAGAACAAGAACAGGTGGGATAAGAGGCTTGACTTTAGTCTATACTCAGGAATTTTTGTAGTATCATTTTTTCCTTAATTTAAACCAAAGGAAAAAGTAAAACACTAATACTTTCCAGTTTCTAATTAACATTTCACCAGCAAAATATTCCACAGATCCTAAAAGTTAAAAAGAAAAAAGATTAAGTAAAAAATTAAGAGTTTAAATTTATCTTCTCTCTGTCTCTCTGTCTCTGTCTCTCTGTGTCTCTCTGCCTCTTTCTCTCTGTTTATGTCTCTCTGTCTCTGTCTCTCTCTGTGGTTTATCAAGACAAGGTTTCTCTATGTAACAGCCTTGGATGTCTTGGACTTTACTTTGTAGACCAGGCTGGCCTCGAACTCGCAAAGATCCTCTTGCCTCTGCTTTCCAAATGCTGAGATTAAAGGCTTGTGCCATCATGTATTTTTTTAAAATTTGAATTTTTGGTCAAAAAAAAAAAAACCTAGTCTGTTCTTAAAGTTCTGAGTTGAATTGGAGAAAACTGGTCTGACATTAACCACTGGAACTGACAGACTGATTGACTTTGAGAATAAGAAGTGGTGCCCCTGAGAGACATGCCCATTGGCCTATATCATCATTGCTGTGTTCCAATATTTCTGCTTCTGTGATCCACAGGGTCAGCAGTTAGCCACTCACGGGGTCTTTATCATGTGGGACAATTATCAAGACTGATGGTAAGATATCAGAGATGGTTTACACTAATCTAATAAACCAAAAACCAACCAAACAAACAAAAAAACCTAAGCAATAAGAAACCTCCCCTCTTCTCTTACTCCATTTCAAGTGCGTCAAGATTTGCTAGCGATCCAAACAAGTTTTGGTATCTCCCAGCTTAGCTCTGTGATACTCCATACAGATCTAGATTCACAATTAATTTATACCCAGGCCTAAAGTCTAACATCTGGTAGGCCACTGGAGAAATAACACCAGCGACATGAATTAAGTCTTTCTAAGTGGGAGAATTGAAGAAATTAGTAATTTCTAATCTTAAAGCTTCTCCAGTCATTCCACTGTCAATGTGTCTAATCCCCCGAGTCCTTCTGAGTCAGAGCTTCTGTTGTATGTTGAGTTTTTACTGACTTTTCTTAGCAGGATGGATGAGAGTCTGCACTCCAGTAATGAAAACACTGGTATCCGGTTGTTTCCATCTGCCCCTCACCAAAGCCCTCTTGACTCTCGCTTTGATGTTGTATCTGTTCTGGGAGATGGGATTCCTCCTCATTGTTTGAAGTAGAGCACAATGCCTAGCCTTATGCTGATTTTGGGCAACCTCCTCAGTCTGGAGGTTGCTAAAATTCTGAATGAGTTTCAGTTAAAGTAACATTAAAGGCCAGCTTCACCTTTAACCCTGTCTTGTCTTTCTCAGTTATCACAAACATAAATTCTTCTCGATAAAAAGCAGGATGGCCTTCACAAGGAGAGCTAAAAAGATAGAAAACATGCTGTTTATAGTAAGTATTTTTGGGAAGTGCCTTTTATTTTGTTTAAGGATTGTCTTTTATTTCTTCTGTTTGGTGTGTTTCAAATGTCAACTTATAAAAGAAAACAGTTTGTGCCGCCAACAGATGGGAATTATAATTTATTGTCTCTACTCTGCATTTCTTTCCAGGTCAACCATAGATAAGCAGTGTACCATGAATTCACAATTAAGTACCCGCGTGTCTTGGTCGTGGTTGAATTACAGGAAGCAATGGAAAGCAATTTTGAATTCTGTGTTCTCTCAGTAGGGGGTCACAAGACTTCCCCTTTAGTGACTGGCTAATCTCTTGTCCAAGATTTCATTTTCAGCATGTCATTTAGATGCTTTTTCTGTAAAGGTCATTATCCTGTCATCTGGATGACATGTGATGGGGCAGAAACTGGGGGAGTGCCGTGGGCCTCTGTTTCACGTGGTCATATTCCAGCTAAGCTAGTTGTTTAGGTGGCCTTTTGCCTCCATCCTAGTAAAGCCTTTATAGTCTTATGTTTTATGGGTTCTTTTCCATCATGGCCACTCTGCACACATTTCTAAAACATATTTTACATTATAGTTTAAAAAAGCATGTGACATGTTTCTGAGTACATACAATAAGGGACTATATAACCTTCAGAGGTTGTATTTTGTGTGTGTTGGGCCCTAAAGCCCCACCAAGGAGGAGGTCGCCCCAAGAGACACTCACAACTCGGTTGATGCAATAGCAAGAGGAATTTTTATTCTGCCACGGCAGAGGTCCCCCAGCCTCGAGAGGAGAAGGACGCCTGCTTTGTCTATTACAAGCTCTTTTAAAGGAAAAAACCATAAAATCAGGGAGGGGGTAGTACAAAATCAAAGGGAAAGCCCAAAAATCGTTTGTCTACTATTTTGACTAGTTCATTTAATGGTCAGCTAACTCTATTTAGTCAATGTTGTAACGGTTACAAGGAGGAACCTTGATCAATGTCATGGTTACAAGGAGGAACCTTGATCAATGTCATGGTTACAAGGAGGAACCTTGATCAATGTTATGACGGTTACAGGGTCGTCTCACCCCAGTTCCAGGGTCTGGGTCTATAGAAAAAAGACTACAATGGAGATGGAAAGTACTCAAAGGAAGGGGGTGGGGTGCAGTAGTGCTAAGGTGCCTCTAAGTCTTTCATGTGCAAGTTGGTGAATGCATTTCTTTCTATTCTATGAAGCCGTTGAATCTGTTCTCCATTGGTCTGTTGTCTTCCCTGCTCTCCCATGTTTTTCCTACCCCACACCATCTTGTCTCATCTTTCTGGGCCTAGTTCTCTCCCTTTTGGCGGGTTATATCTCCTACCACCATTTCAATCTGTTCTGTCCTGCTTCTTTTACAATTTTCCCTTTGAGTTTCAAGACTTCTTCTTCTTCCAACAAACCCATTTTTTTTATCTCTCAGAACGTTATTTTGCTAACTACTTAAACATTTTAGAACTTTAAAAAAATGCTCTCAATATTTTTCTCTTTCTTTTCACCCAATAAGAAATTTAAAATTCACTCACTGGACTATGAATCATATACAAAATACAGAAAATGGTTTCTTTAAGGATGCATTTTGGGTAATGCAAACACGTCAAGTATGCATGAGGCTTCATTGCTGCCCCTGTTCTGACTGTTTCTTGATCAGAGAGTGGCTTCAAATTGTGCAGTCACTCCCCGTGATGTGTATGTCACTCTTTGCCCTAAATTGCCAAAGCCACTACATCAGCCTTTTCTCTGCTACACCCAGGCATGTGTTCTCAAAATTTCCATTCTGTGTGGTGCCTAATTCTGTTATTTGTTGATATATGCGGGATTACATCTATTTCCTATCTCCTTGATCTTTTGTTAAACAGGTCCAGTCAGGGATGCATGAATACAGATTAAAGGATTTCTTTATGATATTTTCCCTGCAGTAGTTCATAATGGAGATTTACAGAACTCATAGGCTTTGGTGAATATATTCAGAACCACTATTCTCCTTAACAGTGCATAGGGGGTTTCAAAATCCTTCAACAAAGATGCAAATGAGGTTTTGTATGTAGCTGTAGGAAGCTACGCTTCAACCATGCTGTTTTCTAGTTCTAATTAAACCCTAATTAGAAACCATAATTTTGCTGAGCTATGAAAAGCTTACTACGGTTGTTTAAAACCCATGGGTGCTGAGATAATAACAAAGCCATCCCACTTGGGTGTTAAAAGACATCTATAGAAAGATTTCCTGCATGTTGTGGTAGTCTCAAGCCATGTTTCATAAAACTACCTATAAGCAATTAAGGCTGTCCCTCTTGCTACAGTTTAAACGCCTTCATGAAAACTCAAGTAAAATTGAATCCTTGTTGCTAGAGATTAAGGGACAGAAACAGGTGGGGGCCTTTAAGAAGCCATTGGGTTAATCAATTAATTGTATTAATGAATTACTGGGGAATGGTTTTGCTGAAAGCATGAGCTCTCTTGGGGTAGCTTGCTTTATCTACCAATGTGCTGTCTATGCTATTAGTACATTACAGTCTCCCCCACTAAGAAGAGTGCCGCTTAATATTTTCACTTAATCTTGAATTTCTCGATATGTTTACAGTTACTATTTTAAAATATAACCTTAATTGTCTCATACCCACGCTTCCTCCCATGACTTAAAATGCCTGTTGACCATTAATTGCCATCAAAAAATTATCACTTATTGCAAGCGACCTTACCAAACTGTCCAGAGCGTTCATTCTTCTTGCCTACACCATCACTCTTACATTTGGGCTACAAACACTTCCCATGTGACACAGCCCGTGATCCTGTTTATCTGATGACTTTCTACATAATTCTGCTTTCTAGTTACACTGTCCTTCCTGGTTTCCCCAAACTGCAGTCACCAGTCATCTTTAGGACAGTGTCATGGCCCAGGTTTGAGATGGCACTGCATAGTAGCATGTCAGTTTGCCTTCTATTTCCTTGTGTCGTGTTTTACATATTATAGAATTATTTACCTCACTAAATGCTCATTCTTACATTCTGCAGAGATGAAAAATAAAAGCTAGTAGGAGCAACCGTATACTTGTGGTCATCAATGAAGAGAGGATAACTGAGCAAAAAGAATTCTTTTTCTTGCAGTTTCCAGGCAGTTGTAGTTGAATTATCTTGTACATACCCATCATCCAAATACAGGCAGAAATGTGCCTTACTGTGCTGAAGTTTTTTTTTCCCTTTTCTCACAAAAGGAGAACTTGCGTTATAAGAAGTGAAGGCCTTACAAAGAAGGCGTTAGAAAGGACTGAGAATGTGATCTGGGCATTACTTCGAAGTTTGTCTATGGGTCTAAGTTTAGTCTTACAGTTAGATTGAGTGTTATCAAAATTCAGAGAGACTTCTGATTGGGTGCACCATTGTTTCTTACAGGAAGGATAGATGCCATTGGAGAAAGAGTTGTAACAGCATTAGTTACCTAGTTTATCTAGGGGATGGGTGTGGCTAGTGTTTTATAAGATGTACAGTGTTTCTAGTTTGTGCACAAGCAAAATTACAAAATGGTTTTTTCTATTTACCATGTACTCTGAGTGCATTTGTCTGACACTAGTATTCTGTGAAATTGTCTTTAAGAAGTGTAACATGAGGAGCTGCAAGGAACGGAGCAGCTTCAAGGGAAGAGACAGAAATCTTTAATAAATAAATAAATAAATAAAAAAGCTTCTGATGCCTGATTGCAAGTGTCAGCCCAGTTTCTACCGTCCAGGGTCTGTTTCTTTTCTTTTGTTTTTCCTTTTGTTCCTATAAGATGAAAGAGTAAGATAGCACATGAAAAGTCTTTCTGTGGTTTGTGTGCACCTTTGACTCCTCTACATAGAGATCACATAGACACAAGGTGACTTTGCTGGAATCAGGGCAGCTGTCCTCCCTTCTGTTTTCCTGTGGACATTCTAATACCCTAAGCCAAGTATTTCTTGGTCACTATCACAAAAAAGGTCTCTGCAGATGACTCAAAGCCTCCAGGAAGAGGAGCTGCTGCTCACGAGGAGTTTTGGTGCTAAAATTTCTCTTTCTTGCTTGTGTATCTTAAACCATCAAACATATATACATTTTAAGATGCAAGAGTCTAAAGAAAAATATAACAAATATCAACAAACCTACTATTCAACTTAAAAGATTGACAATTAAATTGCCCACCCACAATAATCCCTCGTCAGGTTGACTGCTACTCAGAAGAAATATTTGAATTTGATATTTCTTTCTCATACATATATTTATAGTTTATACATATGTATGTGTATCAGAAAGCAGTGTGCCTTGCTTCTTTGAATAATTTTAAATTTCATATGAAGAGCTTCATATATATTCTTCAATTTCCATCTTTTGTTCAGTGTATCTGTGAAGTTCACTGATGCCAATGCATATAGCTCTGTTTTTCTTCGTTTTCTTCTCCTATACCAATTCCTTTTTTGCAAATATATCCTAGTTTATTTTTCTCCACTGAACATTAGTATTGTTAGAAGATAATTTTGTTTACAAAATGTTGCTATGAATATTTTTCTGCATATTTCTCATTGTACAGGTGGATGAAATTGTCCAGGATTTCCCTGTAGGAGTGAAAATTCTGAGTCACACAGTATGTGAGCCTGCAACTTTAAACTAATCATGTCAGTTCCCTCTTCCACCTGCAGTATGGGATAGTTTCCAGTCTATAAATTCTTTCAGTGCTTGTTTTTACTGGATTTAATTTTTTTCTGATGTGACAGGTGAAATGGTGTCATTTTCAATTTTCATTATATTTTCCTGTTTGTTATGTTTCTTCATTTGTATTTTCTATTGGCTGTGAAGATATGAAACTTTTCAGATACATTTGCCATTTAACTTATGTGGGTTATATGAGTGGGCTGTTCATATAATTTGCTTGTTTTTCTACTTTCTTGATGCCCTGTTATTGTTTGAGAACACTGTTTATACATGTTGCACCCATGTTATTATGGTTGCTTGATGGTTTCAAGTGTCTTCTTGTAATTTGTGGGTTATATCTCTATTCTTTATGATATTGTTGATGAAGGGAAATCCTAGTAGAACCATATTGTTCTGCTTTTGGGTGCTAAGAAACAACCCCATAACAGAGTGGCTCAAAACAATAACAGTTCTATCTGCTCCCAAATATTCTAGAAGGTAGGAGATTGGAGGAAACCATATTGGCTGTTTCTAGCTCATAGTTTCTCATGGAACTGCAATGGTATTGTTGGGAATGGAACAGAGAGATTCCTCTCTCAATTTACACTAAGGACTTCTACCTGTAATATCTTTGTAGGGGCTTGTTCAGTTTCATCACGTCATGACTGTGAAGGCAGCTAGCCTCCTTGTCTGGCATGCAAAGCTCTGGCATATTACAGACAGTGAGGCAGAGACTGTACTGACTTGGATGACCTAGCTTTGGAATTTCAGTGTCAATCTGAAAGTCTTACAAGCTGGCCCATTTTTAAAGATAGGGCACATAGATCTTATCTCTTAATGGAAAGGATGTTGAGGTCATGGTACAAGAACTGTGTGTAGAGAACATTGTGTCATCCTTGAAAATTAAAATGTGTAACATAGATTTATCAATATTTCATACAAATAGATTTTTGATTCAAAAGTACCAGTATAACTCAATTGCAAAGACTTCTCCCGATACATCTTTATATATTTTTGCTTGCTTTACCCGTCTCCATTGTCAGTCCGTCTGGAATTGATTTCTGTATTTAGGTGAAGAAGTGATCTAATTTAACTTTAGTGATTCTACCACGTTATTGGATATCTCTACGTGATATGAAGTGCTAGATATTGTGAATAAAATTTTCATATGAACATTTTAATTTTGGAGTTTCCTTTCTTGTTACTCTGACTTTTCTTTTTATTGATAGTGATAGCTTTTTAAAAAGCTTCCCCACAGTGTTATCCTTATTCTGTCTTGTAGAATCATTTCAAGAGCCTATTTAAACCTTTGAAAAATTTCTTTAGAACTCAATTCAATTTTTTGGCTTGTATAGAAATATCTTTATGATGCTCAGTCAGTCCTGTTCTACATTAACAGATATTTCTCATGTATTTCTTAAATATCTCAAAAAGTGTGTATTTCTGCTCAAAGAAATATTTATCATTGGTTTGTCAAAAGCACTTATTTCTTCTAGTAGACATAGAAATATTTGGGAAAATTGGTATCATAGTCAAGTCTTCCTAAAATCAGACATGGCTTGTAATAAGCCTGAGGTGATTATAAATATTTTCTAGAAGGTTCTAGTAATGTAAATAAATATTATTTATTTATTTATTTATTTTTGGTTTTTCAAGACAGGGTTTCTCTGTAGCTTTGCAGCCTGTCCTGGAACTAGCTCTTGTAGACCAGGCTGGCCTCCAACTCACAGAGATCTGCTTGTCTCTGCCTCCCGAGTGCTGAGATTAAAGGCATGAATCACCACCGTCCAGTGATTTATTCTTTATTTGTATTCCTTGTATATTTATTTTGTTTTACTTTAAACACACTCATTTTGTCTTTTTAAAAATTTAAAAAAAGTATTTTGATACTTATAAAGTGTATTTACATTATTGCTACTCCTCCCACTCCACTCCAACTTTTCCTGTATCCTCCTCACTCCCTTTCAAATTTAGGACCTCTTATTCTTTAAGTGTGTGTGTGTGTGTGTGTGTGTGTGTGTGTGTGTGTGTGTGTTTCTGTTCTATCTCACTGGCACGAATCTCTGATACCATCTTGCTAAGGCAAAACAATGAGGCAGTATCTTTGTCTTGATTCTTGTCGCTGAGGCTGCATTTGCTAGGAACTGAATTGTCATTATTGGCAATAGTAGACTGAAGGACTTAGAAGTATCATCCTTCATAAAAGCACTGAGAGTATAACTATGAGAACTAAAGCTCTTGGAGCTCTGGAAGCTAACAGGAAGGTTGCAGCAAGCAGAGAATAGTTAGTGAGAAAAACTTGTGTCTCTTGTTATAGTCAGATAGCTTTGTAGAATTCCAATTGTTTTTGCTTTGATTCTTCACTCCTAGACTACCAGAGCATTGTAAAGAATGCAATCTTCATTATGCACGTAACTGCTACCTGAGAAGAAAGGAGAACGGATGTCTCCACAAGATACTGTTGGCCTTTGTTTGTGTCTTTTAAAAAATGTATTCATTTCATACTATTGGCATGACCCTTTGGTTTTCTCTCTATTCTTTTTTATTAGCAACAGAGATATCATTACTTTATCCTTGTCACTGTGCCTTTTTAGATATTTTAGATTTGATTATTGTAATTTGAAATTCCATTATTAGATAAATTAATATTTAAAATCTTCTCTAGTTCCTGAATTATTTTACATTATTTTTAATTCTGTAACATAATTCTATTTTCAACCACACAAGCTATTAGGTAGAGATGGTATTAATTGTGCTCATTCACTCATTTATTCTTTACATTTATTTTCATGCTTTCTTTTTAATTCAATTAATTTAAAAATTCTTGACATTTTTTTTATTTATCTACAATATATTGCTATTTCTGTGAGCTACTTGTGTGTTTGGTGCCTGTGGAGGTTAGAAGAGAGGGTCAGATTCCCTGGAGCTACAGATGGTGTGAGCTGCTATGTTAGTGCTGGAAATCAAACCTGAGTCCTCTGGAAGAACAGCCAGTGCTCTTATCTTCTGAACCATCTCTCTATCCCCCATTACCTATTTAAATTCTATCCTACTGATCCCCTTCTCCACAACTAATTCCATTTCAACTTTCTTTTTTTTTATAATTTATTTATTTATTTATTTATTTATTTATATGTTTGCATGTCAAGGGTGGCCATAACCATGTTACACCTAGAAGACAGTGTCTTCTAACACTCTCTCCCCACATTCTGGCTTCTTTACTTCTGCTATCCCTTTTCTACAGCATCTCCTGGGCCTGGGAGTAGGTGTTAGAGAAGACCCATTTAGGAATAAACAGGCCGCGGTCCCTTACACTCATTACTTGGTGGGTTATGAGCCTCCAATTTGACTTTTGTGTACTATCAGGAGAGGCTACTTTCTTAAGATTGCGAGCAGTACTAGTCTTTCTACATTCTTAGAAAGCAGTTTAACTACATGTCCCTTTAGCCAAACCATAGTAGTAGACTATCTGATAAGACCTCCCTATCCATAGGCTTTTCACCAGTTCTACAGCACCAGACATGTATTTCTTCCATGGATCCGTCTGCAGTTTCAATCAAAAAGCAGTTGTTTATACATTGAACAGTCACGCTGCTATTCACTAGTGGCCATACCTTGTCTGGCTTGCCAGTACTGTGGCACATAAGATCGTAAGTGTGTTTAGACCATTGAAAACTTTCTCTCCCCAAAGTCTGCATAAAACTTCCTGGCACTATGAATGCTAGTCAACAGGGATGATGCTTCTAGCTAAATTACAGATAGACTTTCTGTGTCTTATGTCCAAACAAATGTGATAAGGAAATGAAAGAATATAGTAAGGATAGAAGGGTCTAAATGGGAATGGGTCAAGAAAATATTGGGAATGTAGGAGTGGGAAGAGTATCAGTCAAATCTAAGGGTATATGAAATAGCCCAACAGAAACTTACTACTTTATAGGAGAGCTAAAAAGTTTTTTATAATTAAATTTTAAATTAAAATTAAAATTTTATACACAAGTAATATATTTACATCATTGAAGTCCTCCCCCTCTCTTTACCTACTCCTTCCATATCCCACCCCAATCACTACCAAATTCATGACTTTTTCCTTATATCTTTATACATACATGTATGTATACACATAAATATGCATGCATAGAATGTGCATACATATATGTACATTGATGCAAAAATACACATACATATGTGTATATAAGCATAGCCTGCTGAATCCATTTAATGGTAATCATATTTGTTGTATGTTTGAAATAGCAGCCTGAATAGAGCTCCCCTTCATGAGTGGAAAGCATTGCTCCCTGAAGTCAGCTGTCATTTCATACTTGCAAACATTTGATTTCCTTCTGTGGTATTTTCCTTCTTTTCTCTGAACCACTGTTTGTTTTGGAGCAATTCTGTTCTGTGTAAGCTGAATGATTTCTATTTGGGGATTCCAAAAATACATATTTGAAGCATGCTTTGTTCAATATACAATTCTTGATTGGTAAGCATTTTGTTTCTAAAATATATACATGCTATCTTATTATTTTGACTCTTGTAGTTTCTGTTGAGCATTCAGCTGTTAGCCTCACAGTTGTCCTTATGAGGTTAATATTACCCCTAAACTCTAATAGATTTTATGGTCTTATTTCATGTCTTTGGTTTTCAGCAAGTTTGTTAAGATAGTCCTAGCTGTTTTAGTTACTCAAATTTATATTATAAAGGGTTATCAGAAGGTCCCTTATTTGTGGGTTGGTATATTTTATTATTTAAGAAATGTGTGGGTGTTATCATTTAAATATAGTTTAATTTATATTCCTCACACTCTTGGGATAAGGTACACATATTAATTTACATATTTATAAGTTCATAGATTTATCTGTGCATATATGTCTATCTTTCACTCTTCATGCCTTATTCTGTTTTGGTTATTTTTATTTTATTATTTCAGTTTGAATGTTTTCTTTTTAAAATATGCATTTTTTAATCTTTACTTTTTCCTGCGTGTGTGTGTGTGATGTTTGTTTGTGTGTGTGTGTGTGTGATGTCTGTTCATGTGTGTGGCTATGGGCATATTCATATGAGGCATATGTATGGAGGTCAGAGGGCAGCCTCAAGAATCAGTCCATAATTCACCTCACACCTTGTTTGAGACAGGGTCTCTCTTTTCCTCTGAGTATGCAAGGGCAGCTGGCCACAACTTCTAAGGATCCTTCTACCATCATTTCATATCTTGTTGCAGGAATGCTGGGATTGGAGATGTGTGCCACTTCTGGCTTGGGTTCTGGGCATTAAAACCCAGGTCCTTTTGCTTTGGGCAAGCACTTTACTCAGTGAGTTATTTTCCTAGCCCTTAGTGTTAATGTATCCTCTCAACTGGTTTTATGGTTCATTAAAGCAATTTCTGCTTTGTATGAACTGCCATAAACATATCATCTTACTTTTATTGTAGTAACTGTCATTCCATTCCATTCTATAAATTTCAACAATCTACCAATTTTTTTATATTTTATTTTGTTTCTCTACTTGTCTACCTTTATGAAATCTATTAATCTATTTGAAATTCTTACTTGAGGATATCTGAAGCACTGGGACTTGAAGCTGGGGTGTCAAGCATCCCACGCTCTGCCTTGAGACCCACCTCCAGTCTTGGTCTCAATCCTCCAGCTAATTTTTAAGGTGGAGAAAAGACTCATGGGTAGTATCCAGAAACTGCAAAAAGCTAGAAATGGATTCTTCCCTAGAGAACCCAGGGGTGAAGGCCTTAGCTTTGCTTTAGATCCATATCACTCTCTACTTGTTTTTCAAGTCTTTTCTTCCGCTATTGTAACCTTCTAGTCTCTCCCTCCTACCATTCATTATCCCGCGACCTATCATATAAACTCCCTTTACACGTCCATTTTTTAATTTGTTTGTGTTTTGTTTCAGGGTTTTTTTTTTCTGTGTAGTCCTGGAATTTGCTTAGTAGACCAGGTTGGCCTCGAACCCACAGAGATCAGCCTGCTTGTTGTCACAGAAGGCTGCTGGTTCATTCCCCGCTGCTCAGACCCAAAATAATCACACAGAAAGCTTATTATTTAAATCACTGCTTGGCCAATCACTTAAGCATATTGCTAGCTAGCTCTTATATCTTTTTAAACCTATTTCTACTAATTTGTATATTGAGACATGGCTGTGGCTCACCGGCAAGGTTCTGGTGTGTCTGTCTCTGGTGGTGGCTACATGACTTCTCCTGACTCAGCCTTCTTTCTTCTAGCATTCAGTTTAGTTTTAGAGCCTAGCTCTATTCTGCTCTATCACAGGCCAAAGCAGTAATGTGGGATTTCCCTCTGTAGACTGTGAATACCATTAGTTAATAAAGAAACCACATTAGAACTATAGATAGTGCAGAATAGAGCTAGCCATGTGTGTGTGTGGGGGGGGGGATCTAAACTGGATGCTGGGAGAAAGAAGGCAGAGTCAGTGAGAAGCCATGTAGCCCCACCAGAGACAGATGCTGGATGGAACTTTACCCAGTAGGCCACAGCCACATGGCAAGACACAGAATAATGGAAATGGATTTAATATATAAGAGTTAGCCAAAAATATGCTTAAGCTATTGGCCAAACAGTATTGCAAATAATGTAGTTTCTGTGTGGTTATTTTGGTTCTGGGCAGCTGGGAACAAACAAGCGGCTCCTATGGCAAAGCACTTTCTTTATTCATTAACCAATAAATGTAACACATATACAGAAAGACTTCCCAGACTACCTGCTTCTACTTCCTGAACGCTAAGACTAAAGGTATGAGCCATCATGCCCAGCCACATCCAATTTATATTTGCAACTCTCTTTATGGTACTGATGGCCTAGAAAGATTTTAATTGACTACTCTACATCATGAAGGTTTAGGAAGTGTTTTTTCCTTATTTTCCTGCCACTATAAAAAACAAGTATTTAGAAATTTTCTTTCTTTCTTTTCTTTAAATATCAGTAGTTGTTTCTGAGCATGGCAAATTCCATATTTATCTCTCTGGTATTTTTATGTATTGTTATCAAACAGAGGCAGAATCTCAGGCAAATTGCTTAGAACTATTTCCTTTAAAAATCTGCACATGCAAATTACAATAGTGTCTACCTCATAGAATTGTAAATAGTCAATAAATATTATAATGATCCTAAAGATGATTATTATGGAGATTATGATAACCTGGTTTCTCAATGTTGCTGAATTAATTAGTTGTCTCTGCTTCCTTACCAAATACGTAATGTATAAGTACGTCACTCTATTAAGGGGCGATAGATGACACTGGGGAAGGAATTGCATTTTGTATGGAGGGGCTTTGCAATTTGTCTGACTTCTTTGGGAAAAGAAAAACTTAATTAAAGCTTTTGTTTTACATGTGTTCATTTCTTATTTCCACCTTCAAAAGAATCTCCTCCAACCACTTCGTTAATTTGAGACTCTAAACCCACAATAATAAAGGATTGATTTAGAATGATGGAAACCATATTATATGTAGGGTTAAGTCAGCCCCTTTAGGGGGTGGGGTTTGCCTCGGGCGAATGCATACTGATAAATGGGAGCGAGGGAGGCGACTCCTCCCTTTTTCCTTTTTGCTGCCTCCTGTGAAACGGCTAAGCAGAAACCTCGGTTCTATAAGTTTGTTTAAACATTAAAACTGTATATATATTCTTTAATATCTGCCTTTGCATTTATTTACTGCCGATACATTTGGCGCCAGCCCCGTGGGGCTTTGCGGAGACCCGGCCCAAATCCGAGTCTCTTGGGGCCACCGCTCCTAGCGGCGGTCTCCCTGGGCACGCAGACTGTACCCTTTCAGCTGGTCCGACTCGACTACGGCTGGGGACACAGCTGAGATTCTGAGCGACTCGATTTTCCCTGCTGCTTGCTAGAGAATCAAGCAGGACGGGAGAGCTAGCACTCCCCGGCGGTTTGAAATCGGCAGCACCTCTGTAACAGTGTGATCAGTCTCCGTTCCCCTCCCACCTCTGCTGGCGCTCTGGTCATGTGACGGCGGCCCTGGGAGCTGGCTCAAACACGCCGGTCCCTTTGATTTGTTCACTTTGGCGGCTTTCTCTCTGTTCCTTTTCCGGCCCAACTGCTATTAATCAGCCTGGTGTCTGCTCCAATTTTGTTTTTGAGGCATTTATTTCAGACTTAGGCCACGTGGACTCAAGTGGACTCTTTCGCCACCATTGGCAGGAACCGGTCATTGCAGGTAAAAGAATTTTTCTTTTATAAATAAAATGTCTGAGAACGTGACTCTTTTAGATTTCAACAGCTTTTTTGAGTATACCATGTGGGAGATTTTACAAGAGGTGTCTATCACCCCACATCTATGGATATTTCTGGGATTCGTAGTTTTCCTTGGCACTATATGTTTTGACAATAGAAATACGATCAAGTCTCTTAAGACAGAGGTTGAACGTTTAAAAACTATTGAGAATGACAACAATCTTCTCAAGAATCAGTTTGAAGTTCTCCAGGAAGAGAACGGATCTTTGTTTAACATGACTCGGTTAACTGAGCAAAATTTAGAAAAGGTACAGGCTGATGTTAAGGAGAAATTCATTACTATGGAAGAAGGAACAGCTGAATTAGATCATAAGTTCCAGCATTCCCTTTCTGTAGGAACTGAAACATTAACTGAGAGAATCAAAACTGCTGAATGTGACAATTGAATTTTGTCTAAAGCATATGACAGATTGGCAGAAAGATTGTCAATACAAGAAGGCACGGTTTATGCCATAAAAATTATGTCCAAAGATGACAAGTTATCTCTAATGGACAAATTTCATACTTTAGAATCCTCAATGAAGGCTTTGGAACATAATTCTGGACAAGAGATTCAGACATTGCAGAAGGCAATGGTGAATAGAATTGAAAAGATTGAGGAATTTCTAAATTCTGATGAAGAAGAGCAAAGGGTAGAAAGGCAAATTTTAACTACATCTGTGGATAAATCCTTCCGGGACAATTTCCACAAAGCTCTACCTACAGCTCTACCTCTCTTTCCAGTAATAACAACAGAAAAGGTGATTGGTTCCAGAAACCCTAGGGTCATCAAGGAAGATACATGGGAGCCTGTCCGTATGAATGATCTCAAAGAAATTAAACAGGCTGTCATGACTTTTGGGATGCACGCCTCTTTTGTTAAAGAGATGCTAAAATCTTGGGCCAAAACAAGCAGAGCACCCCCCAGACTGGCTCCAGCTGAGCTCCGCGGTCCTTGAGAGTGGACCACAATTAAAATGGAAATGCTTATTCAGGCAAGAGGCTAGACTTTTAGAACAGCAGGAAAAGGCGAAGGGAATTGACATTTCCCTAGATAAAATTCTAGGTGAAGGGCTCTTTTCTGACCCTCAGGAACAAGCTAATTTGGATGAAAACACACTCTCCATGTGTACTACAGCAGCCTTAAGGGCTTGGGACAGGGTACAAGACCCAGGACAGAGAATGGAATCATTTGTCACAGTTAAACAGGGTCAGAGAGAACCCTTTAGTGACTTTTTACAAAGATTAACTAAGGCTGTACAAATAGGGATATCTGACCCAGAAGCAAGACGTATAATGATTGAGTCTTTGGCTTACGAAAATGCAAATGTGGAATGCAAAAAGATCTTGGGGCCTTTAAAGTTCAGATCAGCGTCCTTGGAAGAATGGGTCTTGCATACACTCAATGTTGACACATTTGACTATGGCACTGAAGCATGGGTAGAAGAAGCAATTTCCAATGGTAAAAGGAGACACCAGAATACCAAATGTTTTAATTGTGGCAAAATGGGTCATATGAAAAGGAATTGTAAACAATGGATTTTCAGAAATAATAATAATGCATCTTCTAGAAATAACAGAAATAGGAGGACTCAGCCTTCAGGTATTATGTAGAAGATGTGGAAAAGGCAGACACTGGATGAATGAACACAAGTCTACAAGAGATAGACAAGGCAATCTGATACAGACGGGAAATGTGAGAGGGGAGGCCTCACAGGCCCCCATGGTAAACATGGTTCAGTCATTTCCAGTTTCTGCAGAGAACATGCCTTGTCAGGACAATTAGGAAGCCTCATGCCTAATGTTACAAGCAATAGTGATCAGAAAGATGAGTTACATGTGTTTTGGCAAACTTCTATAAATGATCAAAGACCTAAGCTGAGAGTGTGTGTAAATGGCATTTTTATTACTGGTCTGCTGGACACAGGTGCTGATGTAAGTATCATTACCCCAGAATCTTGGCATCCATATTGGCCTCTTCAGAATGTAAATGTTCAGCTCCTGGGAATTGGAACCCTATCTCGAGTAAGGCAGAGCACGAGATGGGTTGAATGTATAGGGCCAGAGGGACAAATAGGAAAATTAAGGCCATATGTAGCCAATATCGCAATGAATTTATGGGGTCGTGACCTATTACAACAATGGAATACCGAAATTAACATTCCTGCTACTTCTAGAGCCTATATTTCTGAAAATAATATTAAAAAATATTACAAACGGAGAAAACTGGCCAGTAGGGCTGTGCAAGAACAAGCAATTGATGTCCCTTCAGAGGTACCAACAGCCTTGCCTCTAAAATTGTTGACTGAGAAACCAATATGGACAAAGCAATGGCCTTTAGCTGAGGAAAAGTTACAGGCTTTAGAACAGCTGGTACAAGAACAATTAGATGCTGGACATATAGAAAAATCTACCAGCCCTTGGAATTCTCCTGTATTTGTGGTTAAGAAAAAATCAGGTAAATGGAGAATGGTGACAGATCTCAGGGCCATCAACAAGGTTATTCAACCTATGGGCCCTCTGCAATCTGGAATTCCTTTGCCCTCCTTATTACCAAAAAGATGGTCTCTCATAGTTATTGATTTAAATGATTGTTTTTTCACTATACCTTTGCAAAAAGAAGATAGAGAAAAATTTGCCTTCACAGTGCCTACTTATAAAAATCCTCAACCTTTGAGGAGGTACCATTGGGCCTTCCTCCCCCAGGGTATGTTAAATAGCTCCTCCCTGTGCCAATATTTTATGAACCAACCATTGCAAATAATACGCAAGAAATTTCCCAAATCTATAGTATACCATTACATGGATGACATATTGTTATCCGATTCAAACATAGATACCTTGAACAGACTGTTTGAAGAAATACAGATACTGTTACCTAAATGGGGATTGCAAATATTATAGTGCCTTTCACTGCTGATGAACTAAAGAAATGATGGGAAGATAATGAACCATGGCAAAGAGCTTGTGCTAATTTTTTTGGGAGACATTAATAACAACTATCCAAAAAGCAAGCGGTTTAACTTCATAAAGAGAACTTCTTGGATCCTTCCTTGAATTGTCCATGATGCTCCAATAACTGGAGTCTGTACATTCTATACTGATGCCAATAAATCAGGGAAGGCAGGTTACAAATCAGAAGACTTGGGTAAGGTGGAACAAAGTCCTTATGATTCTGTCCAGAAGGCAGAATTATATGCCATTCTTATGGTACTAAGAGATTTTAAAGAACCTATTAATATAGTTACTGATTCACAATACAGAGAAAGTTATTTTACATATTGAAACTGCTGAATTTATACCTGATGATACAGAACTAACCTCATTATTTATCCAGGTTCAAGATTTGATCAGGAACAGGCTTTGCCCTATGTATATAACACACATCCGATCCCATATGGGTCTGCCAGGTCCTCTAGCACAAGGTAATGCAGAAATTGATCAATTATTGATTGGTAGTATGCTACAAGCCTCTGAATTTCATAAAAAACATCAGGTTAATAGCAAAGGTTTGAAGAAAGATTTTTCTATTACATGGCAACAAGCTAAGGAGATTGTGAAGAAATGCCCTACCTGCTCTTTCTATAACCAAATGCCACTACCAGCAGGGGCTAATCCAAAGGGCACCCATAGGAATGAAATATAGCAGATGGATGTGTTCTACTTTGCAGAAATTGGCAAATTGAAGTATGTTCATCACACCTTTGACACTTATTCAGGCTTTCAGTGGGCAACTGCTTTAAGTTCAGAAAAAGCTGATTCAGTAATCACTCATTTATTAGAAGTCATGGCTGTCATGGGTATACCTACACAAATAAAGACAGATAATGGTCCTGCTTATGTCTCTAGGAAAATGAAACGGTTTTTTGATTATTACAATATCAAGCATGTTACAGGTATACCATACAATCCTATAGGTCAAGCAGTCATAGAAAGATCAAATCGAACTATAAAGGATATGTTGAGCAAACAGAAAGGGGTGGAAAACACCCCCAGAAATAGGTTACATAATGCCCTGTTAACCTTGAATTTTCTCAACGCAAATGAGAAGGGAACGACATCTGCAGAAAGACATTGGATAATGGAAAAGTCTGCTGAACTAAATCAACCAGTTTATTTCAAGGATGTGCTGCCCTCACAATGGAAGCCAGGAGATGTGCTGCGTTGGGGAAGGGGTTTTGCTCTTATCTCCACAGGTAAGGAAAAATTATGGATACCGTCAAAATTAATAAAGGTTCGGTTTGAAGAAGAGAAGTCACTTGGAAAAGATAAATAACAATTCATTCACAAGGATGGCGAGCATACTGAGGGTAAGGTTTACAGCTCGGTTGGGGGCAGGGTTCTTTTCTTATCTCCACAGGAAAATACTTATCTTCAAAGAATTTAAGGGACCCTGAATATTTAATTACTGATGAATGGAAAATAGTTACCACCCACTGAGTATCAACAATAAAATTCTGTACATACTGTAAGTATTGATTTTTTAATATATATTTATATGTTTTATTGAACACTTCTTTATAAATGTGTAGAGCTGGTTTTGGAGTTGGACTATGGCTCAGTCCCTCTTCAATTCCAAGCCTGTTGATAAGAGATATTTCAGAGTTTCTGTCTCAGGTCAGGAGCCATGAAATGGGACAGAATAAGAATAATTTGATACTTGATAAACTTTCTTTGCCTTTCCTCATATCTGTGTCTTTCTTTATATGTCAGTATATGTCCTTGTTGTTAATGTTTTAATTTCCCATAACAAGCAACATATTTTCCTACAGTAATCTTTGAAGTTTCCAGGATGAAGATGGGGCCCCACAACATCAACTCAATCTGGTTTTTATGACATCATGAATTTTTTTTTTTTAAGCGCTAATATTAGACCTGTTTTTTTTTTTTTTTTTGGTAACAACTGCAGGAGACAATTTCGAATGATGCACATTTTTGACACCACTCTGGCCGGACCTTCTCAAAACGCTCAGAGACTAGTTATAATTTTCTTAGGTCATAGGTTAATTTGGGAATTTTACCATCATTTGCCTTCACAGGGGCCCCTAAGAAGAACGTCGCCCCCATGTCAGCTAGAAGCAATCTAAGAGGACAACGTCCCCTCTCCCAACAGTTTGCCCACAGGGTTAGGGACATCTTTTAGTGGTTGGTTTAGGGTTGAGGGGATGGGGAGATATTGTATGGAATTAGGGGTATTTTCAAAAAAAAGGGGGGGGGATTAACTGGTTTGATGGGATGATTGCTATTTGTGACTTACTGTTTTTAGAAAATTATATTGGTACTGTTTCTAGTATATTGATATATTGAATGTGAGTGTTCCTACCTCTATTTTTATATAAGAGTATGCTTATATTGTATGGATACATCTATCATATCACAAAGTACATTTCTACCTCTGGTACTATTTATGTAATAACATTGTTTACATTTGATATGTAATGACATTGTTTACAGGTGAAGATCATTGTCTTCATATATTGCACAGTTGTTTATTCTCTTAGTTTTCAAATTAGATAGGTATTGAGAATTATATGTTTGTCATATTTATTTTTAGGTTAATCAGGCCTTTTTGATACATAGAGATTATTTTTAGTATAGATAGTATAATCTTCAGCCTCTTTGAAGAGCTGTAGAAAATGGCCTTTAATCTAACCTAGAATTCTGTGCCAACGAGACACAATTACTCCTGGCAACACCACTCTACTCCTGAGAGAGTTGAGCACCAAAGACACTCCACTGGGAGCTTGTCTTCTTGGCAGAACTGGCCTTTGGGTTAAGAAAAGCCCATACCTCAACTACTGACTAAGATATGAAACAGGATTGTCTTATCTTGCCAAGACAGGGTAGGATAATTCTAAGAAAGTTCCTTGCATTTGATAATGGTATGTCAGTTATATTAGGCCTTAGCCAAAGTTGGTTGACTCAACATTGCAAATGAGACTTTGGGTGATTGCCCAGGTAGTCAGTTGTCTCTGTCATTTGTTGCACATTTTGGATATCTCTCATTTGTTAAGTAATATTTATTCCCTTCTCAGATCTTTGATGGAGTTGAAGATTATTTAATTGTTTTTACTCTCTACATTATTTAGACTCCTTGAGATAGAATGTCTAGCAAAACTTTTGTTCTCAATATTGTTTGTTATATTTATCATTTGTTATTATTGTTTATAGTTATATTTGGTTTAGTTCTGTCTTATTTAGACAAAAGGGGGAGATGTAGGGTTAAGTCAGCCCCTTTAGGGGGCGGGGTTTGCCTTGGGCGAATGCATACCCATAAATGGGCGCGTGGGAGGCGGCTCCTCCCTTTTTCCTTTTTTTTGCCTCCTGTGAAACGGCTAAGAGGAAACCTCAGTTCTGTAAGTTTGTTTAAACATTAAAATTGTATATATATTCTTTAATATGTGCCTTTGCATTTATTTATTGCCGATACAATTATAGTATTAAAATTTGGTGGAAATTGTTTTGTGATCTTCACCTTCAGACCAAACTCCACATTAAGAGGGTATTAAATCAGAGTCACAAAATGGACTAGGACTAAATAGACTTTTCAGAGTAGGGTAAACCTGAAGGATTAGGCATGAATCAGTAGTGTTCAGGGAAGGACCCTAATTTCTAATCTCAGAGAAGAGCATAGCTTGTTGATGCTGAATTCAAAGGGCAAGGAAACTTGTAGAATTCTCTGAAACTAAAGTACATAGCTATTTAGTGTTAGTCATTTCTGAAGATAAGGTAATCCCAGAGGATAAGGGCTCTGGGGTTGCAAGAACTGAATTCCTTACTCTTGGCAAGACCCTGGTGATAATGACAGCACAGGTGGTAACTAGACGTGTGAGAGGATAATGCGGTACAGGCTTAGAATGCTCAAGTATACTCCTGTCTAGTTGAACATTTATTCAACTGTTTCCTGGAAATTTGGGATTCTTCTGTTTAATTCTGTACCACATTTTAAAAATGGATTATTTTGATTTTTTTGATGTCTAGTTTCTTGAGTTCTTTTTATATTTTGGAGTTCAGCCCTCTATCAGATGTGGGGTTGTTGAAGATATTTTCTCATTCTGTAGGCTGCTATTTTGTCCTGTTGATGATCTCTTTTCTTTACAGAAGCTTTTAGATTTCTTAAGTTCCCATTTATTAATTGTTTATCTTAGTGTCTATACCATTGGTGTTTTGTTCAGGAAGTTATCTGCTGTGATACAGGTCATACAGGTCTTTAACTTGCTTGGTTAGAGTTACATCATGATATTTTATATTATTTGTGGCTTTTGTGAAGACTGTTTCCCTGATTTTTTTCTCTGCAAGTCTATTATTTGTATGTGGGAAGGCTACTGGCTTTTTTGAGTTAAATCTTTTGTCCAGCCACTTAGCTGAAGGTGTTTATCAGTTAGCTGTAGGAATTCCCTAGTAGAATTTTTGGAATCACTTATTTATACTATCATATCTTCTTCAAATAGCATTACTTTGACTTCTTTGTTTCCGAATTGTATTCCATTGATCTACTTTAGCTGTTTTATTGTTTTAGCTAGAACTTCAAGTACTATATTGACTGGATATGAAGAGAATGGACAATCTTGGTTTTTTTTTTATTTTAGTGGAACTGCTTTGAGTTTCTCTCCATTTAGTTTGATGCTGGATATCAGTTTGCTGTATATTACCTTTATTTTTGTTTAGCTATGTCCCTTGTATCCCTGATCTCTAAGACTTTTATCATGATGGGGTATTAAATTTTGTCAAAGTTCTTTTATGCATTGAATGAGATGATATTGTGTTTTTTCATCTTTCAGTTTGTTTATATTGACAAATTTTCACATGTTGAACCATCCCTGCATCTCTGGAATGAAGCCTGCTTCATCATCATCAATAATCTCTTTGATGTGCTCATGTATTTGGTTTCCATATTGAGTATTTTTGTGTCAATGTTCATGAAGGATATTGGTATGTAATTCTTTTTTCATTGAGTCTTTGTGTTGTTTGAGTATCAGGGTGGTTTAGCCTCATAAAATGAACTAAGCAATGTTCCTTCTCTTTCTATTTTGTGGAATAATTTGAGGTGTATCGGTATTAGTTTTTCTTTGAAAGTCTGGTGCAACATGTACTAAAACCATTTGACTTTTGGTTATTTTGGGTTGGGACACACTTAATGACTGAATCTCTTTCCTTAAGGGTTCTGGGTCTATTTGAAATGTTTGTCTTCCTTTTTGTGTTACTTGACTATTTTCTATTTCAGCTTTTAATATTCTTTGTTTTGTGTGTTTAGTGTTTTGATCACTATATGGCAAAGGGACTTCTTTTCTGGTCCAATCTATTTG
Source organism: Microtus oregoni (assembly GCF_018167655.1). Lineage (NCBI taxonomy): Eukaryota > Metazoa > Chordata > Mammalia > Rodentia > Cricetidae > Microtus > Microtus oregoni. Next base: position 25,224,112 of record NW_024543071.1, read on the forward strand.
ATATTCTGTACTCTTTTTGGATTTTTATAGACATGTTCTTTTTTAGGTTACAAAATTTTCTTCAATGATTTTGTTAAATCTGGACCTTTGAGCTGGGCATCTTATTCTATCATTGTTCTTAGGTTTGATCTTTTTATTGTGTCACAGATTCCCTGGATGTTTCATATTTAACATTTTCTTTGGCCTATATCTATTTCTTCTATTGTGTCTTTAACAACTGAGATCCTCTCTTCCATCTCTTGTGTACTGTTGATGATGATTGCACCTATAGTTTCTGTTCACTTATCTACATTTTTCCATTTCCAGAATTCCCTCAGTTTGTGTGTTCTTTATTGACTCCACATTCATTTTCAGTTCTTAAATAGTTTTGGTCATTTTTGTCAACTATTTTGTCTGTTTCTTGACTTTCTTTCTTTTTTCTAGGTTCTTTTTTTTTCCCATTTATTTATTATGTATACAATCTTCTGCCTGTGTGTATGCCTGCAGGCCAGAAGAGGGCACCATACCCCATTACAGGTGGTTGTGAGCCACCGTGTGGTTGCTGGGAATTGAACTCAGGACCTTTCGAAGAGCAGGGAATGCTCTTGACTTTCTTGACATTCTTAAAGGGATTTATTCATTTACTCCAATTTTTGGCTGTCTTTTCCTCTGTCTCTTTAAATAAGATAATTAAGACTTAGAATAGTTTTTGTGGGTTTTTTTTTTTGTGTGTGTGTGTGTGTGTGTGAGAAAGAGAGAGAGAAAGAGAGAGAGAGAGAGAGAGAGAGAGAGAGAGAGAGAAAGAGAGAGGAAGAGGGGAGAGAGAAAGAGGGTGGGGAGACACACACACACAGAGATACTTTAACTTTAATTAGGAGATGTTTTAGCTTCTGCAGCTAAAATCCATGGATATATGGACAATGAATGGTTCATCAGCTTTTTTGGATTCTACCCAAACTCCTCTCCCTTCCTATCCACCTCTGTTTGTCTGTTTCAGCTTTCCCTTTTCTCTTTTTATTTTCTTCCTTTCATATCTAAATTCTATTTTACTGAGAAAAAAGTATCAGAAACTGTAGATGCATGGAACCAATAGGTCTTTACTCCACAGCAAAGTCAGGCTCTTAGCAATCATTCACATATCAAGATCAGAGTTGCTCTAACTGTGCCACAGTGCTCCTGCTCCAATTACTGGGAGGGTTCTCTTAGTTGCTTTGTGACTACTGACCACCACCATAGGAAGGTAGGATGAGACCAGTCTCCCCAATGTCTAGGAAGTTGCTCCATTCAACTGGTTGGATATATTTTGAAGCAGAAGGTGAGAAATCATTATCAGCCACAAAATACATGACATGTCATTCTCCATGTCGCACACTCTACATCAGAGCCTTTGCCAAATATATAGAATTTATAAAGGCTTAGATAAGATTCTAAATACAGTTGTCACCAATACTGACTTTATTATTTCTTATGTTTGCTCTAAAAATATGTTTTGACTGCATAGAAGAGCACTTCCCTCTAACAGGTTTGTAGGAGAATTTGCTGGTAATTACTTCAAATGACATCTTGCTCTCTCCAGTTATTGGTGTTGAATTTGGCTGTGTGCTTTCTATTTCAAGGAAGGTCCAATAATTGACTTAAGACTCATACAACTTAAGGACTAGTGGGCTCTTGCCAACAGCTGACCTATGGCAAGTTACAATCTTCCCAGATTGTCTGAATTTGGTTTTTGCATAATCTGATTCAAATTTTATGCCCTTGTCACATCTCCATTTAGATACTTTTTAATTAGTATTAGTCACAGTAATTACTGGCAATTCACTTTTTCAATTGATTTCTGTTGCTTATAAAGAGCCTCATTAAGTACTACTATAATTTAGTTTCCTAATTCTAGACTTGGTATAAACAGCCTATGCTCATGCAGTACACAGCGAGGATCCTGTTGATTTCTGGTTGGTTGTCATCTCTGAACCACTATTCAGTCACTGATAAATAGTCACAAGTTGTATATTTTAATTTTTTATTTTACAACATTTAAAACCAGACTATATTTTATGTATACAAATATAATTTATATATCAAATATTGTTAGACAAAAGAATAAGGGGGAATTGAGGATAGAAAACTCATCACTCCAGAATATTTTCATTCAATTTTTAGAGATTTGGTTATTTTATGTGTTTCAATTTTTATAGATTTAGTTATTTTATTTACATGTATGTTTGTCTCCCAGTTGTTGCCTGAGAATGCCAGAAGAAGTGTAAGATTTTCTGGGACTGGACTGACAGATGGTTGTGGGCTTCCATGTTTGTGCTGGGAAACAACCCTAGGTTCCATGGAAGATCATCCAGTGCTCTTAACTGCTGTTCCATCTCTTCAGCACACCACAACAAAGACTAAAAATAAAGTCATGTTTCTAATTGGGTCAGAGTAACAGTTGCATCCAATGACTAGCTAGTCATGCCTAGTTCTAAAAAGAAAGCCAGCTTGCAAGGCCACTGCTCCAAAGGGACATATTTTTTTAAATGAAGTAATGACTATTTTTTAAAATAATGTATACAATGCTTTATTTCAATACCAAACAAAATAAGGCACCAAGACACGTTTCTTTCTTTTTTAATAAAAATTTTAGCAAGGCGGTGGTGGTGCACACCTTTAATCTCAGCACTTGGGAGGAAGAGGCAGGCAGATCTCTGTCAGTTTGAGACCAGCCTGGTCTACAATAGCTAGTTTCAGGACAGGCTCCAAAGCTACAGAGAAACCCTGTCTCGAAAAACAACAAAAAACAATACAAAACAAAAAAAACAAAAAATTACAGATAGTATTTATATGAGCCACTGGAAATAGGCTCATTTTTGCTGTTATGCAGTTTAGAATAAGACAAATGGTTCCAGGGTGTATTAGGAACCCATCCACGCCACTGTCTTCCGTGTAGCTCCTGAAGCTTCTAGGCTCAGCTGCTCATCAATTTATACTGTTGTCACACCATGTCACCTGGGGAGACATAGTTCCCCTAAATAAAAAGGTTAGTGTCATGGTAAATTCTTTGAGATGAAATCACTGTTGGCAAAGCTCTTCTCCTATTCTTCTCATGGTTTCTACTGTATAGCTTACTTAGAACAGCAGTTGCAATGCTAATTATATTGGTATTCTTATTTTTCTAAATAGACTTTTTGGTTATATAGATTTTATGACTGCATGTAGAAGTTGATATAATTCTGTGGTATGGAACTTTAAAGACAGCATACATCTCCTAAATTGTTACTAGATAACACTCATTAACAATTTTTAAAGACATATGTATTTTTTGTGTGTGTTTGCACATGTTAAGGTACCTTCAGAAGCACCCATGTGAGAGGTGCCTTCAGAAGGCAGAGGACAGTGAAAGACCCCCTGGATCTGGTAGAAGGGCAGTTGTAAGTTGCCTGATGTAGGTGTTGGAAACTGAATTTGGGTCCTCTGAGAGCAGTTAAGTATTCTTAAAACTCTGGGTCATCACCCCAGCAGTCTTTCTTCTCTCTCCTTCTCCTCCTCCCTCCTCTCTTCCTGCACTTCGTTTTTCATTTTTCTTTCAATTCTTTATATATAAATGGGACACATGAAGATATTAATCCCACTTTGGATAATTATATCTTCATAATTCTTTGGCTATAAAGGTATGTTCATTCATGGAAAACAGGATGAGGGTGTGTACATATTTGGGAGCTAATAGTCTGCTTACCACCCTGAGGAAACTCTTTTCCTAACATTTTTTTTTTTTACTTAACATATTAACTACTATGACTTGAAATTTTGTTTGATGGCACATAATACTTGCATAATATATTTGGAAAGACTTTGAAGGGAAAGATGAATAAGTGAGAAAGTCATTGTTAGTTGTGTCTGCAGCATAAAAAAAAAGTCCCCAAACTGTTGTGCACCTAGATGCTTACACGCGGTTCCAACAGATTCTCAGTGTGGAGCACCAAATGTCAACCCAGGGAGGACTTTGTTGTTGGCTTGATATGTATTTTGCCTTCATGATATCAAACTTGGCTTCAAATAGATGTAGAATGAAAATATTGAAGCAAATAAAATTGCAAAAAAATTGCAATTGTAGGCCTGAATGTTTCAACATCACATCTAAACAAGCAAATATGCACTTGGGATCAAAGCCAAGTTTTACATTTCTGGGTCCTGACAAATCTCTCTAACATAGGGCCAACTTCCTGTTTTGTTATTGTTTTTCCCCAAACTGGCATCCCACTGATATATAACCAGGACTTTCAAGTCACAAGAATTTTACAATCTCAGTAAAATTCTCACATTCACTATTGCTTAATGAGTTTTAATTTTGCATGTGAATTATTTGGAATAATTGTTTGAGCCACCAACTCACTTTGTTTCACTTATGAAACCTGTTTGTGCATAACATTCTGAGCAGTCCAACACTTCCCCACCCTTAAAGGACCAGAGTCTACAAGGATTGGATTTGATTATTTGTGCAGAAGGGAAATCTACAGATATCTGTCAGCTGAGTTAGGTTAACAAAGATCAAAAACCAAAAACTTTAAAGTGACTTTTCCACAGCAGGACTCAGAGTTCTTGTCTTCTTGTCCTGCACCCTAGAGAAAAATGAATTACCCAGAGATAGCATGGTCATCAATTCGAGTGAAAGAATGCCTTCAGTAGACAATGAAATGATTTCTACCTGAAACAAAAGTGGATGAATGTCCACAGTGCAGCGTTTCAAGGACCTCTCTTCAACCAAATACAGTACTTCGCTACTTGTATTACAAATGCACACATGGTACATGCAGTTGTGTAGCTTGAGGAGTCTTGAGTAGAGTCAAGAGTCTTTATTTATTTATGTATTTACCCTTGGCTACTCTCAGCGCACTGGTACCTCTCCTCTCTCCCAGATCCAATCCCTGTCTGTTCCTCTTCAGAGAAGAGCAGGCCTACAAGAGACCACAGACAAACATGACAAAACAAGGTGTAATAAGACAAAACAAACCTCTCATATTGAATCTAGACAAGGCCACCCAACAAAAGACAGTTTTTTAAAAGTAGACAATCAAGTCAGAGATATGGGCACTCCCACTACTAAGAATGCTAAGCTAACAGCCACAACATAAACTCAGAGCTTTCAGCAGTGAAACTTTTGATTTTTGTTATTGTTTTTGAAATTGAATTGATAATGGGATTTATACAGATGCCATTAAAAGCACCCCTGCCGAGGTCTAGTTTGAAGGGATGTGATGTGCAGCCTCCCTGTGGAAATGCCCCTCATGCCTTCGATGCTGCGTTAGGGTAGGAGAAGCCTTTATGTCACAGGGAGCTGTACTCAAAACCTAGATTTGCCATTTACTAAAATGGCAAAGTACTTAATCCGCCAGAGCCCACCCCATTACTACAATAATGTGAGACATGTGGCTAATAGCAGCTCCCTCGTAATTCTGTCGGAGGAATGAAAATAAATGACAACCAAAGGTCTGTCTCTAATCCTTCTTCCTGCTCGGAGAAAATGACTCAGAAGACAGAAACACAGACGGATATTGGGGAGATAAATGTGTTTTAACTTCAAATTTGTTTTTTTTTTTCCTGGAAATTTTTCTTGCCTTTGAAGATCAACCTGCAAAGCACTGGACGTTTCCTTTTACACTGTTACGCCAACCATAAAACTTTCAAAACTTTCTCCAGTGTCATGGACTTGCCAGTCATCATAAGTGCTGAGAAAAGCAGTATTGTTGAGACAATGAGTTTGAGATTTTCAAAGAACCAAATTGCCGTGAAAGAGGCAGGGAGCGATGCAGAGCTGCTGCAGCCGCCTCCAGGTGCATCACTTCCACGCTCCCCACGCTGATTGAAATATTGATTCTGACTAGTGGATGGCTTTGAATTTTAGGTCTAGATAAAATCACAAAGAAACCATAATTAAGCAGTGGAAACCGAGGGGCCTGGGGAGCTAATCAGAATATAGGAATCACCGGGATCTAGTGGGGAACCGTTTCTTACTACTGGCTTTGAGGCAGGTGTGGGTCGATGTATGACCTTTTATATATGCAGGGTGTTTCTTCACAGAGGCAAGCATGGCTGCTGGACTCAGCCTGTCTGCCCAGTGTTCAGCCTCACTGAGGAGAGTTGAGCTGTCTGTGCTTCATTTCCTCTGCTTGGAAAATGGGGTTGTTGATAAAATCTGGGCTCTGAATGGATTGGGAAAAATAAGTGACTCAATGTGTGTGAAGCCCATTAGCTCCTAGGACGGCCTCAAGCTGTCGTTATTATGAAGGTGTACGCCTAGGCCAATGCCAGGGACTTGGCTTCTAGCGCCAACCTTTACAAACTGGCATTTGGAGGCTTATGTAATATGTTTTTCCTTCTGAGTCACAGTTCCTTCATAGGAAAATGTGAGGATCAAGATAGCGTGGAAAATATCTTCCAGTTTCAGGTGTAATCCTGTAATGCATGACATGCTTTAATATTTTTTTTTCAAACAGAGAATTATCTGGAAAAATGTAAATTTTCTGTTATCAAGTATAGTCCTGCTAGAAATAAGTTTATCCCCCTATCTTACTTGTTTCTTCTTGTCCTTATGTACAAATATGTGTGTGTGCATTCATGTATCTGTGTATATATGTATATGTGTGTATATTTATTCGTGTGTGGGTGTGCATTTGTATGTATCTGTGTAGGAATGAAGTTTGTCCCTCACTCATTTCCTTCTTATTTTGGTGTCAGGGTATCTCACTGACCTGAAGCTTATTTGTTTAGCTAGGATGGCTGGCTACAAGGCCCTGGGATCTGCCTGTCTCCCATGTCAAGGATTCCAAATTCATGCCAGCTTTTATATTTTATAATTTTATATTTTATAACAAACCTTCAGCTTTTATAACTTGGAATTGACATAGCTGGTCATGCACAGACAGAATAATGTTAATTATTAAGTTCATCAATTTTTAATTTTTATTTATTATTTATTTATTTATTGAGACAAAGTTTCTCTGTAGCTTTGGGGCCTGTTCTGGAACTAGCTCTTGTAGACCAGACTAACAGCAAACTCACAGAAATCTGCCTGCCTCTGCCTCCCGAGTGCTGGGATTAAAGGCATGCGCCCACCACCCAGCTAAGTTTATCATTTTTATATGAAACAGAAAAAATTAATGATCCTAAAAAGAAATTTTTGTAGGCAGCTAGACATTTATTTATATGAGTGCTAGAGATGGAAGTTAGATCACCATGCTTCTTTTGCTAGCATCTACTGACCAAGCCATCTTCCCAACTTTCTCATTTTTAATAATTTCTCTTAGGAATATAGTTTTTTGAATCTTGTAAAATGTGAATGGCGTAAAGAGAAAAAAAATGAACAAACACAAAACATTGTGTTAACTCTGAGCAACAGATTCTCATTAAATATTTAAGTGTTTAAATTAAAAACATGTAGAACATTTGATTAAGAAAATGTGCTGATTGTGTTGTACATGAGGTTAATGAGTTAGACCGCGCTCCTGTGGTCTACTCTGACAGAGGGGACCTGAAGGCACAGGCATGAGAGAAAGTATGTATGTACACAGGTATAGCTGTATGTCTATCCGTAAACAAAAGTTTCTCTCTAGGATCATTCTTTTTACTGTTTCATATGAAAATGACAAACTCAATATCATTATTTTGTCTGTGAGTGACCATTGATGTCAATTCCAAGTCATAAAAACTGAATGTTTGTTATATGACTTGTAGATTACTACAAAGAAATTAATACAAGTCTATAGTCTATGTTTTTTATTTTCTTCATAGAGAAACTTACAGAATGTATTCTTGCCTTATATGATGTGGCATTTATTTCCCTGTGTTCACTTGGGCAGCACATATACTAAAACTGGAGCAATACAGAGAAGATTAACATGGTCCCAGTGCAAGGGTGTCATGCAAATCTGTGAAGTGTTCCATAATTTTTTCAAGTGGAAGGGAAGAGAGGGAAGAAGGAGGAAATACGGGGAGAGATACATAAAAGTATTGGCCATTTGAGGGATATTATGGAACCCTAATACAGTAGAAACTCCCTAAAATATATACATATATGAAGGCGATATGATCAAAATAACCAAATAGTAGGGGAGACAGAGCCCCCGAAAGCCATCTTTTTTCACCAAATAAAGCTTCCTGTATCAGGATGGGTTATATTTAATTGCGTTGTTGACTAAAGGGCTCCCATGAAGATTTCCAAACAACCTAGCTGTTGTCAGGACTGTAGGTTGCTCTCAGCAAACTGCCCACAAGTTTCCGTTGCTGAAGACAATACCTACATAACTCATTAAACATGGAAAAGTCAAGCAGTTGTCTACATAAAGCCTGTACCTCTATGTTCCAAGTCTTTGGTATGGGAAGGTACTTTGTATGCTCCCAAAAGAGAAATGTAAGAGTTGGAAGGGATGGAGAACACCAAGACAACAAGGTCCTCTAAGTTTACACCAGCTAAGCTCATATGAACTCACAGAGACTGAAGCAGCATGCACAGAGCCTGCAGGGCTCTCCACCAGTTTACTGTTTTTATGGACTCTTCAGTGTGCGAGTGAGTGGGCCTTTCTTTTCTGTGCCCTCTTTGGTGCTCTTTTCCTTCTGTTTGTTTTGTCCAACTCCAGTGTATTAGTTTTGTTTCATTTTATTATTAGCCCTTAAAGGTCTGTTTGCTTTCTAACGAGAGACAGAAAGTGAATGGACCCAGACGGGATGGAACGTGGGAAGGGAGGAGAGGTGGGAGGACCTTGGAGGGGTAGAAGTAAGAGAAGCTGAAATCAGAATATATTATGTGTGAAAAAAATTATTTTCAATAAAAGAAAAAAGAGAAAACAGGAGAAAGGCATAAAAATAATGATTGTAAAAAGATTAATATCGGGCTGGAGAGATGGCTCAGTGGTTAAGAGCACTGATTGCTCTCTTCCAGAGGTCCTGAGTTCAATTCCCAGCAACCACGTAGTGGCTCACAACCACCTATGAGATCTGGTGCCCTCTTCTGGCCTACAGAAAGGATACTGTATAAATAAATAAATCTTAAAAAAGATTAATATCAATAAGTGATATAAAAATTAAAACAAAAATCATGTATTAATTTTATAATAATAAAGTGGAAAATCGAGAAAAATAATTCTCTTAATACTATAACTTCCCCACCTCCCACATAAATCCCAGACAAACTGCTGAGAATAGCTGGGTTTAAATCCTAGATTTATCATTTACTCAGTTTAAAATTTGGCTCTTATCACATCACTGTGCCTCAGTTTCCTCAAATATAAAGTAAGGACAGTCATAGGAATTGCTTCACAGGGTTATTGTAAAGGTAACAAGTAATAAAACAAATGCTAAGAAAAATTTCTGGAACAAAGTAAGCACTTAATTAATGTTGTTATTGTTGCTATGCACACACATACATGAACATACATGTACACACATATGAACACAGATACATTTTAACACACACACAGCAGTCTTGATTGTATCTGTGGTCTGTAGTTTCCTATCAGAGACTATAAGAATGAGGTCTCATTTAATTACATAGTATATCAAGTATAATCATATATCTTTTCTTGGACAATGTTTTGCACATTTTTTTTAATTTTTGAGATTTTATTTTTTGGATTATGGAATGATATTTATTAGAGAATGTATACTATAGAACAGAAAGAATATTTGATATAAGGGAAAACCTCTTTATAATTAATATAGCATGATAAAATGGAAAAACAAAAGAAATGTTTCATAGTAAGATTTTCTGAACTATGGATAAGTGGGAGGGTCAAGGAATTGCTCAGACAGAATAACCTGAGAAGTGCTTACTCAAGGCGCAAATCCATACTCTAAAAGCATCACCTTGTGCTGTTATACTTTCTTTGGACCACCAACTCTCAGATAATTACACAGAGGCTTCTTATTAAGTATGAAAGCTAGGCCTTAGCTTAAGCTTGTTCCCAACTAGCTCTTATAACTTAAATTGACCTGTTTACTGTAATCTACATTCTTCCACACGGCTCGTTACCTCTCCTCAGTACTATACATACAACTTACCCTGCCTCTCACTGATGAGTCCTGCCTCTGTTCTTTCCAGGGTTCCTATCTCTGCCCGGAAGTCCTGCCTATCCTCTCTTGCCTAGTTATTGGCCATTCACCCATTATTAAAACAATCAGAAGGTCCTTTGGCAGAGACACATCTTCACTGTGTATAAAAAGATTGTTCCACAGCAACTCTAGGTGCCTCTTTTGGTTAACAGTGACATACTCAATATATTTTTGAGTTTTCTCATTTCTGGACAAAGCCAGAAGATTCAAACAAATTCTTTCATACACTGTAGGTGGTTTGCAAAAATAGTTTTGGGTGGAATAATCAGGAAAGGGAAGGATAAATAGAAGAAGCCAAATGTAGTTCTCAGTATTCAAGCCTTCAGTTACTGAGAGGATCTTGTTTAGGAGGCTATCTGGGCCGATCCAGGTGCTGACTTAGTCTTCATCTTCCAGTTAGTTTTACAGAAACCATGATTTTAGTGATACTCAATGAGGAGGTTGCTCCATTTCTACTGCATTATCCTTAGGAGAGGTCCTTTCACTGTGATGGCCACTGTTGACTTTACTAGCATCTTTTTTTCACAGTAGACTCCATTCAATACATTAGTCAGGGAAGCTGAAGCTCTCTCAATGTCATTACAAAATGTTGTGCTATCTCTGTAAAATTAGGTGGCATCTTCTCTGAATGAGATCTCTGATCAAGAATTTCAGGATCAAAAGATTTCTGCTATCCAGTCTTTTTACAAGAAATGCCAGAACCAAATGGTCTCTTGAGACATCCTATGAGTGTGTTACACAAAATTGAAAGTTTATCTTCCATTATCATCACACACATGTTAATGTTTATCAAATTGCATGACCTTGAATGTTCCGTGGAAGGTGAATGCCTTCAAATCAGGATTAGGATATGATTCCTCAAAAAGATTATTATAGAAATTCCTATTGAGAACTTTCTTGAGATTGCATTTTAATTATTTGATATCTCCCTTTTCTTTACTCTTTCCAATTCTCCCAAATAAATACCACGCTCACTGTCTTTCAAATGCAAGTCCTCTTTTTTTCACCAGCTATTATTGTGTTTTATATTATTTAAAATCTTTATGTATTTAACGAGATTGTGTTGCTCCCAAAGCTAATACAATGTATATTTGTTCTTTTCACTGTCTTTTATTTAAATTTGCAAGATTTAAAGAAAGTTATTGTTAAGGAGTGTTACTTCAAATATATATTAATGGATCCAATGTCTGAAAATATCACAAAATTAAATGTTTGGGGTAGTTTGAATGTAATTGGTACCCATAAACTCATAGGGAGTGGCACTATTGGGAAAAACAAGGATAAGATATTTATGCTCTTGTAATCCCAGTTCTGAGGAGGTAGAAGCAGTGAATTTTGGAACCCAACTGACCATGCTTATTGGCCTATTAATAAGCTACAGGACTACGAAGACCCTGGCTCAGAAAAGCAAGGGAGATGACGGCCGAGGAACAATACCAAGGCTGACCTCTGGTCTATACATGTTCATATGCACATGCACCCACACATGAAAGTGTATCCACATGAGTATGTGTTCCCAATCAAAATGACTCTACAAAGTGGAGGCGGGAGGGCCTGATAGAAGCTTCCACACACCACACACCTGATTTTGCAGCGGTTAGAAATGGCAATTTGCCTTTGAGTGTAGCTGGCAAGAAAGAGTTGAATGAATTTTCCTGTCAAGCATCCTGTCACCAAGTAAAAGAAGCATGTCCACGAAAATAAAACACCCAGGTTTTGAGACTTCTGATCTCCAGATCTGTATGGTAAAACTCCAGATCTGTGCTGTGTTAAGACACAAAGTTTTTATCTATTTGTTACCGCAGCACCTCACAACTGATACAGCATTACTATGATACAGCGCTTTGTTCTCCTGTTCAGAAAGGGGTATTTTAGATGTTCTGTAAGTATCATGAAGAAAAGAATTCTATGATCAATAATTAAATTTTGTGGGCTATTAAGTGTCTCAGAAGATTATGTTCTTACAAATTGCAACCTCTTCATCTTCTCTGGGGCAGTTTTATGAAGCTATTTATTTTTTTTGGATGACAGAATATGTTTAAAAGTCTTCTTCCCCCAGGAATAAGGCAGTCTCAAATGCCCACATTTTATGGACATTTTATGGTTTAAAGTGTCCCAGTTTCCCTATAACACTGAAGTAAAAATTGAAATCTCCTAGAAATAATGTATTTTACTAGTCCCCAGAGATGAGTTCTTACTCTAAAGAGCACCATGGTGTTTGAAAGGAATGGCAGGCAGTCCGTGAAGAAGAGAAATTGTTCGGTAGTGGACTTTGCATTACGCACTTCCTCCCAATACTCATGCCTTCCTGTGTGCCTACAAATAAGAAAATGTCATCAATCAGCAGTGTAGTGTAAGGCTTCTAGTTGTGGTACCTGAAGCATAACTTCTGTTTTCATCTGTATCCAAGATGAGGTGGCCCAAATGCATAGAGAGTTTTAGCTCAGTTCATGTTGTTGGAAATTCTGTGTATGGTTTCCAGTCCTAGTCAAACCATGTGCAAAGAAGTATGAACGAAAGCTTTTGAGACAGAAATACTGTAAATGCATCTCAAGATTCTACATTTTCTTATACTTTTAAAATCTCACAAGGCCTTTTTATTTGTTTCATCGCTGGTCTCATTTTATACAGATAAACATGGAGATATCTTTGTAAGCCTCACCCTGGCCTCATCATGATTGGAAGCTCACGGCTTCATAGACTAGACCTAACTTCAGTTACAGAAGATCTAGGAACATTAAGAAGTAAATCATTGAAAAAAAAATAAAGTTTACCTGACTTCTAAGGATTAGGTAGGAATTGGAAGAGTACAATGATGGAAGTTGTGTATAGATTTGTTTGGAAAGAATATGTGAGACAGTTTAACAATAGCAATTGTGAGCAATACAAGGAAATACAATACAAGGAAATATGATGGCACCAATGGAAGATGAGCCAAAGTTTACCTGTCTGAAATTAAGTACACTAAAAAGAATGATCAAGTATTGGCTGTACATAGGCAGAGATCAAAACGGCAGGACTGTCCTGTACTGTGATAGAGTAGAAATAAAATTTAGGTTTAGCTGAGACAGTAAGAGCTCCATCCAATTTTTTTTTCCCCGAGGCTCAATAGTCCCAAGATGGAGCCTCTATTTTATTTGTTTGGCTAGAGGTTGTTGATGATTTTATACACAAATGCAATCCTTATATAATTGTGAGCTAGGAGACATGGGAATTTGGGATGTGAGACAGTCATAGAAAATCTGTAATTGGGGCTAGAAATGTCCCTGGAGATGGAGACTCAATAACTGGACTGAGTAAAACTCAGTAGCCTGGAGGCCCATTGTTTGAAACGGAGAAGAATGCTTGCACGATGGGAAAGCCCTCTTATGCCTGTTAGTTTTCATGCTATCCCCAGTGGCTATTAGCAAGTGGGAACAAATGATGGGAACCTATGATGGCATCCATAGTTGATATATGTTTGAGCTCTTTTTGCAGAGAGACTTCTATCCATATTCCATACTAAATGTAGTAATTAAGGGAAACTGACATTATTGAAACAATTTTACCCCATTTCTTAAGAAGACTGTTTTCTTAAAAGACCAGATATCTGGGGGACTGTATGCATGTAAATGATCCTGTATTAAATGACTATATGACGATTGTAGAAATAGGTCAAGTGACTGGTCATAAAGAAATCAGTGTTCCTTTTCATAAAATCACTTTTCCTTTTGTCATTTTTCCTTTCAAGATGTATAGCAGCATCCCAATAGCTTTCTTCTGGGTAATGTTTTATAGTATTTTCCTAGTCCAATCTTATTAGAAAAAGATGAGACCAAGTAGGATAGTCCCTGTATTATCCCACAAGCTAGATAGCTGTTCTCTCTTTTTAAATAATTGGGAAATGCTGGATGTAAATTCCTTTGAAATTAGCATAATATGCTATGTTTTTATTTTTAATATGCAGGAAATAGTATACCAGGCTCCATTATGAGTTACAGAATGATTTCATTAGCATAATTGAGACAGATGCTATTTCTTATGATAATAGGTAAATGTGCAAAAAGATATTAAGCTACTGTCTTCAGATTTTTTTCATGCTGCAATGTGTTTTCAGGCAAACAACTTTAACAATGATGTCCAGGAGCATACAGTCAACAGGATAATAAAACAAATTAAATCTTTTCAGCCAAGTTAGACCTCCCTTGGGAAGCACCAGGTTAGAAAATTAGTCATTTTTTTGTTGGCAAATTAACGAGATATAATTGGAATAAATTGTTTCCTTGAATATTTTAGTACAATGGCTGCGGCCTCATGAATAACTAGACTTTGTTTCAAGGCTATAATATGGGTCCAAAATGCTAGGGGTATAAAATGGGTTTGATTTTAGAATTGGGAGTATGTGTGTGTGTGTGTGTGTGTGTGTGTGTGTGTGTGTGTGTATAGAGAGAGAGCTCTCTTGGGGATAGTACCCAAGTCTATACATGACATTAATTTATGTTTCATAGGTACTTTAGGCACACAACTGAGAGCAGTTAAAGTAGTATTTTTAATACGTCTTAATTGTCACTATAACATGTCATATGAGAGCACCACACATTATTCATGGCTTAATAGTTGTCTTAGTTAAGGCTATTATTGTTGTGATGAAACACCATGACCAGAGTAACTTGGAAAGGAAGGGTTTCTTTCATTCACAGTTCATGTAGCAGTTCATAATCAAAAGTAGCAAGGACAGGAACTCATGTAGACTAGGAACCTGGAGGGAGCTGATACAGGGGCCTTGGATGGTGCTGCTTATTGGCTCACTCCCTATGACTTGCTCAGTCTGCCTTCTGATAGAACCTAGCCTAGGAATGGCACACCCACAAGGGACTGGGCCTACCCCGTCAACACTAAGAAAATTCTGAGGACACCCAAAGGGTATGGGCTACAGAATCAACTAAGTAGAGTGCATGAGGACTTAACAGAGACTAAACTTGAAATCACTGAGCCTGCAGGGATCTGTGCTAGGTCCTCTGCAAATGTTATGGTTGTTGTCTTGGTTTTTTTTTTTTTTTTTTTTGGTAAGACTACTGACAAGGGATTGTGGGTGTCTCTGACTCTTTTGCCTGCTCTTGGGACCCCTTTTCTTCTAGTGGGTTTTTCTCCATTTTAGTTCAAAGAATTTTGAAAATTCCTGTCCATTATACAAATATTAACCTCATTCAGTAAAAATTTCTCATTTTAGCCATTGGTCTTTTGTTCTCAAATTTTGATATGATTATTTTAATTTTTATTGATTTACATACTTCTTTCTGAATGATTCTAACTTCCTTAAAAAATTAAAATTTTCTTGCCTGTTTTTTCTTCCAATTGTTAGTCAAATTGTTCTGTTTGTTCACATGTAAAGTAAATTTTGATTATATTGATAGGGCACTTTAAACAGTGCAGTACAGAGACTGAATCCATTAGCGTCTTGTGAGGAGTGTGGACTTTGTTTCCATTAGATTCTTTCTTGATTAAACTCATATTGTAAACTTGGCGAGAGAGAGATGGAGGGGCAGAGAGCAAAAGAGAGACAGAGACATTAGGCTTGGCATAGGCTTTTGAAACCTGAAAGCCTACCTCAGTGACATACTTCCTCCAACAAGTCCACACCTCCCAGTCTTTTCAAATGGTGCCACTCCATGACGACCAAGCATTCTCATCCATGAGCCTATGGAAGACATTCTCATTTAAATCACCACAGGTACTAAGTCAACACTATAGAAATACCAAAATTACTAACAATTCAAAATGATTATTCATGTGTACTTGGGATTTAACAAAAAGAATGATTCTATGCTTAGATATAGATCAATCTAGGAGGCTGCTATGAATAACTGTTTTTCATAGTGCATGACATGAACAGTGATACCATGCATATCAGTGGTTTCTCTCTTTGGACTAGTCTTTCTATCATATTAACTATGGGGAAGCACAACCTATGTAGCACAGGCCGACTGTTTTATTCCCTTTTGGCTGCAGCAAATAGCCCATCAATATTGCATCGAAACAGTATATAACTGTTACTTGATTATGTGATTGGTAGCTGCAGTTTAAAACAAAGTATTAAATACCAAAAAAATCTATTTTTAATCTTTTGCTTCCCAATAGGGCTTCTAAAGAGCACATTATGGTGAAAAATGAGGCCTCGCAGCTTGTATCAGAGACTTTATTTCTCTGCTGATGCCTTAATTTTTACTCAGGAAAGAAATTATTGACAATTCTATAGCACAGGTAGAATAAACTCTCAAAATTATCTAATAGCATACACAGTCAACCCTGGGGAATTGCCCAGCAGTTTTGTGGCATAATGTTTCATTTAAATATGCTTTTTAATTTTCCAATTACGTGTACCCATGGGGAATCCTCATAGCAAACACTGCCTCCAGAGGGACGGTAAGATGACACTCCGGTTCTAAAGGAAACTGAGGAGTTTCAGCAAACTTGAAATCACTGGCCTTGCTTTAGGAGTTTGAATGTGAATAAATACTTACTTCCCAAAACCTGTGAAGGAAACTACATGGTAGTCATTCTCTGATAAACGTACACATCTACGTGGTTTCCTTACAAATCTTCCAAAGCCAAAACCAAATCCTAATGCTACCAAAAGAGCCTTTGAAATGGATACAATAAATGGAAATATATGATTACATAAATTTATAAAGAACAAATAACAGATTTGGAAATGGTATTTCAGTCTGCTTCAGTTGTTCAAATAATACCTTGAGGGCTTGCATATTGGGAGGGCACATATAAACATATAATGATTTCAATGTAACCTGACCTATTATCACAGAAGCTCAGAAGACTGAGGGGTCCTTTTGAGAAGGTGCACACAGGTCATAATGTTTAAAAATGTATGTGGGGACAGAGTCTAACTTCGGAAATCTTTCTCTAAGGCATAAAGAATCACAACTTGTTTTCTTTTACTGGATCTTGCTATCTGTCTAACGAGTTGATTCCATAGCACTCTTTAAAGACAGCTGTTTGGACTACACACTTGTCATTTACCACCAGATAGAAGGAATATTCTTTTATTTCCAGTAGCAGAAACATAAATGCTGAGTCTCCAGAGCCTTATTGAATTATGCATCCACATTTGTGTCAGTCACCATGATGGGGGAAACTTCTGGAAAGAAAGAGGTGGGTGGAATGAAAGTGACTGTAGGTAAACACTTCCTGTCTTAAATAGTTTGGCATTGCAGGGTGCTTTGAAGAACAAATGAAGAGCTGTACTATGGATGTAGGTCAGGTGGTAGAGTGCTTGTATAACATGTATGAGGCCCTGGGCTCCATTATTAGCATTTTATGAATGGGCATGATGAGGCAAGCCTTGAGTTCTGCACATAGGATGTTTGACAAGAAGGAGCATCAGAACTTCAAGATCATTCTCTGTCACATATCAAGTAGAAGGATAGCTGGGGAACACATACCCTGCTCCTTCATGTAAGCAAGAGTTAGTGTATACTTGTTGAGAAAGAACCAATGTCTTCCTTATCGAACGAGGCAAGTACTATGGTCATTCCTTTTGTTTTGAGTTAAATTGACTGAAGGAAGTCTAGATACCATAGGTAAGGTCTTTTGGAATCTGGGAAGCTGACCGCTGAGTATCTTTTGATTCTCTTGGTTGATACTGACCAAACTGAATCAAGTCTTTGATGCAACTGGAAGACCCTTTTTGGAGACACAGCTACCAAATGGACAAATGGCTCTCTGTTCTTTGACCTTCTCAGATCATTTGTTTTTCCTATTCAAGGTGGCATGCTAGCACTATTTAAGAGTTTTAGTGGGTATTCTAGTGGAAAGGAAAGAAAGTAAATGAAAAATAATTATATATTGTTAGGTTCTGAGAAGCCATTTACCTTGTTTGGGGGCATCTTAGAGGTTTCCCAAAGGAAGTTAAACCTGGACAGCAAATGAAGGCTAAGCTGGTGATGAGGTGGTATTGACACCCTAGTGTATATGGTTAGACTTTGGACAATGAGAGCTTCATGTTTCTCACTAAATACCTTAGCAAAGAGACTACCAATTAACTTTCCAGCATCAGTTGTCTCTCTTACCTTGTGAACTCGAGTTTTATTCCAGATCAAAATGTACCTTTTTGAGGATACGTACCTACCACAACTCCTCATAAGTTTTTCTTGACACAAGCAAGTTAAGCAAACACATCAACAAACCAAAATAAAAACAAAACTTAAGAAGGAAAAATGAAACAGAAAGATGTGTTTCTCAATAGCAATAGAAAATAATAATAATCTTCTGGATACAGAGATTTTTTTCAAAGCAAGTGTTAAAGCAATTAAAATCAGATTAAAAAATTGTTGCAAAACTAATTTGGTTTACCCAAACCCATGCTACTCAGTTGCTTTCCATTCTTTTCTTTTTTTTTCTCCATGTTAATTCTTTGACTTTAGTGTTTCCTAAAATTTAGATTTCCCTGGAGAACTTTGTTTTGTCCCAACAACTGAAATCCATTAAAAATGCTCAATTAATGCATTTAAAGAATTCAAATAAAAATAATTTTAGTTTCAGTCCTTTGAGTCATAAACGTTGAGGCTCTCTGAAGTCCATTAAATTCTACAGTTATGCTTAGCAGGCAGGTCTCCCTTCTACTAATGACATTTCAGGAAAAGAATAAAAGGTTAAGTGGCTCATGAGGGGGAGTCTAGGATAATGAAGGTGGGAACTGCTGCTGTTTTTATTATAAGTTGGCATTTGCTTTAAGTCTGTGTCTCTTTGTATAACAAATAACAGTTGTAGGCTTTATTGAAAGATTTCAGGGGTTCATTCAGCCAGAAGACTTTGCTTTCCATAGTTAGTGTAACAGGATCTGGTCCCTCGTTACTTAATTATTCTTGAAATCATGTAACAGAATTTCATTTAAAAATTTTTATATGTAACCATAATGCTACTTTATAAGAGAAATGCCATTAAAAGCCTGGTTTTATTATAAAAAAATATGCCTTCTGCTTTATGAAACATTCTTTATTTTCCTTGGTGCCATGATCCATTTGGGTATTGAAATAGAAGTTATTCTTGGAGAAGATAGAGGCTTGCTGGAGGAAGGATATCACTGAGGGCAGATGTCAGGTGTTTGCATCCTCACTTAATTTTCTGTTTGCTCTCTTAGCTTTCTGTGTGAAAAAAGTGACCAGCTGGCTCTCCACTCTGGCTGCCTGCTGCCACACCTTCCTTGCCACTAAATCCTTGCCTCTTGATCTGTAAACCAAAATGAACACTTCCTTCTATGAGTTACTTTGGGTCAGGATATTTATTTTATTACAAAAACAGAAAACTAATTAACTAATACAATTTATATGTGTACCCACAGTGAATATGATGGGTTACCCAACTGACTTCACAATGTGTCTTTCTCAATCCAAATTGAGTGCTTGGCTACTCTCTAGGAAAATTGTACTTGAGGATTTAAGTCCTCTACACCCATTTTCCTGAATAAATTTTTATTCTTATCCAGGTGGTTTCATCTAGATGTGTGTTGTCTGAGGTTTTCTGTTCTATCTAGTTCCCATAGTCATTAAGTCCCAAAGAAATCACACAGAGGCCTACATCAGTTATACACGGATTGGCGTAGTAGCTCAGACTTCTTATTAACTCTTATAACTTATATAGCCCATTATTCATGTCTGTGTTAGCCACGTGGCTTGGTACCTTATTCAGTGGGGCAGTCACATCTTGCTTCTTCTGTGACTGGGTCATGACTGCAGACTAAAATTTTCTTCTTCCCCAAATTTTCTTGTTTTCATTGACCCACCTCTACTTCCTGTCTGGTTGTTCTGCCTATACTTCCTGCCTGGCTACTGGCCACTTAGTGTTTATTTAAAATATAATTGACAGAATATAGACCACTGTCCCACACCAGATGTGTCTTCATCTGGGGACTTCCTCTGGAGGCTTACCCAGGGATGGAGTGGCAGTCTGAAAGAACATTTTCTACTTGGACTCTAATTTCCTATTCCCTTCCCCACTCTACTGTCCTTACAGGACATTTTCTTGGAAGTATCCCCAACAGTGAGGAAGTTCTCTCATCCATGCTGATCCACTGTCTGTCCACCAAATAAGCTAGTACTAATTCTTATATCATTGCACAAAATGACAGAAGGCTTGACAGTGTTGGTGCAAACTTCCTCTGAGCAAACAAAATGTAACCATTTGTCTACTTACACCAGATAGGACAACACTGATGGACCAAAGAAACAATTCGTCTCCAATCTATATTGAGGAAGTCAGCGAGTTTATTGGGCTTACAGGTGTGTGGGCAAGGGGTCAGTTACAGAAGCATGGGTGGGAGTTCCTGACAGGAGTGTGAGTGACCCTAAAACAATTTGACCCCTGAAAAGTCTCAGCCCAGCATGGGTGGTGACATCTTCACAGGAGCCTAGATGGAATCCCTCTTTCAGTTAATCTGCCAGATTCTAAACACGTCAGCATCCCATGAGACTACATGCAGCTGAGGCAAAATTACATACTGTTTAAGGGAGAGGCAGGTGGAAGTCACTGAGATTCCAGGTGAGGGTCTGACTGCCTTCCCCTCTCCCTGTTCTGAGACTATCAAAAGGCTTGATCTTGAAGGTGTCTTGCAGGTAATGCCAGCTGCTTTGATGAAGATGGTGATGGCTATAATGCTCCAAGGACAGCATCCACAACAGATAGGGACTCCTGCCTTGGATTTTTGCTCTAATCTATTCTCTCTATATAGCCAAGTTGAGTTCCCAACACTGTTGTTTCATGCTCCCCAATGGCTTTGCTGAAGACAGCAAGACTGAGTTCCCTTCTGACTTCCAGTACGCACTTAGAACATGTTTTCCTTATCTGTGCTGAACGTGAACATGCAGATTTGCAATTCTTTTTTTTTATTTTTTATTTATTTTATTCGGGTTTCCCACAATAATGAAAATAATGACTAGAGGCCCATCTTTTGGGTCATTCTAGATTCTATCCAGTTGACAATTAATGCTAACCATTATTAGATTTATTTTGAGACCGTTTCACACACATATATATTGTCTACTGACCCTTATGATCTCCCCCACCCCTCTGTCCCCCTGTCAACACCCTTTCTTCCACCAAATTTTCCTCTTTTTCTCCTGTTCATGACTATTCATCTCGCTTTGTGTCACACTGGTACTTTGGGATTGACCAGGCCTCCCTGTGTGACCATGGATTTGCAGCTATCCGTTGTAGCCTAGTATGTTCAACGGTTGTCACATAACTGAAGATGGTGGCTATTGAAAATGAAGTTGTTTGAGATTAGTGGCCAAACAGCCTGGAAACTGCATGGCAAATATTTGATAAAACTAACACTGCAGTACTTAGAAATCCAATATGGCGGCTATGGAGTCAGAAGTACTCCATAATGAGTTAGATGAATAATATTTTCTGTTTCTAAGCAAGGATAAGAGAGAGATGAGGTATTTTGGAGGCAGAGATGAGAAAAATATAAGTCTGTGAAGGGTGACTTTGCTTGGCCATGGTGGACAATGAATATCTACTGACAGCCAACTGTAAATGCCAATTGTTTCTGTGTCTCAGACTCCAGGAATAAAACTGTGACCTCAGCTTCCTTAGAACTATTCTGAAAACAGACAATAAAAGCAAGACATTGCTTTGGGGTGCTTCAGATATCCTTGTCATGCTCAGAAACCAGCGAATGACATATCGAAATGCTGAATTCTAGTTACTGCTACTTTTGATTTTGAACTAGTCAATAGAAGAATGACTTTTGTTCTGATAAACAGTTTTGACTAACACTAATTTCTAATTTAATCACATTATTTTAGGATTTAGAAATGGTAGAGAATATCTGATATGCTGTTTTCTAGTTCATAATTCATAGAGAGAAATGACTAGAAAATGCATCTTCTAATGTATTTGAAACTTTAGAAGATTGTTGGTACTCCTCAAAAAACCCAACATTTTCATATTTTTTATGTAACAAACTAAATTTTGGGAAATGACACACTTAATTTCTTCAGAATGGCTATCAATACAATACCAATGTAAAATGTAAAAGGGGAAATGAGACATGGTGTACATGAGAATTTTGTATCTTAATGCATCATAGTAAAAGAGTGTGTTCACCCTCACACACACACACACACACACACACACACACACACGTATCTATAAATATTTTAGTATCCATGCCAGCTTCTTGGTAGGGCTTCTGCAAAAAGAACCTACTTGGTTTTAAGACATGACTCTTTTCCTTGATAAATGCCAGATTAATTTTAAGTCTAATTGGGCAAATTTAGTTGTCTCAATATTTATTTTTGTTATATAATTTTTAAAAATAAAGCAGATGATTAATTTTTTTCTTCATTCCACCACAGAGACTGCATTTTCACAGAAATGGTCTCCTCTTACATAGGCAGTTCCCTGTGATCTAGAGTAGTAATAGCATCAAGATAACTGCTCAGGAAGTGTCTGAAATATCTCACTAAATGCACTTGGTTTCTATTCCCTTACAAATAGCACAAAGAGCTTAGAGCAAAGGTCTAATCACTGAGTAGAATAAAATGCTTTGGTGGCACATACCTTATGCTTCTATTAGAACTTATTGGCTTGTAGTTTATATAATCATAATAATGGCAACCTTGCAAACAAACACCTGGAGATAGGCAAAGCTTTTTAGCATGCTTTATCCTCTTTAATATTCACAGTCCCTTAGGAGGGAAGTAGCCTCACTTCTAAATGAGAAAACTAAATCGCAGGAGAGCATAAATACGTCGATTTAAGTCTCCTAGCTAATAAGTAGATAGCTCGATGTAATTCCAGTCAGCATGGGCTGCTGACTCTGAGGTTACCCACCAAGTTATAGTACCTGTTATTTAAATACCAGTGTTTCTCAATTGCATTTGAATTCCTCATTAATAAAGAGTATGCTTTAATTGTTTTTATTTCATGAATATAGCTTGGAATAAACCTGGAAGAGGGATACACTGCATTCATTCTTACTTTTCCCCCTCAACATGTAAATATCATTGGCACACTTAATTATACAGAAGAACACTACTCCAAAATATTTTCTTTTTTCATATTTTTTAATGAATTGTGTTTTTGTGTGGGTTTATACATATATATATGTACAAGTGCCTGTAGAGACCAGAAGAAGTAGTGGATATTCTGAACATACAGCTTGTGAGCTGTTCAAGGTAGGTGCTGAGAACTTGGGTCCTCTGTGACAGCAGTATGCCTCTCCCAACCACTAACCTATCATGCTGCTCCACTTAATTTTTATTATTGGTGTGTGTGTGTGTGTGTGTGTGTGTGCTTGTGTGTGTATGTGCGCATGCACATGCATGTGCGTGCATACGTGTGCACACAATTAGAGTTTGGCGTATGAGTGCCACAGTGGATTTGTGATAGTCAGAAGACAATCCTATGGAGCTGGTTCTCTTCTTTTACTTTCATGTGGGTTCAGGATCAAAACTCAGTTGTCAGGCTTGTACAGAAAGTGCTTTTACTTACTGAGCCATGTCCCTAGTCCAGACATTTTTAACTGCTTGTCATCATAACTATCGAGGGACATTAATAGCATTGGAAGTCTGCAGTATATAATGTGCATACAGAATTATATAAAAGAAAAATTAATTCCCACTTAAAGCCAGATAGTATTGTATATAACATTGAAATTCACTTGTGTTGTGGTCCTTTATTACCATACGACATTCCCTGAGCGATAAAAGCCATTCTTGACCTCTTTTTCAAAGCTCAAGTAGAAGAAAGAATGCCTTTGAGAGCCCTTCTGGGAAACCATATGAAATTATTTTTGTCTGTGGAGCCTACATGATGATCTTGCTGCCTAAAATCCCAAGGCCCATTTAAATTGTTATGAGCTATCAGACAGTTCCCTCTTATGAGGAAGCAATGTGGTACATCATAACAATTTTATAACTGAGTATTTATTTATCAAGATCCATCAGGTTTGTTTAATGAAAATTATATGTCAAGAGCCTGTAAATTTATCTGCACTCTACCCTCATAAAATGGATCTTGCCTGAAGTTCCATTCTCCTTTCATCGGAATAGATGTTTTATGATCACAATGATCACAGCTGTGATGTACATTACATCCTGCTCTCCCGACACTGAAGAGAAGACTTTTCCTTTGATATGGTGAGCAATGTTCTAAGTGATGTGCATCTATAAATTTGGAAGAACTCCCAGTCAAATCAAATCCAAAGCCTGATCTATTGTCCATGTTTCCTGTTCTCTGTCCTGGCATAGAAAAGCAGTTCCTTGCAGTTATTTGAACAAGTTGAATGGACCTTCTTAGGTCTTTGTGACTTAGATGAACTCTGACACCATTCTGTGATTACCTGCAATTATAATGTTCTGCATCTAGGACTCATAATGAAGCTGGTACCTAATGTTACAGAGGGTGCTGAATAATAAGTGAGCAGTGTGAACATGAAGTCCATCCCTAATCTCTGTTTTGTTTCTAACTTGATCTGTGACTCTGGGCCCTTTACTTCCTGGTATTTTGGATCCCACCCATTTACAATAAAAAAACAAGGATGTGTGAGCTAGCAAGGCTAATATTTTATAGTTATAAAATTGTATTGTAGGAACAAAGAACCTCAGGGCTCACCATCCTTTGTTTAGACTTTATACTCTGATTTCATTAATAATAAATTTGAATTACTGCAACTATCTGGGTTCTAGAGGGGAAACAACTGTTTGAAAATAATAAATATGCATAGATTTTGATTTGAGAATATTTATATTAAGGAACACATATAAGTTTAGTTTTGTGTGAAATTTTCACAGAAGTAAGTTATAATGAAAAACCAACAGTCTAGCCCTGAAAGAATTTATTTGACACTCCTATACTTAAGACTCAGGAAACACTGTGTAAGAGGGCCAGAATGGCTTTAATATCAGGGCATTTGATGTAAGAATGTATCTCCTAGTAATATCAGAAGCTACATCCATAAAATATCTCCATCATGACTGTCCAAATGTGAGTTGAACAAGGACAACACCAAGGACCTTGCTGGAATGTATGAGGAAAATCTCAAAGGCTTCAACCCTACACAAAGAATTATATTGGCTATAAATGGAGGCTGTTCATTCATTTCTTGGCTGCCCAGATTCAAAATAATTACACAGAAACTATATTAATTAAAACACTGCTTGGCCTATTAGCTTAGGATTCTCATTAACTAACTCTCACATTTTAAATTAGACCATTTCTATTATTTGGTATTTAGCACAAGACTCATGGTTTACTGGTAAAGCTCTAGTGGGCAGGTGTTTTTCTACATCAGTGTTTCTCTATTGGCAGCTACATAGCATCTTCCTGACTCCACCTTCTTTTCTCCTCTATCTCTGCTTGGAATTCCCACCTTGATTTATTCTGAACTGCCATAGGCCCAAAGTAGCTTCTTTATTAACTAATGGTGAGAAAATATATACCCAGCATATAGAGGGGAACTCATATTCCCTCCCTTTTCCTGTCTAAATAAAAAGGAAGGTTTTAACTTTAACATAGCAAGATTACATAGAACAAAACCATTATCAAGAAAGAATTATAGTTACAATATTTAGTCCATTTACATTTGGCAAATTAAGGAAAATACTCTTTAATCTGTCCTATCTTTGTGAATCTAAAGTTTTATATCTAATCTACTTTTTATAATTATAAATGTCTTTTTTTAACTCCATCAAAGACCCCAAAAGGATATAATGTTACCTAAGTAAATAGAAAGTGCACTGTAAGCAACTTCCAAAACTCTAGAATTGACAGAGACATCTCACTGCCTGGACAGTCACCCAAAGTTCTTCTGTAATATTGGGGCATCCATCTTCAACCTACAAACCATAGTATCTGGGAGAATTTCTCATGAAGCAGAAAATTTGAAGATCTGTTTTGCCTTGTAATGACAAAGTTCAACAGATGCTTTCTTCTGTGTCCTGCAGAATGTTTGGCAGAGTCTTTCATAAAGCAGAAATCCTGAAGGATTGTCACACCTTTAAGAAAATTCAGCAGTCATTTCTCCGAGGGTCCTGCATGTCCAGTTTATACAGCTTACCATCAAGCAGTCCAGGCAAGAGTAGTTTCTTGTCCAAAATGGCTAGCCAACTCCAAAAGGAGCCGCTTCAATACCCATCATTCTCTTGAAGTAGATTGGTGCTTCTAGGAGCTAAGTTCTTAAAACATTTTAAATGCTATATTTTGTTATTATTTGAAATGTATGAAGAATACCTATCTATCTGAAATATACCTCTGTACATCTGGAAAACCTAATTAATATCACTACAAGCTTGACTATTAACCTGCATTTCTTAATTATACATTATATTTTTAAGTGAGCTGCACAAACACAATATCTTAATCAAGAACAGAAATATACATATAACAAGATTGACCTTAAATTTGTATCAGTAAACCAAAATCCATACCAATGCAAAGTATTCATCTCTATATCATATACCCATTTAAAGGAAAAGAAACATTTGTGAACAATACTTGGGAATTTGAATGTAGTTCTCTGGCATAGTTGGCGAGGAAGCCTCCGTCTACAATAAACAACTGAGGAAGGCTCAGAGTTGGAAAGAAGGTCTTCTCCAGGGAAGAACACACTGATTGGTTGTCCAGTGTGTCAAGGAGTCATCCCTAAAAACATGCATACAGGTAACATTGTAACATTGTATGGATAAAGTAGGTTATATTTAGTTGTGCATGCAATAATACTTAGTTAAAGAAGAGGCTATGAATTTAAAAGAGAAAGGGAATATTTGGGAGGGTTTAGATGAAGGAAAGGAAGGAGAAACATAGTAATTGTAATCTAAAAGTTAAAAATGCTTTCATTAAGAAAATAATTATATATATATATATATATATATATGGTTCAGCTAAGAGCCTAACTATTTATCCAGTTGACTTTTTGCCACCAATGATCTCTTTAAGACTACAGCTCAACTGCTGCTTGTGAGGTTGTTTTAGAGGCATGTCCTAAATTTTCTATAGCCTGGCTTGAGGAAACAGATTTATCTGACAAAAGTAAACCTCAAAACTCATTTAATGTAATGCCTTACAGATTCTGTTCCAAATGCTAATTCTAACTCTACAAAAGTTTACTGAGGTGTATAGACTTTAAGTCTAGTTCATTTTTGTGTGCAATGTTGTTATTTATCTGCAAAGTTTTTAATAGTAAAAGTTATATACTTATAAAAAGAAATTAGTTTAAATAACAACAAAATTAATCATTTGGAAGGTCAAAAGTGGAAAAACACTCAACAACTCATAGACTGTAACATATGAGGCTAAGAAGTATTGGGAAAAACATTTTGGGAAGGATGTTGGAGTTGTTGATAGAATTTGAAGTAGCCTTTTATTCAAGGCAAGAAGAATAGTAGATATTAGATTTTACAAAAAGCCAAAGGAGGTGAGAGGAGAAGTTGTGCAAATATCTGATTGATGATTGTCATACAAAGACCAAGTCAGCTGCAAAGACACCTCCCCAAGATGGACCCCATTTTGGTAAAATAATAAATATTAGTGAAGCTAGCACGGCTGAATCGGCAAGAATATTAGAGAGCATAGTAGGATAAGGTTAAAAAAGAATGAAGGTGACTTAGAAGACCATGGGTTGACTTTTAAGGAAATAGAGTGTTTTGAAAAGAGAAGTGTCACAGGAAACAATGAGCACTGTGCTGAGCGCAGCATCTAGGGTGACAAGACAGAACGCTCTTACAGTGATACACATTGCAGTGCCAGGGTATTGACAATGCAGTAGTAAGAAGTGGTCAGATTCTCGCTATCTTTGAAGGCAGAATCTACAGGGTTGGCTAACATTTTGTACCTTTGGTATGAGCGAGCTCAGAGTTAATGATTTGCCCTGGAAAAGTCCAAGGCTTTGTTTTGAGGACAGGTGAAATGGAAGTGTCATTTAACAAAAGGAGGCAGTCAGTGGGTGGAACAGGCTCAGGGGACGATGAAAATAATAAGTTTGGGTTAGGGTACAGAGCCTCTACCCTCACATGAACAATATAGCTTTCCATGGTTTCACCTAAGCAACTTAGTCATGGTCTAAGCATGTTAATTTAAAAATAGCCCAGATGTCAGCAATTTATGTTTAAACTTAAATGCCATTCTCAGTGACATGATGCAATTTCATACCATATTCTGCCCTGCCTGCAGAAGGAATCACCCTTTTGTTCATGTGACCATATTGTGACTAATAGCTGCCTATTAATATCTGACTCTAGAATTAGGATGACTGCCGTACATTATGGTACTGTGTTCCAGTATTCCTTGCCTCAGTCAATACCCTGAAGTTCAAGGGTAGTAAAGCCACAACTTGAAAGATGCCAACAGAAAAGGGTAGCAACCTTCCACTAAGTGAACTATGAAAATTAACTTAATGATGAGAAACAAATTTTCTGTTGAGTAGTGAAGACTGAAGACAAGGATGAAATTTCAAGATGTGAAGTTGTGGAGGAGAAAGAAAAGTGCTTGTTTCTCTGTTGTGGGTCCTGGTTCCTGAACTACACCTACAGTGTGATAAGTGCTTAGTTAGGATGGCAAAGGCATTAAAGTTGTGGGTACAAGACATGAGTAGACCATGTGTTCTCATCGACACCAGTTGGCCACATCAGAAAGCAGTTTGCCTCTACACAGACGTCACTCATTCCTAGCATTGTAGGTACTGAAGTATGAACAAGGTCTTTGCTTCTTTCTTCCATTGAAGTGTACTTTAGTGGAAGAAAAGAACATATGTGAAATAACCTCCACAATTTCAAAAGTCAACTAGGAACAATTTTTGCAAGGTATGAAGGAGCATGTCCTGAGTAGGAGAAAGGTGGGCAGATGTGGCGAGTGAGAGAGACATGCAAATTTCCACAGGCTAAATTGTATGGTGAGAACTTTGAAAGATTCCTAAATTTCTTAACTGTATCTAATACATCCTTCCTCTGAGATTATGGAATTCATTCTTGGTCTGTAATGTGAGCCAGAGTTCTTTACCAGAAGTGCAGTTATGTTTGTACACTTGGGTCTTATGTCTATGGCCTTTAGGAAATAATAGGGCACCCAACATAAATAATGCCAGCTATTGGATTCTGATTTAAACAATGTTTAGCAAGTATTTTCTGACTTTCTACTTATTTAGAGTATTGTTAGCCAAACTTCATTCACTAATGACCTCATGGCAAATTGCAAAGCTGCAAGTGACTGGTGATGAGTTATAGCGTGTTGCATAATAAAATTGAAACAGCCTAATAATGATGTTGATACTTCTTCAGATTGATTAAAGGAGAAACCATTTCACATAAATTGCACTGAGCTTCTTGAAACCCTGTGACAAAAAGCTCAGCCTTGAGTGTTCAGTAGTGTCAATTTAGGAAGATTTTTTTAAACATTTAGATATTAGGTACCACCAGCAATATAAAAAAAATCGAATCCTTATGATAATATTTCTTGAAAAGGATAATTTAAAAGTTTTTATATGTTTATAAAATAAGACAGCCTTCATGATAAATAAATCGGGTCATACTATTTTCATAGTCTACACAAGGAAACAAACACAAAATAATTTCAAAAATGATGTACATTACCAATTCACTTTTATTTCTTTACTGTTTGAAGCTTATACAGTATAATACACACACACACACACACACACACACACACACACACACACAAATTCTTAATGGAATTCCTACTTCTGGTTAAGTTGTAGAATAATGCCAAGACCTTTCATACTGCCAGTGAGAAAAAAAAATCACAAAATAAGTTAACATAATAAATATATACTGATACAAACAAGTGTGAAATCAACTATATTTGAAAGATAGAGAGAGAGGGGGAGGGAGGGAGGGAAGGAGGGAGGGAGGGAGGGAGAGAGAGAGAGAGAGAGAGAGAGAGAGAGAGAGAGAGAATGTGTCAATTTCCAAGGAAGGGACAAGAAACATTTTTACATCTGAAGATGATTTTGGCCAAAGAAGAACAGTATCTGCTAAATAGGGAGAAAGCAGCAAGGCTGTCCTCTCTACAACTATTCAACATAGTAGTAAAATCTTAGCTAGGGCAATGAGACAGCTGAAGGAGATCAGGGATACAAATTGGAAAGGAAGTATCTTTATTTGAAGATGATATAATAGTTACATAAGTGACCCTAAAGACTCCACCAGGGAATTCTTACACTAGATAAACACTTTCATCAAAGTAGCAGGATACAAAATTAATTCACAAAAATCAGTAGCCTTCTTATAAACAAATGAAAAAAAGACTGAGAAAAATCTTTGGAAAAGGATACCTTCCACAATAGAATTGATGAAATAAAACAAAATAACTTGTAACTCTAAGCAAGTGAAAGACTTACATGATAAAACCTTTAATACATTGAAGAAGTAAGACACTGAAGAAGATATCGGAAGAAGGAAAGGACCTAACAGCTGCTTTCTTGGTTGCCTGGCCATAAACTTGAAAATAACTATTTTCACCGTCAATAGAGATTGCAATGCTTCGAAAGAGATGTCAAATTAAAAACTGGGTCCAGCAAATGGTTTGGCAGAGATAAAGAGACTACAGGCCACACAAATGAGTTTTACTGGATTTTCAGTTAATCATGCCTGAGGTCATCTCTGTCCCACTACTGGCTTGGAAACTGTTCTCAGAACTTCTGTCCTTGGTACTGATGCATATTCAAGCTTTGGTCTCCAGAGCTACCTCTCTGGAATGGAATCCCGAAGCAGTAATTCTATGCTATCTATGTGGTTTTGCCAATAATGTAAAGTTAATGTTTGTACCCTTATGCTTTTTCAGTCTGAATAAGGAGAGGAAAGTAGCTTACTCCCACATTATGCAAACGGTGGCCCTCTTGCTTTTGACACACAAGGTTCTGAAGGTCAGTTATGAAGAAACAGTAGTTAGACTCTCAGATGGTTTGCAAGAAAGAAGAAAGTGGTTACTTTTAGAAACACACTGTGCATTGATTCAGCCAAGAATCCACTTTGAAAAATCTCTCTTCGGCAGCCCCCTCTGTAGTTACCAAGGTGACTCATTCTGAGATTGTGTTCTCGGGAATCGCAGATATTAATGCCTCAGCATTGTGTCCCACAGAGTCAAGTTAGCAGTAAAATTATCCACAATGGTGATGAAACTTTTTCATCTCATTCCCTCTGAAACAAGAAAAAAGCTACATGAAACTCCCAGTGCATATGCCTATTCAAAAAGGAGCATTTTCCTTTTCCTTTGAACACTAAAACCATTTCACAAAAGCTGAGAAAGCCAGGGCTGAGTGGGAGGAGTCCGTCAGTGTCAGTACAGCTTCTAATATGATACTCATTTCTTCTAGCAACTTTAAATCAAGGCTTAAGCAGACCCCTTTCTACTTAAAAGTGTGTGCAAACTGAAAGCGGGACATATCCTTGGAGATCCTCACAGGAGTGCAACAAAAATGTCTGTATTTTAAATGTTCGTTCACCAATATTAGAATTTTTCTCTGCTACTAACACACTTAGTCCTAATTGGATGTGATATCCAGGCTCCATATCCACTCTAATAGGTCATTATCCTTAACAAATCGACTTCTAGTGTTAAACACACTGTATATCTTTATGACTGGTACAGATAGAATAGGACTTTCATTATTCTCTTCCTCTTGGTTGAGCTGGCATTATTTCCTTTTAGTCTGAGGGCTGATTATCTGCTGAAGAGGTCTCTTAATTTAACACAAGGAACTAAAGAAGATCCAACTTTGTAAGACAACTTCAGTTGTTCCCACCAAACACAACCCAGCAGAGGGATTAAGGGAAGCTGGTACAGTGGAATTTCATAAAGAACTTCCATAGATTCATTTCTGAATTCTGACTTTTGTCAGCTAATGTGTCCGATAAGGGATCAATAGACATCTAAGATTAAAAGCATGATGAGGATGTGGCCCAACATCAGGATACAAAAGACATCTACCGATGGAAGTGTGATATCACATGATCTTATCTAAGTGAGGCTGAATATGTGTTGTAGATCCCATGGGAGACAAATTTGCTTGTCTTTGTGAACTTGCAAGCCACACCTGCCTCTGTCACTGTGGCTGCATTAAAATAGGCTAGAGCCTGGATGTGGAAGAATTAATTCTCTAAAATCTTGACATAAATTGTCAATGATATAGAAAGACCATTAGCTTATCTGCCCCGTGTTCTAGTCTCTATTCTCATAATAGAAGACTTTTCCATTATAGAGTCTTACAATTTTGACATTATGGATGCTTA
The DNA here is from genome assembly GCF_018167655.1 of Microtus oregoni. Classification (NCBI taxonomy): domain Eukaryota; kingdom Metazoa; phylum Chordata; class Mammalia; order Rodentia; family Cricetidae; genus Microtus; species Microtus oregoni. Next base: position 25,256,421 of record NW_024543071.1, read on the forward strand.
TGATTATGAAATATGTACATGCTTTTTACTTCTCAAACTGTTAGATCTCAGACAAACTAGAGTTAGTTATATATTCTTCAGAACATGCTATAATATGGCAACTTAGTCATGTAAGCCATGATGTCTTAATTCTTTTCATCTAATTGATTTAGCCTTTATTCATATATATATATATTCATATATATATATGTACATACATAAACATTATCCATTCTTAAATATAGTCTTGCACTGTGTAACTGTTTTGGTCAGGGTTGGGACATAAATACAATGTCAGTCTCATACTATTATGATAAGCTGAAAATTCCTGTTGATGCCATAGCTATTGTAAAGTCATAGTACAATGTGTTCTCAGCTTGTTTGATGCTGGTATGAGCTTATCTATGGTGCTGCATACATAGACATAAAGTCACATAATAGTAATGATACTAAATGATAGTCATTGGTTTCTGATGTATATTTCTGTCTTCATTTTAGACTGCATTCCTAGTTTATTTTTTAAGAGTTTACTATAATACAGTTTTTTCTGTATCTGCATCCCATCACATAGTCTCAGCTTTCATAAAAATCTGAATTTCACTTCTAGTACTTCAAAAAAAATAAGAAAAGAGAAAAATTAAAATACCTTATTAAATGAGTCTTTCGTAAGTATATTTTACATGTAATGTTCATACAATATAAAGATAATTAAATGATGTGTTTCTGAATCCATATCCCTGTTTATCAAAGGATAGATGGCTGTGTATCCATACATTCATAAAACATATTGTTCCATTCGTGTTGTTTATATTTGCAGAAAGTGTTGAACACTAAATCTCACTACTCATTCGCTCATTGTTAAGGTTCATTACCATTGTTGTAGTTGCAACCTAATTTGTTGCTCCTCAGAACTCCAGCGTTTTACAATGTATAACTGCCTCCCCAGTCTTCCATGATATACCTTTTTATATTACAAGTCTTATGTCTTAGAATTGAACATGACAGCACCTTTCCTTTCCGTCATCACAAATGATGTGACGGTAAGTATGTCTGGAGGCACATCCTTCTTCTCATTCTGTATAGATCCTGTATGATCTTTAAAGTTTCCTTAAAGAGTTTCTAATTGTGGTAAATATGCATAAAACTTACCACTTAGGCATGTCTTTCTCCATATCAGAAAGCAGTCTGGGGCAGATCTACCCTGGAGTGAGACCATAAAGCCATAAATCACATAGACTTGATTTTTCTGAACCTGTTGTGTTACTTTCTGCCCTGGAAAAATTATTATACTCATTTGCAGTGCACCAGTGTTCAGGTCCAGTTCCTCAGCATTAGCTATTTTTATTTCTCAATTTTTCATTTTTTCTGAGCATGTTTTTCATTGCTTTGATTAGCATTTTCTACTAAAATTTACTTCACACCTCAAATGAGCTTCCTTTGGATTTCTGATACTCAATGTTTTCTTTTAGCAAAAGATCTTTTAAAAATAATGAATACATTATTTCTTTACTCACTTTGAAATTAGTGAATATTTACTGCCAGTTTTTATACATATTCATTATTTATAACCATCCTATAGAAAATGCATAGCTTTTTCATTTTTTAATTGAAAATATATTATTTTTCTCATACAATATATCCTGATTACAGTTTCTACTCACTCCTATTCCCTCTCCACCTTCCCTCTCCTTTTCTCTGGATCCATTCCCTTGCTACCCTCCTCTCTTCCATACCTCTTCAATATACATTACATTTTTCAATGAGCTGCACAAACACAATACCTTAATCAAGAGCAGAAATATACATATAGCAAAATTGACCTTACGTTTGTATTGATAGACCAAGATTCATACCAATGAAAAGTATTTATCTTTATAACATAGCCCCCTTTAAATTTAAACAAACATTTACAAACAGTCATTTAGGGAATTTGGGCATTGTTCTCTAAACTACTTCCTGCTGATTCAGGGTGCTGTCAATCAGGTCTTTTACAAGGTATCCAGTGTGGTAGGTCCATCTCAGCCAGCTGTAATGATTGTTGAACTATCTGGGCCATTGCTTCAGGGGATCTTGTTTGATTAAACTATATTAGCTCATAAAGAATCCTCAAGTTTCTACCCTCTGTGGAAACAAAAACAAAACCTCTTTTCCAAAGCAATATATCCTTAGACCCAAATTTTGAAATCAAGATACCTTTAAAATAAATATGTTGGTTTAGTTTAGAAGCCTGTGCAATAAAATGTTTCTCTGTAGTTAGCTTATTCACAGGCAAAAAAATAAAAGAAAACACAATAATATACACAATCCAGACTCTCTGCGTATTTTCCATCCATATGTGACTTATTTTTCTTTATACCTTTAATCTATGACTGTCTGTACTCTGTCTCTTTAAAGGCTTTGTTTTATTTTTTAAAACTATTTATTTCTTTTTGTAAGCATCTATACTCTCTCTCAAGTCTGTGTACACTTTTAAAACACACCGTGACCTGTTTACAGATTTCTTTCTGTCTGAATCTGTTTTTGTATGTATGTGCCTAGAATTCCTTCCCAAGCTCTCTCAGGTTTTATATGGATGTAGTTGTCCCACATTGGGCGACATTTTATTGATGAAGACTGCTTGTTTGTTTTCCAGCTGCCCAGATCCAAATAATAACACAGAAACTATATTTATTACAACAGTGTTTGGCCAATAGCTTAGGCATACTTCTAGTTAGCTGTTACATCTTTAATTAACCCATTTCTATTCATCTGTGAATCACCATGAGGCTGTGGCCTATCAGTTAAGTTCTGGCTGGTGGCTGGCATCTTTCTCCCTTGGCAGTCATATGGTGTCTCTCTGACTCCACCTATTTTTTTCTTTATATCTCTGTTTGGATTTCCTACAAGGCTTTACTCTTAAGCCATTGACCAAAATAGTTTCTTTAATAACTAATTGTAATAAAACAACTTCATAGCATATGGAGGGGAATTCCATATCACTTCCTGTAGATCGCTTCATCTGGTTCCATCATTTTCTGGATGAAGGTTTTATGATGATACTTTGGAGGCAGACTAGTTCAGGCACCCTCTTCACTATTGTTTAGGGTCTTAGCTAGTGTCATCCCTGTGGATTACTGGGAATTTCCTTAGTGCTTGGTTTCTTGTTAACCTCATGATGGCTCACTCAATCAAGATATCTTTTTCCCTGCTTTCCCTGCATTTCCCCCATTTCAACCATAGGATGTTACTCTTTAGTTATGAGGCATTACCAAGAGCAATGGAAATTGATTGTGTTGCTTTGCTGATGTCTCGTGGTTTCCTGACCAGTAACTCACAGGTAGGTATCACATGTCTGACACTATGATTATCATTTAATAAACCATGATTTCTTAAAGTAGCATTGTCTCTCATGCAGAGCGTCTTTATTTAAGCTCCTTTTATTTAGTTATTTTTTATAATTAGCGTATAAAGTAGTGGATTTTTAACATCATAAATTCATATTTTTGACATCATAGACCTTTGAATAATTTGTTAAGAACATTTCTTATAAACTCAGTCAAAAATATAGTCTTTTACATTTTTTTTCATGTGTGATTACTTTTCTATCTTTACACTGGGGTCTTTGTTTATTTCATATCTAGTTGGATGAAGTCAAAAGGTAAAGACCCACCTCTTTTTCTACAGAGTAAATTAAGTTTTACAAAATATAAACTACACCATCCATTCCTTCCTAGTGGCTTTGTAGAAATATCTTTCTCTTATGGAAGTTTTATACTGCAGAGATCTATTAATATTTATGCCACAGTGTTCTAATAATTCCATTTTTAGTTTCTGAATAGTTTTATACCTTTAATATGCACCATAGCGTATTAATAAGTATAATGTCTGATAGACTTTGTCTCCTTTCTTGTTCTTTCATAATGTTGATAGCTAGTTCTTTGGCTTTTCTCCTACATTAGCTTTAGAATGTGTTTGTCTAATCCTTCTGACCATTTTTCTATGACTTTTGCATTGAATTCACAGATTAATTTGGAAAAAATTGACCTTTTTTGTAAGCTAGCTCCCATAGCATACTGCTCAATTTATTAAATTTTTCTTTTGTCTTTTAATGTACATAGGATACTTTTTGTGAAAGGCTTTCTTCATTCATTGCTGGGTTTGTTTCTATAAACTTTTCTTTAGTTAATTTTATTATTGGTCTTGTCTTATTTTCAGACTGTACATTTTATGAATTGTATCTAGTAAGTAAAAAATGTTTTGTGCTGTCAAGAATAGGTGTTGGCAATGCATACATATATTCAATTATCACAATGTACTCTATAAATATCTGTGAATGAAATAGTAGCAATTAATTAAGAAAACATACATATCAGACTAAACATTTTTGTAAAAGGATGAAACAAATGCTTTTTATGGATGTCTGCTCAGTAGAGATAAATTGTGCTCATTTTTGCTGGGTTAGCTTTTTTTGCCACATAGCAACAATTCTTCTTGTTTAATGCTGGAGACTAGCCTCTTCCAAGAGTTCTTTTACTGAGAGTGATTCACATGAGATTCAGGAGGTAGAAGGAAAGCAGGGACCATTATTATTAGCAGGTATTTGACACTCAGAGAGCTTCTGATCACACCCTTCTGCTGAACCCTTCTTACTTCCTCTTCACGATTCCCATATTGCATCCGCACAAATACCAGTAGTTTCTTAGACTTCCCATGCATCCTGGCTTTGCTACTGTGTCAGATATCCACTCTCTTAGCCGCATTTCAATTCCTGTACCAAACTCATTATTTATATGTCATACACAGTGACTCTTGTTTCTTGATTGAACTCTGGCTGATGTAGCTGTACTGATGGCTTTTTTATTTAGATATATAAGTGAAACCCTGAAGCACATAAAATTATCTTACAAAAATATAAGACTTAAATAAGAAACAAAGTAAGTTGCCAGACTTAGGAAATTATTGCTTAATTCATGGCATGGATATATTGGTATTAATCCATTTATCATATTTTTCATGATGAGAGAAACAAAGAGCAAGATCACGCCATTTGAACTTTTATTAAAACACTACAAAAGCAGAAAACCAAGCTACTGTCTATAGAGTCAGAGGGGTTAGGTAAAGCAAAGGGTCTAGCAGGGATGCATGGATCTCCCCAGGAGAAGGGAAAGAGAGCATATATAGATTTTACAGATGATTTGGGGGTAAGGACGAGAGCAGGGACATTGAGTGTGGGGAGGGGAGGGAAAGGGTACAGAAAGAAGTATCTATAATTGATCCTCTTGACTCTTCCAAGTGCAGGTATTATAGAAAATACACTATTATACCCAACTACTACTTATTAATTTAAAAAGAAGCCTTTAAAATTCTTAGCACACTATAGCCAGAAATAGCTTTCTTAATCCAACTAGTGTCATATGTTAGAAACTTCATGTCTAATTGCAAGATTTCAGGTGCATTTCCTTTATGAGCAGGTGAAATTACTTATTACCCCACTTATATTCAATATTGTTTTGAAGGCTTACCACTATAATAAGAAAAAAAAATGAGGAGAAGAAATACCTCATTTTTTTGCATTTGAATACTATTATTTGCATAGAAAATTCAAGATAATCTGCAAATTATTAGAATTAAGAAGAGAGTTCAGTAAAGTTGCTACGCACAGGTAAATATAAAAAATAGTGTGGTATAGGCCATCGAAAATTCAAGTAAATATGAAATAGAGAGTTGTCCCTTGCTATCCGAGGGTTGATTCTAGAACTTGTATACATCAGGTCTGAAGAGGTTTCAGTCCCTCATGTGAAACTGCATTGTATTTGCATATAACTTATTAAGAGATGTTCTCTAGATTACTTATAAATGTTCATGCAATTTAGTTATTTTGTGCATTTTAATTTTATGTGCATGTAGTTTATTTGTGTGTATATGTTTGGGTGTGAGCTTATGTATGTATGCTCACATATGCATCCATGTGCATATGTATATTTTTTGAGACACTGTCTTTCACTGATCCAGAGTTCACTTTATTGGCAAGACTGGTGGGCCAGTGAGATGGGGGATCTGTCTTTTTCCTTCCCCAGTGAAAGGATTTCAGATGTGCACCCCTGTGCTTGGCTTGTACATGGTTGCTGGAGATATGAACTCAGGTCCTGATACTTGCATGGCAGCATCTTATCCATTGAGCCATGTCTTCAGCATTAACTTATGTAGCATAAATGTTATGTAAACAGTTACTAGAATTTATTATTTAGGGATGATGAATTGAATGAAAAAAGGTGTATTTTTGGCTTTTTTGCTTTAGACCTTCTCAATTAGCTGTTCATTGAAATCATGAGTGTGGAACTCAGGGATACATTCTAACTGCAAAAATAGCAGACCTAAAATGAACCATCAAATATAAATTTTAAGGATAATGGCTATATATTTGTAAAATTATTACTAGACAATAAGGTATATATAACAAGATTTAGCCTCATCAATTATTCAGTTTTTTATGTATACAATCTAAGCAATTTTGAACCACTTTCAGGATTTTTAAAATATTTGAAAGACGTGTACCAAAGATACCTAAGATAATATGTAGGAGAGGAAATTATTGGAGAGGGTTGTCTTTCTGAAAAAAATAGATAAGTTTATTATGTAGATTTATCATTTAGTTAACAAGGCTTAAGTAGGTAAGCCAAGAAAAGAAAGGTCCACTGATGATTCAAAGGAGTCAAAATGAATACAGGAACACATGGGGAATTGATGCTTGAGTTAGATATTTTGGCCAATCAATTAGAATAAAATTGTCCTCTTACCAAAATATTTCAAGGAATCAAACTAACTTCTAAAGAAATAATTATTTCTTGAATCAAAAGTTTCTGTTCTGGAGTGCAAATAAATCTACATGAAAACAATATTTGATGGTTTTTAAATGAAAATATAAGATTGCATTTTCTACTTAGTGTAGAAAAGGTTTGACTTAAGAATAAACCATGGGGCAAGAGTGGTACATTAGATGAGCTAAAGTTAAAGAGGACACACATGCACGGTAACATACAAATAAACAGTGAAAAACATCAAACCCAGACTGAGAAATATTTTGAACTATATTTGTGAAAGGATTACTTAACATTTGAAATGTTCAAGTAATTTTTTTTTCTAAGATAAGGTTTCTCTGTGTAGCTTGGAAACCTTTCCTGGAACTCTCTCTGTAGACCAGGCTGGCCTTGAACTCACAGAGACCCAGCTGCCTTTTTCTCCCAAGTGCTGGGATTAAAAGCATGAGCCACTACCATCAGGCCAAGTAAAATTTCTTAAAAGGAATTGGAAGATTATTAATTGGGGATCTACAGAAAGAGGAATACTACAAGGTCTTCACATAGACATATGAAAAGACATTCAGCTCTGTAAACACTAGAAACCGAGCATCTACCACATTGGAGCTATGAGGTTGCCAACAGTCAGAGGTGGGCCTCATTTAATGAAGACAGAATAAAAGTTAGCAACATCTCTGGCCAACCGTGTAATAAAGATGAAGCTGCATGCCCTCTTCTATGCAGTGTTTCTGTTTCTAGATGGAGATAGTGAGTAAAACTCTGGCACATATGCCCAGGAGGCATTTGAAAAGGTGTCCAAAGCAAATTCTTTTTGGAAACAATGTAAGTAAAACAACTAAGAGGGAGTGTATACATTTATGAGTTTATTTGTACTGAATTAAGTACTATTCATTAGTAAAAATGAACTGTAGTCATGTCTGAAAATATGAGTATGAACCACAAAAATAAGATAAGGTGAAGAAAGCAATTTGTTAAAGACTGCATCCATTCCATTGTGACATTATTTATATACCATCTAAAATGTCCTAAATCAATACACAGTGGTTAGTAACACATAGTGATTCAGTGTAGAAATATTCATGGAAATAATCATCCAGATTATGGCTACTTGCAGTGAATGAGAATACAGATATGGAAGTACACAGCTGAGTATCCTTCATGTTTGTTTAGGTCCCCAATAGTGGGCACTTAAACAATTTTTACTTTGGAAATGTTTCAAGACCCCAGTTGGCTCAGTAATCCACTTCTAGAATTAGAGTGATAGAGTTATTCATCCTGAAGAGTCTTCCTTGAGGAGAAAGTTGGGGGTATTCTCAAACTTTTCATACAAGGGAGTGCGCTGCTTGAGGATAAATCAATTTTTATTTTTCCAATAGACTGAATTCTCCATTGGAACAATTCAGTTGTATTTGCCATCTCACCCCTCTGCTCATTAATTCACAACATAAGACAAATAGAGCCAGGCGGTGGTGGCGCACACCTTTAATCCCAGCACTCAGGACGCAACGGCAGGTGATCTCTGTGAGTTCAAGGCCAGCCTGGTCTACGTGAGCTAGTTCCAGGCAGGACAAGCCGGAAAACAAAACAAAACAAAACAAAAAACCCTGGAAACAAACTCTCGAGTTATGATATAGGCATGTAAAATCCAAGATATCCATGGGACTGCTTCAATTATTTTGGCAACAAGGTAGCACCATCATTTTGATGTTTTCTCTCATCTTTATCCACATGAATCATGTTTTCTCTGTCAGAAAAATGTGATGTTACTCTTGAACAACTGCTCCTGTTATGAAGGCTTTTCCATTTTTTTGAGCTTCCTCATTCAGTAGAAAAACTGTTCTAACTGATTTAAATGGTATGTCTCCTGGCCAAATAATTGTGAAAGACATAGACTTTAAAAAGTGAAGATGATCGAATGATTGACTGAACCCTAAGCTTACCCTCATGCATACTGGTGAGAAACCAGGTGTTTTTTTCCTGAAATAGAAACAAAACACGATGCCCTCCCCTTCTCCACACACCATTTTGAACTTTACCTGGAAATACTATATCAAGTGCAGTGAGACTCTAAAAGGAAAGAAGGCACATGCATTTAGATAGAAGAAGGAAAACTGTGTTGTACTGCATTGAGCATGATGGCCTATACAGAAAGTCCGTGAATCAACTAAAAGTTCCTGGAAAAATCAAGCAAGGACAGCAAGGTCACAGCTAATAAATCCAGCTGGCAAAAATGAGCTGCTGGCTTATACACTTATTGCTACCCAATTCCATTTCCCAATTTAAAATACCATTTACAATTACAATGCGAACAAAAAAATCTTAGCTATAAATGTAGCAAATTATGTATAAAATCCATATGCAGAAAATTTTGACTCTAATGAAAGAAAAAAGCATTGTGTTCTAGATTATAAAGTTGAACCAATGGGAGCATGGGTTAGTTAGCATTTTTGTGCCGTTATTCTTTCACAGACTCCTTGAACGTCCTTGTCAGGTTCCCCTGCTTCCCCTTATCAATTAGACATCAATCTTCATCTATGAAAACAGCAGACTTTCAGCCCAAATTATTTCATCTGTTGCTCTCTCTAATACTACACACCAAGAAACCGGTAGAGTTTCTACCTACTGAAGGCCTTATCAGTGGTATAGTGATTCCAGCTCATTCAAAGAGAGATCAGAACTGTCCAAAGGATTTACTGTTTGCTCTACCCTACACTCACGTTAGGTCCCTGTCTGTAAGACTGTGGGTGAATGAGAGGTTGGCTTCAGTTAGCGCCAATTAGCACACCTGGGTGACCTAATCATATCGACTGCTTTCTGCCTTTCGTAGATTCCCACTTGCCTGATTCTTATTAGAGTCTTACTGTTCTCTAAGTTTCCATTTAAAATGTCCAGTCACATTGGCAGGAGTTGTAGTTCAATTGAGTTGACACTGGACTCTTTTTCTTCCTGCAATAGGTTTTACTGAACAAAGCTGTCATTACTGCTTTAACTCCTGCCTGGCTTCACCATTGGCATATGTTTAGAGGATCCAAATAAGCAAATGTGCTACCACATTTTTTTTAATCATTGAACTATTACATTCATTTATTAAAGCTTTTTTTGAAAACATGATTAACTTTAAAAACGAGGACATGAAGTTGGGAAGGAGTGTGTTGAAAGTTATCAAGGAGGGAGTTAGCAGAGGAGACTGAGGGGTACATATGACCAAAATACATCATATACGTGTAGGAAATTCTCAAAGGATACATTTTAAAAAATCAAAAAAAAGGAAAGAACCCCACCACACCCAAACAAAATAAACCAACTTACCAACCAACTACATGCCCCAAAAGTTATGATGAGGAGATCATTCATGGGAGTCCAGGGAGATCAACTAACGATGAATGGGTGTTATTTCTAGCCTGAGCAGACAGAATTTTTGAAAGGAGATTAGGGCAATCAGATGGGGGTGTGAGGGATAAGGAATTTGACTAACACTGAAGATATTAAGGGTGGAGGATTTGCTCTAAGACTTCAGGGTCTTGTAAAGAGTGGAAAATACAATCCAGATAAAGATAGACAATGGCGTTCAAGCCAAAGTTTACTTGAGAAGACTGCATAGAGGAGCCAGGGTACTTTGGTTGAAGAAAATCTTTGTTAAAACTAACTCAAGATGTCAGTAACAGGAAAAACTGGGTTTGTAATAAATGGAAACTCTACTATCCAATTTTCTGTATCTCTACTACTATGTGTTAAAAGTTCTTAATATCTTTTCCTTTTAGAAAAGTCAAGGTAGGTTATGCACTGCAATTTCCTTAGGGGTAAAGCCACACTCTGTGGCCTTTCTAAGTGCAAGGGGTTTGGAGCCATGTGACTCTATTATTTCTGGCTGGCTGTCAATTGCCTCATCAAAGTTAACTCTGTAACACCTATGTCCAAAATAAAAGTAACCCATCCTGAGATCACAAATATCAAGAACCTTGCTCAACCATTTTCCTTTCCCTCCCTTCCACATTAAAAAAGTGGAAGATTAAGTAGCCCCAAATGAATACCACTAAGATAAAACAGGTTACAATAAATTCTTACACACCCCGCTATCATTCTTCCCCAAAGAAAGTACTTTGTAAGTGTTCAAAATATTGGAAGACACAACAAAGGTCTGCAGATGAAATTCTCAGATCTCTGCAGGAGTGAATCCCATAGAGATGACTGTGAAGTTACTGGAGGGTGAGGCCATTGGCCCCATTAGAGATGTAATGAGCCTGTACATTCTCACCCTTCACCCCAGGGCTGCAGTCAGTGGAAGCAGGCTCAGTACCTTCTTCCCAAGCAGCTCGATTGCTCCTGAGGGCTATCACCTTCTAAAGATCCCTCTAGGGCTGCTGAATAAAATGGAAGGATTATTCCCCTGGCTGAAAAGCAAGCTACCATCTCTGGATTAACCACTGCGACCACACAAATCTTCCTTGCTGTTTTCACCTCTGCAAAAATTTGTCCAATAATGTCACAAACTCTGCCATTGAAACAGGTTTAATAGGTGCCGTCGCCCAGGAGAAAGAACAGTGGGGAATCTTGTAAACAAATTCTGCCTAGATTTAGACTAAATAAGTATAAGGGATATTTACAGCTTATTTTCTATATTCCAGGTGCCATTTGATGGGTTTGGCACTAACTATTTTGCCCAAATTCACAACCCATACATGAATTATTCTCATGCATAGCACTTGAAAGAGAGGGGAAAACCTACTAATTGGGCAGTTGTCTCTAGAATCATAGATTTGCATGTCTGGGTATTTGGTTCTCCATCCAATTCAGGTGCCCTTTTCTGTGCAAAATGAAGTAAGGGCTAAACAATTCTTATTTGGTCCAAGTTACTAAGTGTCTGCTGTTTACGAAAAGCATTCGTAGCAAGTGAGAGTTTTGAGGGAAATGGGAACTACTAAATATCATGTTGGACTTCAGAGATTGCTTAGCACTTAGCTGTACTTCTCTTACAGAAGACCCAAGTTCAGTTCCCAGCATCCACACTGGGTCACTCATAACCCTCTGTAATTCCAGCTCCAGGGAATCTGATACCCTCTTGTCTTACATAGGCACCTGAACTTGTAACAAACACCCCCCCCCAACACACACACACTTAATAATAAAATCTTAACCAATTCAATGTAGTGTATTCTATTTGATATTTGGAAGGCTTTCAATTATTAAGTGAATAAATTCTTTAATAGATTAAGATTATATTAGGTACTGAAATAGATTTTGGAATTGTACCTAGTGTATGTTCGTGAAGAACTGTGACTTGCATTGGAAATCTCAAAAGAAACATAGCTTCATTTTCAGTAGACAGGGCTGTGTTAATAACAGTGTCTAGCCGGGCAGGATTGAAAGATGGAGCAGGTGCCATTTGAATCTAGATAGCCTCACAGCAAAGCGGTTTCTTAGTATTGTGCATAAAATTAATCAGCATGCAGAAAAGGTCCAGGTCTGAGAAGATAAACGACTTAAAGGCATTTGATTACTGCTGGCGAGTAATTGGGTTTGTGTAATTAATGACTGAAGAATAGGAAGAAAACAGGACATTATTCAAAGTTGAAGCTTGAGTCTAGGTAAAGAGGGTACTGATCGGTACGGATCCAGTGACTTGAAGACATTTTTCCATCACAGGCATATGCGTAAGTGCTTGGATTTTTATAATTAATTAATGAATTAATTTGTAGTAATAATGTCACTTGAAAGCTGCTCATGGGAGTAGAAACAGGTGTAGACATTTTGATCCCTTATGCTTTTTCTCTTCTCTCATTTTATTGCAGACACCTTTCAACTAGGCTTTCTTCATCTTTTCTGTTTTTAAAGACAATGTTATAATTACACCATTCCTCCTTTCTTTTCCTCCCTTGAAGTCCTCCCACACACCCTTCCTTGCCCTCTTTCAAAGTCATGACCTCTTTGTTCATTAATTATTGTTACATGCATATATGTATATGCATTTACATATTTCTAAATACAATAGGCTCAGTCTGCATAATGTTACCTGTACATGTTTCGAGGGAAGACAGTTTGGTATTAGATAATCAGTTGGTATACTCTTCCTAGGGAAGACTTTTTCTCCCACTCTCAACATTCCTTAGTCACCAGCAGTGTTTGCTGCAGTTGGTCACGTGTGCTTGTCACTCAAATAGCATTATACAAACTGAGCAGGTTATATTTAGAAATATATATGCATATATATTACATATATATGATGTAATTATAGTATAATCTCAAAAATATAAGTAAAATATATTTTGAACACTCTACGCTTCCTGGCTTTGACTATCCTTACTTCACTAACTCAACTGTTCCCATAAGTCTCTTCCACTGATTCTTGCCTATATTCTTGATTTGTCCAAGTTCAAAGTAGAGGATTGATTAAATAATAAATAGTTCTTTATGGGAACCATGTGTGTGTGTGCATGTGTGTGTGTGTCCTTAGTTATCTTTCTTTACCTATTAAAAGGTCAACTCCAACTTAGTAATTGTGATTGCCCAGGTTGCTTACCCACTGTGAAACTTGGTTTTCTTCTTTGTGGCTGATGATCATAACTGCATGGGATGTTGGGAGGACTGCATAGTAATGATGCACGGGGCGGGGGGAGGGGGGGCGGGATCCTCAGCACAGCTTTACCTGCACTCAATAATTAGCCATGCTTGAAGGTCACTGGCAAGCCAGCAGGCAGCCATGCTTCACCAGCCTGGGGGACTGCACAGAAACCTGTTCTGCTCAGGAACTCCACATTTCTGCAGGGCTCAAAGAATGGTTTTCTTTTCTTAGTAGAATGTAGAATGGCGTGCTTGACAGCTCAAAAAAGACTGGATTGTAACCACATCTGTATTAGCCTTTGGGCTAGAGCTAAGATAAAAAGCTGTAAAAAACTTGTCCTGCCAAAGCCGTCACCAACAAGTAGGTGACTTTGGAAGCTCGTAACACTTGAAAGAACAAAACATTCCAATCTGGGGTTTGGCCTTGGAGGCCAGAGAGTTGTCACAGCAAACTTTGAAAAAATTGATTGCTAATGTTTTGCATAACTTGCTTGATGAAATGAGTGCATTCCAGTGGATCAAGCTCAACCCTGAGATGTTAACACAAACGAGGCAGAGAATATATTTGGTTTTTGTTGCTGTCACTTCTCTGATAATTTTCTTTGTTTGAATGAATTCTGCTACTCTTGAGTTTTCCTACTTAGAGACATTTTCATTTATTTAATTATTTGCTCAGGCTATATTTCCAGCAGGGTTTTGACACTTCTTTCTGTGCACTGATTTCTGAAACCTACATAAATAAATAACATCTTGGCAGGTTGAACCTTACTACTTAGCTAACTCCTTGCGACCTTAAATATTCAGCAGAAGCAGAGGTTCCCATTAAATCAGCTGGCCTAAAAAACTTTCAGGTGTTCTATTTTTGGGAAGGAATTGATGGAAAGCCAGATAGTGTTATTGGACTATTTATTCAGGGATGTTTGATAACAAAACTTTGATGAGGGCACAAGCAGCTACTCTAGCAGGTATTTCAGAATGCTATGTTCCTTAAACATACTTTATGTCCCTATACTGTTTCTTTCACTGGTAATTCTGCCCAGAGTCAATATTCCTTTTCCTGATTCTTTCATGAATTACTCCATTTGACCATGTGCTTCTGACTTTGTGTATTACTCTCATCTTTGTACAAGGATTCTTGCAGCTTTCTTACCCTAAGTGTCCATGAAAGAAGAGACGATCTCTATGCCACTTCCACACAAATTCCAACTACTTACCTAATGCCTCATGGCCTTAAAAATTTGTAGTCGGTCACCAATTTGATCATTTGCTATTCAAAGTGACAAAGATCTGCTGTATTTTTTGAACTTTTTCTTTGGCACTTTTCTTCTGTTTGTTTGTTTTATCTTATTTTATCTAATTATTGTTATATTTCTATATGCCTGTTTGTATTCTATTGAGAGAAATAAGGAAAGGGTGTGAATTTGAGTGGGAAGAGGAAAAGTGGATGATCTGGGAGTAATTAGGAGAGGGAAAACCATAATCACAATATAATTTATAAAAAACTATTATCAATAAAAAATTAAAAAGTGTCAAACTACCCAAAAAAATGATTCATAAAAAAACAATTAGTGAGGAAGAGGGTGGACTCACTTATGTTGTAGGTTGTAGAGTATAGGAGGGTTGCCCACTGGAGAAAATAAAGACATTGAACAATTAGCATAAGCTGCTTAAAAATCGCACCTGTAACTTCCATAGTTAGATCCTCAGCAGTTTTTTTTTTAATACAATTACAGGATGCTTTTAAGCCAGTGCCAAAAGCTTTTAATCTGTTTTCACTTCACTTCTGATGGCTGTTTTACATAGATGACTTCAAAAATCCACATTTTGTCTGGGCTTTAATCTGATATCAAATGTGAGAAAAGGCAAATAGTAGAACAGGGGATTCCCGGTAATTTTTTTCAAGTGCTTTAGACAGAGAACACTCAAAGAAAAAGACAATCCACATTTTCCTCTCCGCACTGCTTTCTGTCTCTCAGAATACTTTTTCTCTTTCACTCTTTTGTGGACTTCTCTGCTCTTTCCTCATTGGGTTCTCTTCTTCTGGCACCGTCACACGCACTCAGAGCTACAATTCTGTCTTCTTTTTGAGAACTCTCAAACTCATTACAATTCCGCCTTCTTTTTGTGAACTCTCAAACTCATTACAATTCCGTCTTCTTTTTGAGAACTCTCAAACTCATTACTTCCTTACCTCACGCTTGCCATGCAGTTTGAGAAAAGTTTCCGTATTGTTTTTAGTTATCCATTTGCAAACATCAGAAACTTAGAGAACTTTTAATCCAACCACAACCGTTTTTCAGAAAATTTTCAACAATATTGAGCAAAATATTTATTTTCAGCCTCCAAGTTCAACACAATGCTTTCTACCTAAGGGAATATCTTGGTTCTCATAAGTTATATACATTGAATTAAAATGTTTGTGACTGTCAATCTACTGCTCCTGATTTTGTCATCTGGAGCCCCACAAAACCAACTGTCTCTCTTCCACACAGCTGCTGACTGTTGGCATATCAAATCTTCCTTTAACCTTCTCCAGGATTTAAATTCCTAGGATCTCTAGATGGCTAAGGAGAGACTTGTTTGCACCTGAACAAAGAAGACCTAAAGCTAAGCTGTATAGTTAATTGCATTTAAAACTTTCTATTAATATAAAACTAACTATTAATATGATAGCATATATTAATTACACATGACAATCTGCTTCATTATAACATTTTCTAGATACATGTGATGCATTTTGATCACATTTATGCTCATTATTGTCTATTGTCCCTCTCCCACTCCCACCAACCTACTGATCTCCTTTCTCTTATTAACTAGTTCCTCTTCTATCTTCACATTCTCCTCCTCCTTTTCCTTTTCTTTCTTTTACTGAATCAATGCGTTTAATTAGGATTACTTACAGAACACTACTGAGGGATTAATTAATGAAGCATAGGCAATTTACCAGTGGCCACATCAGAAGAGAAAATAGCTCTCCCTTCCCCCTCACATCCATTAACTGTCCATGAGTGTTCAGAGATGGATGGTGCCTCATGTTTCCCTCCTTGACTGTGATGGGATTTTGACATATTCATCTTGTAAAGGGGTTGTGCAGATCATTACAGTTCCTTAGGGCTCAAGGGCACAAAGGCTTTGTCCTGACTAGAAGAGAGTGTTCTCAACCTTCCATCCCTTCCTTTTGCCTCTTTCATTTATTCTGCTTCCTCTTCCAAAATGTTCAGAAGTTCAGAGGGGCTGAATAGATGACTCTTGTTTTCAGCATTTTGAAAAATTAAAATTCTCTACATTAACAACTTCAAAAATAAACTCTTCTGGGCAACACTGACAGCATCACTAATTTATAGGCGTGACAACAATACTAAGAAGGCAATCTGAGAAGCGCATCATTATTAAACCACCATCAGTAGCTTCTCTGCTAAGAGCCCATGACCTCTCAAGCCATGAGCTTTTGATGAGTTTTACAGTAGAGTTGAAGCTTGAGATGAGTGATCTTAAAAGAGTGCTAGAACTCAGCAATGAAGAGAATGGAACTTTTTAAAACTTGCCCACCTGCCATGGTAATGGTGACCCTGACTACTTTGTGTAAGAGCAGCCTGTAGTCTTCACAGTAGCCTTGATTTAGAAAAAACGTCATATATTCAACCTGTCATAGCAACTCTTCATAATAACAAAAAGAAATAGGTACCTGGGATTTATGTATCATAATGAAGATTTTTTAAACAGCATGCATTTAAACTTTATTATGGGGCAGAGGGATGTAACATCAAATAATGTAAGTGGCTGAATATCTCTATTTACTCCATCGGGTTGGTTTGCCAGCATCTTCTGTCCTAATGTGCATTTTCCAAGGAAGCTGCCCTACACAAACTGCAACAAGGGCAGGTTTTTCTTCCTTTGGATTTTTGTTCACTATTAAGACCTTGAGATGCTATGGATCTATGAGTAAGGGCAGGACATTAATTCTTCTACAGCCTTCTGCCTAGTCTCTTAGACCTGGTAATGATCCTGTACTAAACACTGTAGCTTTCTCTCCTGGATTACTGTAATAGTTGCCTCTCCAACTCCTCAAAGGTTCTCACCACTTCTTTCCCTGGGGGCACTATTCCATTTCTCTCGGATTTTTGTTAATCTTGTCCAACCTCTTGAAATAGTCTCTTCACCAAATCTTCCTCCATTTCTTCCTGTATGGACCCCTCAATGGCACAGCAGGTCATCAGAATTATAGATTCTTTTTAAGAGGTTGGTGATAACTTTCGTGAACTATAGCTACTCCACACATTCTTTAGAATGGGCATGACTCTTCCAATTTCTGTCATGGAGTGCTTTGGATATCCCAGATTTTCTCTGTCCATTGTTCAAATCAGTCATACATCAGCCAGCTCCCACCTCATGAGGCCTTAATGTGTATTTGGTTGTAAATATCATGAAAACACGCACAATGGATTTATCTGTTAGCAGATGATTTTAAGATGCTCATCAATCTAATCATTAGTTTCTGCTTCTGTTTAAAATGAAAGAAAAAAATATGTACCTATACTTGCAGATCCAGTCTCTGACAATTCTTGGATGCCTGGTTTGAGAGACCATGGTACAGTGAATATACACTTGAGATCAGAAACTTGACAATTGCCAAATCTCAACTTAATTGCTTCTAGCTCTATGTCATTAGCCAACTTATTAATTATTTCTGAATTCCAACTTTTTGGTCAAACTACAAGATACTAGCATCTAATTCATATGTTGATTAAATAAGATACTTCATTAAATATTAGCACAATCTGTCATCTAAAAAACATAGTACAAATATGTATTTGAAAGAAGAAAAACATTTTCTTGAGCAGTATAGATATTGCTCTTCTGTAGCCTCATCAATAAAAAGTAAAGAATTAGACAAAGGCATAGATGTCAGGCTAAGATATTGGTTACTAATTTAAATATTTATTAATTTTATTATTTTTATTAATGTATGTGTGTGTGTGCGTGTGTGTGTGCACACTGTGTGTATGTGTGAGTGTTTGCATGAACCTGAAGAGTACATCCAATTCCCCACAGATGGACCTATAGGTAGCTGCAAAGAACAGCCTCTGCCCTATTTCCTATGGGTAACTCTGAACCAATCGTTGATCTAGGAGATGATACTAAGGAAGCCTTAGGCAAAGGAGAAAGGGAGTCTGTGCTCTGGATGAACCTTTCTTCAGTACTTCCCAGAGATCTTGGTGAAGTTTACCTAGATGCCTTGTAATTTAGGATTCATCCACCCTATTTTCTGTCCTTTCCTTTTTACTTGAGACCAGGTTAGCACCATAGTCTGAAGTCTTCCCTAGTCTTTCCCTGGGTTCCTTTCCATCTTCTTCCAAAAGCATTTCTGTCTTTGTTAGGGTTTCTATTGCTATGAAGAGACATTACCACAGCAACTCTTATAAATGAAAACATTTAGTTGTGTTGGCTTGTTTATAGTTTCAGAGGCTCAGTCCATTTTCATCATGACAAGGAGCATGGTGGCATGCAGGCAGACACAGTCCTGGAGGAGTAGCTGAGAGTCTTATATCTTGCAGACAACAGGAAGTTGACAGAGACACTGGGCAGTATCCTGTGTAGTGGAGAGGCGAGCAGGCTTGCTTTTTGTCCCGCCCGACTCCCGCATGGTTAGCTTAGCCTGGGAAACAATAACACGGAAACTACTCATTTAAACACTGTTTGGCCCATTAGCTCTAGCCTCTTACTGGCTAACTCTCACATCTTGATTAACCCATTTCTATTAATGTGTGTAGCACCACGAGGTGGTGGCTTACCAGGAAGATTCTAACCTGCGTCCATCTCGGAGAGGAGAGCTATGGCATCTGCCTCACTTCCCTTCTTCCAAGCATTCTGTTCTGTCTACTCCGCCCACCTAATTTTCTGCCCTTTCAAAAGGCCAAGGCAGTCTCTTTATTAACCAATGAAAGTAACACATAGACAAAAGGCCCACCTACATCAATCCTGAGCATAGCAAACCTCAAAACCTGCTCCCACAGTGATGTACTTTCTTTAACAAGACCATACTCACTCCAACAAAGCCACACCTCCTAATACAGACACTCCCTATGCGCTTATAGGTACCAATCACATTCAGACTACCACAATCTCCCACAATAAAAATCCTTTCGTCTTAACCTTCTCTTGGTACCTTCTTCTAGGAGGATTAATGTTCCACAGGTATAGAAAGCAAAAGTCATGTCTTTTTTTCTATACCCTTAAGGCCGTGCCTCTTTTTATCTTTCCATTTTATGTCTAATTTAAAAAAAAAAACATCGACAATTATTATGGTAGATACTTTTGAAACAGTGTTAAGAGTCAGTAGAACTTTAAAGTGTATATGGAACTTTTTTTTATGTGATCTTAATGTGTCTTCAAGATTTTATTATGACTTTGTTCTTAGGCTATAATTTGAATTATTTTAAAAATAACCCAAATGATTCAGAAAAAAACTATGCAATCCTTTCAGTTGAATTGTTAAAATTTCTTCACAAATAACTCTTGAATCACTTGTATAAAGCTTTTTAAAACTTTAGAGTAAGGTGAGCTTTCTTGAATTATGTAATCACTACTTCAAGTAATGCAATGTATTTTGAAGTCACAATTTTTAAAACATATTTTAAAAACAACTTTTTCTGACTCTGCTTGAAAAGGAATGAAGTGATAGTAACAAACAAGATTTCACTCTGAACGTTGTTGAATTCTCATATTTGAAACAAGTGCTACTAAATATGCGGTACGACTAAATATGCAAGTGCCAAAAATGAAGACACACTTTTAACTTTTTAAACACAGTGCATAACTGTCTCCTCCAGCACCCCATAGAAGAGGTACATGCTCCACTTAGCTAGAAAGTAAAGTTGCATACTCTTTCTTTCCTTCCTAGAATTACATGACAGTTGTCTACTAAAGTACTCTCTTGGTCCTAGGCTCCAACTTTATTTTCTAAAAGGCCATGCTTCTTATGCAAGAGAGCCATTGACTGACCAAGTCATGCTCAAACTGACCACCTAGGTGGAAAATACCTGGCAAACTAATACATTCCATGCCAGTCAGAGCAAGGGTTTCTCAAAGTCATAATTTTGGCAGAAATGTCATGGCACTGAAGATAGTTCTTTTATATAAAACACTTTTTCTCTACTTTCTTGCCATTTATATCCATTTTTAGCCACATAAAATTGGGAGTATATTTTCACAAACCTATACAAGATCTCTATGCCAGATGGGAATATTTTTTCAGGTAACTCTTGCTATCACATTAGAGACTTATAATGACACAGTGAGTCCAGACAATATACAATACACAGTAGCATTCTCTTCATCCTTCAAATTTCTTCTTGACAGGAATCTCATATCTCATATGCTGAACTCTGTAAGTCTTCTTTTGGGATAAAACACCAAGGGATGGACCTTACCATCCAAGGTGACTACATACTTGTTTTCATGTTCACAAGTCTGTTGATATTTAATGAATGAAATTTCCCAACATCTTCATCACCAATGATTTGATGTTGAAGCTGAGCTTGAGGTTTACACAGGACATTTACTGCTGTATTTCTTCTGAGCATCTCTGTAACCTTCAGACTGAGGCTCTGAGGTCAGACTTTTAAATACTTTATTACCAGTTGCAATGCAAAATAAAATGATTTTAATAAAAAACACGGAGACTCCCTAAATTATCCAGCAGCAAGAAATAATAAGACAGAAATTAATGAAATGTAGATAAAGAAAATTGCTGCACTCTATAGGAATCTTGCAGTGATATTTCAGCTAATAGAGCAGAATACTGACTCACCAGAATGAATGCGTTCTGATGGAGATAAGACCATATTTGCAAGGCTCTGGAGCTATCACCTTTTGTACATCGGCTGTTCTTACAGTAGATCTCTTGTGAAGCCATAAGCACTCTCCTTTGGTGCAACATTGAGCAGAGTATCAATTACTGGGCATGATTCTTTACTATGTACTGGTTTAGTGGGTCATTCCCCCCCAACTCTGTGGGACATTGATGGAGGAAGGTCATTGGTTAAATAAACTGCCTTGGCCCTGATAGGTTAAAACATAGGTGGGTGGAGTGGACAGAACAGAACGCTGGGAGGAAGAGGAAGTGAGCTCAGACTCCACAGCTCTCCTCTCGGGAGCAGACGCCTCAGAGAGATGCCATGTTCTGCTCTACCGGGCAGACACACGCGATGAAGCAAGCCGCCAGGTTAGACATGCTGAACCTTTCCCGGTAAGACGGGTGCTCACAGATTATTAGAGATGGGTTGATCGGGATGTGAGAATTAGCCTGTAAGGGCTAGAGCTAAAGGGCCAAGCAGTGTTTAAAAGAATACAGTTTCTGTGTTGTTATTTCAGAGCATAAGCTAGCCATGTGGGCAGCCAGGGTGCTGGAGACGCAGCCCTACCGCCCTTATTACTACAGGACATCAGAGGGAAATTTAGTCACACAGTTAATAACCTTGGTTCCCACAGTCTAATCTCTACCTCATTCCCTGAGATATATTAGAAGTCACCTCCCTGCGCTATCTTCATTGAGAAGAACATGCATTCAGGAAAGGAGTCTTTCATATAGGTCACATTTGGGACCTTCAAAGATAAAGAGACATTCAAGCTCAGATAATTTCCTTTGAGTATGTACATTAACTTGAAACTTTACAGAATAGAAAGGGAACAGAAGGAGAAAAATAAACTGATGCAGAAACGTACAAGCGGAGAGTTCATTTTCACTCTCAGATCTTTCTAGGTCCCATGCTTGCTGTGAGTCTACTTCTGAACCCTGAAGGGGTGGGACACTGAGGCTGGCACTCAGAGGCTTCCAATAGAAAACGATATGTAGAATCAATCAAATAAAATATTGGTTATTTGAAAAAATAAGATTGACAGACTTCTATAAAAACTAACCAAATGAAAGAAAGGATGCAAATTATTAAAATTAAAGATGAGAGACAGTATAAGAGATACTTATGAAATCTACTAGATTGCAAAGTACTTGGAAAATATATTTCAAAAAACTAGAAATGTCAAGAAAAATGCATAAATTCAAATAAGCTATTAAAATCAAGTCAAGAAGATATAGGGAACTTAAAAGATTCACAATAAGCAGCAAGATTAAAGCAATAAAAAGTATATGAACAAAGAAAAGCACAGATCTGGATGCATCCACTGCTGAATTCTATCAAATATGAATACTAATAAAACAGAGTGAATACTTCTCATGGAATCTTTATACACACCACATGATAGGTCTGAAAATAATAGTTAACAAATATGGAAAAAGTAAAAATAATTTCCTGTATCTTATCAGATCATATTGGAATAAAAGTAGAAGTCAATAGAAACTATACAAGTGTTTGGGGGGACTGAATAAGGAATACTTAGCCATTAAGTTATTAGATAAATAAGGAGGGAATTTTAAAAATACCTAGAATCAAAAATGAAAATAAAAGCATATTTTACCAGAATCCAGACACAATTAACACAGTTCTAAGAGGCTATTTTCTAGCTATGAATACTCACATTAAAACAATCAGAGAAGAAGGCCGGAGAGATGAATTGGTGGTTAACGCACTTACTGATCTTGTAGAGAATCAAGGTTCAGTTTTCAGCTCCCACATTAGGGGTCTCAAAACCCTTGTAATTCCAGTATTTCCATCCCCTCTTCTGCAATCTTTCTGCACTTATGATGCAGAAGTTGAGTTACAGATGTATAGATTGGATTTTGGAACCTACAGTCACTTATTCTCTGCATTTTGACCAATAGTGGAGCTCTGTAATAGTTCTCATCTGTTGCCAAAAGCTTATTTGGTGAAGAGTGAACACTATAGTAATCTGTGGACATGAGAATAATTATTTAGAATATAGTTAGAAATTATGTTAGATTAGGAAAATGACAATAGTAAGTTATCCTTTAGGATCTATGACATCTCTAACCTCTCATAGTTGGCTGGGTTTATGGCATCAGGCATGAATTCTCTCTTAATTAATGAACAATAAGTTCAATCAGATAATTGTTGGTTACTCCTTGATGTAAGTGCCACTATCGCACCCTTGGATATACCTTACTGTACTAATCACTGTTGTGGTTCATAGACTTTACAGCTGGGAAGGACCTGTGATTGCTTTTTTCACTAGGCAACTTGCATAGCACCTTCAGACACTATGAGAG
The DNA here is from genome assembly GCF_018167655.1 of Microtus oregoni. NCBI lineage: Eukaryota > Metazoa > Chordata > Mammalia > Rodentia > Cricetidae > Microtus > Microtus oregoni. The sequence goes on from NW_024543071.1 coordinate 25,279,941, forward strand.
CTCGTCCTTGGGCATGTTTTCAGGTCAGTTCTATCTCAATTCCTCCAAGATTTTTTTTTCCTCAAGTTTGTGTTATCTGCAGCAATAGTATCTCAGCTTCAAGTTCTGGAAGATAACTACAGGCAATGGCAATAATCCAAATTGTTTTGGGGGACTCATATGTCAGAAAAACAAATTATTCAGTCAATAAATAGGCTAATTAATTGAAGAGACAGTTCTCAAAAGAAAAAGACAAATGGTCAATAAATATTTGTTAAATTGTTCAGTGTCCCTAGTAATTACTGAAGATGCAAATTAAAACTGCACTTAGATTCCATCAATCTGTGTTCAGAATGTCTGTCATCAAGAAAAGAAATGAGGCTGGAGAAATGACTGAGTGCTTAAGAGCATGAACTGCTCTTGTGGAAGATACGAGTTTGCTTCCCAGAACCACAGAGTTCACAACCAACTGCCACTCTAGTTCTAGAGGATCCAGCATATTCTTCTTCCAACACAAACACACACACACACACACACACACACACACACACACACACACGTTTTAAAAATAAAAATAATGACAACAAATGCCGGCAAGGATGTAGGGAGTGAGGAATCCTTCTTGGATAATCAATTGTTCAGTACTAAATGGTAGGCCTTGAAAACATACATAAAAGTAACACATACAGACCAAAGAGGAAAATGATTATATTATCATCTCAAAAAAAAAGAAATTAAAATTGAAAAGAGAGAGCAAAAAGAATCTTTCTTCTGAAACCTTCTCATAGGGGAGTAAAATAGTACATACACTATGAAAGTCAGTGTAGAGACTCAGAATACTCATTCTTAAGTTTCCATGTGATACTGTACACTGTAATGGTCTTGGCTGGGGCAAATATATTCTAGTGTACATCAGGATGGGTGTGTCCCTCCCTGAGGCTATCAGACTATTGAAATAATAATTAGAATGGAATTGGGTCTATGAAATTGCTAACCTCTGATAATTGGCTAGGTTTATGGTGTCAAGCATGGATTCCCTCTTATTGAATAAATCATAGATTCAATCAGACAATTGTTGGTTGCCCCTAGATGTAAGTGCCGTGATTGTACCCTTGGATATACCTTACTGGTGTATTGGGATTTCCTTATGACTTTCATATTTTTAACCAGGATCTGAAGCGGTTCGCATCAGTGTCCTGACTTCCCACCCTGGAGGCATTACATTTTAAAATGATGAATAGGCTACTTTCTCTTCATATAAAGAAGTATGTGGCTTCACACAAGCACACACACAAACACACACACAAATATAATACTCCACATCACTTTGATTGTCTTTAGTCTTATTTAGAGGAGTCTAGGGTAAATTAAGTATATGACTAGTGAAGAAAAGAAACAAAAGTATTTGAAAATTTGTATGAGGTTTTGTCATTTTTCATAACTGGGTTAAACAAGAAGAAAAGAAGGAAAAATAGATAGGTACTGGGGAAAACCTCAGTCAGTAAAGTGCTTCTTGTATAAGCATAAAGACCTGACTGCAGTCCCTAGCTCCTAAGTAAAAAGGTGGACACATTGGTACTCATCTGTGAACCCAGTACTGTGGAGGTAGAGACAGCAGGGTCCCTGGGGCTTTCTTCCTGGCAAGTCTGCCAGAATGGGTGAGCCCCACATCCAATGAGCTGTCTTCTCCCTAAATCACTCAACGGCAAGTGAGGGGACAACAATGTCAACCCATGTTAGTCTCTTCATGTGTGAACACACACACACACACACACACACACACATATATATATATATATGCATATGTGCCACCCTCCCCATAAACATACACAAATATAAAAAAGAGAACACAAGAAATTGTGACTTAGGGTGCTATCACTTATTTATGTTACTCATTGTGTATCTGTGTATGAACTGTCTTAAAGTACTCAATTCTAGTCATTTTCAATCTCAGTCAGAGGGCACTGATTTATCAAAGGTCTTTTCTTAGACTGGGGATGGATGTGTAGCAAATCATACCATTGTTACTGTCCCTGAAACTTGCTATCACTTTATCAAAGCTACCAATTATATTGAGAAGCTTGTCATTTGTACATTACATTGTGGACGTTTCACTGGACTCAATGATAGCTTCTTGTAAACAAGCTTTGCAACAATAATTTATGTCTACTTCTCAGCATGTTTTTAAAATTTCTGGAGCACTGGACTGAACTCCCAAAGTCCCAATGAAGAACAGAAGGAGGGAGAAGATGAGCAAGGAAGTCAGGACCAAGAGGGGTGCACCCACCCACGGAGACAGTGGGGCTGATCTATTGGGAGCTCACCAAGGCCAGCTGGACTGTGACTGAAAAAGCAGGGGATAAAACCGGACTCTCTGAATATGGCGGACAGTGAGGGCTGCTGAGAAGCCAAGGACAATGGCACTGGGTTTTAAAATTTCTTAGAAAGCAGAAAAAGCAAAAGTTGGCTTAACAAGAAAGCAATTGACTTAATTGCCAAGTTAATGTCTAAGGTATGCTTTAAAATATGTATCCCAGAGGAAAAAATTTAGAGATTGGAATTGTGTTGCTATGGGAACTATTGAATGACATTAAGAAGAAAATTAATTTACTTGCTTGTTTCTTTTGTACAGCTTTACTCTGTTTGTAAATGGTCAAATGTTACATATTTAACAAAAACAGCAGATATGAAATGATTATTCTAGTATTTATTATCATCTTGAAAGCATATTCAATAACAAATAGCACAGATGATTAGATTTATAGCCCAAATAAACTAATAAACTATGTTTTAGTTTGTTGAAACAAATTGAAAGCTTCAGTTTTCTACATCAATGACCTATCTTTTATTTAGTTCATTCCAATGGAGCTCTACACACATGTGACAGACAATAGAAAAAAATTACTGGGAATTTTAAAAACTTGTATTTTTAAGTACATTCAAATATTGAAAAGGTAGTAAATAATTTTCTAGTTGAAACAATGAAACTAACAGTGATGGCTAGTTTCTGACAACTTGACAAGCTACAGTCATTTGTGAAGACAGACTCGCAGTTGAGAAAATGCCTCCACAAGATGACGTCTATTCCAAGGTCAGCGGTTCATTTTCTTGATTGATGTTAGCTGTGGAAAGGTACTCCTCACTGTGGATGGTTCTGTCCTTCGCCAGGTGGTTCTAGAAGGTTAAGAAAGCAGGCTGAGCAATCCATAATGAGTAAGTGAGTAAACAGTATTCCTCTGTGCCTTCCACTTCAGTCTCCGCCTTAAGTTTCTGCCAGGATTTACCCAGGGATGACAGGGTGTGACCTGAGAGTTGTAAACTGAAACATACCCTTTCCTTCCCACATTGCTTTTGACCATGTGGCAGTCTATCATGGCAATGACAAACCGTACCAAAGTTGTTCTCACCTCGAAGGAATTTCCTAACCTAAATTTTGATCTAGATAGCTTCAGAATGTGAAAGAACAGAAATCAAATTCCAAAACCAACTATGCAAACAAGAGGTGACTCTGCTGAGATTAGCCTGGGGTCCACAAATGGTTAGCTCTACACAGTAAGAGAGAGCTGGCAAGAGACTTCCATATACCTTGAATTCATATAACTTGTCTTGCAACAGAGTCGTTGATGGTGTCATTTTTGAAAATGTGTGGCCACAGACTTGCCCTTAAATAGGTTGCTAGGCCAGACTCATACTGCCTGGTGATTTTAGAAATCCTTATACTACAAATTTAGTTTGCTGTGATGAGCAACTGATTCTGATTCCAGATGGAAATACACTGCGAAACATCTCAGAGTAACGTATCTTCTTCCACTGACTTTTAGCAATAGCCAAAAAACAAACAAACAAACAAACAAACAAAAAAAAAACAAAACTAAATACAGCCCTGAGTAAGGCATGAGTGAGCACCATCAGAAATAACAGAAGCTTGCAAATCCATGGACGCTCAATGTTAAATCAATGAGTCATCCGTCACAAAACACATATCTTCACCAAAACTTCCTTAAGGGAAAAGGAAGCAATAAAAAGGACTTAATGGATTTCAAACAACCAACTAGAAATGCTACTCATTAAAATTATGATAACTGAAATGGAATCACAAATGTATATTTAACTTTAGGTATAACCTAAGACATCTAAGCAGTAAGATGGATGAGCAAAAATCATGGGGAGATTGACAGAGACAAAAAGATGAAGCTGGGGAAGAGGTTAAAAAAGTGTAAAACTTAAAATAAGAACTTCTACTCTTGTTGAGGTTTAAGGTGACAAAGCAAAACAATGGTTATATTTGAATTTTTGTATTTAAATTTGTAGCTGATTTACATAGTATACCTATTTATTATGCATGTGCTATTCTAAAGAAATTCAAACTGTGTAATCTAGGAAGGTGGTATTACTATTTCTTCCTCAAATTTAAAGTATAACACATTAGGATTATATTAAAATGTTTACAAATTTCAACAAAATCTAAAACTATGCTTAATATATTGATTTTTGATTTGCAAGCAATTGGTCATCCCTTAGCAAACTACAGCTTCTGTTTTTAATGTTCCTAACACTGAATTACAACTATTAACTTAAACATACATGCACACACACAGAGAGAAACAGAGAGAGAGAGAGAGAGAGAGAGAGAGAGAGAGAGAGAGAGAGATTTATCCTAGCTTTCAGGAAATAATTATCTCTAAAATACCTAAAAAGTTTTCAGTAATCTTTTTTCAACTTTCCAGAGATGGGTAATAAAAGATAATCTAATTATTTCATTACATTCTTCCTCCAACTCTAGATAACCTATAGATTTTGCTATTTGCTAATTTTTTTTTTTTTTTTGGTTTTTCGAGACAGGGTTTCTCTGTGGTTTTGGAGCCTGTCCTGGAACTAGCTCTTGTAGACCAGGCTGGTCTCGAACTCACAGAGATCCGCCTGCCTCTGCCTCCCGAGTGCTGGGATTAAAGGCGTGCGCCACCACTGCCCGGCCTATTTGCTAATTTTTAACCCCAGAGAATTAGTCAGTGAATTTTGGCAGGCGTCAACAGCCATAATCCTTCACTAGTGACAATATTTCTTGCTGTTTCCTCTTACTCTTTGTTATCTATTTTCCTCCGCCACAGGGCTTACACTTTAGGTATCTAATTATTGTCAATATTGGTTAGCTTGCATTTTAGAACTTTATTAAAATAGTCATACATTATGTGCTTTTTTCTCACATTACATTCTGCATAATTATTTGAGGTTTATCTATATCATTCCTCATATACAACACCATTCTTTTTATCACTGAACAACATGCTGAATTGATATACACACATTACTTATTCATTTCACCTATAGACAGACATTTGGACTCTGTCCAATTTTTCATATCAACAATTTGTTCACAAACATGTATTTGTAAGGATGCATGCTTCACTTATTTTGAGTAAATGCCAAGGAATAAAGTGCCATTATCACATTGCAGATTTATACTTGATTCTAAAGTAACTGCCAGGCTGTTTTCCATTTTATTATATTTTATATTGCTTCCATCTCTGTTTGGAGTTTCTAGTAAATTCGCTTTTTTGACTGCACTGTATATATGCTTAATATTTTAATTTTATGCATATTGATGAACTTATTGTGGTATTTGTTTTATTTGAATTTTCCTGATAATTAATGATGGTCATTCATGTAGATATAGCCCATGCATACATTTTCATTGATGACATGCATATCAAATAACTTGCATGAGTTTTTGAGACAGTATTTCCAATATAGTTCAGGATTGTCTCTAACTCATGATCTTCCTGACTCAGTCAAGAATTACAGGAATGCATAAAATGCTTTGGCTTCAACTTTCCCACTTCTGTTGGGATATGTCCATATAATTTTGATATATAAATATATATTTTTTATAGTAATTAAAATTTGATATATGTATATATTACTGAAGCACACTTACTCTTACTAATCATATAAGATACAATAATGCTCTGCAAATATTTTTAGTAGAAAGTTTTAAGAAGATAATTGCTGGAATGGTCCTAAAATTGTTGAAACACTAATCAACACGTTCAAATAGAATAAATAAAATTCATATTATAATTAAGCTGCAGGACAGAGGCGAATTACCCAGAGAACAAAGACGGTTGACTTTAATAAAGTAGGAATCCCTTATGAGCAACAGCAGAGGACCGAGGGCACAGCTAGGAGCAGAAGGACATAAATGGCAGCGGGTACCGGTTTTGCATTTTCCCTTGTATTCCATGTCTTTTTACCCGAGATCCCGTTTCTTCTTCTTTTTTTTAAATTTTATTTTATTTTTTATTTTTTTTATTTATTAAAGATTTCTGTCTCTTCCCCGCCACCGCCTCCCATTTCCCTCCCCCTCCCCCAATCAAGTCCCCCTCCCTCGAATGCCCAAAGAGCAATCAGGGTTCCCTGCCCTGTGGGAAGTCCAAGGACCTCCCACCTCCATCCAGGTCTAGTAAGGTGAGCATCCAAACTGCCTAGGCTCCCACAAAGCCAGTGCGTGCAGTAGGATCAAAAACCCATTGCCATTGTTCTTGAGTTCTCAGTAGTCCTTATTGTCCGCTATGTTCAGTTCTTCTTAATTAATGTGAATGGGTTATTTTCTCTGCTGGTTAGTGTATAAGCAACCTATTTTGTTTTAAAAAGAGGCAGTCTTCATTTTCTTTAAAACAAAACTATCTTTTTTTCATTATACATACCAATCCAAGTTCCCACTCCCTCCCCTCCACCCATTTTCTCTATATACCCTCCCATTCCACCTTTCATATACTCCTCAGAGAGGGTAAGGCACATTGCTTTGGGGAAGGTCCAAGGCCCTCCCTACTATATCTAGGCTGAACAAGTATACATCTTTAAAGGTCTACGTCATCTTCATAAAGTTATGAAGTTTAAAGTCATTTTCTTCTACTTCTGAGTTATGATGATTAAGTCTTTTTGTTGTGTGACCACTGGGTTATGTTTTACCATTTTTTTTTTTTTTTTTGGTTTTTCGAGACAGGGTTTCTCTGTGGTTTTGGAGCCTGTCCTGGAACTAGCTCTTGTAGACCAGGCTGGTCTCGAACTCACAGAGATCCGCCTGCCTCTGCCTCCCAAGTGCTGGGATTAAAGGCGTGCGCCACCACCGCCCGGCTGTTTTACCATTTTATTTGAGGTTGTTGGATGAATTCTTGCATTGGCATCTACCCAGCTGTTCCTTCAAATAAGGCTGGCAGTGTCTTTGCTTCTTGGTACAATCCTTGCACTGGCTGTCTGAGTCTTTGCAAATTGTTCTTGGTCTGCTCTGTGCTATCAATACCTGCACCTCAGGGAGCCCCTCTCTCTAAGCCTGCTCTCTTGGTCTTCTCTCCTGGTTTGCTCTCTTGATCTTCTCTCCTAGTCCCATCAGCATTATAGCAAGCTCTTGGTCCCCTCTGTATTATATAGCAAGCTCTTGGTACCCTCAGCACTGTAACAAGCTGTGTTTCAGATTTCCACGGAGGTTGCAGGAGGATAGGCGAGTTTGGGGGCAGGATGGGGCTAGTAGCTTGCAAGGTCTGGCGCAATGGGGTGGTTTTTGGGGCAGCCTATCTGCTGGAAACTCTCCTGCTGGTTGGCTAGAGAAACTAAGATAGTTAGGGCAGGGGCCCAGGGTTTTTTTTTTCCACTATGGAGATTCTAGAGAGTGGGGTATCCCGCTGCATGGCTGGTCACTCACCTCTTAGTCAGGTCTTTATTTCTTAAATCTTGAAATGTATTTGTTCCAAGTTTTGAAATTTTCTTTATTTATACCCAGACATTGTATTTTGAATGTCTTCTGACTTTAAGTATATATATATATATATATATATGTGTGTGTGTGTGTGTGTGTGTGTGTGTGTGTATGTGTGTCTGTGTGTGTGTAATGTAAGTATATATAATTTATTTTTTGAGAATTTCACAAATGTATGAAATGTAGTTTGATCATGTCCAATTTCTATTTCTCCCCTCCAATTCCCATGGATATTCTCAATGTATCTTCCTCATTATTTCATATTTTATTTTTAAAAATATGTATTAATATCTAATTAGGACTGTCCTATATGTACATCAGTGTGGGGGCATCCACTGGAACATGGTCACAGCCTCAAAGAAGAAAGATTGCACCTTTTCAGGGCACCATCATTTATCATCACCTCCTCATGAACTGAATCCCAATCCACATTGGAATATTGAGTGGCTTGGTATTGTGCAGGTCTTGTGTAGGTAGCCATGGTTGCTGTTTACTCATGAGTGCAACAGCCAAATCATGCCACAGTGTCGGTATTTTATAGTTCTCCCCTAATCTTCTGGAAAATTCGCCTTTCTATTTTACTGATCTCTTAAATTCTTGATTTGGAATATTTGATCAGTTTTGGAAAACCCTCTGTGATTGTTTCTTCCCGTGTTGCTCCAGACCCTTTCTCTTCCCTTACATTCTAGGAACCTGATTAAACATATGCTGGACTGCTTTACTTAGCCCTGTGGCTCTTAAACTTGCTCCTACTTATTCAACTTCACGGTCTTCTGAGCTTCATTCTCTCTAAGATTTTTTTAAATGTATTTTATTTTTATTGAAATAGATTCTTCTGTCATGTAATCCATGCTGACCACAGACTCCCTTCCCTCCACACCTCCCAGGATTACATGTCTTCATATTCATCAATTTTCTCATAAGTTCTGCCCAATAGACTGGCAGTACCACCACTGAGTTTACTTACTGAATTCAAAATTTGCACCCCGGTTTCCTCTTTTCTCCTCCTATTAAGTTCCCCTTTCTGTTTCTGTGTGTTATATATTTTCACTTGTCTTTATCTCTGTAATTATTTAAGCATAGTTGAAGCACAATCTGTCCCTCTAATTACAATATGAAATGTCTTGTGGAGCTGCTTGGGTGCTTTTCCTTCTGCTGATGGCCATTAGGTAAGTGAGGATTCTCTCTCCTTTTCAGATTTATTTTGCTCCTCGCTTTTAAAAATATTTATTTTTATTTTTACTCTGAAGCATTGCATACATATTCTCTCCTTCAGAATGTGAAAATCTGCCTGACAACTGACCAATGCTCATTTTCACTTTTCTAACTTTCCTGCTGTTTCCTTTGAACCGTGTTGTGCTAGTGAGGACACACATTTAGCTCTGAATCATCCTTGCTCACACATCTGGTCCTCTGGGGATGTGTGTTACTGTGAGGCGACTGTACGCTGGCCTTTCTACCACCAGAAACCACTTGTTTCTTATGAACAAAGTGGAAAGTGGTCAAATCAGGAATTTAATTTTATCATGTTTAAAAAATGTCACCGAAATAGAAGTGGTTTCACTGTGCACTTACGCTTTGAGACTTCATGTTCTCTTATGACTTGAACAAATACCAAACTATCTTTTCCAACTATGTATCCTTTTGAAGAATTATTTTTAAAGACATATTTTTGTTGAAAGTTTAATTTTTTAAATCAAGATCAGTTTGCATGTGCCTTCGTATGCTTTTCAAACATAACTTCTTTTGCTTTTTAAAAAAAAAATCTGTATAAGTGTCTATGTCAGTGTCAATTCACTTGTGGATGTGGATGCCCACAGAGGTCCGAGGAGGGCATTGGGTTCCTTAGAACTAGAGCTACAGGCCATTGTGAGGTACTCAATATGGCTGCCATGATCAAAATTCAGGTCTTGCTAGCTGAACAGCCAGTGCTGCAACTGATCAAGAATATATCCAGCAAGGTGACTTCTTTGTATGTTTGTTGCTTTGGAGTTTTTTTTTGGGGGGGGGGGGTGAAATGTAGTCATTATTCATAGTCTGAGCTCCATAAGATGACTTCAGCTGTGCTAATCACTTTTACCTTGTAAACATGCCACTACCCTCTCCATCCACCCTGCCCTCCTTCTCCTCTCTTTCCTCCCAGTTCCCTTTGTGATTACGCCTGTAACGGGCTTTATATGCCTGCATGAGCTCTAAACTCCACACATGAAAACAAATGTGCAGCATTTGCCTGTCTGTGTCTGGTTTATTTTATTTATTATGATAATCTCTAGTTGAACCCATATACTAGCAAAGTCAGATTTTCTTCTTTATGGATGAATAGAATTTTACTGTGATATATGGCATTTTTTCTTTATTCATCTGTTGATAGACACCAGACCAGTTTCATTTCCTGCTGTTATGAATAGTGCCTCAAGAAACATGGAATTGCAAGAATTTCTTTGATGAACTGAATACTTCTTACTCTGATTTTATTCTGACAATAATAACAAAGAAATTTCCAGTTGCATAGTTTTATTTAAAATTCATTTATTTCCTTCAGATTAGACTCAGAACCATAATAAACTACATTAGCAGTCTATTGTTTATGGTGAGGATTTGGATCTTTGCTTATTCTTTTGGAAGAGTTTTTCCTTAGGCTTCAATTTAGCAGATATGTCTAGAAAGTAACCACTGGAAATGTGAACTCAAGTCCATGTCGGTTAATGTAGGAATTAACACATTTCCCTATAGCTGAGCTATTAGTCTACTGATAACATTCTTTTTTTTTGAACCAAATTAATTTTAATCACAGATGTTATCAGAAATAGGTATCAATTTACAATATGATGTGTAGTAAGGAAGAGATAATTTCTTTCACTAAGAAAGAAAAGTTGTCATATAGAGCCTCTCCTCAGACTCAGATTTCCCCTTTTTAATTAAGCAGCAACTCAATTGCTTTGAAATCAAAGAATTTGGATTTCTTACCATACAGGTCAGCACACTTTTATGTGAACTTTAATTTTGACTGTGTTTTCTGCTTACTGATTGTTAAATCATAAAGAACCAGCTCAGCATCAGGGCAGTTTCTGGTTCTAGGACTCTTCTTCAGCTCCAGCTTCATCACCACTCACTACTTTGAGATGTAATGTTTCCACTCAGACAATGAAGGTAGGGGGTTTAACATGGGCAGGGAAAGATCAGTGAAGCTGTACCTTAAATTTTATCAATTGTAATTCCGGAAAGGGAGTTACCAGAAAGAGAATGTGTGTGTGTGTGTGTGTGTGTGTGTGTGTGTGTGTGTGTGTGTGTGTCTGAGAAAGAGAGAGAGAGAGAGAGAGAGAGAGAGAGAGAGAGAGAGAGAATGTATGAGTGTGTGGTGTGTGAGGGGTGTGTGTGTGTGTGTCAGAGAGAGAGAGAGAGAGAGAGAGAGAGACAGAGAGAGACAGAGAGAGAGACAGAGAGAATGTATGAGTGTGTGGTGTGTGAGGGGTGTGGGTGTGTGTACCTATTTCAGTTTCTTTTATTAAGTCATTTTAGGTTCCAAGGCTACTTCACCTAGTCTTTAGCACTCTTAATGAACCAGGGAATAGACTTCTATATCAAATTACACTGATAAGAAAGTTTACTCTTCCTGTCTTCTCTGGGGTTGTAGACAAAAAACAAGGAGAACCCTAAGAGAGACATACATGGACACCCCTGGGAAGCAGAATAGACAAGATCACCTTAGTAAATTGGCAGGAAAGGGAGAGGGTAGTAGGGAAGTAGAGAGGGGAGAAGGGAACGGGGAGGAGAACATGAGGGATTGGAGAGATCAAGTTGGGTAAAGGACAGAAAGGGAGAACAAGGAAAGACATACTTTGAAAGACAGAGCCATCATGGGGTAAATAAGAAACCAGGCACTGGGAAAACTCCCAAGAAAGCACAAGGATGACCCCAGCTAAGAATTTAAGCAATAATGGTGAGGACATCTAAACTACCCTTCCTCTGTAATCAGTTTGATGACTACCTTAATTGTCATCATAGAAACCTCATCCAATAACTTATGGAAGCAGATGCAAAGATCCACAACTAAGCATTGGGCCAAACTCCTGGAGTCCAGTCATGGGAGTGGGGGAAAGACCATGATGGGGATACCCACAGAAACAGCTGACTCAAGTTAGTAGGAGCTCACTGACCTTGGACTGACAGCTGAGGAACCAGAATAAGACCTAACTAGGTCCTCTAAATGTGGGTGACAGTTTTGTGGCATAGGGAGTTTGTGAGACCACTAGCAGGGGTACCAATATTTATCCCTAGTGCATGATCTGTCTCTTTGGAGCCCATTCCCTTTGGAGGGATACCTTGCTCAGCCTAGATACAGGGGGAAGGACCACACCTTTAATCCTAACACTGAGGAGGCAGATCTCAATGAGTTCAAGGCCAGTCTGGTTTACAAAGTGAGTACCAGGATGTCCAAGGCTACACAGAGAAACCATATCTCAGAAAACAAAACAAAGAAACTAAAAAAACCCTCAACCAAACAACCAACCAAATAATCAAACAAGGTGTTGCGGGAGGTCCTCCCACTCCTCCAGCCTATCACCGCTGAGGTACCACAGATATATTTGAGGCATGATGATACTTAAAGTCAGTGCCTGTTTGTCAATGTATTTCAAACTTCTAACTTGAGTCAGTTTTTACACAACCTGCTTAACTTTCAGCCACACTTCACTAATGAGAATTACTTTAGACATAGTAAAAATATTATACCTTAAAGCTCCTGTGTTGGTTTGTGCTTCTATTCCCCTTGCTGGGAACACCTTGAACACCCTCCACCGTCCCTCCCATAACGTTCCCTTTTTCCTAGCCCATATCTTCTATTCTTAATTTAAAGTTGTTAAAATGTCATTTTAGCTGGGGAACCTTCTATGTCCATTTGGATACAATTTCCTGAACCTCAATTCTCTGACGGTACCATGTTTTTACTTCAATTAACCTTCAGCTCACTGACTGAAATTATTTCTTTACATCTTTATATTCCCTACAGGACTATAGTTCTTGAGACTGAGTGGCTTTTTCTTCCCTGCATATCCAGTGCCTGGCATTGCATAAAAATGCCTAAGTTGACTAACTAAGAATAACAGACTTGCACACATGAGCCAGTCCTGCTTGGGGATTACAGATTTAAAAGACCAAATATATTTCATCAATGCTACTCCCCTGTTCCCCACCCTCACACTTTGTTGCCACATGTGGAGAGTTAGAGAAGAGACAGGTCCTGTCTAATTATCAGCACAGCTGTAGAAAATCTTCAGAGATGTTGTTTCCATCCACATTGATTGTGGAATCTGCTATGGGGGTAAGTGATGTAAATCACAGTCTAAAAAGGTTTTACATTTACAAAGCAGGTGGAAGAGATTCCACCGTATAGAGGAAAGAATCCTGTGTCTAGATTCCTTCTACACATGCAACCAGGTTGTGAGTAAGAAGATGCTATCAGAAGCATCATGTGCCAACATGCAAAGCTGGAAAGAAGGGGTCAGTGAGGATCCAGCACTGCCTGTGGGGAGGAGACTGGGCATCTTTTCTTGCTGGATTCATGAGCAGGTATGTGTAAGCAGCAAAGAAAAGCATTGTTTTTGAGGTGGTATTCCCATCTGTATGCTGTAAATGTTTTATTACCATTGGCTAATAAAGAATATGCTTTGGCCTATGGCAGGGCAGAATAAAACTAGGTGGTAAAACTAAACTGAATGCAGGGAGAAAGAAGGTGGAGTCAGGGAGATGCTAGAGATGCTATGTAGTTGCTGAAAGAGAAAGACCCTGGAAACTTACCGATAGGCCACAGCCTTATGGTGAAAAACAAATTAATAGAAATGGGTTAATTTAGATAGAAATATGCCTAAACTATTGGCCAAACAATGTTGTGATTAATATAGTTTTGTGTGATTATTTGGGTCTGGGTGGCCAGGAAACCAAAGACCAGTCTCCAATTACAGTTTTTTTTCAAATTTAAAGTATTATTATTATTATCATCGTGATGATGGTGATAGTGGTAGTGGGTGTGTGTGTGTGCATGTGTGCACACACACGTTAGTATGTAGTGGTGCATGTGAACCCAAAAACATTTGTGGAGACCAAAGGACAACTTAGTGGAGTTGGTTCTTTCGCATCATTATGTGTTTTCTGGAGATCAAACTCAGGTTAACAGGACTTTACCCACTAAGTCATCTTGCCCACTAGAGATTATTTTTTTCTTATTCTTTATTTTACATTCCAACCACAATTCTCCCTCCCATCCCTCCTCCCGCATCTTCTTATCTCCTCTGCATCCCTTTGCCTTTTGCCTCCCCTCCAGCCCATCCCCACCCACTCCTCCCAATGGAAAAGGGCTCCCTTGGGGAGTCAACAAAGTTGGGCACATTAAGTTAGGGCAGGACCAAGCCCTTCCCCTCTGCATTAAGGCTGATCATGGCATCCCACCATAGAGAATGGGCTCCAAGAATCTAGCTCATATATATACCAGGGATAAATCCTGGTCCTACTGCCAGGGTCCCTCAGATAGTCCAAACTTTACCACTGTCTTCCACATATGGAGAGCCTAGTTTGGACCCATGGAGGCTCCACAGCTGTAGTTCTAGAGTTTATGAATTTCCATGAGTTTGGTTCAGTCATTTCTAGGGAGCATTCTTGTATTTCAAGATAATTTTCACTTCCCTCTTGTTTTCTGTGCTGTGATTTGGTGCATCTAAGAAACTTTCTGAAACTTTCTCATTTTCTTAAATGAGAAAGACATCCACTGGCCATTACAGGAAGACTAAATGACTTTATTGGTAAGAAAGCTTTGAACTCAAGGTTTAAGTCTGTATCTTATTCATAATAAATGGCTACTGAATCTGAATCCTTGTAAATTAGCAAATTGATTCCTAGGTTTATAAAATAGGCTAGGGAGAGCCTAAACATGACTTGTTGAGGCAATCTGCAAGGATCAGGAGTAATATATGAGACCACAGACCAGGAAGTAAATTCTGCAGTTGGCACAGCACAGCTCATCCTGGCAGTGCAGGCATCATGCCATGACAGGGATAGCACCTAGTTATGCCCAGTGTCCCATACATAGAAAGACCTCTGAAAGACATTTCTAGGGTAGGGGAAAAGACATTATTTTCCTGCCCTCCAGCTACACTCCTTTTTTCTTATGTATAAATCCAAATTGTGAACATGCACTCTGAATGAGAAAACTGAGGGTAATGCATATGGATGGTCAATGAATAAAGCAGTCAAATCACAGTTCAGAAGACTTTCGCTAAAGAATTGCCCAGTGTAATTCTCAAAAGGCTCCCTGCTGATGAAGAATAAAGATTTCACATTAGTAAACGCAAGTTGATGTGAGAGCTGAAGAGAGAGTCATGCAGAGGTGACCTTTCTCATGACAAGAAAACAGAGGGATCACTGGGCATGAATTTCCTAAATATTTCTAAAAATTTAAGTTCCCCAAGAGGCAGGGAAAGGGACAGGGAGAGCAAGGGATCAGGAGAGGGCTCCATGACTACTATTCACAGAATAGCCATATCATTTAAATACAAATTCTTAACGTCTGCCTCTCTGGGTTTTATGGGGAAAAACCCAGAAGTATGAAAGAGAGTAGAAATAAAGGAGACAACCAAGTTCAGGGTCTGCACAAACTTCCTTTCTTTGCTGCATATCTGTAAGCCTAAAACTAGACCAAGATGCAGGATGACAGTAAAGATGGATTGATTTCTCCAAGGAAGTAAGACTTTGCTATTATTCTAGATTAAAGCATTGTGTATCAAAAAGGACTGTTCACTTATATTTGAGAATGATAGGTAAAGCTATTGTGTGCTTTTTCGACATCCTTAGGGGAAGGAGGATTGACAAAAATAATTAACAGTAGCATAGAACAGAAAATGTTAATAATGTATATTCTCATCTGATTGAGTTAAGAACATTCAATAAAGCAGTTGCCTTGCATTTCTGTCTTTCTTTCTTTTCTTTCCCTCCCTGTCTCACTCCAAAAGAACATGCCACATGTACACACACACACACACACATTCACATACACACACATACTACTACTACTAAGTGACTGCTAAAGATTGCATATACAGATATGGACTCTGGATTCTTGGAAAAATTTCTTCCAGATTTTAATCTAAATCATCATGAAACAGTGTTAAATACTCTGTGCTGCTGATATCAGAGTGTGTCTGTTAACCTGGGACTCTATAAGCAACACCAAATTCAATTCTTACTGTGCCACAGACTCACAATCCCTATGTACTCAGATTACAGTTTAATTCTTTCTCTCTCACACAGTACAACCAAACCCCATCAATTGGCATAAGACTTCTAAGAAAATGTTGAAAAATAGGACTTTGGCACTCTCTTTGCTGCTTTTTTTGGAAATTATTCTTAAAGTTATGGTTCCTACATACAAATCCTATTCCAGTCCTTGCAAATTACTTAGTTAGCTCTCGTCTGCCTATAAGTCAGAGAACTCTTTCCAAGCTTCTGGGATCAGAGTTACCATCTTTTTAAAATGTAGTCTGTATTTCCTGTAATAGTCAACTTCCTTTCTGGCCAATTTCTTCCAATTAGTCCACAGCAGATCTCCTAGTTAATGCAGAGTTCTATCATTCTTCTTTCTGTATTCTTGAACTTTAGCCTTTAGAATATTTATGCCAGTGTAATTGGTTACAACACGCATGTGGCTATTGGAATAGGAAGTTCTTTTCTTTATTATATCAGAAGAGACAGAGATTTGTTTGAGACAAAGACTGTAAACAGGCAGGCAAGAACCAGAGGCATCTCTTGTTTCACACACGGATTTTCAGATACGCTTTTCAAAATCAGCAATGCCTGGGCATATTGTTCATTTTCTAACTTACTTTCCTTCCACTGTTTCCAATCTGTGCTCTGTTTTATTCATTTATATTACCTTCCTTTCTTCTTAGGCCAAGCGTAAACTCTAAAGTCTTCACTGGCATATATGCCTGTAGCAGACATAATAATGTCCCCCAAAGTTGTCCACATCTTAATCCCCAGAATTTATAAACATGTAACCTCCTCTGGTATAAAGGTCACAGCATATGTGATGATACAAAGAATTTTGAGATGGAACATTATCTTGTATTATGGAGGCAGCTCAGTGTAATTACTGGGTCCTTAGAAGAAGGAGAGAAGAGGGTCTTGTCAGAAAATAAAATGTAACAACAAAGCAGAGGTGACAGTGATGAGCTTTGAGGAAGGAGGAAAGAGTCAGACAGGACAGATGGCTTGCAGAACCAGGAAGTAATTCTCCCCTAAATCACACAGGTGCAATGTGTTCTTTAGAGCCAACACTGGGGTATTAGCTTTTAAGATTCACCTCAGCCTACTGAGTGTACTGCTATAACATAATAAATTTGCAGCAAGCCATTAATTTTGTGATAATTTGTTGCAACAGTGTTGGGTGATATACATATTATCGGAGAGATTTTTACAAAAGCAAATTAACCCTTGATAATCCAGTATCTTTCCCATTTGGTTTTAGTGGCCATATTGATGTAGTTGCCAGATACTGATTCTTTACAGTGAGATTTGATATATAGGAGTTGGTGTCTCTTTCCTATGAATGTATTGCAGTGTTTATCCTCTTATTGCTTGTGTATATTAGAGCTCATATACTAAATCTGAGGAAAGTAATAGGTTCCATGTGCTTCAGACTGTGATACATCAAGCACTCTCCCACATAGTTGCCAAGAAGTGTGCTAAGGTAAGCTGTTTCCTTCCTTTGTTTAGGCATTTGTCATCACCATGTGGCTGTTGGCCTCCACACAACTCCTGTCTGGGTATATGATTCCTTTATTCCATTTCTCCCTGTTCTTTTTCTCTGCTTACATAGCTTGCTCTCCCTTCCCCCAGTGTCTGTAATTAGGACGCCCTGTTCCTCAGCATGTTTTTCACTGATGTTTAAAGCAAATGCACAGATTTTAGCAGTAGTGACTGAGATGTGGGCTCAGAAGTACCTAATGAACAGTTTTTAAAGCTTCCCTTTGCATTTGCTGAGTAATACTCATTATAAACAAAGTTGGCATTCTTACTTTCTAGGCACTGCAACAAAGGACTCTTCGTCTTGCCTTGATTTCTGTTAATGGCCACCTGTGAATAGCATTTGATATGACATATGTCAGTGAAACCATGAGACAACAGAACATATACAATGTGGATTTTTTTCATCTTTTCAGATCAGCAACCATAGACCTGGATTTCAAAGGAAACGATACTAACATATGCCGTCCCTGGAGTCTATCCAAGTGGACCAGGTGTAGTGACTAAAAAGGAGACATGAAATAGGAGTGTAGGATGGAACACCTGTTGGTGTGACTCCTGTTGTTATTGGCTGCTATAGAGTTTAATTTGAGACAGTCAACGGAGGGAGATAAAAACTGGGTCATTGCCCACAGCCAGGTATTTAAAGCATGCAGAAAATAGCCTGCATGAATTTAGATGAACATTTATTATTTTGTTTCACTATGAGAAATTATCTTAGATTTTTACATAGCAGGAATTCAAGAAAATACCACGTTTCCTCCTTATTTTATGTCCTACATGCCTCGTCTAAACAAACTCTGGACATTATAGAAGTATCTTAATCCAAAACCTCAGGCAAGTTTGCTATGATTTATTTAGCTAGCCTGATATCTTCATATCTTTAAAGATTTGATGGCATTAAGTAACTCATATACAAGATATACTATTTCCTCCTCTTCCAGATAACTGCTATGCTGTTTCTGTTTAAGTTTCTCATCTATGACACATAAAATGTTTTTTTCTAATCTCTCTCTCTCTCTTTCTGTATGTGTTTGTGTGTGTGTAACAACTTACATGGCAAGAGAACGTTTGATGATGTTATAAGGTTAGTCATCTTGACATAGATTATCACAAACTGTAAGGATGTTTCCAAGGTAATTATGAGAGTTCTTAGAAGTAAAAGAGATTTTTTAAAAAGTAGGATATAGTGGAATAATTAAGGCAACAACTAAAAGAGTAAAGAAGTGACCTATGGACTGGAACAAAATAATTTAAAGCCATATATATTGTTATGGTTTGATAATGAATTGTCATACACAAAGGCTTGTGTGTTAGATACACGGACTCCAGTCCTGACTAGAATATTTTATGAGGCTTGATCATCTCAGACAGCAATCTTGAGGCTGAATGAGAACTCAGAGGAAATACCAAAAAAGGTTCTCTGAAAGGTTGGATCATCTGGGCCATCTGCTTCTATTGGATATTTCTCAGGTGGACTTCCTTGGTCAAACATGATTTTTCTTAACCCAGAATGAATCCACAGTCTCTCATTTCCTGTGGAAACAAAAGTAAAATCTCTTCTCCAAAGTAACATATCTTTTGACTTAAATTTTGAAGTCAAGGCATTTTCAAAATAGATATTTTGGATTAATCCAGCAGCATTTATAATCAAATATCTTTTACCAGCTGTTACTTCTTCCTCAGCTGTCAAACAATTCAAAGACAACACAATAACATACAATATCCAGATTCTCTGTATATTTTCCATCTTTATGTGGCTTTATTTTATTTTAAACTCTATTTATTTTATTTTTATTCTTAATTTGTTTTTAGAGAGTGTTTCTCTGGTCAAACTGAACTACCAGGGAACTATGGAACTGACTGAAACAGGGAAGTGCAGGAGTAGGGTGATTTGTTGCAGGATTTTTGATCACACTGTGAATCCAGAGATTTCATTATTTACTGGGAAAACCTGTTTTTAGTTGTTGTGTGGCTCAGTCCCAGCACACACCTTTAATCTAAGAGTTTTCTGCTTGAATATTGTAAACAAAATTAAATAAAGTCTACCATAGGTCTAGAGGCAGAGAGAGCAATCAGTTGACAGGAAGTAAACATTGGATTTTAAGAAAAAATAGAGAGAAAAAGAGGAGTCAGGAGGATGGATGGAAAGATGTATATTAAGTAGTTTGAGGGTTCTTTTTTTTGAGATGATGTAAGGAGGGTAGGAGGTGTCTGGAATATTGTCAGAGAAAGGTCAGCTGGGTGCTTCTTTGACTCTCTGAAACAGCAAGCTTTTACTCCAGCATCTGGCTCCTGAGTCTTTATTGGTAAAATTAAATGATTGAGATTTTTCTTAAAAACAACAGTGGGTGATTATAAAAAATGGTTGGATGAATCTTAAGTAGGTCACATTACCTTAGGGAATGAGCTTATCTAAAACCCCTGGGACCATTGTGAATTCTCTGCCCATCAGGCCCTTGTTATACACATTAGTGGTCAGAACACAGACTGGTGGTGGCCATTGCCATTGTAGTTTTAGGTGTTCTCTTTATAGGGTCTAGATTTGGATGTAGCACTTTTTCCTAGTGTAGGATATTTGATACACTTTCAGACCTGCTTTCCTGATATAATTTTAGTATAACCATTCACAGGGATGCAGTTTACCTTTATAGGGTGGTGAACTCTCAACTTCTGGGAATAAGTTATTTATCAGTCTGGGTGTCATGGATGGTGAAACAGAGATAGTGTTGGTTACATGCACAGCAAGATGTAGAATGATATGCTTCTCCATGTGCATTCAAAATGAGTCGTAAGATGCTTGTACAGTGGAGCTCTGAGAGCAAGGCCCAGCCTGGAAAGTTAGTTTTATGCAATACCAAGCAACTTAAAGTACTACACAGACTGATATCAACACAAATTAATGGAAATAATATAAATACAGCAAGACAAATACCACATGTTTTCATGCATGGAATTGAAAACAAGCTAGTGGAAAAAGAGTATACCATGGCAGTTATGAGTATATGGAGAGAATTCATAGATAGATGACAGTCAAAATATGCCAAATCTTGGAAAGCAGGAATATAATTGATTGCAGTGAAGACGTGTCTCCTAATAACATCAGAAGCTACACCCATGGACTTTATGCCTCACCAATAAGAATACCCAATATGAACTGAACAAGAATGACACCACCTCCAACCCTATATAAAGAAAAATAATCATCTGAAGAATGCTGGGCATGGAAGAAGCAGTCTCCCCCATGATAGAACACACCAATTGGTTACCCAATACCAAATGATCAGGCCTCAAAGTGTACGAAAATGTAACAGCATACAAACTGATCAAGTTATATTTAGGAATGTATATATGTAATAACAATTGATGAAGATAGGGGTCATGAATTTAAAAGAGAACAAGAAGAGGTGTTTAGGAGGATTTTGAGGGAGGAAAAGGAATGCAGAAATGATATTGTATAATCTCACTAATTAGAATAAATTATTAAAAATTTAAAAGTAAAAGTACATGATATAATAATATAGCTAACATTTCAATATTATATATCTTTATATAACTCAATAAATTTCAAATATTCTCATTATAAAAATTGCTAAATATTTGAGGTGGTACATGTATTATTTTGGCCTAATTATTCCTCATTGTACTAAAGTCTTAACTTTACCTTCCATAAATGTATATGATTTATATATGAAGTCATTTTCTAAAAGTACAAGAGAACTAGAGAATGTTAAAAAGCTAAAATCAGTGATGAAAATACATTATATCATGACTGAAGGGGTAGAGATTATGTGAGAGTGCTTTAATTTTCAAAATTTATTGATTTGTAGCCTATTGTAATAGTTGATAAGTTATGCATCAGTAGAACATATTTTTAATACAAATTAAGTGAAGAATAATGACTCTAAAGGATCATTCAGTTGTGAGGGCTAGGTTTCAACTTTAAGTAATTAGACTATAAAGTTATGTTCAAAGTATACTGTCTCCATTTGAGTGGACATTAGAAGATTAGATCATGTTCTTGTCATCTGATAGCCACTTGAAGAATTATTTAGCTTTCCTCAGCCTCAGGTTTTTCATTTGTTAATCAAGGTAGTACTAATAAATTATCTTAAGCATTTTGAATGAACTATTTAATCTCCATTGAATAAAAATTTACATGAAAATCCATCATCAGTGAAAATGATTTAAAAAAATTGCTTCCTCAGTTGACATGGTAGAAAGATGAATTTTGCTCTCTCAAACTGAGTTCTTTAGGCATCTCTTCAGACAAGGCCAGCAGGAATCATTTAAGCTTTAGGCTACATAAGGCTACATACTTCCAAAGTCTCTAAAATAACATAGAGCAGAATAAATCTACATATGATGATATAGAAGTAACACAGATTAGGAAGTCAAAAAGATAAACATAGTAGTAATTTATATAGTACAAACCTGACAAGACAAAGGGCATAAGGCCCATTTTCTTTATTTTGTTTGTACTTCCAATGTTTGCTTTTGAAAGCCTTTGCATAATTGATACCTATTCCCAGCATTTTGTATTTTAGTGTCTCTTGAAACTGAACTGGTATCTGCCAGGGGCAAATCTCTGGTGTCAAGATTAAACACAGAAAATCCAATAACAGAAGCTGATATGAGACTAACTATGGACTAGTTCTTACCTTCACAGGCAGGAGATAATAGGTTTGCTTAATGACATTTTCTTTACTTGATCCACATTTTCTTCTTAATGGTTTAAAATACAGACAACTGGTATACCTAATAGTTGTCCTAAAGTAACTCAGTGATACTAACATACATTTATTTCATCACTTGACAGAAAAACCCAATGAATCTGAATGTTATTTGGGAAATGATCATGGCAAGGCCATTGTCTCACATTTATCTTTCCCATTTGGCTCCAAATTGTTTCTAAAGGAAAGGTCATAAAACTACCCTTGAGGAAACTAACAGGAAAGTAGGATTTAAGCACCATGTTTCCAAGGCAACTTAGGTTTCTGGAATAATGAGTAGTAGTTTTAAAAAGCTGTTGAGGTAAAAATATGCTTTTTCCTTGTTTCAAATAGCTCTCACTCATATTTTCATTTTATTACTCATTTATGAGTCTGAGGAATGAAAAAGAAGAAGTCAAGATTTAGTACAAGGAACAATCCTAACATGGATGGGCATTGGGATATGAGTGAATGGGTGAAAACTTTTTCCAAGAATTTGAAAATAAAGTGTATAGATACGTATGTGAGAGAAGTTAACATTAGACATGAGACAGTAAATTAGCTCAAAAAGTGACTTGAAAGCTATGCAAAGAAGTTTAGGCCATAACCTACAGTGCTGGGGAACCATCAGAAAATTCTAAGAATGGCAGCGATCAATTATGAAAGGTAAATCCCAAAACAATAGACTTTATCTAATGTGGAAGGGGGTATGACTAGAAGAAAAGCAATGCTTGTGATAGTGTTATATGAGTCATTCTGTTAATATATGATTATGAGGTGAAGGAATTGGTAATGGAAACAGACCATATCTTTATAATGTCTGGATGTGGGTCTTTGCATCTGTTCTCATCTTCTGTGGGAGGAAGGCTCTCCGATTATGACTGGATAAGGCACTGAACTATGAGCATAGCAGAATATAATTAGGAGTATTTTATTAATATTTCATTAAAGACCAAATGTATTTTATTTATACAAGGTCTCCAGGCTAACTAGCCTCTGGTGTTTAGCTGCCCAAGCAGTATCAGGCATAGGTTCCATATCACAGAGCAGGCTCTAAGTCAATCAAACATTGGTGGGCTACTCCCACACATTCTAAGCCACCATTGCCTTAGCATATTTTGCAGGCAGAGCAGATTTTAGGTCAAAAGTTTTGTAGTTCAGTTGGTGTCTACGTTTATCTTTCAGTACACAGATTTCATCTTACATCTGTCAGTGTATCTAAGATCAGTAACAGAAGTGACAGCTCATGCTAGCATGATTGTGGAGCAAGGGGAAACCTCTTCCTTTGCTGATGGGTATGCAAGCTTGTACAGCTACTATAGAAATCAATATGGCAGTACCTCAGAAAATTTGGAATTGATCTACCTCTAGATAAAGCTATACCACTATTGCATATATATTCAAAAGATGTTACATTTTACCTCATAGACACTTGCTTAATCATGTCTATTGTAGCTTTGTTCATAATAGCCAGAAACTTGAAACAATGTAGATGATCCTTAACAGAAGAAAAGATAAAGAAAATGTGGTACACTTACACAATGGAGTATTACTTGGCTGTTAAAAATGACATCTTCAGTGTGGCGCAATTTCTTAGAAAATGAGGAAGCAACCTTCTTCAAGACCTAGTAATACCACTTTTAGGTATATATCCAAAGGATGCTCAATCATGGCACAAGGACCTGTGCTCAACTATGTTCATAGCAGCATTGTTTGTCATATCAAGAACCTGGAAACAACCTAAATGCCCTTAGACTGAAGAATGGATAAGGAAAATGTGGTACATTTACATGATGGACTATTACACATCAGAAAAAATAATGACATCTTAAATTTTTCAGGCAAATGGATGGAGCTAGAAAACATCATTTTGAGTGAAGTAACAAAGACACAGAAAGACGATTTTCACATGTACTCACTCATAAGTGTTTTTTAAATATAAAGCAAAGAAAACAAGCCCACAAATCACAATCCCAGAGAACCTAGACAACAATGAGGACCATAAGAGCTAATCTGCATGAGAAGTAGTAAAAGACAAGATCTCCTGAGTAAATTGGGAGTGTGGGATCCTTGGAAGAGGGTTGAAGGGGAGGAGAGAGGCAGGGAGGGGAGCAGAGAAAAATGAAGAGCTCAATAAAAATCAATTAAAAATGACATCTTAAAATTTTCAGGCAAATAGATAAAACTAGAAAGGAAATCACCCAGAGTGCGGTAACCCAGACTCAGAAAGATAAATATGGTATGTATTGACTTGTAAGTGAATATTAGCTGTTATATATGAGCTAAATCTGTATATCAGAGAGGTTAGGTAAAGAGGAATTTAGGGGGAATGCAGGGATCTCTCTGGGAGGGGAAAATAAAATAGATTTTATGGCTGGACTATGGTCAGGTGGGGACAGGAGTGGGAGGGATCAAGTTTGTGGAAGATGGGGCAGAGGGAGAGAGTGTGAGGAAAGACAGCTGGAATTAGTGGGTGTATGGGGGGAGGTATGGAAACCTAGTGTAATGGAAAGTTCCTGGAATCCATGAAGGTGATCTTAATGAAGACTCCTAATAATGAAGTTTACTGAGTCATCTCTTATAGCTATCTCTTGCAGCCAAGTACAGCTTCCAGTGGTGGGACCGGGTTGTATTCCACCAAGTTGTTGGCCTAGGGAGTTCCATAGAAATCCCCAAACAACCCAGGCTGTTGCTACCACAAAGGGTTGTTCTCTGCAAACAGACAGCAGTACCCCATTGCTGAGAACAATGCCTATATGACTCAGTGAACATGGAGATATTATTTCTTCATAATAAGTCAAACCTCAATGACATAAAAAAAGTGTCTGAAGATTAGTCAGTTATTTCTGAAGGGAGACCAAATGGAATTGTGCTTTGTACCTAATAAATGCTTAGTCAGGATTATATTAGCGTTTTCATTTGGAAGAGCATAGCATTTAACAAAGTAAGCAATTCTACACAAAAGAGGTCTCTGAAATGCTATTCTGAAGACTATCTAGCATCTGTTTAATTAAACAAGGAAACAATATAATTAGAAATTTTTCACTTCGATGAATCTACTCAATTCATTCTCCCTGTATAAAATAATATGCTATAAATCATTCTGAGAGTCAAACTATTTACTCTTTTGATTATTATATTTTGTATTTGTAATAAAAAAAACTGCCAGGAAAGGGTATGGTGAGGTTTAAAAATGTATTATTTTAACTGAAGGACTAGGTCATGTACCTAGGAATTCAAATAAGTAGCCAACTACCCTGTGATCTTTTATGTTCATTAGGATTCATTCAGAGTGCCACAAGATTTAATTAGCTATATGTGTCTACATAATCGGAGTAAAGCAACTCTAAAGCCATTGCTAGCCTCTGAAAATGAAACTGGGCAGCAATGGTGCACACCTTTAATTTTAGCACTCCGGAGGCAGAGGCAGGCAGATCTCTGCGAATTCTAACCCAAACTGATCTACAAGAGCTAGTTCCAGGACAGCTAGAGCTGCAACACAGAGAAATCCTGTCTTAAAGAAAAGAAGAAAAAAATGAATGTCAATCTTTGGATCCTTCTGCAGCGGCACTACCCTTCTTCCAGTGTTCTGGGGTGATAACTGTTTTTTTTTTTAAGATAATTTCATTGCTTGGCACATATATATTTGGTACATATTCTGTTTATGGTAAGAATTTGGAATAAGGATCTGTGAAGAATTGGGGAAGGGGAAACATGATCAAAACATATTTCACGAATTTTTTGGTAGCAAAAGGAATAAAAAGATGATAATAATAAAGGAAAATAAGAAAATAATAAAAATTGTATCTTCTACTAAGGACTAATTTGCTTTCAACCATTGTTTTCTTCATTGTTTAATAGCTTCATACTGTAAACACTTTGCATCTTCACTTATGTACATCATCCTTTCTTTTCCAACTGCAGCTGTTTTGCTAATTTTAGTTCATTTGATGAGAGCTTAGATGCTTAAGAGATGAGGGGAAGAAGAGGAGCAGCACTGACTTTTGAGTAGATAATAAACCTGCACAGAGGATTGAGAGAGGTTTGTTTACAGTGTTGTGAAAACCAAGCAGATGTACTCATAATTCTGCAGAAAAGTGGAGAGAGGCAGAAGCAGAGAAACACTTACTCACTTGGACTATTCTTCTGCTTCTCTGCATTGTCAGTTCTCATATTCCTTTGTCTGGTGAACACCGCACCCTTCAGGAGGCATCTTGATTGCTGAAGCCAGAGCTCACTGCTTCAGCTAGTCTAGTTAGACAGCTTACTCCACCAATTGCCTGTCTTTGTTTCGTCTCCCACCTCTTTCCCACTCATTCCTCTCCCCCTCTCAATTTCATGATCTCTGTGTAAAATTGTTGTTACATGCATATGAATATACACATATATATGCACGTGTGTATGTATAACCTAAGAGTCCATTAGCTGAGTACATGTGCATGTGTTCAGGGATGACCACTTGGTATTAGAAAACCTATGTGGAAGTTCATCCTTGAATTCAAAAGATTTGCTCTCTCTCCATGACCAGAAATTGTGGGCCTAGGTTGGGGAGTGGCTTCTGAGAGAGAGAGAGAGAGAGAGAGAGAGAGAGAGAGAGAGAGAGAGAAAGAAAGAGCAAATCTAATGCACTATTAGGTTATACAAATACATGTACATATATGTGCATATGTATATGTATATAGCAATAATTTTACACAGAGATCATGATTTGAGAGGGGAGGGGAACGATTAGGAAGGAGGAGTGATAGAATGCAGTGCTCATGTGTGAAATTCTAAAAAATCCCAAAACTACTAAAACAAATAATCAATGGCAGGCACTTTTTCTGACTAGGATGACCTGTATTTGATCCCTTCCCTTCCTTTATGTACCCTCCCCTCCCTTACCCTTCTTTCTCTTCCCTTCCTTACTTTTCCTCTTCTGTTTTTCTTAGTCATATTTTGACTATTTCTATACTCATTTTAACAAAAACTCTGATTTTCCTCATGACAGAGCCCTTCCTTATATCTTGTCTGTATCCCACTTTTCTTCATGCTCTTGTGATGCTTTCTCTGTGTAGGCTCAAAGTGGTGAATTGGAAGGGACCCTAGGATAAGCACCAAGAACCACAGGTATTTGTGTCGGCTCTGCCAATAAGCAGCTGTAGGTGAGTCAGGGCTCTGGGCCTGCTGGTGTCTTCATCTGTGGAAATCCATAAACATGTCTTCATGCTCTATTAAAAGGTTTTTCTATTTTTCTCATTCATGTCTCAGCATCTGTTGCGCCTTTGCTACTATATCTTCCTGCCTACAAAGAACATTTTAAAACCTCTTCAGCTAATATATTCAAGAAGTAGATGTTGCAGTTTGACATTATAAGCCTATAAAACTGGAAATCATCTTTGAATTAAAACTATTATGCCACATACACATTTTCTTAATCAAATGCTTAACACTCATTATTTTTTTAACTCTCTCAGTGCCTTAGTGCTCATTCTTTTATATTTTAATTCTTTTACCTTTAAGAATAAAAGAATTTCAAACGTTTAACTATAAGAGATTTTACTAAATATATTTTAAAATTCAAATATATTTATAATTCATGAATCTTATTGGCTCCTTTGTCTCCATGCACTGTAATATCACAAGTGTTGCTAAGGCAATCTATGGTTGATGATGGCTCATTTGACTTTCCAAATTTTCATACCCACTGCCATTAATGTATTTGAACTCCCCTTCTCAAACACCATCTTTTGTTAAGTGGGACTGAGTCTTTTAATTAGTCATTCTGTCTTAACTACTTCCATTATTGTTGTGAACAAATAACTTGGAGGAAGCAACCTAGTCTATGGTATTGGTTTCCACAGTTTAACTTTTTTTGATATTCAAGGAACTATTCATTAACTCATTAATGGACATTTTGGGTATTTTCAGTTTTTGTTGTTTCTTGTTTTGTGCTACAAATATCTGTTATGAATAACCAGTTGTAGTTTTTGAAAATAAATGTCGAGGTTGCAACTGCTGAGTTATTAGTGGTATGTGATTGCATGCATATGCATGTGTGTTAAAAATTCTATTTTATAGACTGGCTTTTCCAATAAACATTAGTATCAGCAATTTTTGAGAGCTCTAATTTTCTCAAATTCTTAACAGCATTTGATATTATCATTGAAAAAGTTGATTGTATAGGCTCATGGCGTTCCCCTAATATAACTCATCATATTGAATATTTTAAATAAGTTTTTTCACTCATACGTTTGCTTTATGTCTTTAGCCAATTTTTATCTTTTCTGTGTCATGCCATTGGTACATGTAAAGTGTGACTGTTGGTGTGTGAGTGTGTACATATATATGTTTTAAGGAAAACTACAGTAGTTCTAATAGCTATAAACAGAGTGGAAAAATAGTACCAAAGAAAGTTTATTTAAGTAGTATATTCAGTAGGATTCTTAAAAGTTGAAGATTCTGAAGTACCTGTGCATTATTTATGTTTTGGGAAAGGGCCATAATCAAGGACTTACTTAATTGTGAAGTGATATAATGACTGAGTACACACAGATATTTTAAGTGGATTAAAATCTACTATTATATTATGATTAGATGCATAAAATATGCAAAAATTTACTAACTAATTTTGAAAAAAATAACTTCCAATGTCTGATTAAAACTAGAAAAGAAATAAGCCAGAAGACAAGGATTTAATATTTATATAGAAATTGTGAATGATTGCTTACATTGTAGTCATTCAAAAAACCAATTTATCTAACAAAGCTTTCAAAATTACACAGTGTATGATATGAAGCTTGACAAGGCTAAATAGGGTCTTTGTACTGAGTTTTCAATTTCACTACAGTAAAGAAATGCTTTATTTTAGGAGTTAAAGACGCAAAGAATATTAGAACTATTTGCTGTACATCTTAGTTATCTAAATGTAGCTGGACTTTTGAAGAGGACTGTGTTTGTGAAACAAATGATTTTATTATTAAACATATTAACATGTAAAACACTCATTCTTCATAATGTTATGACCTCTGTAAATTTGAAAACTGTAGATTTGAAGTGTGATTATTCTGACCAGGATCAGCAGTCAAGAGTTGAGGTTAACAGCCTGGCTCTTTCACTTTTCAGTACTTTCCCATACAACCTTAAACTACTTTATGTCTTTTTTTTTTATTGGATAAACTTGGAGCAAAAGATCTTTATCCTGCTCATTTTTACAGTGTTCAGAAAATAATGTGAAGTTTATCTTGTAAACCACCCAATGTTAAACATATAGAAAATATATGTTTTTCCAAGAACTGTGTATAAAATAATTCCACAAAATTTTTTTGTATTTATAGTGTAATTTACTATTACTAAGCCAAGGACCACAAGATCATGTTATGAAGACCCATAAATTATTTAATACATCAGTAATTCTAAAAATTTGGTTTGGTTTTTTATTTATTTTATATTTTATATTTATATTTATAAGATCATAAAATTTCTAACTTTATGATCTTATAAATGGCTTAACAGAATATAGCCAGGCTGGAAAAGATATATATAGAGAGAGAGGATGGAGTCAGAGAGAAGCCGTGCAGCTGCCAGAGGAGACAAATGCTAAAACTTTTCCCCTGCAAGCCA
The DNA here is from genome assembly GCF_018167655.1 of Microtus oregoni. NCBI lineage: Eukaryota > Metazoa > Chordata > Mammalia > Rodentia > Cricetidae > Microtus > Microtus oregoni. Next base: position 25,309,779 of record NW_024543071.1, read on the forward strand.
CAGTCATATGGCAATACAGAGATTAATAGAAATGGGTTAATTTAAGATATAAAATTTAGCTAGAAATACACTTAAGCAATTGACCAAACAATATTGCAATTAATTCAGATTTCAGTGTGATTATTTTGAGAGTCTTGGAGGCTGGGAAACAAACAAGCAGCCTCCAAAAACACAGGATGATCTTCTCTAGTTCAATCTTTTTGCTGGCAAATTATGTCATTGTGTTTAACAGTTGAGTAATACTCCATTGTGGAAATTTACCACATTTTCTTTGTCCCTTCTTTGGTTGATGGACATCTAGGTTGTTTCCAGTTTCTAGCTATTATTTTAAAAAGCTACTATGAACATAGTTGAGCAAGTGTCCTTGTGATATAGTAGAGCATTCTTTGGGTATATGCCCAGGAGTGAAATAACTGGATCTTGAGGTAGGTTGATTCTCAATTTTCTGGGAAACCACCATATTGATTTCTAAAGTGGGTGTGCAAGTTTGTACTACCACCAGCAATAAAGAAATGTTTCCCATGGTCCACATCCTCACCAGCATGAGTTGTCATGTGTGTTTTTGATCTTATCCATTCTGACAGGTGTAAAATGGAATCTCAGAGTCCCTACCACCACCCCTTCCCAGCATTAGAAGGGATGGGTGATGGGAGACTGGGAACTACAGTAAACAGGGCACTTTTGGAACATCAAATAAGGGGGTCATCCTGACTTATTTCTGTCTCTACTATTAACTTACTTTGGGCAAGCATAAAACTTCTTCAAGTATGTAATGTCCTCATTATGTAGAATATAACCAGTAAGAGTGACGACAACAACTACAAAAGACAAATTCCTGAGGATTTCCTTGTTCATTTGTCAGATGCTAATTGAATGCCTCCTGTGTAACAGACACTGGCGTAGATATAGAAGGTACAAGATCTCTGCCTTCAGATGTTACAGATACATAAATAGGGAATGCATTATAAAACCCATGTGCAAATGTTCAATATGATCTCAATTGGCCCTTTCAAAACTAATGCTGAAACTTAATTGGCATCTGTAAGAGTATTAAAAGACAGACTTGAAAGTGGACATCAGAGCATGCCTACTGAGGATGATACAAATGCAGAGTACAATTCCTTCTTGCTCTCTCCCTCTCTTGCTCTCTGACTTTCTACTGCAGCAGGAGTCTGTCACCAGATTCTGTGTCCTTGCTATTGTACTAATAATAAATTTCTTTCTTAGAAATAAGCCAATGCCAGATAGTCTGTTAAATTAGAACAAATTGGAGCAAGACATTAGTCCATATTTTATATACTTTTATATAAAATATTTAATATTATGTGACAGCAATAGTATCAGAAATCTAAGTTACAATAAATGAGTTGCAAAAGGGCAAGGAAAAATATCTTTTTGTAAATCATAAAAATGTACTTTCCTGGAATACAACCGATTTAGTACTATGAGAGTTCATGAAAAACAACTGATTTTTTTTCTTTATGATTTAACATGAAGACCAAATTTATGTTCAGGGAACCATCAGAACAAAGACAGTCACACAATGAATAAAATTATGGTGTGTTATATGATAATAAATATCTCAAATGTGGAAAAAATAACCAGGAAGGATAAAATGAGAATTATTTCATCCCACTTAATCTTATACTTTAGAATTTATACTTAAAAAAAAATCACCTGATGGCTCCATCCAGCTGAGCTCATGAGAGTTTCCCTGATTATATGCAACCCAGGTATTAAAGACTTGGTTCTTTGAGATAGAGATCGGCATTACATCGTAGGTTTCTGACTGAAATTGGCAAATGTGGGCAGAGGAAAAGAATCTGAAAGAGGCTGAAACTTGCTGGCAGGGTTTTGTGACAGAGCACTCCTCTTCAGATGAGGTCTCCCCTTGTTCTTTCTCCTTTTCTATTCACACAGCACCCCATCCTGTTAGGATGCTCTCATTGTCTCTGGATATGGCGCTTCCAGAACAAGAATCCAAATGACTTAAAGTGTTTCAAAAGATTCATTCTTTGGGAAGTTTTGTTAATACTTTGTGGGAAAGGTTAAAACCTACAAACTTGATGACTTTACATGCATTTGAAAAATCAATTTAAAAAGAAATGGTCTTGCCAGCCACTGGAACTACAGATGAGTTGAAATCCATTCAATTTCTCTTGCTATTCAAAATGGGTCTCTAGTGTTTTTGCACTTTAGCCAAAAGCTTTTAGACTTAGGATAAAGCTCTCTGAGTGGCACAATAAAATGCCTATGCATTTTATTCCTATTGCAGTTCTTCAAGGCAGACTTTCCATGTTTAAAAGAAACTCTGGAAAAATAAAAGATTAAAGAAGCTCTTGGTCACATGCAGCAAGAATTGTATTTTACTCAGTGAACATTCTCTAAGATGAGCATACGAGGAACCTACATTACCCAAATAGCCTCTTATTTTTAGCATCCAAAGAGATTTTATGACTTATATTAGCTCAAATGTTCTTCTCTGTAAATGTATAACATCTCAAGAGATCGAGAAAAATTGGTATTTTAAAGATTTCTGCCCATTGTTCCCAATTTTACTTCTTTTCAAGGTAGTGTTTAAGTTTCTATTTTTTTAATAAAATAGGAGATGGGAAGGCTTCAAGCAAAGCTACAACCGTATATCAGTGGAGAAGCAGAGCCCAAGTGGGAGGGGATGGAGGAGACTGAGTGACAGTTGCTGTGAGCCAGTCCACGCAGTGCTTGGTACACACTGCATATCTTATTTTATTTAATTGTTGAAACATCCTTAGAGATGTCAGCATTTCTATTCCTGTTTCTTAGACAAGAATGTGATAACCCCGCGAAGAGGCTGTGCAGAAAATGCACGGCTGTGAATGCACTTCCAGTCGACTTGTAGCTGGTGTACTCCAGGCTGTGTTCCTGCAGAGGCTCAGCAAAATGGAAATGCTCGCTCTCCCTGCTGTGTCCTCACAGGATGACTATATAATGATTCTGATGAAAGGAAAGTGTGCCAGATTTTAGTTCAAAGGAACTTGGTCCTGGATCTGGGGCTTATCCTCATCACTGGCTCACCATGAGATACTGGCAGGTAATCGACCCTGCTAGATCCATTTGAAATGAAGCACATGAACCCTCCCTTATGCATCAAGTACTGACGCTTGTTCCTTTGCTTGAGCCCTAGTGTTAAGATTTATCTACTTTAATAAGCTTGTCTCAGAATCAAGAGGAAAGGACTTTGTGAACTACACAATTCTGTGTTACAATAACAAACTAAAATGCTCATAATGATATTTGAAGATCTTTACATCATGTATTTAACATTAAAATGCTGAATGTCATTGGTGAACACACTGAGCCACTCAACAACCTTAACAGCTGAGCACAGCTCATTGCTATATTAGCTTTCAGGTCACCTAAATAAGGTTCAAGGAGAATTGTTGGGAATAGCTTATGTTTTAGTTATTCCTTTAGACCCTTTCATTAAGAAAAATAATCACTAAAACTACAAATGAAGAGGGTAAGAACAAAGCGTATAAGTTGTTATCAAACCATCTACCAATTTACTGCTGCTGGTTTATATATGTCATAGATTCTCTCCACTCTCCACCCCCTCCACTGCACACGCGCGTGCGCACGTGTGTGTGTGTGTGTGTGTGTGTGTGTGTGTGTGTCTGTGTGTCTGTGTATACCTGTCTGTCTCTGGAAAACTCACATATTTTCAGGTGGGATATATAACAGAAAAAAAAGAGTCATTCCACAGAGCTGTGGATTGTGCTAGTTTTCTTTCATGTTATGCTGAGATTTCCATGTCATTATTAATACTTTAGATATTCTTTAATAGCTACACAGAAGTCCCTAATTTTGGGTTACTTTTAATTTTCTTTACTACTAAATGGTGTTCCTGAGAACATTGTTTAATGACCATGCTTGCCTGAAGTTCTCATTATTTCTCTGGTGTGTGTTTTGCAGAGTCATTCAAGGGATATAAGTTTGTTGCACTCAATTTAGTTCAATCAGTTAGTAGTTCCATCAGCAACTTCGGAGGCTGTCAGTTTCCCCATGTTCTTACCCATACCGATTCTTTTCTCTTTTATGTTCAGTGTTTTGAGGTTTAAACAGATATCAAATTACTTTTACGTAATTGGTAAAAGATAACATAGAATAGGAGTAAAAATTTAAAAACTGATCATTCTTCACTGAAATTATACTGATAGGTGTTTAATCAACAGCATCACTTTTCCAATGCAAATTTCCACCATTCAGAAGTAATGAATAACTGAAAAGATGTATTGGAAAATAGCAATTTCATATATTAAACACAACGTATACTGTTTACACTAACTGTTTGAAATTATAGCTAACTTGGTGAATGGCAGCTTAAAATTTTGTTTGATTTATAATTCTACTATTTCCTGTGATAAGGCATTTATGACAGATGTATTGAGTCTTTGATTTCTCCTTGAAAAACAATGGTCTTTGCAGAAATCCTGCTTTAAATACAACATTTGGCATATCTTAGATATTTGTATTAAAATAAAATTAATTAAACTTTTTATTTTTGCCATATGCAAATATTTGAGGTCATATTATGGTACCTATCTCATAAAAGTATACAATTAATCAGTGTATGAAAGGCAAATAAATAGAATATTTGGTGTATGGCAATTCTTAACATGTACTTCCTGTACTCATTAATTTGTTCATCTTACACATAGATTTGTTGACATGCATTTGCATACTTTATTCATTTTTTATTATTAAAATTTTTTACTCAAAATTTCTGCCTCCTCCCCGCCTCCTTTTTTCCTCCCCTTCCCCCACTTCCTATGCCCCACTCCCCTCCCCCTCCCTGTCCAGCCCAAAGAGCAGTTTTTTTTTTCAAGTCAATAAAATTTCTTTATTAACCAGTCGGTGACTACACTGGGTGTTGGGACCTGAGCACAGTTTCTAGCCTTTCTTAGGATGGGATTTTAAGCACAAAAACAACTTCATGGGTTGACACATCTCAGTTAGCAGGAACAGCTAGCCAGAAGTGGAACTACAGACTCAAAAAGCAAGGTTAGTACCTTTAGAGAATTTTCCAGAACTTCAGATTTTGATGTACTGAGTCTTGTTTCGGCAGGCCGTATTGCCTATGTGCTGCTGGATTCCAAGGCTCGTCCATAAAGTCATCAGTTGTGCTAAAGTTTGGGAGCCTGTTAGAATACCATGGCTTTCAGCATTGTTTTTTCTTCTATGTTTTTGAGACTCACTATGTACCCACAGTTATCTTGTGTTCTTTCGACAGCCTGAAGAGAATGACACTTATTCAGTTTAGAGCTAATCCAAGTAGAACTTCAAGCCTTATGGTTTCAACCTGTCAGTCTCCCGCTTGAAATTAGGGTCGATTGGATCATCATATCATGCAACTTCCATAGGGTGGTTACTGGGCAACCAGTCTCTGATTTATGAGAAACATCAGTCAGTTCTTTGAATCATGATTCATTTAAAGACCATTTTCACAAACATGTTTACAGTCCACAATTTCCTTTGATTTGGATTTCTTAAAATCCAATGTTTGTGTTCTCCAGCTTAAAAAAAATATTTTCAGGCTTAATGAGATTTTCAATTTTCATTCCATTCACAATCATCAGCAAAACAACTAATGAAATGCCTGCCAAACATGTTGGTTGGCTACTGAACTTAGAACCACAGTTGATGTTCAAACCTCATGGTGTCCAGAACCTGAGAACTCTGGATGGTTGTAAATCCCTGAGCATTTATTTCTAAGTTCCTGGACAAAGTTTCTGTGGTGGTGATGACCTAGGCATTGGTGCAATTAACTGCTGGAAGAAAATCAATATTTTCATCTGGTCACCATCCTACACATACATTCTAAGTGTCTGCTACATGGTTCACATAGTTCCAGGGTCTTAAAATAAACATAAACACTTAAAAATCTTCTTAAATTTCATTGTTATCAAGTAGAATAGACAAAGAATATGTGGCAAGCAGGCAAGCAAGTGCCGTATAAGCACAAGGGACGGATGATTAGAAGTAAGATATCAAAGGGATTGTTCCAGGAGAGCAACAAATGATTCGAGACAGGAAAAGAGAGAAAATACGCCAAGCAAAAGGAACAATGTTGTACAGACTGAAAGGGAGGTGCCACCAGTGTTGAAAGCCTCCAAGTGAGTGAGGAAGACTAGAAAGCGATTTGAGGATGACAACAATCATATTGAGTCTGTCTGTTTAGAGATGAGATGTGAGATTACTGAGCAAATTTCACTTCCTGACTTTAGATTTCCATTTGACAATGGAAAATGATTTGCTTTACCATTGCGACTGTTCTAAAACCCCAGCAGTGATATTCTATATAAGATATAGTGCATTGTCATACGATCCAGTGATATTCTGTACAGGATATAGTACATTGTCATACGATCCAATGTTTTTCTTCCTTAATTTTGTAAAAGAGATAGAAAAACTCTACTTTACGTTTCAGTGTGACATCTCCGTTCCTCAACAAATACCTCTGTATGCAAGATAACACAAATAAAGTAATCACACACATCTCAGAATTGAGTATAGTAAGGTGTTCTTTATTTGGCGGGGGGGGGGGGGGGAGACTCTCAGATCACAGTTTTCTGCAAAAACTGGAAACAGGAACCAAATCCAGCATCCAGGCAAGAGAGGAGAGAGACAGAGCAGGTGCATGAGCATGCACTTTTGTGGTATCCAAGGCCATGCCCAACCTAGTCCAGCCTCTCAAAGGCCATTGGCTGAAGGAGGTTCACAAGCACCTCCCCTGTTGCCTAAACAAGAGAGTTCCAAATCCAATACAAAATTATATACAATAAGAACAGATATAAAATACAAAAATTACAATTATAGCTACTCTATACAATATTAAGCAAGGAACATGTAATAAATGTTTCAATAATTATTCTATCCTAAAGAGGCTGAGTCCTGTATTAGAAATGACTTGACTACGTCATAAGAGGGAAGTACTATGACTATCTAGTCTTCAACCCCATTAAAGAGCCAAGAAAAGAAATAATATTACTTGAGTAGGTAGGAAGTGCAATCAAGCAGCTTCCAACATATGCAGTAAATGACAGAGACAACTGGCAACTTGGGCATTCACCCAAAAGTCTCATTTGCAACATTGGAACAACCAACTTTGGCTAAGGCCTAGAGTAATTGAAAGACCATTTTCAGGAAAAAATTCAAAACTGTCTTACCCTGTTTTGGCAAGGTTGCACAGTAGTTTTTCTTGTATCCTGCTTGTCCAGTTCAGACACCGTGCATTTTGTCAGTTGTCGAGGCATGAGTAGTTCCTTGCCCAAAGGTCAGTTTTGCCAAGAAGAAAACAAGCTCCATGTGGAGTGTCTTTGGTGCTCAACATTCTCTAGGGAATAGATTGGTGCTGCCAGCAATCATTTCTCACGTCAACAGAACCCTAAGTTATTTAAATGTCATATTCTACAGATCTTTTAAGTGGTTGAAGATTACTATATATGTGGAATACAGTCTCTATGTATCTAATGATCCTGATTAGTCTAAGTATGACAAACATGGATGACTATTGACTTATAATTCTTAATATCTATATAGCTTAAAGAATAAGACTTTATATTAGAATATTAAACAATCTTTAAACAACTGTGCAGTAAATGAGGACAATGACCTCAAAATGTAAGCAATGTATAAGTATCTTGATCAGAGGTAGAAATGTATAGTGCAATATGATAAATATATCCTAAAATTGTATCAATATACAAAATTTCTTTAGCAGAGGTAGAAGCATGCATGCATACAATATGCCAAAATAACTTTGTCAAATATTGTAAACAGAAATAGAAGCCTATTCAATATAACAAGTATAATTTGAATTTGTATCATTATACAAGAATTATCTATACCAATGTAAATTGCCTATAAATAATAGCTCACAAGTATTCACTCTATTAGTCACTATTATTATTAGTGTGAGTAAGCTCACACTAATCTACCTATTATCCCATACATTCCCTTTTTTTTTCAAAGAGATCCCTGAGCCTACATAAATTCTACTCCAAGCCCCAACCCTACACGAGTTATAATCAGTTCCTAATGGATGTCCCTAACCCTGAGTACAAACTTTGTTGGGAGAAGGGCCATCATCTTCTAGCATTACTTCCAGCTCTCATGAGGGCGATGTTCTTTTTATGGGATCATGTAAAACTAAAATGATGGCTAAGTTTCAAAATTACTGTCTGTTATAATTGCAAAATAGTCTCTGAGTAGTCAATAGGGTTTCTTTGAATTTTCTGTTTGAAGGTCTGGTCAGAACATGGTAAGTTGCACTTTTTTAGCTAATCAAATTGTAACCAAGTTGAGCAGCTGATACCCAAAATTGGTAGCTTATAGTAGCTTATCAGCATTGTGACATCATATCAAACAGGTGGAGTTACTGTGGGACCCTATATTCTTCCTGAAAACTTCAAAGATTACTGCAGGAAAATTTATTGTTCATTGTGAAAAACTTAAACATTATTCATTTAGACATATATTCAATGAAAGGTATGATAGAGACAAAAATTGGTAGAGAAAACTAATTTTTTTCTAAATCCTTTCTTCCTTTTGTCCCATACCAGATGACTCTTGACATGAAATGGAAACTCTGAATTTTTCTTTTAACAACATGCTTGGATTTAGGGAAGGACAGAATCATTGTCCAACTCCAAAGTCAACTTTGATTTTTAAGTGATTTGTGACTATTATTCTACTGGGATATATACATTCAGAGATTTTACCCTGCAGATGATCTGTCCTCATAAATCATCATCATCATCATCATCATCATCATCATCATCATTATTATTATTATTTTTATCATTATTATTATTATTATTTTGTTTGTTGATCCTTTCTACATAGTTATCCTTTCCTCTTTAGGCATCCAAATATCCAGGGTCTCTTGACTTTGTGAAGATGAATATTTCTTTGCAAAGACAAGAATAGAACCCTGCCCCAACCCTTGTGAGGTTTTCTTGCCACCTGTATGATTGTTACCTCTGTGGATGAGCTGTCACTTGTATGTGCATTTTTTATCAAATGCTACTGCCCCAAATGTGTAGTGAGGGCACTGAATGTTGTAGTACTTATTTTCTCAATACTGTAAATGAGTATTAGAAAAAAAGCAATTTCATAGAAGGCAGGTACCTTTTGGCTGAAAGTTCAGGAGTCCATCATGGCTGGGTTGGGATGGTGGTAGGAGCACCAAGGAGATAATCATCCGCGGGCAGGCATCAGGGATATGTTAAGAAGCGCATCTGGCTATCAACTTTCAAGGCGAGCTCACCATGAAAACTCACTTTCTCCAGTTAAACCCAGCCTTAAGATCTGCCTCCTGCTGGAGACCAATGTTCAGATTCTTCAGCCAGTGAGGTCCATTCAATCCACGGGGAGTATAATCTTGTTCTCAACTCTCTTCTTTCATATTATTTCAAGTAGTCAAAGAAAACCAGTTGGTTTTCATTGAAACACACTACCAATTAAACACTGATGATCCTTGAGCTAAACAACGATCAATCCTTCAGACAAAGTATCTGCTGTAAAAGCAGTAGGGATATGTCACTTCTTTTAGCAAGTCTCAGCTGTGTGACGTAGAAGAAAACACTAGGTAGTGGTATGAATACAGCCCTCTTGAATGAGTGAAATCAACATAAGACAGAAAATTCGTATTTATGCAGAGTCTATCTGCACACAGTGGTCATCCACACAGAGCCGCTCGTCCAGTATGAGCATGCAAAGGAGCACCTATCTTCCTTTTTTTCTCATTTTCAACCAATGAGTTAAAGTGAATTCTCCAGTTTTGGAGCAACCCATTAAGTAGAGCAATTATTTCACCTTCATTTAGCAGCAAAGCCTCCTCCAATACCCCAGAGTTAAAAAGCAAAAGTCAACTCACAGAAGGAGAAGCAGATGCTATTAAATGACTCACTCGGGATAGTACAATTTAGGATTGGAGCCAAAAATAGAACAAACTCACCAGGACTGCTGCCTGGGTGGTAGTTATCTGACCAGGAATTGGTTCCTTCTGGTATGATGTGTTAGTTGGAAAAACGCACAGATATGGACATTTTTACTTTACTTAGAGAAGACAGTGATCTCAAAAAATTCCCAAAATTACAGTGACTAATATTAACGTGTGGTTTGGGATTTGTTAGATTCTGTTTATTCTCACAGTTACTATAGCCTCTAATTTTCACCATTCAGTATCTGTGAAGTGGATCCAGTCTATATTTTAAGAAACCCCTTGCATCATACATTGGTTAAGCAACTGTTTATCACCACACAGCTACTAAATAAATATTAGAATCCAAGGTAGAGATGTGCTCCCAACTTCCTTGTGACGTTATCCTTAGTGCTTGCATGTAGAGGATGTTATTCACATAGAATGAACAGTCTGGATCTATTGAAATTGAAGATGGCATGGGTAGAATAAACAATTTGTGCCATTTCCACAGCTTCATACTGCAGTCTTTTCAGAGCCATCGTGGTCCAATGTATTCCACGTGAGCATATGGAGTTTCAGCCAATATTCTGAGGGCCATTTTCACTGTCTCTTTGCCTACTTTGGTGATAATACAGAGATACTATGTATCTTTTTGCTCACCATCACAGCTCTGCCCACTTATATCACATTGTTACCCTCATCTGTCCCTTTATCTTTTCTGCTTTTCCTTCTCTGAGGTCATTTTTTTCATATGCCTTATTTTGTTTCTCTTTTAGACTGTGGACCTTCAAAATAGAGGGCTCAAAGTTCCAATCTAAGCTGTTCTATTCTAATTATGAAACTTTGACTATGGCATCCATGTCTTTTTAATTAACATATTTAGTAAACTTTATAATTTGTACTTCATAAGTACAAACTCCAAAATAAAACCTCTAAAAAATTATTCTTAATTGTTGCTTTGTGTGTTTTCAAATATCTGGTACAATTATTTGCTGTTAAAGCCTAATGTGAGTTCCCCGATCATGACTTTGATCCCCTTGACTTGTATAATCCCTCCTCTCCCTCTTTAACCAGACTTGGGGAGCTCAGCTCAGTATCTGCTTTCATCTGTTACTGTATTAAGGCTCTTTGATGATAATTAGGTAGTCATTAGTCTGATTACAGGAGATAGCCAGTTCAGGCATACTCTCCACTATTGCTGGAGTCTTAGCTGGGACTCTAGGATAACACCTAGGGAGCCTGCAAGGGACTGAACTAGGCCCTCTGCATATGTGTGACAGTTGTGTAGCTTGGTTTGTGGGGCTCCTAGCAGTGGGATCAGTACCTTTACCTGGCACTTGAGCTGGCTTTTGGAAACCCATTACCCATTCTGGGTTGCTTCATTCAAACTTGATGTAAGGGGAGAAACTTGGTCCTGCCTCAACTTGATGTGCTGTGCTGTTGATGTGCATGGGAGGCCTGCCCCTTTCTGAACAGAGACTGAGGAGGCGTGGATGGGAAAGGGGCATAGGGAGGAAACAGGAGGAAAGGAAGAGGGAGGGGAAATTGCGGTCAGTATGTAAAATAAATGAAAAAAATCAATTAATTAAAAAACAATGTGAAGACACTTTTAATGAGATTTTAAAAATCTTTCTGCATAATGATTCAAATGATTAACTAAAAATATTTCATAGGATAGGATGATGGCTCAGCCAGTAAAGTGCCTGCTGCACAAGTTTGAAGACCTGAATCTGGTTAGTGCTGATAAATGTAGAAAGAGAGAGAGTAAAATGCTAAGGTAAGGTTTAGCTCTGGTCTCCACATGCATGTGTTCATGTTTTCATTTATACACAGTGACACAAATATAGACATACAACACACACACACACACACACACAAGTTCTATTTGCCTCCTAAATCTCCCTAATTCTGTACTAGTTTTTAATTGGCTACAGATTATCAGAATATGCTTTCTTTTATAAACCAAATGATTCAGAATTTTAAAACACAGCTGCCTCTACAGGCTTTAGATATGATTTCATATAAAATACTCTGTTTTATATTTGTGAGAAATTAATAAACTATGTAACTGGTCTAATATTTCGGCACACAGTAGGCATTTGGCAGACAGCTGTAGCAATTAATTCCAAACACCGTCCTTTAGATTCATGATTCTATGTTCAGTATAGAAAAGGCCTCCCCCAAAAAACTGGCAGTTCAGAGAAGCATGTGGACATATAAAATCTCAAAGAGAAAACTTAAAATCATTATTTTGCAAATGATTTTAATTCACTCTTGGTGGCTGGTGTTGTAGCAAGCTGCTGTCTTTAGTAATATCTAAAACCTAAATGTTATTAAAGCCTGATTTGCTGTCTGCCCATTTCATAAAGATTGATTTAGGCACATGAGAAACATTGATAGGGAAGTTCCATGTTTAATTAGTCTTTGGCCTCCGCTCTAGGAAATCTCTGGAAAGAATTGAGGCTTGCTTTAAACGTAACTCCATACACCGAAACAGAAAGTCAAATATGGCAGCTCAGCTGGAAGAAGTGACATATAGTAGCATCAAGTTGGTCCTTCATAGACAGCGTGGAGTCATCAAGTGGGTGACAGGATGGAGGACATGCAAGACTATGCTGTCCCCTAGAATGACTGCAGTGCCCAAGATGTATTATTGTGAGTTATGAAAGAAGAAACTTTATTGTTGGTGTTCAGGAAGTGAAAAACTCAAAGGAACTGAAACAGAAAATGTCATAGCTGTCTGTGACAAAATGTGTTTAAAAATAGTCCATCTCTTTTTTGGAAAACTAGAACTTATTCTACTCCCAAAAGATAACTGCTATAACCAGCCCCTCTGGTGATTTCCTGTGTCTCAAACTGAATAATGCTTTCCCACAATAACACTCGGGAAAGCCTCTACCGAATGTCTTTTTTGGTACTCAGCATTGTGCTAGAAACTGGAACAATCATTCGCCAAAGATGAAAACTTATCACTAAGACAATTTCCACCTCTGTTGAGAACCCAAACTCAATTACAAACCAGGCAGTGTGCCCTCATATCAAACCTTCCGCATACTCGCAGCCTCACAAAAGAAGCTTAGTTTCGAGTACTACGCAAGGGCAATGGCTGTGAATTCCTTTGTCATCAGGACACTAGTTGCTCGAAGCTGATCATTACAACCAGTACTGAAATCCATGCAGTGTAGAGGAAACCACCCTGAACTAAGTCTTTCTATATTTCATTGGTTATAATCAAAATGCTAAATCAAGTTAATTAATGTATTCATTTTAATCTTTCTACATTATTTCAAAAACGCCATGCAGTACCCCATAAATGTACACAATTATGATGTATCAATTACAATTATACTAACATTTTTAAGATTCAGTTTTTTTATTAATTTTTCGGTTTTAAGCATCAAAGCATTTTCATTCTCTGACTTTAATTTTAACTCTTAACATGATCTCTCACTCCCAGACCTTTCTTTTTGTAACTTCAGGGTTTGCTGATGATGGAATTTCCCCCTACCATCCGTGCGATAAAGTCCTAGCCCATAATGGAATGGTGGTTAGAGATGTGGCCTTTGAGAGATAATAAAGCTTAAATGATAAGCACGGAGCATCCTGATGGAAATAATGTCCGAAAGGAGACATAGAAGAGCTAGGTTATTCTGTCTCTGATGATACAATGAGAGAGACAATCACACAAAAGTACAGTAAGAGGCAGTGCCTATCTAGCAAGAATGAACATGTTTTAAATTCTAGAATTCAAAACAAGAAATAGCAGTAGAAAGTTACTTTATTGTTTCTCCAAACCCATATAAATTTAAAAGCTTATTGGTTTGTCATTTAGCATTACAAAATATTAAGTAAAGTTAAAAGACAGATAAGCCAATTTTCCTAAAGTTTTTGCTTTCTAAGAGAATCATCTATAAATTAAATATAATTTACTTCATTGTTGTGACTCATATTTAGAAGGCTTTTGTTACAGAAGTCTAACTTAGTGGCTAGGAGGACGATTAGGGTCAGGTTTTATTGGCTCCTGCTCTGTCAAATTTGGCAGCACACTGTGAATATATTTTGAAGGAGCCAGGTCCCAGGAGCCCTGTGGTGAGCTGCTGGATATTGAAACTTCATGAGAGTCAATCAGTATTGCATAGGCCGAGCACAAGTCACAATCACCCTCTGTCCAGGAAATGCTTGAACCTATCAGCTCTCATTAGCTGTGCAAGATAATCGTTATTTGGGGGTTCAGTCATACCCCCAGAAAATCAGCAAATGTTTGGTTCTGCCATTGATTAAGCCTACATGACTTCATTCAGATTCTTTTTAATGCACAACAATGTCTGGGTTTTAATTGCTAATTTGAACTTCTCATTTCTGCTTTTGTCATTCCTGCTTGGCCCTCTAAATATGTTTCAGATTGATGCCACAATCGCTTTAAACCTCGTATCAATTAAGTGGCACCTTCTCAAAACCCATTAGCGAGGTGACCTTTCTTTTTTTAGTTCTCCGACTGGATTTGTGTACAAGACAATGAAATTCAAGGATCAGAGAGACCAAAGGATATTACTATAAAGACAGGATCTCCTCATTCCTTCTTGGTGTTGGCATCTAGAGAAGTTGGACTTTTTTGCTAGGTAAGTGACAATAGTTGGTAACTGGAAACAGTTGATGGTATGCTCAGATTTTATGTATGCACCTGAAAGAAATTAGCTGAAATTCTAAACAAAGATATTGAGTATTAAGAGATCAAACTGAAGAGGGTGGCTGATATTTTTTTCTATCTTCGTTTTAAAGTTCATAAGTACTGTCATAGTTATTTACTCCAGCTAGGTAGAAAAACATACCATTTTCTTCTCTTGGGGATTAAGTTCTGCTAAACTATTTTTATACCAGCTGCAGAGTTTTGACAAGGAATAAAATGCTATCATGGGTCAACATTACACTAAGTCTGAAATGGATTTTACAGTACTTTCTATTCTTTAATATATATAGTCTATTTACTAATTTATTAATTTTATATATGTATATATACTTATATATGCATATTTACATATGCACATATAGAGTGAGAGTAAATATACAGTCTCTATGTTGACTTTATAAAATAGCTTTTCTAGTATTATTTTGCCCTTTATACGTTTTAAGTTTTCATAACCAAATGTGAAATAAGATATCTAAACTATAAATATACATGCAAACTAATTTTGAAAATAAATGACTAATCTGTCGGCAGTAGTTATTTGTGAGATGAAGAATTGTAAGTGTATTTTATTTTTGTTATGCTTTCCTAGGTTATACAAACTTTATAGATAGTTACTGTTGGGTTTGTTTTGATAAGAAAAATAAATATAATTTAGAAGAGAAAATGTAATTACTGACCTAGTACTTTGCTGGTACTCTTAAAAGAGCTGACATTTTCCAGAATTAAGTAGTCCATTTGTAAGGAGAGCTAAATACGGAAGTCCCTTAAAAACAATAAATTCAAGACAGGCTATTATGTTAGATGTTTAATTATTTACTAAATTCAGCTTTCTGACCTTCAGCTGGAATTATTTAGCCTGCCAAATAATTTCCCTAATGGGGAGAGGGAGTTCCATGTTGTGTGATCTATCTGCAGGATAATATGGTAAATTGTCAATCCGTATCTCTTACTGTACTTATTGTTGTACAAAGCCCCCACACTTACTGTTAGTGAATAAAATACGGAAAAATGATAGAATGTCAATCCTGAGATTTGTCTAAAATCTCCTCAGTTACCTTTCTTTTCAAGTATTAGTTCTATTGTTCTTGAGTTCTCAGTAGTCCTCATTGTCCGTTATGTTCAGAGAGTCCGGTTTTATCCCAGGCTTTTCCAGACCCAGGCCAGCTGGTCTTGGTGAGTTCCCAGTAGAACATCCCCATTGTCTCAGTGTGTGGGTGCACCCCTCATGGTCCTGAGTTCCTTGCTCGTGCTCTCTCTCCTTCTGCTCCTGATTTGGACCTTGGGAATTCAGTCCTGTGCTCCAATGTGGGTCTCTGTCTCTATCTCCATTCATCGCTTGCTCACTGGGTTTCTGATCCTACTGCACGTACTGGCTATGTGGGAGCCTAGGCAGTTTGGATGCTCAACTTACTAGACCTGGATGGAGGTGGGGGGTTCCTTGGACTTCCCACAGGACAGGGAACCCTGATTGCTTTTCGGGCTGAGGGGGGGGGGACTTAATTAGGGGGGGGGATGGGAGGCGGTGGCTGGGAAGAGACAGAAATCTTTAATAAATAAATAAATTAAAAAAAGAAAAAAAAAGAAAAATCAAGTATTAGTTCTAGAAGATTTTAGGAACTGAAAGTTTCCGTATAAAAGAGTTCATAAGACAAGGACCTCATGTCTTTGACTAATACCAAATAAAAACCTGGCTGGTTAGCGGTCACATGAATGAGTCTGGAAATAGACTCTAGTCCATTTGATCTTGAATTAATGACATGGAGTCAAGCCATGCCTGTATTTTGGCCCACAGTTGTAAGATGATATATTTCAGAGCAGTTCGTAACATAGCAACAAATAATTAATGCAAATAGATACAGAATATTTTGATTTTGTCCTCTAATATATTTTGGGGTTTTGTCTTTTTAAGAACGTATAGTTTGTCACTTATAGGTGTCTCAGAGGACATAAGATAAAGGGAAGCATTTGTATTGCCCTCCATTCATTCTATGGTGGATTTCACTGTGATAAAGAGAATGGTAGGTGGCAGAATTTGGGGGCTCTGGGAAGTACTCTATGTTAGACTGACCGATTATTCCATTGTTAGTCATTAGGAACATGATTCATATTAATTGATCAGATTGATTTTGGTGGGTCTTTATTTGGGCTAGCTCTTGAGGAACGTTAATGGTGTCATTGTGAGGAGTAGAAATAGGCTCCAAGGAAAAGCTATGAGCAGCCTGAGTCAGCCCAAAGTCACCCATGTTTTGTGGAGTGAGCCTCATGGCCTTAATACAGACAACAAAAAACAACAGAGATAAAATGAATGACAACGTGAGTGTTACTCCTTATGAACAGAGAATTCATGAGAACAGAGTGGTTGAGCAAGGAAACCAGTCAGACTCTTGTATGGTCTTAGAACTGACTCAGAGGAGCAGCTGCTTCTGACATACTCGTGCCTAAGTAATCCCTATAGTCCTAAAAATCCAGTGCTGCTCAACAAATGTCCTGGGGCACTTTATGAGAACATACTCCCTTGTCACAAGCAGAAACCCACATCTCTAATAAACACTAGCCTGTAATCAAATAAATGTGAAAGTCACAAAGTAAATATTGAAGACTACTTTTACCAGAAAAGACTTAATTTGTAGACAATTCATTGGCCAGGCCTGCTTCTTTTAATGAGTAAATGCAATAGATTTTTGAAATTGCAATTTTTTCTGTTATTTCTTAAGACTTAAAGTAAGAATGGATATCTAAGATAGATGCCTGGAGGTTTTACTTATGTAGATGAAGTAGAAATGGTGCTAAGACTATATATATTTCTGTAACTGTAACATGCTTATCCTAGTTTTAATGTCTAGCATGAAGACTAGACTAGAGTTAAAAATTACTTTAAACAAGACATTGTTTTGGTGAACATTCTAGACAGTATGATGTGTGTGTTTGTGTATGTTTGTGTGTGTGTGTGTGTGTGTGTGTGTGTGTGTTAAACCAGGTGAAGGAGTAGGATCTAGACGTCCTCCTGGGTAGACTGACTGGTAGTGGGAGGAGCCATGGTCAGCTAATAAAGGCAGTGGTTTTCCAAGATGACCAGCTTCTTCCTCACCCTCCTGGCCTGAAAGAAAAACCTGGAGGCTTAAGGGGAAAAAAAAAAACCATTTAGACTTTCTTTTCTCCTGCTGGTGGGCCCTTGAGACTGGATTTTCAGCTCTCCAGTCTGTTTCATGGTATTTGCCTCTGTGTGTTTCCTGCATGTGTATATTGCTTCAGCCCGGATAAAAAGCCTTTCTTGATTTGTAGGCTCTGTTAGTGCCTATTTGTGGTGTTTGAGATTTCCTCACTGCTACCTGGAGCTCTCAAGATTTCTCCTCTCTTTTAATTCTCTAACTGGCAGAGAAAATGACCCCTTCAAGACCGCAAGTCTGTATCACAGGTGGTTTAGATCAAAAACGGAGACTACTGAGTGAGTCGTGGTCCTTAGTACAACAAGAACCTGTACAAACTCATTTTTGTTAAATTTTAAATTTTTGTTTGGTTTGTTTAAATTGGAAAAATGTGTAAGCATTTTGAAATTTCAGTAATGCGTTGTTCTGCCTTCTTACCTAATGACAGGATTAAACATCTTATCTATGACTTTCATGGGACTCCAACTTGAGATATTTTTCTCCCAATACTGGAACATTCCTTCATTTTGATTTGTTATTTTAGTCCCATTTATTCACACCAGCATCTCTTCTATATAAAGAAAGGTTTCTAGCTCCCTTCCCTCAGGACCCCTTAGGTAGATTTTAGAAAGCTCTTTGTCATAAATGTCCACTGGGATACACACACATAGGTCTCTCTCTCTCTCTCTCTCTCTCTCTCTCTCTCTCTCTTTCTCTCTCTCTCTGTGTGTGTGTGTGTCTGTCTCTGATTCTATTTATTTTTCTGTCTCACATTCTGTCTGTCTGTCTCTCTCTCTGTCTCTCTCTCACACACATACAGGCTGAGAGAAAAATGGTCTATGAACACAAAATTTTAAAAAATGTCAATTTCCTTATCTTTATTGACAAAAGTACAATAGAGAAAATAACCAGTTCCAAGTGACCAAATGACCAACCAATTAATAGCTGTAACAGAAAGAACAAGGCCATGCTGAACCTGAATTTGAATGTCTAGCTTAGTACTGACACATTAATGTGTCCACCAGAAAATCAATAGTTCCTGCTTTTTCTTAACAGATGTATTCCACAAGACGTTCCAAGGACACTTGATTATTATTTTTTTTTAGAGTCCAAGGAAAACATAGTAACAGCATGCACATGTATAATGACATGGCTGATGCTTCTTTCATTTCTAGCTGATTTGGGTTCAAAATCAGTACCAGTATTTTCTTCTCACCCTGGTCATGCCTGTTCTAACTCATGTAGTTCTCTCTCTCTCTCTCTCTCTCTCTCTCTCTCTCTCTCTCTCATCTATATGACACGTGTACATACAAGTACCCTTAGAGACCTAAAGAAAATATCAGACTCCCTGGAGTTAAGATAATTGTGAACCACAAGATGTGAATTTAGAACTGAATCCAGGTCCTCTGCAAGAAATCAAGTGATCATAGTGGATGAACATTGCCTAAAGTATGATATCTGCCTCCTTTGCAAACACTTTTATCAACTGGTACATCCAGAGTAAATATCATTGATGACTGAGGATTCAAGTTTCAACCTGGATTAATTTTTTTTCACAAGAATAATGGAATTGAGAAACACCCAAGTACCCCATTGTCTTACGATGAATTCAGGTAATCTTAAAAATGACAAGGCAGAAATATTTGGTCCTTTGCTCTTTTAGGAGCATATAGTTACAATTACTCTGGTTAAATGTCATTATAGAATCTTCATCCAGCAATTAATGGAAGCAGATGCAGAGATCCACAGTAGAGCACTGGGCTGAGCTCCCAAAGTCCCTTCGAAGAGTGGGAGGAGTGAGAATACAAGCAAAGACGTCAAGACAATGATGGGAATATCCACTGAAACAGCTTACTTGAGCTAATGGGAGCCCACTAACTCTAGCCTGACAGCGAGAGAACCAGCATAGGACCATGCTAGATCCAGGAATGTGGGTGACAGTTACATTGTTGGGGCAGACTGTGGGGCCACTTGCAGAGACCAGGATCTATCCCTATTGCTTCTTCTGGCTTTTTGTAATTCATTTGCTTGGAAGCGATACTGTGTTCAACCTAGTTATAGTTGGGAGGGTCTTGGTCCTGCCTCAAAGCAATGTGCTAGACTTTGTTGACTCCCCATGAGAAGCTTTAAATGGAGGTGGGATGGGAGGAAGGTAGAGGAAGCAGGAGGAGGGGAGGGCAGGCGAACTAGATTTGGCATGTAAAATTAGAAAAGACAGTTTGGAAAAAAATAAATTAAAAAAATCTGAAGAGCCAGAATTTAGGCAGGTTGGGTTAGTTGGGACTTCTTTGCAAAGAGGAACTCAGGGTTAGAATCGTAGGAAAACCTAGGGTCTGAAGAAATCAGATGTACAGAAAGAAAGAGAGGTAAAAAGCCACATGGTAGATCATAAATTAATAGGAACTGGTTAATTTAAGTTATAGGAGTTACTTGGGAAAAAGCCTAAGCTAAAGCCCAATCTATCATAATAAATAGTAGATTTCAGCAAAATTATTGAGGAGCTGATGGTCCCAAAAGAAAAGTCTGACAAAAAAACTATTTCAATTTCTTGTCTTTTAAGAAAAAATATGTTTTTTCTTGATCTATTTAGATTTCATGTTTATCCTCCATCAATGAAGACTTTTGCTATGCATGTTTCCTCTTCTCCATTTGTTCAATAAGATTATATCAGAGCTTTCCAGTGTTCAGTACTTCTTATGAGAGATCTGATTGTGTACTTCCCTTATTTTAAATTTTTGAAAAAAAATCCGTATGTTTTCATTCTCAGGGATTTGTTTTATAAAAGTCTTTCCCTCTTTAAATTTAGAATTTTAACAATTGTGCACCATAGTAAGGGGTTTTCTGTGAATTCCACCTTTAATAGGTAGGTACCTATCTTCTAGAAATACAGGCTGTGAAAGTATTTATTTGATAGAATTTTACCCTACAGTTTTTCTTTTCCTGCCCTGGTTTATTAATTTGAGCCTTGCCCCAATCTCACAA
Organism: Microtus oregoni; assembly: GCF_018167655.1. NCBI lineage: Eukaryota > Metazoa > Chordata > Mammalia > Rodentia > Cricetidae > Microtus > Microtus oregoni. The sequence continues at coordinate 25,330,558 of NW_024543071.1, forward strand.
TATCTGTCTCTGTCTCTATCTCTCTCTCTTTCCTTCCCATTCCAACATTCTTTTATGGAGGCATGGTCTTATGGAGCCAGTCCAGGCTAGCCTTGAACTAATTGGCTTTGAATTCATGATCTATTTGTCTCTACATCCCAAGAGTTGGGATAGTAGGCATGTGCCACCATCTCTGGCTTTAATTTCCTTCTCATTATATAAAAAAAACAAAAAAACAAAAACTGATGCACCATTCCTGACATTTTGTTCCATTTTCCAATATCTTCTCAACTGTATCTCCCACTGTGTGCGTGTGTTCTTGTTCTCACGTGGTTTTAGCTTTGAAGAGCTCTTTTTGAAATTCTATGATTGTTACTTTATATAGTATCTTTGTTTCCCTTTGGAGAAATTAATTATAGTCCTGGAGCTATTTCCCAGTTCTATCTGCTTTTATAGCTTTTGAATTCCCTTTCTCTTTGTTAAAAGCCTTTTCAAAAATATTAAGTCTATGCATATGAGCATATTTAAGAGCGAGACATATTAACATAAAGAGCAGATGTGATGTTTACTGCTGCACATCTGCAGGCATGTGAAACTTGTAAACATCACCACTATGAGGATCTATTCATGTTGTGACTTAACTTTGTCTGCTCAGTAACTAAAACTATTTCTGCTTTTTAATGACCTGTCACTTCTTATCAGTTGCCATTCACTCTTTGCCCTCTTTGCCAATGTCAATATGTAACCTTTATATTTGCTTATTTCAATATACTATGTCCTGGAAGGGATATGTTTTGTAACAATCTATACAAAGTTTAATGCTTGAAATTTATATAATGTGGAAAAGACCATCTTCTAGGGAGCTTTGAGTTCTGCTTGAAGAGAAGATCCTGGGATGAGTGCCATGAACATAATTGGTAAAGACACTAATTGACCTTTAACTGACTTGTAAAAATTGTGGAAGGATTTTCTCAGGAAATGAAAGACTAGAAAACATGCAAAGAATAAGGCAGAACAAGAATGAAGTTTCAGGCTTCCATTCCGTGTTGCAAGTTGCACATCCTGTACATGGCCAGTGGGTGAACATGAGGAAAGGACTTGAGTTCATCAGCTCAGAGTACAGAGCTTCCTTCTCACTGTATTCTGAATCTCTGTGCAAGGCACCATGGTAATCAAAAGGAGGAAGACTGTTTTTCTCTAGATGAAAACAACAATAACCAACAGTGATGTGAGGCATAACCATATACATAAAAGTGTATTTTCCAAACAAGAGAACTTGATTGAAACTTGAAGAAAGAAACATACTGAGATGGGAGGGAAGAAAATTAGTATCAAAGGATCATGGAGGTACAAAAGATAATTTAAAGAGAACAGGCAGTCCTGTTTGTCTGGTTCAAAGAGCCCACCTAAATTTAGCATGGAGTATAGAACATGAAGTATATAGCATTGAATGCTAGTCTGAGAAGTCTGTCCTGACTTCCAGATCAAAAAATTGAATGAAGGGCTTATTCTGCTTTAAAAGGCAACAGATGACACCCATGCAGAGCCATGTCTATATGCTACACACATGCATATTCAAAATAATGGCTTTCCTTATTCTTTGGTAATTAAACATCTTTAAAGGTGGTAGTAGTCTCTCATCTTGCTTCCCTATTTGCATTCATCATTCTTTTTCAGTGACTGTGAAGAATGAAAACTAAATTTACTTCCCCATTCTAATAGCCAAACACCCTAGACAGTGTGAATTTCTGCTCTGCTTGCAGCCTCTATACTTGCTGCTTCTTTCCTCACTAGAAATTATCCTCCAAGTAATCAGACACCTTATATTTTAAATCATTTACTCCAGTCTCAATGCCAAGATGGAGCCTGGCACATAATAAACATCCGTGGAGAAAACAAAAAAAGAAAATGATTATTTGAAATGTATTTTCTAATTCATGTTGTATTAATTTCTAGAATGTTGAGTGGATGCAGGAGAAATTATTTAGCCAAATGTTGTCTTTAATTTTGTTATTGTAGATTATTTCTCATTTCTACAAATGATTAATGTGCAAAAAACTTTAAGTACAAGAGAAAAATCCCACACACAAACACACTGAACATTTCATTTTTGGTGTCTCAATCATAAAACATTTTAAAGATGTCTAACTTAAATTCAATAAATAAATATTTTAAAGATACCTAGTGAAGAAAGCTACAAGTAAGCTGAGCAGTAGGACTTTTCTTTTTATGGAAAGCAGAGTTTATTTCTAGTTGTTCATTAAACCCTGATCGATCACTACCAATTATTATCATTCCCAGTCTTGGATCCAAATTTGATAAGCAAATCTTTGACATCAGGCACACCAATTTATACACTTTTGCATTTCTATTTTTTTAAATTTTTTAAAATTATTTATTTATTAAAGATTTCTGTCTCTTCCCCGCCACCGCCTCCATGAAATGCAGAAATAAGTTGTCTGAGGCATAGCCTATTAGCAGACTGCTTCAGATTCCATGGGACTCTCATTAAGCTTGCTCCCACTTAGCATCTCTGTGACTAGGGTGTGGGGATCTAAATCTTTAACAAGGTCTTTCTGTGCTCTATATGCATACTGAAGTCTGAGGTCGAGTGAAGTATTGTATTAAATGCGTTTCTCCTATGATTCTGCGTTTGCCTCTGTAGCTGAAATAGTTATATTGGCCATCTGGTGAGAGAGAGAAAGAGAGAGAGAGAGAGAGAGAGAGAGAGAGAGAGAGAGAGAGAGATCGAAATCCTGTAGTTATTGCTCATGTAGACATGTAGATTGCTGCTGCAGGAAGTTCCCTAGTAATTCTTGTCAGCCACTAAGCAATGCGATGTTTTATGTGAGTAATGCTCTATTCTTTGCATTATACTGCACAAAATTACATTATTTCTCAAGCTTTGTGTCTCTGGGAAAAATAAAATTATGATATGGTAATTTCTCTTAGGAAGCATTTCTGGTTGAATAGATCACACAGTTCATGAATCAGATTCTTCAAAATTTTTTAGGGAGTAACCCAGGTGCTTTAGAAAGCCGCAGTAAATTCTCCTGCTCTGGGTCCAACTTGGTATATTGATGATGCACCGTTTGCAAGATGATTGCAGCGGAGAGAGTGGAAATCCCACTCAAGACTGGCTGGGGTCAGAAAGCGATTCTCTATTGAGGCAGAATATGCAATACAAAACGTTGGAAAATAATCAAAAAGTTCAAAGAATGGAGCAATTTCCCCCTCTCTGGAAAATTGAAAGCAAATCTTGAGGGAAGAGCAAACCATTTGAGCAATAGTTGTCAACATTTCCATGGAGGGGGGAAAGTGAAGAGATTGCCGACTGAATGGAGGCACAGGTGTGCTTACCAGGTTGAAATGGGCTCAGGAGGAGAAGTAATCTTTTTTTGGAGCCCTAACACTAAAAGATAATTAACTTCTGTCTGCCTCTACTATTCAACCTGCTTTATAGTGTTGCTGAAAATGCTCACAAGTTTGAGATGGAAGCCAAAAGCATTCTTAGAAACTTGCGTGGACTTTGGAGAAGGGAATAATTGGAGTAAGCATTTGGGACAAGGCAAATGAGTTTTTCAGTTGTGACTGGCCAGGAACTTAACGTTTTTGTGCTGCACACACAGTTATAGTTTGAGGCACACATGTGCTTTTCTGTCATTGTTTCTCTTAATTAAAAAGTTTTCGTGTGCCTTGGCAGAGAATTCTAGCTGTTTGTTCAGATATCTCCATAAGTGCTCAAATTATCAGCCTTAACTCTGAAAAAAAAGATGACACTGGGAAATTCACCTACACTTAGGCTCTTAAATACATCAGATAGATAGTACTGAGAATTGCTACAATGACACTTTACTGTGGTGACACATTGTAAATGTTTATATAGAATTTAAACTACTCCTGTCTTCCTGGAAGCCTACCATCAACCCCTTCATTCTTCACCGCAGTCTGATATTCCAACATTCAAAGAAGCGTGAGTGATTTGCCAGAGCAGAAATGCCTTGATAGAATTAATAATTAAAAGGAGTGGTTACTCATTCTCATACCGAATGTCTACAACCCTCTCCTTGTATTTGGGAGGTGTTTAGAAACTCAGAGGTAACAGAGAGGCTCTGCCTTGTAAGTTTCGTTGACTAAGATATAAAGTGAAAATTTTTATGAAGTATCAGAGTGTAGGAAACATATTGGAACTTAGACTACACATTGGTTGACACCCAGGAAAACTATTGTTTGAGTATTCTAGAATAAGTCAGGTCTGGTACATGCTCCTTTAGAGAATGGGGAGATAGGCAACTGTAGTGAGTTGGGGGAGACAGACAACACCTGGACTGGAGGATTAGCACCGCCCATAATCCTTCTGCTAATGAGCCTAGGAAGCCAGTCACTCTGCAGTCAGACATGAAATGCTTCTGCTCTTTGGTGAAGCCACCTGAGGATTTTTCACTGAGTTTTATATCATATAGAAAGGTAACAGGGACGAGCTAAATGGAACTGCCACTCTGAAGGAGAAGTTGCACAGTTGGTTCTGAAGATGATCAGAATTTTACAGTGTATTTATGACTTGCAACTTTCAAAAAAAAAATTAGGCCACTTAGTGAACATCAAAGCTAAAAATCACTGGAGGAACCAGAAAAATCCACAGTCGAGAATCCTCTGATTTTCCCACTGTCTACAAGTCCTAAACTGTACAGGCATAGGTCTGCCCAGCCTAAGAAGAGAAACAGCAAATGCTGCACTGTGTCCTCCCCACTTAAAGAATACTAATGAAGGAGTCATACTACTCACACTTCCACTGAAAGCCCCAATTTCCCTTCTTAATGTCTGAGAGCTAAGACCTACAACTGCGCTGAAGGGTAGAAATATATGAGCTGTGAAAAACAGTTCTCGGAAAATTGTGCTTCAGCCCCTCTTTTAAATGTGCCATAGGTCACCTGAATGCACAAGTCAGGGTTCCAGAAAGTTACTTCTTCCTACAGCCTGTTTCCCATGTGGAAACCTAATCACCTCTGAATCTAGGTCCATTGCATGGGTAGGACTTGCTCAGATTAGACCTCTAGATACAGCAGCACCCGGCAAGAACTGCTGTACTAAGCAGCCAGAAGTCATTTCCTAATACAAGTGCTGGGAGCCAGAGCCAAGCACAGTAGAGCCCTGGCTTCCCTATGGTGCAGAGACTGATGAGTAGAGCACAGGTTTTCCCAGATACCGTCTGCAGGCAACCTACTTACGGCAAGTTTTTCTCAAGCTTTGCCATCTTCCTCTATTTGGCAAGTTCAAACCAACCGTTAGCAAAATCATCCAATATTAACCTTCAGTAGAATACAGAAAGCTGTGTGCAGGGGTGATGGTTGTGGTTAAAACCTCAGGTGGACAATGAGAGCATTATTTAAACATGCCAGATATGTCCTTTTAAACTTGGGCTTCCTATGACTAAGGCGTGGGACTTTGTAGACATGTCAAATTAAATGAGACAATTCTATTAAACCACATTATTTGAAAGCGCACCACACTTTCAAATGCATAGGATCTCTGCCCTGTTAATAGTTGCTGTTAGTGAAATCTATTATGGGGAGAAGTGGGGTTGACTTTGCTATTACATATACATTATTATTATTATTATTGTTACTGTTCATATTTATTGTCATTTGTTGGATAAGAAATCACAAGGTAACATGAGACATAAGTATAGCATATCTGAAGTCAAAAAGACCAAACACCAGTTCTTAAAATGCCAACATATGTGCATTTGTTCTTTAAAGATCTCTAGCAATTTAACATCTTCCCAAGGAAAGTGCATGTAATGGTGGGAATCTAGACCACTTCTTCTGCACTGGCCCCTATACCCTTTCCATTCTCAGCATCCACTCTTCTAAATCCTGTAAAGAGCATATGAGCAGTAGAAAGCCTATGTGAACTGTGTGTTGATGCATGCTTGAGAAATTACTGTGTGCTGGCAAGCCAGGTATCAAGGCAGCAAAGCAGGCTCCAACAGACAAACTTCCAGCTACAGATCAAAAGCTAAATGATCTGAGCCATCTTAAGATATCATTAGGTATGTAAGTCTCAGAAAACTAAAAGTACGACCCGTATATTTTACCCAGCTATACCACTCCCTGACATTGCCAAAGGGCTTGGCAACCCACTCCACAGATATTTGCTTAGCACTCTATTCATGATAGCTAGGAGGGGAAACAACCTAAATATCCTTCAGCTGCTGAATGGATAATGAAAATGTGCTACATATACGCAATGCAATTCTATTCACATATAAAGAACAGCACAACCATGACAATTGCAAGAAAATAGATGGAACCTTACAGAGTGAGATAACCCAGACACAGAAAGACAAACACCACACATGTGTTCTAGCATGGGGGCTAGTAGGACACAGGTACTGTAGAGGGAGAAATGGGAAGAAGAGTGGAGAGTTTATCTGGAGAGGGAGATGGGGAAGGGCGATACTAGGGGACAGAGTGAGGAGAGATAAAGAGCACTAAGCATGCCTAAAAATACCAATTATATAGTTGTTTACCTAACATATTATATATACATGAATATGAATATACTGTGTATATAAATTATAAAAATATATTATAAATTAAACATAAATTTAAAAGAAGTTACACTCCTTGGGGTGATAATGCTCACCCCCAAGAATAACAGACTATTTACACATGGGACACCTCCCTTCAAGTTGTTGTCCACAGGTGTCTGAGAGACTCCCCAAACAATATAAGCTATTGATATTGCCCTTGGTTTCCTCCCAGAAGTTGAAAATAAGATCTTATTTCTGATAATACCATATACTTTATAGACAGGACTAGGCAAAACTGCATAGAAACTGACCTGGAAAGTTTTTACCTCAGGACTAATTCTCATAGAATGGGAGGTTGCTAGGCAAGCTAGACAGGTAGCAAAGAAATCAGTAGTCCTGCTCAGCTGTAAAGCTGAAAACCACAAGATGTTGCTAAAGATGCAACAGAGACACTCACATCCTGAAAGCAAGCAACAACCCTCTAATTGAACTCAAGGTGCATTCAGTAGGAGGGAATTCATGCCTGGTACTGTAAACACAGCCAACTACCCATGGTTGGTAAGATCATGAACCCTAAAGGAGATCTTGTTACTGTCACTTTCATTATCCAGTGTAATTCCAAACTTCATTCTAAATACCTACCTTTATAGTCACAGTATACCTCTTACCCCTCATCAAAGAAGCTTAATTCTGCAGCAGGTGGAGACTCTTACAGAAGTCCACAGCTAGTCAGAATGTAGAGAAAAAATGATAGTGGAGTTTCCAGTTCCAACTGATGAATACCTCTACGACACAGGTCCTACACGTTCAGAGAACATCTTGGAAACATGGGGGTGGAAAATTTTAAGATCCAGAAGACCAGGATAACATCTGCACAAGACAAGTATCTGCACCCATGACTTAGTAACAATATGGTTGCCTAAGCAAGACATGCACAATGACAACACAAGTTGTTATCCCAAAGCAGATGTTGGAAATCTCGCAAGGCTCCACCCTTAAATGAGGATCTACAGGGCAGTTAATGAATACTGAGAGACGGAAGCCGAATTGGACTTCTCTAGGGACAAGCCCCCTAACAGCTACCTAACTCCAAGTGGTTAGTCTTAAAGACATGTCCATATAAGCAACACTAAATGTACTCAGCAGTTTGTATCTCTCTCTCTCTCTCTCTCTCTCTCTCTCTCTCTCTAAAACAATAACAAATTAAAGAGGTCATAAAATTTGAGAGGAAGTGGGGATACACAGAAGGAGTTGGACAGGACAGAATGTGATGAAGAACTGATGCAAATAAAGTACTGTATATGAAATTATCAAAACTAAATATAGTAAAATAAATATTAAAAGAAGAAAATAAAGTGAGTGAATGCAGGCAAAGTATGAGACTAAACAGTAGCACAGCAGGGACATTTTCTCTGTTTTCCTTGAGCAACCCTTCAACGAGCACTCCCACAGGACAACAACCTCAACTCCTACCTCTCAATTCTATTCCTGTCCAACTTACAAATCCTCCCACTTAAACTTTAAAATAATTATAAGGCTAGTAATGAGCAATATCTTGGTCAAAAGTAGAAAGTGTGGAAAAGATTGTAACCTGTGAACTCAACAAGTCTATATTTTTTAACAAACACTGTTTCTCTAGTGTTGGGGGAATATAGTTTAACATAGGATAACAGTTTATAGTCATCAAATTGACAATCTGAGAAGTAATAATGTATAGTCAAAGGATTTGAGATATTGCAAGAAAATGGTTATACTGGTGGTGGCGGCTTTAGAAAATTGAAATTGTGAGAAACCTCTCTCTCTCTCTCTCTCTCTCTCTCTCTCTCTCCTCTCATCTAGCTCTTTCTTCACACACACACACACATACACACACACACTCACACACATACACACACACACATACACACACACACTCACACACACATACACACACATACACACACATACACACACATACACACACATACACACACACACATACACACACACACACACTGCATAACACACACATGGGGTAGAGTCTTAATTCACAGTAGTCCCATGTGTCATGCCTGGGGTCCATATTATATATAGGAACAACAGTCCAAGGTTGTTTTAAAACAATTAAAACAAAACCAAAAAACCCGGAAACAATGCAAAGTAGGTATGTAACTTGGTGGCAGAATGCTTGCCTAGCATGTGTGAAACCCTAAGTTCAGTTATTAGCATGGAAAACAACAACAAACAAAAGCATCAAAATAAAATAATCAAACCAAGCAAAAAGAAAACCCCATATACCCAAATGTTTGATTGATAATACATGTATTTTGGTGGAATATGATGCAGAAAGTTCAATCTACTATTTTACATGGAACTAGTTCCCCTTACTCATTAATTAAAAACAACACTATACAGATGAGTAATGAATCTTTTTTCTGTTGCAGCTAGCTCCCAAACAATGAAACAGAGATTTCTTATTAATTTTGAAAAATTAGCATATATCTTACAACTTAAATTAACTATTTCTATTAGTCTATGCCCTATCATGTACCACCCATCCAGCTTCTTCTGTGTCTCCTTGTTTTCTCTGGCCTTGATTGCCTCCTCCTGCTTCCTTCCTCTGCCTGGAAGCCCTGGCTATACCTTCTGCTTAGCTATTGGCAGTTCAGCTCTTTGTTAAACCAATCACAGCAATATATCACCCATCACACACAAATATCCCACAACGCAGAGGAAATAATTCTACTCTTAGAAAAACTGAAAAAGCATAAAATGGTGATTACACATGTGTATGTAAGTAAATGTTGGTCTGGCATTTGTCCGAAGTCCCCAAATCTCTAAAACCTGAAATTTTTATAGCTGAATAATCCTTTAAGTGAAAAATCTTATACGTATAATGAGTTGCAGCCAAAATGTAGATACACTAAAATCCTACATTGAATTAACCTTAAACACATAAATACACTGTATATATGAAGTACAAATTCTATATTTAAACTTAGGTATCATCCTCAAGTTACTCCATTATGTTTACACAAATATTCCAACCTCTGAAAAATGTCTGAAATCCTCCTGATATAAAGCACTTTTGATAGGAGATTCTTTATCTGCTTATGAACACAGTATAGTAGACAATGAAACCCAGTGGGAAGCTGTTATCTATCTACCTGCTGTATATCTAGGAGTTGCAAAATTAAAAAAAAACAGTTGCTTGTGAAATTTTAACAAAATAAACAGGCCACAGAGTATATATCAGAATCTATATAATATATTATTACAAAGAAGCCATACATGTGTATTATGTACAAATTTTTATGTATGTGTATGCAAAAGGATGCATACAAGAATTACTTGTATGCCAGGAACTAAAGGCAGTTGAAAAGAGAGGGTTCACATATGTTTATTTCTGCTTTGCTAAAGTAACTTGCAGTCATCATGTATTATTTATGTAATCAAAGGAAAGTTATTTTTATTATTCTCAAATGAACAAGGGAACAATGCCTAGACTGCTAATTCTTCAGGATAAATGGGTGAAGAACAACCTTCACAGCCCTTTTAGTGTTGTGTCTTAGAAAGCATCAATTGTCCATTGCATACACCTGGGGGGAGAGAATACCCATTAAGGAATTTACTCCAGCAGATTGTCCTGTGGGCATGCCTGCGGGGTATTGTCTTAATTGTCAATTGACACAGGAGAGCCCAACCCACTGTAGACCATACCATACCCACGGTGGCATGCTGGGCAGATTGTCCTGGGCTGTATAAGAAAGCAAACTGAGCCACTGAGAGAGAGAGAGAGAGAGAGAGAGAGAGAGAGAGAGAGAGAGAGCCCCTGAGCAGCATCCCTCTACAATCTCTGCTCCAGTTCCTGTCTTAGGTTTCCTTAATGATGAACTTTAATTGCAAACCAAATCAAACCTTCTTTTTTTTCTCATCAAAGCACAAAAAGCAAATTAGAACAAATTTGTTTCAAAACCAAAAAATACATTAGAAAATGTTTCAGATGTTCCTCAGAGAGTTAGCTATGACACAAAGTACATGAGCAGGATGCTGACTCTGAGACAGAGTTCAGTGCAGGATGCCGATCAGGAAACTTATTAGGGATGTACATATCTGGGGAAGAGAGGAGAGAAAGCAGACATAGGCAGAGTGAGAAGCCCGCTCACTCCCCTACTGCTATAGTGATACTTTCAGTCGCTACTGCTGGTAGCCCTGGAGCTAGAATGACTCTTCAGCTTTGCCTGAGCTGAGCTGAGCCAAGCTGGCGGGCATCTTACAACATCTGCCCCTGTGTAGATGTTTTGTATGTGGGTATCCTTGAAAGTAGTATAGTTGAGGCTATCTCTGAAATGACTGGATGCAAGAGTGGCCTCATAATGGAAATGAAGATACCTGTGACCTCTGGTCCTTTGTAAAAGGGCAATGTCTGGATAATGCTTCCTAGTGTCCTCCAAAAATGACCCCTAACATTCACCCAGGAATGGTGGATGACCAGGATAAATATAGAGCTTTGTTCTTTTTCAGAATCACATCATGAGATCAATTTAAAGAGATGGTTTCACAGGCTCATTTAGTTTTATAACAGACCCAGGTTCATTCTCAAGAAAAAAAAAAAGATGGTCAAGGTGATTCCCATCACTCTTCAGGGAGCTTGTAGGAAAATCATGTTACATAATACTACTGCTGATTAATGAATTTCAGGACGGATGTAGCATGATGCTGGCAGAGGATTTGATGTCAAATCGTAATTGTTGTGAAATAAGCTAGCCAGATGGATCAGGAAGCTATTCTGCATTTCCAGGTGTAGCAAAGCCCCAGGTAGTTGTGATGTCATGGATGAGCACAAAATAACTAGATCAAAATATTTTTCTGCTCCGTCTTGTTCATGGACTTAAGGCAAACTGTTTTGATGGAGGCCATATTAGAGGAGCAGCAGATGGCAATGGAGTTCAGGGATTTGGGCCACCAGAATGTAAGGAACTGATGGATGAATTTTGGATTGGCAAGGCCCCAGAATGTCTCTTGCTACTGCTGTGTCTTTGATTGTTTGTCACTGACATTTTTTCCTCTGGTATCTGGCATGATGTGAGTGGGTATGGGGAAATCCCCACTGCTATTAAAGTAATATGATGGTATCGTGGAAATATCCTATCCTTATGGACATTTTTACCTGTAGATTATTATGAAGATGTTTTCCTCTTAAGCTGTATTGTTTAACCTAAGCAATGACTTTATACAATAACACTGTTAATTTAATCAGGATTTTGATGATTGAAGGTCTTTAATAAATATTGTAAGGGATTATGATAGAGGTTAGTTTAGTGCAAAAACTAATACAGGTAAAAGCAAGATAGGTGTTGCCCCCTGACCCTGATAAAGCAGGGGCTGCAGAGGATATAAAATAACAAGGAAATGTTACACAGCTAGGAGTCATATCGATTGTGACTTTGATTAATGATTAAGAAAAACAATTAAGTCCCAGAAGCCCAACTAGCTCAAGTTCTTTTAAAGTTAATGTTTAGAGATATGTTCATGGGTTTTGGTGTGCTTTATGCCTGAGACAAAGCTTTAAAAATGACTTAAGGTAATGACTTTTGTTAGTAGCTTTGAGGTGAAAAACATGAAGAAACGGTCTAAAGTTTATAAGGGCACATAATTGAATAAGGGACTCATTAAGGTCAAGGAACAAAAACAAAGCAGTCTGTTATTATTAGTTGAGATGCTTTTCCTGTTAAGATGGGTTTGGAGATCAAAGACGAAGGTTCCTTGTGTCCATTTTTGCCCTTAGCTGCCTGATATAGAAAAAAAAAAACTATTGACAAATGGGTATGCACCTTGAGGATTAAAGTAGAGATGACTGATTCTTTTTCATATATAAAAGTTTAGATTTTGATTCTTTTAAGATTTCTTATAAGATTACTTTTTGGGATAAGTAATAAAGTGATGATTGAAGCCGGGCGATGGTGGCGCACGCCTTTAATCCCAGCACTCAGGAGGCAGAGGCAGGCGGATCTCTGTGAGTTCGAGACCAGCCTGGTCTACCAAGCTAGTTCCAGGACAGGCTCCAAAGCCACAGAGAAACCCTGTCTTGAAAAACCAAAAAAAAAAAAAAAAAAAAAAGAGATGATTGATACTTTTTTTGTAACTGCTAAATGCAGCCTGCCAGTAAAAGAACTGGTTAAGAAAAATACCTTGCTTGCTTACAATTTGTTAATCTATAAAAAGTTGCTTGGATATGAATATATTTGGGTTCTTGGAATAATTTGGTTTTTACCTGTAATACGTAAAATGTTTAATCATGTAAGGGATATGGAAACATCTTTTTTTTTAACTTGCATACATTGTAATCATTCACTTAAAAACAGAATGTAACCACATTTTAATTTGTATACTGCTTGAAAGATTTTGTTGGGATATATAAGCTGTAAGGGAAAAAATAGAGTTAGTTAGAATGAAGACAGCAAGAGAGACAGAGGGATACATCTGGACAGAGGTAAGAAAAGAAATAAAGGACAGAGAAAAAAGATGACACAGAGACCCTAAATGTGTGTGTGTGTGTGTGTGTGTGTGTCTGTCTGTCTGTCTGTCTGTCTGTCTGTGTTTGTGTCTGTGTATTTGTGTGTGTGTGTGTGTGTGTGTGTGTGTGTGTGTTTTCCCTTTTTGGCCAGTTCCAGAGAGTTAAGTTTAGCCCTCCTTCAGATAGGAAAATTAAGCTGAGTGATTAGTCCCCTGACTCCATTGGATTCTCAATCCCTGAGCAGCTGGAGGCGGCTCCTTATGGCAGCAACATTGTTTAAAGTCATATGTGAGAGTAGTGTTGACTGCCACCTTGACAGAATTTGAGATGGCCTGGAATACAGGCATGAACATGCCTGGGAAGGATTATCTTGATTTTGCAAACTGATGTAATGAAGGCAGATCTTAATTGTGCCTGGGACTGTTTCCTTGCTAAAGGACCCTAGAATGCACGAAATAGAGAGAAAGTAAGCTAAGCACAAACAGATAGCACTCTCTGCTACTGATCGTGGATGCCATATGACCAGCAGCTTTAAGCTCCTGCAGCCTTGACTTCCTCAATGTGATAGACTGTGCCTTGAACTATGAGCTAAAATAATTCCTTTCTCTCTGAAGTTACTTTGCTCGTAGTTTTTTTGTAACAGCGAAAAGAAAGGAAACTAAAGATGTGTTTTGGTTTACTTACCAATTTACTGTCTGTTAAAAAGGAGACCCTCAGGTTTGTTTGATTAAAAAAAAAAAAGAGCGTGCAGAGCATGGACAAACACTAGACAGTGTGAACAAGGCCACAGAATGACAGAACAAAGAGGCTCTGTGAAGAGTTTAGTGCTATGCAAGCTTGAAGTATAATTGTTGCTATGTTCCTAAGCTGTATTTCATTCATCCATGCATTTTTAAAGGTGCTTCCCCATATAACCAATTTCATGGGACATTATTGGCCGACATACGGATCTCCAGTGGCTTCTCTGGAAACTCTTGGAAATATTTGCAACATGAGAAAAACAAATCTCTTGGTACAAACAATGTTGTACCAGACAAATTAATTAATGGGATTGAGTGACAGATGCATATGATAGCATTTGGTAAGGACTTTTATTCTAATACTGATAATTCCTGAGCAAAGTTGGATATCACACTACCGTGCTTAGTGTAAATCCTACTTCTCAGTTTTTCTCTCAAGCGAGTTTGCAGTCTTGTGGTTGCTCAACATCTTAGTGTTTGCTTGGGTTTTAATATACATACTAAATCTTAGAGAAAGCTAGAAATTTCCTTTCGTCTGGGATTCCAGAAAACAATAATTCTCTCATCCCTGAAATCTGCCGTGTTTTATCTATTATTGAGTTGAAATTGTTCATTCAGTTTTATATAACTTTAAGTATTGTTATTTACTTTATGTCTCTAGCTTGGAAGGTGATTTTTCATTTTGTTCCATGGACTTGCTTTTTTCTTCATCTTCAAGGCAAAGGCAATGTCAGAGTACTGTTAGGAAAAAGCTTAGTCCTCTTTTAAGTTGTTTGTTTGCAAACCTCCATCAACCATGCCCCCCCCTCCCCAGAGTTACTCACTGGAAACCTTTTATTTGAGGTAGAAAATTGTCATTTTCTAAATATGAATAATGTATGAACAAAGGCACCTTCACCAGGCTTTTCAAGTTTAATTCACTTGTGCTGAGAATAAATCATAAACAAGCTATGTGCTTCTGCAGCGAATGTAGCTTCAAAACAGCTCCCTGAACTCATCCCAACTCAGCGTCTCCTCATAAGGAACACTTAAAGACACTGTTTCCTAAAGGAAAATGTACTCATGGAGATTTCTCAATTCCTCATTCCCAGCCTTCTTCACTCTGGCTTCACTGAGAACAGAAATCATCACCTGTGCTTGCAGTCTTCTGTATTCCATCTCCTACTTCCTAAGAGTAGCCCAAGCCCTTCCTCAATCTTCTCCTCTGTATTTCCCCAACAAATCAGGCTAGATGGTCACAAAAGACAAAAGGGCAAATCATGCATGCATGAGCTTACTGAGAAGGTGAGGGAAAGAACATTAAAATCACAGAGACTGGGTTTTGCCATCTTAAGAAGCTTTTGCTGGTGGGCGTGCAAACTGGTACAGCCATTTTGGAAATCACTATGACGATTTCTCAGAAAATTAGGAAACAATCTACCTTAAGACCTAGCAATACCACTTTGGGGTATATACCTAAAGAAAGTTCACATAGGATACCACAGGATATGTGTTCAATTATGTTTATAGCAGGATTATTTGTAAGAGCCAGAACCTGGAAAGAACCTAGATGCCCTTCAACAGAAGAATGGATAAAGAAAATGTGGTACATTTACACAATGGAGTACTACTCGCATTAACAAAATCATAACATCTTAAAATTTGCAGGCAAATGGATGGATCTAGAAAAAATTATATTGAGTGAGATGAGATCCCAGAAAAACAAATATAATGTGTACTCACTCATAAGTGGCTTTTAGACATAAAACAAAGAAAAACCAGCCTACAAATCACAATCCCAGAGAACCTAGACAACAAAGAGGACCCTAAGAGAGACATACATGGATCTATTCTAACAGGAAGTAGAAAAAGAAGAAAGATCTCTTGAGTAAATTGGAAGCATGGGGGTCACAGGAGAGGGTTAAAGGGAAGAGGGGGGAGAAAAGGAGGGGAGCAAAGAAAAATGTATGGCTCAATAAAAACAATAAAAAAGGGAATCTATTCCTATCAATACTGAGATGGCAGGCAGCACACACAGAGATATTTCAAAGAGGCAAAAGTTTTCATTGTAATTATAGGAGATATTCCTTTCTTCTTTGCTGGTAGAACGATGTGTTCAGGTACATCAGAAAACAATAAGCTTCTAGAAAATATGGTGATGTCCCTAGGCAGGATTCTGTACTTTTAAAAAATTGAGCCCCCCCCCCCAGAACTTTCTATCTTTTACTTTATATCTATCAACACATAAGTTTAAAAGTTAAAACTGAAAAATATGGTTTATTTGCAAGCTGTTTTTTAAAAATAAAATAACCACAAACATGCTTACATGATAAAATTAAGTTTATGTTTCAAAGCAGATTCATCAAATTCAAAGCTAATTAAGAAGTAACAATGGCATACTTTAAAGTTATGCAAATATCTTTAATATTTTGTAAAAGATAATATTTTCTAACACCAACTTCTGCATTCAGTCTTCTAATATGTAACAGTGATAAACCCAGTTTTAATCTGTTCTTTACATTAAAATATATGAAGAAAAATGGGTACAATCACAGACATATATATGAAAATAGTGCATACTTTAAAAAATATTTTTAGAGCCGGGCGGTGGTGGCGCACGCCTTTAATCCCAGCACTCGGGAGGCAGAGGCAGGCGGATCTCTGTGAGTTCGAGACCAGCCTGGTCTACAAGAGCTAGTTCCAGGACAGGCTCCAAAACCACAGAGAAACCCTGTCTCGAAAAACCAAAAAAAAAATAAAATAAAATAAAAAAAAAAATAAAAAAATAAAAAATATTTTTAGATGATGTAAAGATTTATTTGATGTAACACTAAAATTTATCAAATGCTGGGTTTTCAAAGGTTAGAGAAACTAGAACCATATCCATGGTTAGTTAGTCTGCCACATCAAAATCCAGTGACCTGTCTTAAACAGCAAATGCATTATTTGGTCACGTTTAACTTGTAATATAATGCATTGGTCATTAGAATAATAAAAGTTCACACACTTGTGTGACTCTTACTCAAATGTTGTTATAAAATACAGCAACATCTTATTCACTAATAATCACCAGCATTAATTTTCATTGCTTTGTTCAAGATGTTCTTGAGTGAAATAGAATTTTTATTTATTGAAATAGAAATGAAGACGACCACTCCTGCTAACACAGTGGGAAGTGAGACTGGGATGTAAGAAAACTCTAACAAGGCATTTCTGAGGGAGCAGGATGCTCAGTAGTTTCTTTTCATTAGGTCTAGGCATTGCCATGAGTGGCATGATTCCTGAAAATGTTAGATGGATCAGATGACCATGAAAGGCATAAACCATGGTTTGAAGTGGTGGAGTAGAGAAAATAAGAGGACCTACAATCTTTTTCTTCTTTTTTTCTTGTTCTTTTTTTAAATTTATTTATTTATTAAAGATTTTTGCCTCCTCCCCACCACCGCCTCCCATTTCCTTCCCCCTCCCCTGATCAAGTCCCCCTCCCTCATCAGCCCAAAGAGCAATCAGGGTTCCCTGACCTGTGGGAAGTCCAAGGACCACCCACCTCCATCCAGGTCTAGTAAGGTGAGCATCCAAACTGCCTAGGCTCCCACAAAGCCAGTACGTGCTGTAGGATCAAAAACCCATTGCCATTGTTCTTGAGTTCTCAGTAGTCCTCATTGTCCGCTATGTTCAGCGAGTCCAGTTTTATCCCATGCTTTTTCAGACCTAGGCCAGCTGGCCTTGGTGAGTTCCAGATAGAACATCCCCATTGTCTCAGTGTATGGGTGCACCCCTCGTGGTCCTGAGTTCCTTGCTCGTGCTCTTTCTCTCTCCTTCTGCTCCTGATTTGGACCTTGAGATTTCAGGGATGATTGCATTCAATCAAAACATTCCTGAGAAAACCAATGTCTTTAACTTTCAGGAGAACTTGAAATGAAATGTTTTATAAGAACACATATGGAAAGTAATGTGAACACCCACCCATGTGTAAAATAACATAGAATTTGAGGCAGGGTAGGAAGAGTAGGAGGAAGGATTGTAGCAACCCATGGGCAGAGTAGAATAAATGCCAAGGAGTCTACAGTATTAGATTAAATCTGATCCAAGGCAAGCATTAATTATTAAGAGATAAAAGGTAGAGGTATATTAGATATAGATACAGATTCTTTACAATTTCACAAAGACACATGAATTTTAGTGTCTAGTGAGCTGCATTATAGAGTTTGAGTCAGTCATTCTCTTTTAACCTCTTTTTCTTCACATTTTAAAGATCCCAGAATATTTAAAGAAGTCAGAGCATTTCTAAAGCCTTCACTTCCATTTGTCAGCACTCAAACCAGAGGCTTAAATAAGCAAAATTCTAAAAGTACTTCCTGATGTGAGAAGTCCTTCTGTATGCTGCAAATATGTGTCGTTTTTATTGACTGATGAAGAAAGCTGCTTTGGCCTATGGCAGGGCATAATATAGCTGGCGGGAAAGTCAAACTGAATACAGGGAGAAAGAAGGCAGGGTTGAGAGAGACACCAATAGCCTCTGGAGACGCAAGATGCCAGAGCATTACCACGGGCCACATAGCGACACACTGACTAATAAAAATCAATTTAAATATGTAGAGCTAGCCATTAAGAAACCTGAACCATTGGCCAAACATATAATTTGTAATTAATATTAAGCCTCAGAGTGGTTATTCGGGGACTTGGTGTGGTGTGAGAAGTCCTTCTGTATATGTGTTGCTTTTATTGGTTAATGAATAAAGAAACTGGCTTGTCCTGATAGGGCAGTGTAGAGTTAGGCAGAGAAAACTAAACTGAATGCTGGAAGAAAGAAGGTGGAGTCAGGAGAAGCCATGTAGCCCCACCAGAGACAGACACTGCCAGACAAAACCTTGCAGGTAAGCCACAGACACGCAGAGATACACAAGTTAATGAAGATGGGTTAATTTTTAAAATATAAGAGTTAGCCAGAAATAAGCTCAAGCTATTGGCCAAACAGTATCGCAAATAATATAATTTCTGTGTGGTTATTTTGGGGTGGAGCAGCCTGGAACAAAGAAGCAGCCTCTTACAACACTGGTGTGTGGGAGAGAAAGCTCCACGTACAGCTTCCCTTATTAAAAGATACTGCCTGTCATTATGATTTTAATGACAATTATTAAACATGAATTCTGCAACATATATGTTATAGAGTCATAGCACTCCTATGAGTAAGAGGAAGAAATGTTGATGGCCTTTGAGAAGGAAATTGATTTGGGGTAAGTTCAGATTTTCCCAGGAAAGGTACCCTGGGAATGAATAGGGGTTGTGCATGGGCACTGAAGAAAAACTTTGTCTCAAAGTGAGGCATGGCAGCCCTATTGAAAAGCCACTTGATTACACTTTCCAGTATGATAGGATCTACTTCAATAACAAACCCTGAAGGCTCAGTAGTTTAGAAAAAATATTTATAGGAACTCTATAGAAGGCTAGTGTACTTTCCTCCATTTATCTAGAGCAGTGATTCTCAACCTGTGAGTCGAAACTCCTTTGGGTGTTGGATGACTTTTTTTTACAGGGGTCATTATCAGATATTCTGCATATTTGATATTTACATTATGATTCATAACAGTAGCAAAATTACGTTAAAAAGTAGCAATGAAAATTATTTTATGATTGGGGGTCATCACAACATGAGGAACTGTACTAAAGGGTCACAGCATTAGAAACAGAGAATGACTGATTTAGAGAGTATACTCCATTTTGCAGGCTACTATCATAGCATAATGGTGGCACACTGGGTTTAAAAGACTTAGCTCTGAAGATAACTCAGATAGTGCCCCCTTTTATTTGACTTGCTACAACTTTTCTAGGATCCTATGCTTAACTTCAGATGACTAGGTATTTTAATCCACCTGTGAAGGAAAAGAGAAAAGGGATAGAAAGGAACACAAATTCTGTATTGTGACTGCCATTTTGACCATCAACTAATTACTAATACTATATATGTGAAGAACACATTTGATCACTTTGTTTAAAAGAAACCTTAAAGGGCAATCCCCAACTGCATTTTTGGCATAGGTCAGGGTCTTCAGGTAATATAGATGATAGTATGTATCATCATGTACAGATGAGGCACATCTTGAACGAAAAGGGACTGATTTAATTTATCTCAACTTTCTAATATTTGAATAAATTAGGTACAAAATTATTTAATAAACAGAATCATTTGGAAAGATAAAGAATAGGAGAAACTTAACAGAGTTGTTCATTTCTAAAATTCCAGCAGTTCTGAATCTTTTCTATTCACATTTCATTATATGAAATTGCTCAGCCATCTTGGCAACCTGTGGTGGTCCAGGAAAAAAAAAAGCAGAATAAGATGGTGATGTACAATAGAACCATCTAAAACTACTTCAAATCCAAAGAAATCCTTTATCATAAACCAAAGGACTTTTGTATGTGTGATATTCAAATTATCTTATACAAGATGGTTATAAAATGGTGGATAAATTCATTACAACCAAACTTCTTTTTGGCAGCTTTAGACATTTTCCTGGTATGTCACAGATTCTATCTCTCTTTCTTATATGAGGGACGAACACTGAAGACTGCTGGAATGATAATGTGTGGGTTCGTCTCTTCCTGCAGCTCACCTAAGACCAGAGCCAGGCACCAAATTATCTCCATCTCTGGGAGGACAGCCACATTTAAACCACAGCAGGGATATACCTGTAGATGGAAAAACCGTGAAGACAAGAGCGAAAGGATTCTTAGAGGGGTCAGTGTAGATGAGCTCTGAGTGCAGGGAAATGCAGTCCCTCCTTAGGGAGCCTGCCCAAGTGACCAAAGAGAATTCCATTTTCCCCGAGTAGCAATGAACTGGTGATTATATTTATTACTCTGTAGATGATAGATGTAGGTAGCATATACTATTTCCTATATGTGATGTATTTTAAAAATTTAGTAAAGGAAAATGCATTGAAGTCTGCCTTTGGCACTTTGTGGGAAAAGAAAGATTATGAGGTCACTCTTCAGAGTGGGACTTTCTGCTTCTGAGGGCATGAAAGAGGCAAAAATTCAGAGAATGTATTTTTAAGTTATTTCTTTTATTTTTGAGATTATAATTACATCATTACCACATTCTCTTTCCTCCCTCCAATCCTCCCCATAGACCCATCCCTGTTCTCTTTCAAATTCAAGGTTTTTTTTTCCATGAATTATTGTTTTATATATAATATATATATATATATGATTATACATACATATTTTCAAATGCATAAATACAACCTGCTTAGTCTGTATAATGTTATTGTGTGTATGCTTTCAGAGAACACATTTTAAAAATATTTAGTACTTGAAGTTACTTTATGATCTCTTAGTGAATCAGGAGTAAGTTTTTGTAATAAGTCAGGGCAGGGATCTTAGTGGATCTTGAGGCACACGTGACCACTCCCTTGATTGGTCTGGATGAGTACCACATGACTGACCACATCTTTGACGGGGCTGAGGGAGCATTCATAGAGTGTGTGAACTTCTATGTGTTTTGGTCCACGAAGCTCTCAAAAACTAATGAAGACAAAAAAGAATCTGTCTCCATCTATTTTCTCTCATAACACCCTAGCCCCCACCCCGGCAATACACACAAAAGAAACCACCAAGTGGGACACCACTTTTAAAAGTTTGTTCTCTCCTTTTCATTCGTTCTACTTATTCAGTATCTGCATTTTCTTATTCTTCTTGGCTACAGCACTCTCAAAGAGTCCACATTACAAGCACAGCCAGACTTGGTATCAGGTAATTCTGAATCCTAGGCCAGAAGAAAAGACTACTTCTAATATTTATAAAAAATACATTTAAAGGTTTGAGGCAAAGAGTACATTTAGTGTCTATAGCAACAGGGGCATTCTTAATGAACAGTGTTTTAGATTTATTAAATTGATTATTTTTTCCAATTATGCTTGCTGAAAAAACATGTTTATGTGAGACCAGGATTCCCCAGAATAATTAATCAGAGCTTGCCAGCAACTTAACCAAGTATTGGCAGGATGCCTGATTTAATTCTATCCTACATTTTCTGCATGGAACATAAATAAGAGAAATCTTCAGTGGTTGTTGGATGTGGCCTAGGACAAAACAGAACTTCCCAGACGCCAGACTCTTGCTTCTTCCTCATCTTCCCAAGCAAGGTTTAGGTCTCAGGTGATAATGTTCTGTGCTTTTCCTACAAACACAGAGGGGGGCAGGTAAGAATGCTGAAGAGCCATCAAATCCCTGTTTTCTCAAATATCAGTATACTATGTCTTTATTATTTTCCCTTTCATTAAAAGGGGATTTTTTTTCTAACATAGTATATCTTGATTATAGTTTTCCCTCATTCTATTCCATCCAGTTTCTTCCCACCTTTCTTCCCATCCAGGTCCATTCCCATTTTGTCTCTAATTAGAAAATAACAGGCTTCTAAGAGATAATACAACAAAATGAAATATAGTAAGGTAAAGGAAAACTATCACATCAAAGTTGGACAGGGCAAACCAACGGAAGGAAGAGAGGGTGTAAGAATCAGAGACCCACTTGTTCATATACTCAGGAATCTAAACTCAAACACTCAAAACTAAATTATTCTGATACATGTCCTTTATAGCAAACTAAATTATTCTGATACATGTTCTTTACAGCTGGCAGTGATACTTCAAAGTAGCAACTTTCACATACAATGTTAATCTTTAAATATTAATTTTGGGGTTGAAATAATGAGAATTTATTTCTAAATATGAGTGAAATTTGTTGGCCACAGATTTGCTACTAAGCTTTCACAGCGTTTAACCATGGACTAATTAAGCTACAGAACAAATCCTCAAACTTTCTGAACTACTTAGCACAACTTACTGTGTTGAACTTAGTCCCTCTAGGTCATTCTTGATTAGCCATTTCAAAAAATACACATGAAAATGACCTGGCTTGTGGACTCTGAAACAATTTCATGGAATACTTCATCTGCACTGTACTAATTTGAATGCAACAATGTTCCTGTGCTCCAGTGGGTAACTGATTCTCAGTAACCATTAGTTGCAACACTGGAAAAAAACAAAGTAAAGCAAGTTTTTTCTTTCTGCTTCTTTCCCCAGTCAAAGGCAGCTTGTAGAGCTGAGGAGGGAACTAGCATGTGGCACATCCAGAAGGAAGTTGTCTGCCTCCTAGAATCCCAGAGCTTGGAGAAGTCTATAGGGGTCAGTTACAATTGACATATGGAGATGGGAATGATGGCTAGAATGTCCTGAACCCCGCCCTGACACACTGAGCAGGGATCTGAGTTATTCACCCATGTCAGCTCTTCCAAGGCTTCTGGCACAAGAGCCACAGAACATCTCCAAGTCCAGCAATCTCTCACCTCCAGACCACAGTATAACACTCAACATTGCATAAAATAATGTAGCATATCAAGCAAATACTACTTACCAAGAGGACTTACTTACTTAAGGACTGAATGTCAGTGTGAGAGACTAATATGTCAGGTGCTTTTTCAGGAGATGGAGCAAAACCCTTTGATGTAAATGGTGCCTTCTGCAGGTAATAATACTAGGGTTCAAAATGTCTTCCCAAGGAAGGTAGCATTTGACATCATATGGGGATGCTAGAAACCCTGTCTGGATAACACTGGCTTGTTAGTGTTCCTGGCTTAGAGGGTGCACACACATAATTACTCTTGATAATAATAATAAAGGTGATAATGGCAATTATCATTGATATTAAATGTTCTATTTCATTATATACAACCACCTTGTGAGCTGATATTCCTATTTTATAAATGAAGTGAGAGCCAAGAGGTCAAGTGGATTACTCACGGTAACACTGCTGGTTTGTTGCAGGCGTGAAGGTGAAATTTAAGAGTAGACTAGGGGTGAAGGGCCTTGAAAAAAAGTCTCCTTGAGATATCAAGAGACTTAGCCAAAGACCAACAAACAGCTCTCTCTGACCCATCTACTCTGAAATAGTGTTTTCCCCTCACATTGAAGGGGAAAAACAGAGGGAACAGGAGAGACCAGGCTGTTCTCAGATACACATAGGAACTAACATATATAAATAATTTGGCACACAGATAAAAATCATCATATTATTAAAGCTTTAACCATATGGCAAAGCAATGCTAGCATTAGAATTTTTCAAATTAAAATTTGTTATTTTTATATGGCTTATTACTTTTCTGAAGAGACTAATGGAAGCACTGTGCCCTTTCTGATCCTCATCCCTTTAAACTAGACCTATCTTATATTCCCCAGAATACTTCTATAAACCAGAAAATGTCAGCTCCTGAGGCTGGTTCCAGAAAACCTATACTTGCTTGATCCTCTGTATTAGAATGCCTAAGGAAGGCACCGAGGACAAATTCATTTGAGCTCTGTCTGTCCGTCACTGCTCCCAGTCATGTTCCATGGGCTGAAGTCCATCTAGTCACCCACCCTGCCTTAACCAGTTTGTCTGATTGACATCATGAATCCCCAGTTATGCACTGGATCTAATTAGATAAAATTGAAGACAGGAAATGTTTATTTCTACAAGAAATGGCATTCTCCTAGAAATGGGAAAGAATAAATTACACCTTATCATATCAAAGACACCGAGGAAATAACAATTACATGAAGTGATATAGTAATGGAGCATGTCCTCAGCTGTCCCATGGCCTATGAGACATTTGAATGAAGATGTCAAATGCAAATAAACATAAATGTGGATGAGGAACCCTGAGGTAAGTGAGGCATTTTTTATATTTTTGTTCCTTTTTTTTTCATTTACTTCTTACAGCAAATGAGAAAATTCTCTTTGTTTGTGATCTAAATTTGCATTTTAAATTTAAAAATGGCAGCAGAATGAGTTATATATTTGATGGTGATTTTTGATTATGCTGTGAATGTGTAAGTCTTTAAAAACCTTCAGTTTAAATAACACCAGAAAACAAGTGAATCAATCTTAAAAAGAAAATTGGATCTTTTAGGGGACCTTTTATTTTAAAACTTCAATTTCGAATTTGAAATTAAAATGTGATATAAAATGAACACCAAATTGTCACAATGCAAACATTAGTGATTAATAGCCAGGAAAATAGCTGGCTTTCACAAATTGTGTAATTGATTTTTGCTTCATGAAATGAAAAACTGTCAAAATTTATTACTGCAACATTTGATCTTATTTTGTGGGCATTTACTGTATTCATCAACATAAGATTTTCATTTGTCAAGGAAGTATTTCTCACAACTTCATGAAAGCTAAGTCCTCATTACTCTTAGCTTGTCATTACATGGTTCTCTGCGGGGTTTAAATTAGTGTTTCAACAAATATCTTTGAGTGCCTACTATGGCATATCATGAGAAAAATAAGACAGGTAATGGCAGGGCTGGATCTGGTGTAGCTAAAAGTAAAATGTGTAGGGCTGGTCTCACAGTGAGATAAGTTTGCAAGTTTAACATGAGCCCTTCGAAGGCATTCTGAGGCCTACACCAGGGTGTCTTTTCTACTTGCTCTTTTATCTTCCTCCATAGGCAATGTTATGATTTGCAAAATCTCATTCATAGATCTCTGCAGTTACATCTTGGTGTTATTTATCATAATGCTGTGTCTTTAAAGTGTTTTCCCTATATTCATGTGCTAGAATCCTAGCTCCCAATGCAGTGATAGACAATGGAGCCTGCTGGAGGGCCTTGCCTGGTGCAGGCAAAACCTCATTCTTTTCTATAAACGGTTCATGGACTTGTTGGTCCTCTTGGAAGTGACTGGGCTATAGATGTGAGTGAGTCTGTGAGGACTCCACTTCCAGATGTCCATATTATACTTCCTACCATGTTTTGAGTCATCACCAAAAGTCTTTCTGAGACTGTTGAGACACTGTTATTGTGCTCCTGGACATGCTAGCATTCAAAATCATATTTCTTTATAAACTATCCAATCTATAATAGTCTATAAGCACAGAAAATTGAATGAGATACTAATAAGGACCACAAGAATAGAATAGATGTTTTATTTACAGAGCTGTTTAAGAAGTGCCTAATGTCATAATTCTCTGTAGATATTTGATGAAAATGAAACAATAAATGAATGATAAAATGAATTAATAGTAGTATATTGTATAGTAATAAAAATGATTCTTATTATTTTTTTATTGTCAAACTACTCTGTTGATAAGAAATCCCAAAACCCAGACAATATTTCAGGTTCAAGCACAAGCCTGGCAGACTGAGTACCATGTCAATCATGTTTTTGAGAGCTATACTTTTTCTCTTTTAAAAATTTCCAATACATTTTAATTAAAATGTATTTATACAATTAAATCATTTCCTTCCTTCCCTTTTCCCTCTTAAGCCCCTCCCATGTTCTTTCCTCTAATTCCTCCTGGTGTGGAAGGTCCTTCTGTCTATGTGTTGCTTTTATTGGTTAATGAATAAAAAACTACCTTGGCCTGTGATAGGACAAAAGAACAGAGCTAGGTGGGGAAAACTAAAGTGAATGCCTATTAAAAATGGGGTACAGATTTAAACAGAGAATTCCCGACAGAAGAGTCTCAAATGGCTGAGATACACTTAAAATTGTTCAACATCCTTAGCAGTCAGGGAAAAGCTATTGCAAATTAAAACAACTCTGAGATAACATCTTATACCTGTCAGAATGACTAAGATCAAAAACGCTAATGACAGCCTATCTTGGAGAGGATGTGGAGTAAGCGGAATACTTTCCCACTGCTGGTGGGAGTACTAACTGTTATAGCTACTTTGAAAATCAGTATGGTGGTTTCTCAGAAACTGGAAATCAATCTACTTCAAGATCCAGTGATACTACTCTTGGGCACATACTCAAACGATGATCAATTAGAGCACTAGGATACTCTCAACTATATTCACAGCAGCATTATTCATAATAGCCAAAACCTGGGTACCCCTCAGCATAAGAGTGGGTAAATGAAATTGGTACATATACACAATGGAGTATTACTTAGTGGGAAAAAACAATGACATCATGAAATTTTCAGGCAAACAGATAAAACTAGAAAAAAAATCATCCTGAGTGAGGTAACCCAGACCCAGAAAGACTAGGTTTGTACTCACTCATAAGTGGATATTAAATGTAAAGCAAAGGATAATGAGGCTTCAATCCACAGCCCCAGAGAAGCTAGCTAACAAGGTAGACAATAAGGAGAAAATTTCAAGATTATCTCCCAAGGAAGAGGAAGTAGATGAGATGTCCTAAGTAAAATGGGGTCAGGAGGTAGGAGAGAGGAGTTGAGAAATGGAGACTTGAGGGATCAGGGTGGTCATGTAAGGGTCTGGATGGAGGGGGAGAGTAATGAAAGAGATGTCTTGATAGAGGAGGCAATTATGGGGTTAGGGAGAAATCTGGTGCCAGGAAAACTCCCAGGAACCCACAAGGATGACCCCAGCTAAGACTCCAAGCAATAGTGAAGATTTAACCTGATAAAAATCCTCCTTAAATAGTTTTCAGGTTTCCTATTTGTTAGTGGTTTTTGTCAATGAAGAAATCAAAAGTTTCAGGTCAGAAATTTCACCTAATAATATCAATAGTATTGTTCAGTTAGTAGTGAAAGTGCTATTGATCACAGGTGTTATCCATAACAGAACCCTGTGGCACTGCTAGTAAGCCTAGGAGCTTTATATCAGACATAGACAGAGCCAATTTCCTCCAAAACGTCCTATGATGATATCTCATGTCATCTGCAGGCATAGGCATTTCCCTTTCAGATTGTAGAAATCTCAAGCACTTTGTCCTCCTGAAAGTGGTACATTCAGCATAGAGATAGGAACATACCAAAAGCTTACTTAAACTTACTGAAGGCTCACAGTTTTCAAGATTAAAAAGTTAGCAGAGGCCCCCGGCTTATTGGGCTACCAGGCATCCCTTTTTAGGTGCTGAGGAGTTCCATCTGGACAGGTGAGTGTGTGCTATCCAGAGCCGGATTGTCCCAGAAGAGAGCACAAACCCCCCTCCCCCAGCTCCTTCTGCAGGGCTGTCTTTCTTTCTTTCTTTCTTTTTCTTTTATTGAAAGAAAAAAAAAGAAGAGAATTTCCCGCTTCCTCCCAGCCTCCCATTTCCCTCCCCCTCCTCCCATTCTTCTCCTCCTCCCCCCACTCCTCTCCCCCTCCCTCTCCAGTCCGAAGAGCAGTCAGGGTTCCCTGCCCTGTGGAAAGTCCAAGGTCCTCCCCCCTCCATCCAGGTCTAGGAAGGTGAACATCCAAACTGGCTAGGCTACCACAAAACCAGCACATTACGTAGGATTAAAACCCAGTGCCATTGTCCTTGGCTTCTCATCAGCCCTCATTGTTCGCCATGCTCAGAGTGTCCGGTTTTATCCCATGCTTTTTCAGTCACAGTCCAGCTGGCCTTGGTGAGCTCCCAGTAGATCAGCCCCACTATCTCAGTGGGTGGGTGCACCCCTTGTGGTCCTGACTTCCTTGCTCATGTTCTCCCTCCTTCTGCTCTTCATTGGGACCTTGGGAGCTCAGTCCGATGCTCCAGTGTAGGTCTCTGTCTCTATCTCCCTCCATCGCCAGATGAAGGTTCTATGGTGCTATGCAAGATATTCATCAGTATTGCTATAGGCTAGGGTCATTTCCGGTTCCCGATCCTCAGCTGCCCAAGGAACTAACTGGGGACCTCGGCTTGGGCTCCTGGGAGCCCCTCTTGGTTCAAGTCTTTTGCCAACCCTAAGATGGCCCATCACATATCTGGATCGTGCTTTCTGGAATGAACATCTGGATTGCGCATCTGGATCGCACATCTGGATTGCACATCTGGAACGAACATCTGGATCGCACATCTGGAATGAGCATTTGGATTGACCATCTGTGTTGCACATCTGGAATGAACATCTGAAAATTAAAGATCATCGTTAGAGTCAGAAGTTTGAGTATGAGAAAGCATAGCAGAGACTTCTCTAATGGTACAATTTCCTGTCTCTTCTCTAAGTAGTGGTGAAGTAGTTCTCTGTCTACTTAGAGAAGAGACAGGAAATTGTACCATTAGAGAAGTCTTTGACTTCACCATGCCATTTTAATGGCAATACCAGGAACCAGTCATGTCCATTGTGACAAGAGTTACTGATACACGAGGAGAAGGCAATAATGACTCTGTCTCACAAACCTAAATCCTCAGAACAGGTGTGGATTGAAGGCTAGAGGCTCCCTGAAAGATTATTTGTATGATTCTTGCATGATCAGTCAGAGTTTGTGAAAAGTCTATTGGTTTTAGATTATTCCCCCACACTCTGAAAACCAAGTAACTCAAGAGTCTAATAAAATATAGTTCATATTAAAAAAAAAAGTTAGCAGATACCTGCTTAGTTTGTATCACCGTATAACGTGAAAGTTGAAAGAGATACTTACAGGGTATTTAGGAGGTAAGAGAGTCCTAAAGATGTTTGCTTTATAGACATCACCTAATTTTCTATTCCTGTACTCTGCAGCAACAATTCCCCCTCCTACCAACAAAGCCAACACCTAATATTATCTCCAGAATGAACATATTTAGCAATTCCAGGCTCTGAGGCAAGTGTGGAAATAATTTTCACTTTCTGTTTCTTTTTGGCTAAATACCATTTAAAGAAAAACAACATTTCCAAGCAATTTCAATGGTCAAGATGTGAAACGGCTGTGATAGCCTAGGGAATGGGACTGATACATTCTCACTTAGATTCTGTCATGAAGTTTTCATTGGAATTCAGGGAGCAGTACGGTTTTGAAATTGCCTCTTTTTGTTCAACAGTATAAGAACTTTATAGTGGATGTTTTATAGCATATAAAACTTGCCAAAACTTAACGGAAAAAAGAGTGACTATATTTTCCACACGTTTTGCACCAGAAAAAAAAAAAGCTGAGGTACAGATACATATAGCTTTCCCAGTCAGTTTTGCACAGTGTGAGAGATAGCTTGCAGCTCCCAGCCCAGTGTTCTTCCCTCTCCACCCTGCTGTCTGTCTGGTGGTGATGTTTGCAGTCACAAACAATGGCCACTATGTGTTGTGTGAGGAGGCAAGATGATGTATCATTTTTCTTTTTGTTCGTTCCTCTGTTTTCCTATCCCTGCCTGCTATTCTGTATCCTGTTCTTTTTTTTTTCTTTTCTTTTTCTGTGTAGCAAAGGAATGAAAAGCAATGTTCAAGTTAAACCTTGTTGCTCTTTATGCCGATTTTGGAGCAATCTTCATAATAGTCTGAGAGGCTATTTTCTTATTGTTCTGTTTTGTCATTATGGAGAATGTTTGGAAAAATACAGATCTGGCTATAGATAGAAAATTTGCAGCAGTATTTACAGAATTGAAATGGCCCTTATTAAGGCTGTTGAAAATGATCCATAAATGGTATTCCATGTGCTGTATCTTGTTTTCACATTTTATAACCAGCCTAGGAAAGAAGTTTAGAGAAATATGCATTAAACAACTGAGAACCAGATACAGCAAGAAGAGGTCATAATGACATCCATCGTGGATTGGCCTTGCCATAGGGGCTCCTGTAGGGCCAGAATACCCCAAACAGTGGTAAGTCTAGTGGATTGCATACATTTATATAAACTCATCTCAAAAATTCCCTTTATTCCTCAAATTGGCCACATTTCAAATACTCAGTAATCTTATATCCTTAGGGAAGATGATACTGGTTATGGCAAATACCCAGCATCCCTCCTGTTGCAGAAAGTTTTTGCTATTTCATGTTGCTCCTAGCAGATAAAGAATGTCCACACTATTAGGTTAAGTTATTTTAAAGAAAAGAATAATAAATTATGAGACCTCCCTAAAGATTTCTTCCATCCATCCTTCCATCATTCTCTCTTCCATCTTTCTTCTTTTAAATTTTCCCTCCCTTTTTTTCCTAGCTCACTTTTTCTTTCTTATTGTCTTTTCCTTTTTTTTTTAAGTTTTTAAGTCACTTGAGCACTAGTCCATCTTTTTTTTTTCTTATTGTCTTTTCTTATAGCAAGTAGTTAACAATTGCAAGGAGCATGCACTTTGTGCAAGCATTGCATTTACAATGGCATGCTCCTGCCCCAAAATAAGTCATGCTCACCTGAAAGTTCCTAAAAGTGAAAGTATGCAAATGTGGTGCAATGTGAGAGCTGCATCCCCACACTGACTCTAGTGGGCATCACGTCCCCACACGGACTCTAGTGGGCATCACATCCCCACACTGACTCTAGTGGGCATCATTTACTTTTTAGTCTTCAGTTTTGAAAAGAGAATATAATAGGAAGCCAAGATATGGGAATCCGTTGAAGATAACTGGATAAATATAAATGTGGATATGAATGTGTGTGTGTGTGTGTGTGTGTGTGTGTGAGAGAGAGAGAGAGAGAGAGAGAGAGAGAGAGAGAGAGAGAGAGAGAGACTAGCCTTGTTTGGTTAATATCTAAAAGTAGAGATCAGAATACCACCTGATCTTTGGAACTCTGGAGTCATGTGAACTTCATTTAATCTTGCTATAAAAATTCTATTTGTAGTTTGGTCTATGTTGATTAAATAAAAGTCCCTTATTTGTTAGATAAATGACTGAATGTACTCAATATTTGCTTCTCTAGACAAAAGTAGCTGTGTTTTCCACACCCTTCTGTTGTGGAGTTTGGGTCAGATTATACAAAGAAATCACCTTGTACACTGTAGGCACTTAATAGATGATTTCCTTTTATGACTGCCAAGAGCAAAGGATATTCACTTAGCAAAGAAATAACAGACATGGGAAGAAGAAAGGGAATAAATCCAAAGGGTACAGCTACCACAACACACCCCAGTTTTCTTAATGATGTTCCTCCAACATTACATAAGGCCCCAATGTACAAAATCCCCTAGGATGCTTATTTTGTTCCTGCGGATGCTGGGAACACTTTCTAACAAGTTCAGTGCAGAAAATTTGGCCATTATCTCTTATTCTGTAAAGTAATTAACATGGCCATCCTTTCAAGTGTTGCCATAGTGGTTACCATGGCAATAAAATGAAAATGCAATTCATAACACATAAATCTTCTGGGGGTAATGGAAAGAGGACTTTTGGATAACTGAATCATTTTGGTGATGTCTCAGTGCAACCTGTTACTCACTTGAGTGATTCAGACAAAGAGCTCTAATGAACAGGAGATTAGGCTGTTTACATTTGCAACCAAATGTACCAAATACATTCCTAATGTGTTAATTAACATTTTCTCCAAATGCAAAGGAAAAACACTCCATCTGAGAAGACAGGTAAGAATCTAATTGGAATGCAGACTCATTTGGCATTTGAGGAGGAAAAAAATCAATTGAAAGATAAATTAAGCAACCAGAAGATTCATTTTAAAAAGACTAAATTCTAAAGACGTAAAGTTATTACTGGTAAATAATTCAATGTATAAGCAAATCTCAGGCATTCTCATACGTTATATGCCGGTCTTTAAGTTTGGAAGAGTGAAACACAGAACATCTCTTTGAAATGCTTTTTAAGAGAATTTGGAAACAGTTTAGAATGTTAATATTGGGAGCTTAGTGTTGCAGTAGGCAGAGGAAAGCAAAGCAAGCCAAAACAACAGCAGCAGCA
Organism: Microtus oregoni; assembly: GCF_018167655.1. Lineage (NCBI taxonomy): Eukaryota > Metazoa > Chordata > Mammalia > Rodentia > Cricetidae > Microtus > Microtus oregoni. Next base: position 25,362,804 of record NW_024543071.1, read on the forward strand.
GCAGCAGCAACAACAACAACAACAACAACAACAAAATCAAACCAAATCTCAGAAAAGATAAATATAAAAATATGTGGTTAAAGACACATCTCTTACTAGGCTCCAGTACCTCCAAGGTACCCCACGTGACCCATTCTTCTTTCTGAACACCAATTTGGTCCCCAGTCTCTTTTTCTATACTCCACTTGCACAACCCTTTGTTAATCTCTGTGACACTCAGATACCAGATGGTCCCCAATTATCCCTTCCTACTGATGTTCATTCTTTTGCTCTAAATTCCCCCTTTTGAATGTGATACTGCCCTGTGACTTCTATCTAAGCAAAAAAAAAAAAAAGAAAGAAAGAAAATTATATTATATCACCTTTGTAGAAAGGAAAGGCTCAACTGTCTTGTTGGGACCTGATTTTCGTGATTCATTCTCTCCTGTATATCATGAATCAAGCTGTCATATGTGAGCTGTCCTCTGCAGAGGCTCACAGGTCAAAGAACTAAGAATGACCCTGTGACCAACAGTCATAAAGAAAAGAAAAAAAAAAAACAATCGAAGTTTTTAATCTGGCAGTGAGCTAAACTTTTGAATCTTATGATGCCACTATAGCTGGAAGTGGAGCCTGAAATCATTTAAAGTCTGGGCTGCTTTGAAAACCAACTCTTTAAATTCCAACATATTTAAGTTGATTTTCAGCAAAAGCTTCAAGACACTCAGAGACCCTTTGAAAACAGCTTTATGAGAATGGGCATTATAGGAGACACTTCCCAAACTGCTTCATGGCATCTTGTGACCATCAGATACCTGTGGAGAGGTATGATGACCATGCACATTTTCATAAATAAACACAAAATACTCCCGGTACCCAAATTATAACCACGCTCTCTCGTTTCCTTTCCTATATTTAGGTCTTCCCTTAACTGATCACAGTGTGAGCTGTCAGTTTTTTGCTGGTTGATCATGATGCAAAATGCCAGTTTTCCCCCCTCAAAATTTTACTGTCATAGTATCGGCCTCTATGTATCTAAGTCAGCAAGCTCTTACTCAGTATTATTTAATCTTGTGAGGATCCAGAAGTAGAAAATTAAGCAAAATCACACCCATAGTTCTAGCTGGTAGAATTTGCAAAAATAACGTCTGATGCACTGTTACTAAGTTTTGAAATAGTTCTTTCCAGGGTATTAGATACTTAGTCATTGATACAGCTTTAATAAAACCTTACCCTTCACATTTATGCTTAGGGCAACTACTTTCAGTTGGCAGATCCCACAGAGTAAGCCAACCATGCCCACCATTCTGCTTCCCAATAGCATTTGTTAGGACATTTTTATCAATTATATTCTAGTTTGCACATGACCTTTAGTCCACGTAGCTCCTATCACTCCACTTGGCAGTGTTATGGAAGACACCAGAGCAAGCAAGGGGTCCAAAGTGGGTTAATGCATAGCTATTTGGGTGCTGGGGACCTGAACTCAAGTTTCTGCAGCAAAAGATCACAAAAGAGGCATCACCCCAGGCCCAGAAAACATTTTTAAAGCTCCTAATATACTAACTTGGGCAAATATTAACACCTTAGTAAATCTTCTCTTCCCTGGCCACATAAGAGAAAAATGGGAGAAAAAAAAAATCAAGATTTGATTGTCACTGACAGGTCAGATCCCAGCACAGAGCTTTTTTTTTTTTTTTTTTTTGCTTTTTCGAGACAGGGTTTCTCTATGGCTTTGGAGCCTGTCCTGGAACTAGCTCTGTAGACCAGGCTGGTCTCGAACTCACAGAGATCCACCTGCCTCTGCCTCCCGAGTGCTGGGATTAAAGGAATGCACCACCATCGCCCGGCTCAGCACAGAGCTCTTATCCCCTAGGTTCAGTCTGATGCTTCTGGAAATGTGCAGAAGGAGGTGGAGCTGGGAAGGAATGAAAGAACAGAGTCTACTGGAGGAAGAAAAGATAGCAAATACCGATTCTGTCAATCTTTTCAGAAGTCTATGCTGTGATTATCTAATTTAATTATTTTTCATCTGAATTACTATTCAGAAACTTTCAGACAGCTTGGGTCATGAAAAGAACTTGAAGGGACTAGATCTGTTGCTGTGCATGCTTCTTACTAGGTTGGGTTAGTTGTTTTTTTGTTTGTTTGATTTGTTTTGTTTTGTTTTGTTTTTTTTCGAGACAGGGTTTCTAGGTGGCTTTGGAGCCTGTCCTGGAACTAGCTCTGTAGACCAGGCTGGTCTCGAACTCACAGAGATCCGCCTGCCTCTGCCTCCCGAGTGCTGGGATTAAAGGCATGCGCCACCATCGCCCGGCTAGGGTTAGTTGTTATTAGCTCAATGTGCATCTGTCTTCTTCTATAACATATGTCCAACTTCATATAGCTATTGCAAGTTGATATGAAAATAATATAGTGCAGCGCCTAAGAAACAGTGTGTGATCAACAGATGCCCGTGCCCATCCATAAATGGAAGGACTTGCTTTATACAGTATCACTTGCAATTACAGTAAATCTGTAGGAAGTTACAGAAGTTGGGTGGCATCTCCTGGCTGAGAAGCCAGGGATTTAGGAAATAACAAAAGAGAAGTAAATTGTATTGTTCAGAGAGAAGCAAGAAGAAGAGCCAAAGGACCCTGGGAAGTCCTCAGTATCATGGACCAGTGTAATATACAACGTTAGAGCTGAATAAGAGAGGAGTATAATACTTTTCCAAAACAATGAAATGCCTCTGTGGAAAGTAAGTATTGAGAGATGTCAGCTCAATTGATTTTTCCTTAGCCTTAGGCATCAGTAACCTCCTGGGATCACAGATTTAAAGAAATGATTGACTCACTTTATTGAGCCACTGTGTTCCACCCTCCAGTGGTGTAGGTAAAAAATACTGGTGCAAATTATCTTAAAGAGTCACAGAGAGCTGGATGTGTTTAGATGAACCCATCACTTGACGTCTTGTTGTAACTAACACAAAGCCTATTCTACAGTTTCAAACTTATGTCCTTGAAGTTTATATCCCTAGCTGCCCCCATGGTCTCCTGTTTCCCCTTTGCCCTGCATCAAACTCATATTTACTCAAACCTCTATTTTTGTCTTCTTGTTTTGTTGTTCAGCTTGTTTGTTTTGATTTTATTTTTGTTGTCTTTTCCCCCTTTGAGAGAAAGCAAGAATGTAAAGTTTCATGGGTAGAGAGATGAAGAGGATCTGGGATCACCTGGGAAGTGGAAAGATGTTGTGTACCAGCCTCAGCAAAAGTTCTTCTTGCCAGGATAAGGGCATGGGAATTTAGACATATAAGTAAAGAATATAGAGATACATAAAAATCATAAAACAGGAACCATAGAAAATACCGGGAGGGCATTCCAGTGAACACTGAAATTGCCCGCATTTATTTTTCCATAGCTTTTATATCTAGACCATATATCCTGAAGGCATCCACTTCCCAGTGACCTCATGGTTACAAAAGAAGGAACAGAAGTACATTTGCATATCCTGACCAACTGTCAGGATGGCATGGACCTATTTGTATGAGCTATTTTAATGTTAAAAGAATTAAGCAATCACATCTTGAGTTGGGACTTGCAATTATGCTTGTCAATCATTTCAGCAACCTCCAACTCTCTGACCATCAAACAAGGTGGAAATAGGCTCACAGTTTTGGGCCTTCACAGAAAGAATATGATCAAAATATTTTGTATGCAATTTTTAAAAAAAATACAAAAAGCAAACAAAAGTCGAGTACATGGTTCTATACTTTGAAACCATGAAAACTCTTGGCTCTGATAAATCCTTGCATTAAAGTATCAAGTTACAAAATCTACATACAAAAGTCAGTAGCTTTTCTTTATATCAATAATAAATTGGCAACAAGAAAATCAGAGGAAAACACTTTGTAAAATATAGTATAATACCAAGGAATCAGCCTAAACAAGTGGTGAAATACCTCTGCAAAGAGAAATTAAATACACTAGAAATTGGAAAGACCTCCTATGCTAACAGATTAGTAGAGGATGGGGAGATCATAATAAGGATATTTTATGTGAGAAAAGAATCTAGTGTTTGAGGCTAAAAACGAAAAAGAATGCCCCCTGGGACCCATCTCCTTGTCTTCTAGATGATTAGAGATCCTGTCACACCAACAACACTAATCATCAAACACACTGATAAAATAATTGCATGATGTATTGCTCAGAACTTACTCTCTATCATTTGTCAAGATATCTGTACTTTTCAGTTATATGGGGAAATAGGAAAAATTGAAGGAAGTCGCTGCTTCTGCTGCTGCTAATGATGTTGATGATGGATGACAGAGAAAACTCACTTGCTGTTTGACATAGAAAAAGAAGAAGAAAAAATAAGAACATTTGGATTGCATTTTATTCTCATTTATCATGTTTTTTTTTTAAACATACAAGTTCACCGATCTAAGAGGATGGACATAGACCCCATATTAGCTGGTTTTCTCTTGATAGTGCTACCAATGCCTTGAGAGAAACTTTCAAATTGAGTTTCAAAACTACAGTTTGTATTTTGTTTCCAACACTAAATAACCAAGAGGAGTTTCTTTTCTAATAGATTCTCCAAGAAGGCAGTATTCCTGCTTCTTTGTGTCAGTTTTTTTCTTTTATTTTTGAGATTTTAAATTTCATCATTTAACCCTTCTTTTTCCTCCTTCTATTCCCTCCCATGTAACTAAATGAAATGGTCGAATATTTTGCTTTTTATTAGAATAACTATCTTAGCAGACAATTGCTCTCTTTTTTTCCTTCCTCTTAAGCTTTTAGGACATCTTGTGGGATATACATGTTATATTTGTGAATCTTCAGAAGTAGGACTCAGAATCCAAAAAAAAAAAAAAAAAAAAAAACAATCATCTGTGGAAATCTATAGAAACTTCTGATGGGAACTGAAAACAACATTTTATTTCTCATGATTCCCCTGTGTATTAACAAACTAGATACACATGAGGAATAGTGTGTTGTCACTTCTATTTCAGACTTGAAACTAAGGACCTTATTATGCAAAACTCAAAAGATGGGAGCAGTTATGGGTCTAGTTCCCGGAGACTTTTCATATGGCCTATTTAGTAATCCTCTAAATGCCCAGAGCTTGAGTGAAGGCCAAGATGATTCAAATCACTGCATTCCGTGAGAAGGGATCAGAGCCAGTTCCAGTCCACATTGCTGTGGTGGAGCGCATATACTTCTAATGAAGCTACTCACTAAGAATTGTGTTGGGCTGTCCTCAAAAGGAGGTTATATGATTCCTAGGGCATAAATAGAGAGGTATAGAATGAATTCTCAACAAAGGATGGTACCTAATGGATAGTGATGGTATTGCTTTGATCAAGTCAGGAATTTTATTGATGGTATATTTGATGCAAATTTTATTGAAGATAATGCATATAGCATTTTTAAATTATTTATATTTTAGACAAGACTTCAAGTAGGCCTGACTGGCCTGAAAATTGTTCAGTAGGCAAGATTTGGCCTTGAACTTCTGCTTTCCTGCCTCCACATCACAAATACTAAAAGAGGAATGTACCACCACACCCAATGATGGCATCTTTAGCATAAATTATATTCAAGTATGATTTCTTACTGAAAAATGAAGGTTAAATATGTATCTCAGTGAGTTTTTGGAAAGAGAATGGAATTAAGAAATCTGAAACAGAACATCATCTGGGCACAAAGCCTCTTACTGGTAGCTGCTCATTTGCCACAGAAGTATGACAATATTTTGATATAGCATCATGGATGACTTGTAATTTTTAAAACTTTACAAAACTAGAACTATACAAAACGCACCACTCTATCTCTTGATTTCTTTCTTTCTTTTGCTTATCATTACATGGTATGCTCATTTAGGTACTTGCGTGTAGCCATAGATTAATTTTTAGTTGTGTAATATTGTTTTATAGTAATTATGAAATTTTCATTTTACAGTAAACAAAAATACTGAGCCAAAAAGAGTAAACTAAACAGAGTGAAATGTCAAAGAAATTATGGAGCAAGATTGTGTGGACATACTGCTGTGGGATAATGCCTTTGTACACTGTGAAGATTTGTCATTCATATTGTTTTAATAAAATGCTGAATTGGCCAATAGAGAGGCAGGAAGTATAGGCAGGGCAACCAGACTAAGAGAATTCTGGGAAGAGGAAAGTCAGAGAGTCAGTCACAAGCCAGATGCAGAAGCGAGATGAGAATGCTGCACTGAGAAAAGGTACAAAGCCACTTGGCTAAGCATTGACAAGAATTATGTGTTAATTCAAGTAGTAAGAGCAAATTAATAATAATCCTGAGATAATAGGCTAAAAAGTTTATAATTATCATAAGCCTTTGTGTGTTTCTTTGGGACTAAACAACTGCAGGACTGGGCAGGACAGAAACTTCTGTCTGCAATATACTTCAAAGCAAATAATGATACTTTGGTGTAGAGGAGAAAATTATCCTCTCAGCAGTTATGTATTAGACTGTTTGGGACTATGCTGACAGGCTCCAAAAATAAAATCACGCAAGAGATAGAAATGTTGGAAAGAGTCAGACTTGATTTAGTTGATGGTTACCCATTCCCATACCAGACAGTATCCAGAGTTGGGTGAAGATGTAAGTGGGATTGTCATTGTTGTATCTTTTAGTTTATAGAAATAATCTCCTGAGAGTCTTTTCAGAGGATTTCCCAATAACTTTTGGGTTATTTTCAGATAGAAATGGAAATATCCAGATATTTCTTTTCTCACTATAACAAGTTCCATGAGTCAGAGATAAAGATGAAGACTACTTAATAGACATGTTTTAACTTTTCCTAATGATATCTTCAGAATATATGTGTCTTCTCTAAACATATATGCTGAAATCCTAACCTCCAAGGCAATGGCATTAAGAGGTAGTGTTGTCCAAAAGTGCTTAGATAATTTCAACTGCTCCTTCAATGGTGCCCTTACAAAAGTATCTCCAGTAAGCCACCTTCCACACTTTCCACCACTGGAAAACACAATTAAAAGAAATATGTACTCTCAAGAAACAGAGTGTCACTGGACACTGATCTGTTTGGCACCCAGATAGTAGAATTTCCAGAGTCTAGAACTATGACACACAATCCTGTTGTTTATGAGTTGGATGGTTTATAGAATTCATTAGAGAAATCCCAATGGAGAAAGATGCTTGGGAATAGAAACTTTAACTGTGATGTGATCTTGGTGTCAAAGCTCAGAATACATTTTCCATCATCTTCTGCTCTGACTTATAGATCAAAGCAGGACCCTAGTTCTATTAGAATTAGTTCCTGACCAGGGTTCAAAATTGCTAAAAATGTTTACGTATTTCTCTCTCCTTAGTTTAGTGTTTCCATTTTCTGAATCCTATCTGGGTATTAGAGATCTCTGTGACAAATCTTTGTAGTTGCTAGAAAATAAATTTACTAAACAGATTAAGATTTGGTTTACCTATCATCCCCATCACATTCAGCCATAATTGACCAGTTTCTCTTAAGGAATTTCCATTTCATTAACCCTAAATTGAGCAGTTCAACCTTTTCAGAGAACAATTAAATTCAATCCTTTTTGATTTCTAAGGTGATATACATGTTGCTTCTATTTTTTGTCTAGAAATTATTCAAATGATCACTTCTTTAAAGGATACAAACATGCTTATATGTAGTTGATGCTGTAGAATCAAATGAATGAATTCAGAAAGGAAGACATGTATGTTTATTATTCCTATCTGAGATTATAGTGTAACTTGTACTAAGATTAGGTCCTTAAGATATATTCATGGTCAAAAATAATCCAGAAGGAAGTAATAATGGTCTTGGGAGGTCACAATGTTATAACTTGACATGTGGCATCTCAGTAAGTCCAATATGACCAGTTTTTCCTGCAGTAGTGGAACATATTGAGCTCCAGCTGAAGTGGTTGACTCTTATTTAAAGGCAATGTTTTATGGATACATATATATATATATATCCTTAAGTACAAGATTCATAACCATATGGACAGTTGTTCATAAATAAAATGTACTTGGATAAGTTGAACTTCAAGGAAACATTCTCATACACATTCTAGGGTTAGTTATTATTAAGTGGAGTATCAGATTCAACAGCCTGCAATAACTGCATGGCCCTTTTCCCTACCGAGTTTTTAATCAGATGCATATAGCTTAATTTGGCTGATTTTGTGTCTTCACTGAACTATTAATACTGACTTAGTTGAGTCTATGATCACCTGATTCATTCCTGTTGTAAATGCCTAATCTGTCCATTTGATCTTCCCTTTTCTCTCATTTGACATTGGTTTTTCTTTACACGCTGACTTTTCTAAGATAGAAACCTGTCCTTCACAAAGAGCTTGTAACAACTCTCTCCTGGCTAATAAACTTTTTCCAAAGCGTGTCCTCTGGTATACTAATGAAGGAATATACTTCATAAAGGATAGTTTCATTTTAAAATAGAGATGTAAAAGGTATATCCAAAATTCTTAAAGAACTTTCAAAGTCTAAATAGTTGCATTAACGACTGTCAGAAAACTGGTGTCTCTTGCTTATGTAACCATATTGTTGATTATTTTTATCTATTAGTTATCATTGCATAAAAGATAAATCTCTGGTAGCATAGGAGATATTTTCATTTTCTACTGTATTCTTTCATAAGTGAAATATAAAGCAGCCAAGTCTGGTGTTAGAATTTCTTCCACATACTGTCCGAAGCTTACCTTCAGTGGTGAAGTACACTGAAGCAAGCAAGATTTCTGACTTCACCTTGAGACTTAGGAAAAGCATTGTACCTCATAGCACCTCCCTTGAAATTTTATAAAGCCATTCTTAGAAGTCCTAGAATCCTTACAAAACTGGGAGTGTTGGCACTCGAAAGACAGAGGCAGGTGGATCTCTGTGAGTTTGAGGCCAGCCTTGTCTACAAAGCGAGTTGCAAAGGTCTGATTCACAAAGAAACTCTGCCTTGAAAAAAGCAAGCAAGCAAACAAAACCAAAAACAAAACACTGGGGGTAGAACATCATCTGAGGGATACATTGGCAGTCACTTTGGGAAATGTGGATCTTGGCTTTCTAACCTATATTCCTATGAAGTAGATCTGACACCACAAGATGCCCCAAAACTCATGCTGTGAAGCTGTCTCAGGGCTAAAGGTTTGACCCTATTCCTTCTGCTACTTTGAACTGTGCTTCTTTGTCATAAATGAGGGAAGGCGATACAGAAGAAGGATGTTGAAGTAATGATTTAGGTGATTTCCCTCATCTTAGACTCAGAGATTTCAGAGTGACAGATTGCTGAGAGTCACTGCTAAAATAAAAGCTCGACTTGTATATGACAGCTTTGATGATTGGTATTCATCTTTTTCTGACAGTTTAGCAGCTGAGTGTGGTGAGGATGGTCTGGTCCATGTCCTTGTGTCTCCATTGCTGGCATCTCCCTCCTTTCACAGGATTCATGCTGCATATTAGTTAGAGTTAGTTCATCTACTCCACCCTTACCACACTCAGCTGCTAAACACCACAGATGGCTGCCCTTTCTCTATCTGAGTGCTTTCGCAGTGACTTTTGGACCCATGTCTTCTCTTGTCTACACACCACGGTGAAACTGTGTTCTTTTGTGCTACCCTTGAGCCAGATAAGAGACAGCTATTTCTTTCACAAGTAACTGTTTCCTAGCCCTAATCTGTATGCCTTGCCTTTGGCAGTGTAGGTGAAATAAGAGCACAATTCATAGGCACAAATCACATTCTAAGAATATTATAGTTATGGCCTAAAGTGTTCAAAAGGAGACATATGTAAAAGATGTGTTGTTTTACTATAAACATGTTCCAATTGATTTATGTATTTTGTCAAAGAATCTTCCACTTCTCTCTGGATAAAAAAAGGTGCATAGGTAGTCAGCACAAAGAAAGTCCAATAACAACTCAAAGAGTTCATTAGAAGCAAACATCTGCTGGTGACATGAGGAATGGTGCAGAATCACAAGCACTGAGGTGACCAGAGTAAAAATGTGGAATTAAGAATTTCATAGGGAAGATAACTTGTGGTGTATCAATACAAATCAATTTTAAAGAACTATAAAAACCAATTGGTATGCTCTTCTCTGTGAAAGACTATTTAGCCTACTCTCAGGATTCCTTAGCTTCCTGAAGTTCTTTGTGTAGGTATGCATATACATATGTATTTAACATCAAGGAATAGTGTGATTATATCTCAAGATACAAAGGAAAATAATAAATTAAAATAAAAATATGTAAAGAGAAATAGAGCTTTGGGATTATAACAATGAGAGATAAATAAGAAACAGAGCTCTTCACAATAGAAAATAAATTATTATTCCTTCATATGAGTTCATGAATTTAGGATACTCATTTGCTTTTATTATCCTCTATGTATGTACAGTGTGCCTTAATATTTATCTTCATTTTCACATGTATGTAAGCACTTAAGGAAGGGGGCTAAATTTGTCATGTAAGCACTTGGAGAAGGGGGCTAAATTTTGTCATTAGATGCCTTTCTTATTGCTATCCACTTTATTTATTTCAGTAAGATCTCTGTGTTCCCTGAGTCCACCATATCTGGCTAGACTGGCTGGCCATTCTGCCAAGGTCTTCCTTATATCTGCCCTCCAAATTCTAGTGTTTTAGTTAGCTGCTAGCCTTCTACATGGATTCTGGGATCACACTTACTCAGCAACTGCTTTATCCACTGAACCTCTCCATAGCCCATCATCATGCTGTGAAAATCAGTATGTTTTTTATGGGCCCTGGGCACATATTTATATGATGTTCCATGCACTCTGAGGTGACCTTGTTTACAGCAGTATTTCTGTTTTATCCTTCCCCTAGAAACATTTTAATCTCTAGCAGTTTCTTCATTTGCTCTATGTCTTCCCAAAGTATCATCTTTCTTAGACACTCTTAGTTATTGTCTATAATTTATCTCAGGCTTCACCCAAGGCTTCAAACATACACACATGTTCTCATTCTCATTTTCTGTTTTTTTTAATTAATTTATTTATTTATTAAAGATTTCTGTCTCTTCCCTGCCACCACCTCCCATTTCCCTCCCCCTCTCCCAATCAAGTACCCCTCCCTCATCAGCCCAAAGAGCAATCAGGGTTCCCTGTCCTGTGGGAAGTCCAAGGACCACCCACCTCCATCCAGGTCTAGTAAGGTGAGCATCCAAACTGCCTAGGCTCCCACAAAGCCAGTGCGTGCAGTGGGATCAAAAACCCATTGCCATTGATCTTGAGTTCTCAGTAGTCTTCATTGTCTGCTATGTTCAGCGAGTCCGGTTTTTTCCCATGCTTTTTCAGACCCAGGCCAGCTGGCCTTGGTGAGTTCCCGATAGAACATCCCCATTGTCTCAGTGTGTGGGTGCACCCCTCGCAGTTCTGAGTTCCTTGCTCGTGCTCTCTCTCCTTCTGCTTCTGATTTGGACCTTCAGATTTCAGTCTGTTGCTCCAATGTGTGTCTCTGTCTCTGTCTTTTTTCATCGCCTGATGAAGGTTAATATTCAGGAGGATGCCTATGTTTTTCTTTGGGTTCTCCTTCTTATTTAGCTTCTCTAGGATCACAAATTATAGGCTCAATGTCCTTTATTTATGGCTAGAAACCAAATATGAGTGAGTACATCCCATGTTCCTCTTTTTGGGTCTGGCTTACCTCACTCAGGATAGTGTTTTCTATTTCCGTCCATTTGCATGCAAAATTCAAGAAGTCCTTGTTTTTTCCTGCTGAGTAGTACTCTAATATGTATATATTCCATACTTTCTTCATCCATTCTTCCATTGAAGGGCATCTAGGTTGTTTCCAGGTTCTGGCTATTACAAACAATGCTGCTATGAACATAGTAGAGCATATACTTTTGTTGTATGATAAGGCCTCTCTTGGGTATATTCCCAAAAGTGGTATTGCTGGCTGGAAAGCAGTGTGGCGGTTTCTCAGGAAATTCGGGATCAGTCTCATTCTCATTTTCTTTTTTTTTTTTTTTTTTTTTGGTTTTTCGAGACAGGGTTTCTCCGTAGCTTTTGGTGCCTGTCCTGAAACTAGCTCTTGTAGACCAGGCTGGCCTTGAACTCCCAGAGATCCGCCTGCCTCTGCTGGGATTAAAGGCATGTGCCACCACCGCCCAGCTTCATTCTCATTTTCATCCATGTCAGACTTCCAGGATTTCTTCTACTAACAGAGGGCTAAGACTTCTCGAGGGTTAATGGCAGGAATTCAGAGACAGTCTGCCTCCTTTGCCATTCTATCACCCTTTATCAGGCTAAATGTTCGGAAAATCTATGAGAAGCAGGCCTCTGATGAACCAAGGTCCTCTCTTGTCATGTTCTTAAATCTAGGGATTAGAATATTTTCTACCTGTAAAAATGATGGTTGAAAGTTTTATTTTCTCTTTTTGGATATCTGTGACTGGTGTAAGAGTTCCTTCTGTTTGTGTGTTGCTTTCATTGGTTAATGAATAAAGAAACTGCCTTGGCCTAGTTGATAGGGCGGAACTTAGGTAGGCAGAGAAAACAGAACTAAATGCTGGGAGGAAGAAGGGCAGAGAGAGAGAAGCCATGGACCTTCCACCTGAGATGGATGCCGGTTAGAATCTCTGGTAAGCCACTGTCACGTGGCGATACACAGATTAATGGAGATGGTTTAAACTAATATGTAAGAGTTAGCCAATAAGAAGTTAGAGCTAATGACCAAGCAGTGTTTTAATTAATATAGTTTCTGTGTGTTTATTTTAGGTGTAACCTAACCAGGAGGCCAAAACAAACAAGGGGCCCTCTTCTTACAACATGTGACTCTAAGGTGAGGAAGTTTTTCTTTCCCTGTCATGGGTGAAGATTTGCTTTATCGTGACTCTAATGCATGGCAAAACTATCTCCAACTGTTAAAACTGCAGAACCTACACATTGCTATTTAGCATTATGTATCATGTACCTTACAATGGGAATGAAAATTCAAGATGAATTATGGCAGCAACAGATTCATACTGAAAAAAAAATCCAGAATTTAGCTTCAAACTTTCATTCAGAGATGCTTCTATAACTGCCATCCGTTGTTGGCATAAGGGAATTTTCTAGCTGTCCTTATTAAGAATTTCTTGGGAAGGAAAGTCTGCCTTTCATCCTAAGCCTCTCCATTGTCCAGGATACCTGAGTATTCTTGGTCTTGCTATGCAGAACTCAGATTTTTTTTGCCGTTTTGAGTGTACTAACATAAAGTTCTTCCTTTGCCTTTACTCTGATTAGTTTTCCTTGTGGAGAGAATTCCAGGTTCTCTCTGAAGAGCTAGGAGTTGCACACACACACACATTTGGGACTTAAGCATTTGTTGATTTAGTCTTGTCAATAGTTGTACAGCAGTTATATGAAGTTTGTTGTCAGAGTTCTTTTCCTCTGAGTGCTTAGCCACAGCATCCTACCTTGTCCTCTGGTACGTGGGCATGTTAGTTTTATACACTGAATTCCACCCTTGTTTTAAGAGGGGCCATAGTTCTCCATGGAGACATGCATATCTCTTCATGACTGGTTGGAGGAAACAGTTTTTGTGACTGGGCCTAGGAGCTTTCATTTACCATGAGCATTCTTTGTCTCTGAGGATTTTAGTCCCAGAACTGTGTTAGGGCTATTTATAAGCCATGACTCAAAGTTCCTTCCCATGTCCTTTGGTTTGGCTCTTCCTGAGAATATATTCAGTGTCTAGTGGGAAAAGTTTATATAATGGACTAAATATCTGTTGTACTGAAGTTCTACGATAGCAGCCAAGTTTTTAGGGGCTCCTTCTGGTATGGCTGAGCAGTAACTTAAAACTGCGCAAGGAGGGGTTGACATCAGACTTCTCCTACCGTCCCCAAGGACTAGGGTGTCTTATGGAAAGGTTTAAATTAAAACTGCATTCCTTTCAACTTTACAGCATTGTCTGATGATGTAAAAGTCTGCTTGCCAGGAGCATCATGCCCTGAGCAACACATTCTCCCCACTGACTTCATGCATTCCAAAATCCATAATGGTTCACATCTAATTAAGCCTTCTGTATACCTTCTATTCAGTGGTCTGGCAATCATGGCGAAAATGAAACCTTGGCAAACATCTGTGATGATTTGCTATTCTGAAGACTGAGAATTGTGACTAAGTATAATGCCAAGAAATAAATGAAATCTAAAACCAAAATGAAGCAAACAAACAAATGCATCCTGGAGTCTTATGTACCATAATATACATACAGCATTGTGCTTCCAAAATAAACATAACGTGATAAGAATTTCAGTACTGGTATTTTAGGATCCATAGTATTTTCTTCTGTTCCTCAGTTCCCTTGATACTATTCAGCTCTTCTCACATTTATTCTCAAACACTCCAGATTTCTTTCCACTGTAGTTTCCACTCTCTCTTCTTTCTTCCCTCTGTCTTCATTGCTATGGTCATCATGCTATACTAGCACCTGGTTCATATGGCTACCCACAAGAGCTTCTACTTTATGCTAAGCATCACATCAGCAGACGCCTAAATGATTTAAGAACAATGGTTTGAATATGTCCCTTCCAAAACTCTGATGTTGAATCTTAATGGCCATGGAAGTTTTTAAAATTAAAATTCTATATCAAAACTCATTTCAACTTCATACATTAGGCAAAAACATTATAACTCTCAACACAAACTCATCTGGAATATAGGATCCTGATACTGGGTCCATGGATTTCTCCAGATTCCATCCTGATGATTGCTGATTTCATGTTACGGGTGAGGGGAAAAGTGATTACCACACAATCACAAACGGCTAAGAATAAATGGAAGTGTGTTTTTAAAAGCTGGAGAGAAACAACTGGGCAGATGGTTGGAAGTGAGGAGATGATTCCAACAATTTGATCAGATATTCAAGAAGGTAATGAATATGTTTTGCATTTAAATCTCAAAAGAATCTTCTAGACATGGGGAGGCAGCAATATCTGGAGGGCTCTTCCATCTTCAGTGAGCATCATAAAGGCAAGAATATAAAACAGGAAAAGAAGAGCACTGTGGATTTTCAGTGAGGGAAAGAGGCTGTTTAGAGAAGCCTACCAAGAGGAGACTGACCAAGAGAATGTTTTCCAGGCATTGACAGAGCCGTTCACCTGAAAGACGACTGGAGACTGTTATGGGACAAGCTGTGCAGTTCTACTGAACTGACTAGGAACACAGGGACTGGCAGTCATCTCTTGAGAACTGATTAAAGGTATATGTCTTGAGATTCAGACTTTCGGCAAGCAAGTTAGAGTTTTATCTGAAAACTGTAAATAAAAGATTCTACTATGAAGAGATGAATCCTCAGTCTGTCACGTTTCATGTTTAGAGGATGGATAACTTTGGTCAAGGAACTAGTCAGAGAGATGTTGCATTGTACCAGTAAAAGTAATGAAAGAAAGATGTGAAAATCTCTTCATTCACACACTCATTCATTCATTCATTCCATCCATTCACATACCAGATATTTACCAAGTATCTACTATTTTACAGGCACTATGATAGTGCTGATATTGTATCACTGAATGAACATCCAACCTGTAGTATAACAGAAGAGGCAGCCAGTTGAGAATGAAGTATTTCAGCAATTTAATTTTAATAGTTGTATCTCAGGGAGACACATACTATATAGAAAACAGCACAAGAGACTTAGGATGTCACAGAACATTTCATGGACTCTAAAGTGAAATTTTAAATGATAAATAATAACTGATCAAGTGAACAGGAAAGCAACGAAATTTCCATTCAAAGAGGAAAATGTGCAGGAAGTCGGATTCCACAAAGAGATGGATTTCAGAAGAAAACTGCAAGTTGATCACTAAATACAGTTGAAGAAAGAGTAGACAGGAGAATGTGCTAGAATAAAGCTAAAAACAACAGGGAAAAATACTGAAGTGTGATGTATTAAAGACTGATGGAGGAAGGCCATTGGCTAATAAAGGAACTGCCCTGGCCCATTTTATTGGTTAGAGGATAGGTGGGAGGAGTAAACAGAACAGAACGCTGGGAGGAAGAGGAAGTGAGCTCAGAGACTCCACAGCTCTCTCGGGAGCAGACGCCTGAGAGAGACGCCATGCCCCACTCAGGGCATGAAGCTCCGACCCAGGATGGACTAGGCTAGAATCTTCCCGGTAAGACCGGTTCTCACAGATTATTAGAGATGGGTTGATCAGGATGTGAGAATTAGCCTGTAAGTGCTAGAGCTAAAGGGCCAAGCAGTGCTTAAAAGAATCCAGTGTCTGTGTAATTATTTTGGGGCATAAGCTAGCCGAGCAGGCGGCTGGGGTTCTGGGAACGCAACCCCGCCACCCCCACTACTTCAAAAGACTTACAAAGGGCTGTCCTAAATTCAATAGATAAACATCTTACTACCATTGGAAGACCCAGGCATGAAGTTAAAAAACATTTCCCAAGACTCTAATACTCAACTAAAGGGAATAAGACCTGATTAGTTCTATGAAATTCTATACAGGGCAGAGATAAGAAGCCATACCCAAACATCTGCCCAGAGGGACTTCAAGAAGACATTTGATTGTAAGAGAACAATAAAGTGAGTTCAAACTTCTCACATAAATAGATGAAAAAAAGTCACTTGGTTCTAAAACAAGCAATAATGGAAGGGACAAACAAGACACCATGCGAAAAGAGCTGAGGGAGGCATGGATGACAAGGGACTTTTCTGTAGGCACAATAGTTCTGTAATGCAGTACAGTTTCTGGAAGAAAAGCAGGTGAAGACATTACCTCCAGTTTCTAGGAAGTATAAAGGAAAGAATAAAAATAGATTTGTGAGGACACTTTACAAAAGTTCCAAAGTGCAGCAATAGTTAACCTTCTGATTACTTGCTCTAGGCAAGAACTAAAACTTAGTTTATCTGTCAAGCCTCTGATGAAGTACATTACTGTTTCACTATTGTCAAAAGGGAAACTGAGCCACACTTAGATGAAATAACTTGTCCAAGTCACCAAGCTACTGAATGAATGAGCTGAAGCTCAAGCTTGTTGCAACCTTAAAACTTGATAAATATGACTACATTATTATTCTTTGTTATTTTCCCAGGGAAGGAAGAAGTAGGATAGAACAGATGATAAACAGGTAGGTGAGGAGTTTTAAATCAGGAGCCACAGGAAGGAGGGATAGACCAATGCATAGAAAACTTGGCAGGTGCTATTTCTCAGAGAAGAGTCTTAGATTATTTCTATCTGGAAGCCACACTCAAACTGATCCATTTTATGCTAGAATTTTTAATACTGAGTTCACACATTATGAGAGCCAATTAGTCTGGGTTTTCTTTTTTTAGATTAAAGCAATGTAAAAAATGTGCCATATGCAGTTATGCAAAGGAGAAATAAAGCTCTATGTTCTCAGTGAACACAGGAGGGGAGAAGGGTAAGCCATCTTAGATAAAGGATAAAATTGCAGCCTTTTATTCAGGTTGCTCACCAGGGGCTGGAGAACAGAAATAAAGTTTCTAAATTATTTTTCACATTTTACTATGGTTGTAGCATTTATGATTTTTCTTATAAAATGAGCTAACTGAAAGGAACAGCTACATTTGAGTAATCCAACTAATAATCAAAGTGTTGAATTACCAAGAATTGCTAGCAGTAAGGATTGATACTTATATTGTCTTATGCACAACCATTTTTTTCCTTTTTACAAGTTGACATCCATGATAAATTTCAGGTTACTGTCTATTGAAGCATTAAAGTGTGATTGCTTTTATTGATCTAAGAGAAAAGTCTTGATACTCACTCAGCCAACTGCTTCTTGATAGTAAAATAGAAAACTAAATTAAGTACAAATGACTTTTCTGTTCCTTCTTATGCTGATCTTTACTAAACAAAGAGCTTGGTTCAGTGCAGGTAAGAATATCATTTCATAGAACCCACAAAAAGTAGTATAATTATTCAGGAGTTTTCCTACTTACATGATCCTTTACCCATTAGCAGTTTCTTGGCATGTATTTTTCATTTGCTCAACATGCTAGGGATGTACCAGTAAGCATAGTCCACATGAAGGAGACTACACAGTCTTGGGGAAAATCTAAATGTTTCTTCAATATTCTTATAGGATTTGGGTTTTTCCATCACAGATAACTTTTGCATAACACTTCAGAATCTACTTCTTAACTATGAATGAGATAGGAATCTTTTACTACTTAAGAAATACTGTCACTTCTAAGGAAGTGAGGAGGTTGGTGCCATAGTCAACTCAGTATGCCATATTGAAACATTATAGACTAGATGTCTTAGGGAACAGAAATTTGTGTTTATATAGCTGTCAAGACAAGATAAAGCTACTGGCAAAGCTGGTAACCGATAAAGGCTCATTTCCTTACTTACACAGTTGCCTTCACACCATGTCCTTATAGAGTAGAGAGTTCTTTAACTTTCTTTTCTTTTTACCTTTATGGAGGGACAACTGACAAAAATTAAGTACAGTGATTGTACGATATGATGATTCTTTATACGTATACACTGTATACTGATTATCACATTAAATTAGTCAATGTACTAATTACCATACAATTACCCTTTGTGTGTTTAGGTATATCTGCATTCACATATGCAAATACATGTTTTAACATGCAATGGAAATACTATCCTAGCAAAGATTGAAGAAAACATGACCACATGCATTTCCCTTCTACACAGCATCCCACCTCTCCACCCAGACAGATCTCCCAAATCCTTGTCCAGAGTCTATTCCAATGAGTGTCCCTGACGCTCTCCATCCATACACCCTCCCAAACCCACCGTATCTAGCCAATGACAAAACCTTGTTTAGCCACCCTTGCCTGCATGGAAGCAAACCTACAGGCTTCTTCCAGAATGTTCAATACCTATCAGCCAACCCACTGACTATTCCACATCCAACCTTTCTGCCCAGCCAGATATACCACTACTCTTCAGGCCTGAACAAGGAGACCCATCCTATACATCAGTCCAGTCTCTGCTAACACCTGACTTTATTCCACAAGCTATTTCCAAACTTTAGGTTCCACACATCTCCTCTTCTACCCTAATCTGCTGTGTTGACATCAGACTTAGAACCAGCAAGAAGTCCACATGCCCAGATCTCATTGCAAAAGTGCCAACAATGTGAAAAACCAAGCCAGTATCATCTCTTCAAAACCTACCAGTAATATAAAATACAGATATACATCACAAAGATTATATAGTATGGCCAAGTTAGCCTTACACCTGAAATGTAGCGTCAGTTCAATATGTGCAAACAATAAGTGTAATAAACTGCATAAATAGTCTTAAAGATAAGAAAAGACCATGAGGCCTCAGTCATATATAAAAATGTACAGGCTGAGAAAGAATGCTGAGGTTTGTGGTGGGGGGGATCTTCCCCAAAGAAGAGCAATACCAAATGGTCAGTCCTGAAAGCATATGTACAAGCAACATTATACAGACTGAGTAGGTCACATTTATAAATTATATATATATATATATATATATATATACATATGAATTATTTAATATATATTGTTCATGTGCATGAAATGACAATAAAAGAAGAAGCCATGGATTTGAAAAAGAGAAAGGATATATAAATGAGAGGGTTTGGAATGGACAAAGGAAAGGGAGAAATGGTAGAATTATCTTATAGTCTCAAACTTAAAGAAAAAGTATTTACTTTCAAAATGAACACAGCAGCACTAATTATAGTCAACCATGCTCTACATTGGCTCTCTAGGAAATTTTTTCCTTTTAATCAACATTTGTACCCTTTTTACCTACATCTCCCCAGTTTCCAAATATAACAACTGGAAGACCTGAAGCTATGAAGGTACTACAAAAGCATAGTAAACATGGACATTTTATGAAATTCTCAATGAATTAATAGAAAGGCTTTTAAATATTAAGGTAAATAAGCAGTTAACTGTTGTAAAGAGGTAACACAAAATCAGCCTCTCCATTTCCCACTAGTACATAAGACTGTGGATTGTTCTTTTTAAACAAAAGTTGAAAGCATATGTGACCATGTTAATCCTATTAATAAATATGCATGCATACTACTATTTTCTTAGTATCCTAGTTGAGATTTAATAACCTAGAATGAATATTTTCTATAGAAAAATGTCAATTAATTCCTTATCCAAAGGGAGAAAAAATACAAAACAACACAGACCTTGATTTTTCTCCTCTTTCTTCCTTCCTACCTTCCTTTTTTTCCTCCTCCCTCCCTCTCCTTCTCTCCCCCTCTCTCTTTTTCTTTTTCCATTTTCTATTTAAGATGACAACAAAAGCACAAACAAAAAATAAACAAATCATGTTGAATCAAACCATAAACCTGTACGACAAAGGAAAGAGTCAATAAAGTAAATGTACAATCTTCAAAAGCATATATCTTAAAGAGGCGATATCTAAAATATATATATATATATATATTATATTTACATGTAAATATTATATATATCTGCTTCTTTCTCAAAACACCACTCTTTTATGAGACGAAGAGTCACTTTTCTAACTTTAAATAATGCATAAAGACACTATCTCCAAATGTTTGGGTTAGGGCTTGGACAAATAGATCTTGGCACGTAGTTTGATCTGTAGCAGTTGGAAACACTATAAGACACTTGGCCAAGACACACACACACAATTTTCAAATTTTATAGATTTACAGTAATGTGAGCTTTATGTTAAAAAGTACCTACAGACATCTAGTCAATTTTATTTCTCTTCAAAATGGAAGCTCTAGGGCTAGTAAGATGGCTCAGTTGGTAAAGGTGTTTATTGCCAAGCCTTTTGAGATAAGTTTAATTCCCAGAATTTCCACTGTGGAAGAAGAGAACCAACTCTGCAAACTATCCCCTGACCTCGACATTCATTCTGCGGCATGTGAATGACCACACACACACACACACACACACACACACACACACTCACACACACACACACACTCACAGTAAACATATCAATTTTAAAAACTTAAATGGAAACTTCTCAGAAAGTATGTTTCTAAAGGAATATTTTTGCCTATTTTCAGATTTATGTTTATTGTCTTTTATTTAATGTTAGTAAAGGGAATACATGATTAATGTCTATGAATATATTTTACTTTCTAAAAAAAGACTTAAATCACGTTTTAAAAAGTACCTTTGCATAGCAGAAAGGTTTTTTTTTTTTTTTTTTCGATTTTTCGAGACAGGGTTTCTCCGTAGCTTTTGGTTACTGTCCTGGAACTAGCTCTTGTAGACCAGGCTGGCCTCGAACTCACAGAGATCTGCCTGTCTCTGCCTCCCGAGTGCTGGGATTAAAGGCGTGCGCCACCAATGCCCGGCTATAGCAGAAAGTTTTATAGTGTTTTTTAGCTGAGTGGAGAAAAGTGTGCTATTTAATCTGTTCCCATGGCTTCACTGTTCTTTTCACTCCAAGACATAAGTAATGCTCCTTGCTAATCACTCTATTAATGGTGCACTGCCCAGGAACTACAGTCCCCACTGCGAGCCATTACAGTGGTAAGAAAAGATCACTGTGACTTGGAGTGCTGGATCTGTGACTCAGGAGTGACTCATTCTCAGACCAGTCTGTCATGCAAAGCTTAGCTGCGTCTGGTATCACAGGGTGAGAGATTCCACAGACATCCAGAGCTATGAAAATCACTTCGCTTATATCACACAACTCTCGTCTTCAAATCTAGCTAATGTTTATTGATTATTTTTTAAATGTAGAGCAAGATTTTAAATATATTTTGATTTGAGAATTTCATACCTTGCATTATTTTCATGTTAACCCCATTGCTCCCCCTAACTCCTTCCAATCTACAGCCACATCCTTCCCAACTACCCACTTTGTGTTCTCTTTGTTGTTTTAAATAACCCACCAAGGATGGGTGGAACTAAAAAAACATGCCGAGTGAGGTAACCCAGACTCAGAGAGACAAACATCACTTGTTCCACTCACATGTGCATCTTAGTGTACTATCTTTAGATTTGTGTGTTTAATTTGGAGTACCTGTGTAATTCAGGAAACTAGATCATTGGAGGAGAGAGACAAGAAAGATTTTGACCACTTAAGTAGGGCTGACCTCAGCCAATAAGCATTAACTAACAATATGTGCACTAGGAATAAAATACTCAAAGGACATCCAGTAAATCCTACTGAATGAGGAGGAACCCTTAAGGCACTGGACAGTTTAGTTAGGTGTCATATACGTGAAATTAACGAGGCCCACAAGAGCCCAGAATAAAGGATAACAAGGTTTTACTTATTTGAGGAAAAAAAAAACTCACAGTAAGGGTAGAGAGCAGAGGTTCTCTGTGGGCGCTGGAAGCTGAGAACTGAACTTCAAGCACCAACCAAGAAAAGGGTGAGCAAGCGTTTTATCCGCGCTTATAGTACCTCAAACTATGCCCATGCTGTGGTTCCGCAGTTTGCCAAAGCTCTCAGCTCATCTCCCTGCAGCAGCAGCTACAACACAGCACTGAATGAACACCCACAGCAGTGTTTCCTCTGCTTCACATTCACACAGGCAGACACCCACACTCTCCCCTCCACAGAGGCTCAGAGGCCTACCTGTTTTAACAGCGTCTAAGCTCAACTGACCATGACAGTTAATTTTCCACCAATGAACAAAGCAACCTCATATGTCCAGAGCTCTTGGATCTCTCAGACTTTCATTCTTATAGCACTCCACAGGGAACTTCCCTAACCAGTCACCCTCCCTAATTCAATTCCTGAAACCCTCTACTGTATATTCTAAAATATAATCATGAGCAGAATCTCCATCTTCAAAATGCTGTCTGAGTGTTCCCTTTGCCAAATTTCTCTAGCATCAGAGAAAGTGGGTCACACTAAACTGACGGCTTCATCTGCAGTTCCACTATGGGAGGATGCCTTCTTTTTGAAGCCTTGTTGCCAAAGGGCCCAGAGGAAAACTGAGAAACCTGTTGCTGTTGCTGTCACAGCTTTGGAGTCCTGGTTGGGTTCTTTTCCTCTACCTATTAAAGAGTTACAAGGAGAGGAAATCTCAGACACAGCAGCTAGGAATGGGTACAAATTATACTATAAGCAAAGGAAGACACATTTATGTACAAGAGAGGGAGAAAGAGAGACAAGGACACACACATACAGAGAGAGAGAGAGAGAGAGAGAGAGAGAGAGAGATCGTGAATAGAGTGGCAGTGAGTTGATGGGCAAGTATCTGTGGAGTGGGTTCTTTGGGCATACACTGAGGTGTAGGGTCCTTTGGGCATCCACTGAGGTGTAGGGTCCTTTGGGCATATACTAAGGTGCAGCATACTGCTGATACTGTTGTTGGCTCTTACTCTCTGGGAGCCCACCATCCAGCTCCCTCATAAGTACATGGAGCCATATTCTTTCTTATGAAAGCCCAGCCTTAGCTTGGCTTGTTTCTAGCCAGTTTTTCTTAAATTATTCCATCTACGTTTTGCCCTCGGATTTTTACCTTTCTTTATTTCTGTATTTTTTTTCTTTCCTTCTATTCCGTGTTTGGCTATGTGATTGGGTGTCTGGCCCCTTTTCTCACTCCTCAATCTTCCCTTCCCACATTTCTCCTCCTATTTATTCTCTCTGCCTGCCAGTCCCACCCATTTCTCTTTATTAGACCAATCAGGTGTTCTAGACAAGCAAAGTAACACAGCTTTACAGAGTTAAACAAATGCAACATAAAAGAATTCAGCACATCTTTGTGTCACTAAACAAATATCCCACAGCATAAGCAAATATAAAACACCTTCATCTAATGTTCCACAACAGTGTACCTGGGCTGAATATTAGATATACATTTAGTTTTTTTAGATTAATCCACTTAAGTTCTCAAAATAAAATTCTCTCTGAACCTGGAGCTTGCTGATTTGGCTAATTTGTCTGGTTATCAATCCTCAAGGGCCCTTCTGACACTGCCTCCCCAATGCTGGGATTACAGGTGTGCATAGCCATACTGACTATATTTACATGGATTCTGGAGGATCAATCTCATGCCTTCACACTCGCAAAGGTAGCACGCCACTGACCAAGCTATCTCCCAGCACTAAATCCAGTCTTTACACCTTTTCTCTATTCACATAGTAGGACAAAGCTGTGGAGAAGTGCACAGGCATGTTGGCTTTTAATTTTTCTTTCATTATCTCTGAGCTGAAATTGTCACCATAGTAAACATGAGCAAGGTAATCCACTGGCGTTAACAATTCATTCATTCCTTCTTTTCTGTCTATTCCAGATGAACTCATACCCTCACCTCAGTTATTCTTGGCTGGTAAGAATGCTTTATGCAGTTTTTTGAACAATGTATACAAAAGTGAATTTATTATTTAAAACAATTTTTAATTTAAATATATTTTTTCATAGTCTTCCCCTTCCCCAAGTCCTTCAAGATTCCTACCAACGAGCTTTAAGTTCTTTTTCACGAGTGGGCAAGCTACATCATTGTCTACTTACCCTTTATAAACCCACAATATTCAGAAAGTGAATAGACATGAGTAGAACCTGGATTTAGGTTTCAGTTACCCATTCAATTCTAATATATACAGTGTTAGAAATAACTAATCCACTAAAATACATACTCAGAATACTAACTGCTAAATTTATTAATAACTTACTCTGTTTACTAAGAAAAAAAATAATGGTTGACTAGGCAAGAGGCCCCAAGCAGTAATATCTAATACTAATATTATGCTAAATAGATGTAATAATAAGCTGATCCCTAAATCTCCATACACATAAATGAGTGTATCTCTCTACCATCATCAGAGAAGTCAATTTTTACATGAGATGACAATTACTACAAAGACCCATAACTAGTCAACATTCAGATAATAAGACACTATGGAGTGCTCATCTGTAAATGGGATGGTAATACCACACCTCCAGCACTGTAATTGCTTCTTAAAAAGTACTGCAATTATTGTTAACAGCTAAGAAACTTGTTAAATTCATTTCCATCATGTGTTCTTCAACAGATGTTATTGATTCTCAGTGTTTTTCTGAAAAGAAGTTTGTAGTTGTTTGACTCATAGTCTTTTGTGACATGTGACAAAATATGTCTTTTGGGATTTGTGTGAGAAAGAGGATTTTAAACAGTAATGCAAAAACATTGTGTCACTAATTCTCATTCTGAATGATGATAACTAAATTATCCTAGCTTCTGAGAGAAAGCCCTTTTTATCGACAATGATTAATGTGAAGGAATTTACCGACTGATGGGGTTGGTAAAGATGTAGCCCTCCTCTTTGGGAAGCTGAAAAAAATCTTATCATGGTCATGGAACCCTTTTTCAGGCATAATTTATATTCCAAAATCAACAAAGCTTATCACAAACCTTGAGAGAAAACTGAATCATGGAAACTGAGAGTCAAAAGTCTGATTCTATTATGAGGACTTAATTTTATTTTTTTTATATATATATATTTTTTTTATTGAGAAAAGGAGAAAAAAAAACAAGTTTCCACCTCCTCCCAGCCTCCCATTTCCCTCCCCCTCCTCCCCCCTACGCCCCCTCCTCCCACCCTTCTCCCCCTCCCCCCCACTCCTTTCCCCCTCCCTCTCCAGTCCAAAGAGCAGTCAGGGTTTTCTGCCCTGTGGTAAGACCTAGGACCTCCCACCTCCGTCCATATCTAGGAAGGTGAACATCCAAACTGGCTGGGCTCCCACAAAGCCATCACATTACGTAGGATCAAACCCCCGTGCCATTGTCCTTTGCGTCTCATCAGCCCTCATTGTTCGCCATGTTCAGAGAGTCCAGTTTTATCTCATGCTTTTTCAGTCACAGTCCAGCCGGTCTTGGTGAGCTCTCAATAGATCAGCTCCACTGTCTCAGTGGGTGGGTGCATCCCTCGTGGTCCCGACTTCTTTGCTCATGTTCTCCCTCCTTCTGCTCCTCATTGGGACTTTGGGAGCTCAGTCCAGTGCTCCAGTGTGGGTCTCTGTCTCTATCTCCATCCATCACCAGATGAAGGTTCTATGATGATATGCAAGATATTCGTCAGTATTGCTCAAGGATAGGGTCATTTCAGGTTCCCTATTCTCAACTGCCCAAGGAACTATCTGGGGACCTCAGCTTGGGCACCTGGGAGTCCCTCTAGGGTCAGGTCTCTTGCCAACCCTAAAGTGGTTCCCTTAACTAAGAATTGTGGTTCCGTGCTCCCCTGTCCAACCTTCCATCAACCTACCCCTGGACCCAGCAATACCACTCTTGGGAATATACCCAAGAGATGCCCTATCATATGACAAAAGCATTTGTTCAACTATGTTCATAGCAGTATTATTTGTAATAGCCAGAACCTGGAAACAACCTAGATGCCCTTCAATGGAAGAATGGATGAAGAAAGTATGGAATATATACACGCTAGAGTACTACGCTGCAGTAAAAAACAATGACTTCTCGAATTTTGCATGCAAATGGATGGAAATAGAAAACACTATCCTGAGTGAGGTATCCCAGACCCAAAAAGATGAACATGGGATGTACTCACTCATAATTGGTTTCTAACCATAAATAAGGGTCACGGAGTCTACAATAGGTGAATCTAAAGAAGCTAAGTAAGAAGGGGAACCCAAGGAAAAACATATAGTTATCCTCTTGGCTAAGGGAAGTAGACAAAATTGCCGGGGAGAAAATTGGGATCTTGGGGTGGGGTGGGTTGGGGGGTAAGGGGAGATGGGGAGAGAAAAGTTAGAAGGGAAGGAGGTCGGGCCTTGGGAAAGCAGGAGGATTGGGATAGAGGACTTAATTTTAAAAGAACCAGAATGAAGAGCTGAGCTCTTAAAGTGGCTTGACTTTTTTTTTTTTTTTAAGAGAAACTGGTTTTCCTCATCAGGGAGAGGTATTATCTGAGATTCAGGTAGAAAACTGGAGTGAGGGAAAACTGGTTGACTTCTCATCTCTATAGCTAGAATGAGCGACTCAAAACTCTGACTGAAGTGACTTTTACTAATCTGTGAACCTGAGAGTAGGTCATAGCTAATTAGTGAAGAAAGGACTGAGGATCACAGAAACACTAGGTGTTAGTTACTCCCAAGGTCTACAAGAAGAATGTAGGTATCAATGGTTGAAATAAAAGCTTTTTTCTTACTGTTTTATGTAAATCAGCACCACAATATACACTTAGTTATTTTCTTTTGGCTTACTTTTGCCCAAATGTATTCTGCCAGAAATCTTACTGATAAATTGGTATCTCTAAAAACCATTATAAACAAAACATGAACATATACTTAGAATCCATGTTTGCAAAAGGATTGACTCCTCACTTGAGTCTGCATGATAACTAAAAGCATTTTGAAAGCTTCCCATCTTTCCTTCGTTTTGTATCTATTATCTTTTCTTGGGGTCAGTCACTTGCTTAACTGTGTGAGAAGATATGTTAGTCACTCAGGTAACATCTCTTTAAATTACATTGATATCTAACCTGTTCAATTCTGCTTCATTAATGATGGTCCAGAGAGAAAAATGACCATGGCATATCCCTGCCACTTCTTACAATGACATGTCCCAGACATGTAAAAGATACCAAAAGATCAACAGTCAATGTCTTCAGCCCACAGTTACCTTGGATTTCAGGAACAAAAGGATTTACCAATAAACTTCCTGTGACAAAAACAAAAACAAAAACAAAAAAAAAGGCTTGGCATTTCAGGAAAAGTTACCACTCCACCAAAGAAGGCAATTTTCTGTAATGATTAGGCACTATTTTGGAGGAAAAATAACCCTCTTATGGGCTCCAAATTCCTCCCTTCAAGCAGTATCTTCTTCCAATCATCATGCAAACATGAAGAGGCATAATGATCAATCAAGTGGTACTATGTGCAAAACTACTTTATTGCTCTTACCTCACCATCCCCATAATCTAAATCCACTTTTATTTAACCTAAAGCTCGTGTCGGTGTCCCAAAGATAGACTGGGGAGGAGTCCCTGGACCACCTTATCTGTTCTTTACAGCACAGTCACATTGATTAACTCCCCTTTCCCTGCCTTTAATCATTTGTTATCTCTTTAGTGCCGTAATAGCAAGGGTAGCTGAGCCTGACCCATTGAGACTCATAGAATTGGTATGTTTATAGTGATACTACTTACCATTTGATATTTTCTTATTCCTTTCTCAAAGTCCTCTGGACCATGTACAGTGGGTAAGAGTAAGAGAAACATTAGTTCTTCTGCATTGGCAAGTGTTCTCCAACAGTGATCTTGTCTACCATATTTAAATTATCCCCCTGAATTTTGATTTTTTTTGGTTTCTGCTATCAATTCAATTACCTGGCTAATTTTTTTGTCATTTTAGAGCCATGCTACATATACAGTAAAACCTTAAAATGGTTGGTTAAGTGAATGGCCAAGAAAGGCAGTAATAAAAACTTAAGTAGCTATAATACATTAAAAAATTATTTTGATGTTATTCAAGATAGTTGACAGTCTGACTACGGGACAAGACCAGTTCAGGCACCCTCTTCTCCACTGCCCAGGGTTCTAGCTGGGGTCATCTCCATGGACTCCTGGGAATCCCTTCAGAGCCAAGCTTCTTGCCAATCCCAAAATGGCTCTCTCAACTAAGATATCTCCTTCCCTGCTCCCATATCTGTCCTTCCTCTATCTCAATCATCCCACTCCCCCAAGCTCTCCCCAACCCTCCCCTTCTCCCTTCTTTCTCCCCCTCTCCCCTCCCTCTCACCCCACCTTCATCCCCAGGCTCCCAACTTTTGCCTGGCGATCTTATCTGCTTCCAATTTCTAGGAGGATCTATATATGTTTTTCTGTGGGTTCACCTTATTACTTAGCTTCTCTAGGATTGCAAACTATAGGCTCAGTGTCCTTTGTTTATTGCTATAATCCACTAATGAGTGAGTACATACCATATTCATCTTTTTGGGTCTGGGTTATCTCACTCAGGATAGTGTTTTCTATTTCCATCCATTTGCATGCAAAAGTCAAGATGTCATTGTTTTTTGCCGCCGAGTAGTACTCTAAATGTGTAAATGCGCCACTCTTTATCCATTCTTCCACTGAGGAGCATCTAGGTTGTTTCCAGGTTCTGGCTATTACAAATAATGCTGCTATGAACATAGTTGAACAAATACTTTTGTAGTATGATTGGGCATCTCTTGGGTATATTCCCAAGAGTGGTATTGCTGGATCCTGAGGTAGGTTGACTCCCAATTTTCTGAGAAACTTCCACACTGACTTCCAAAGTGGTTTCACAAGTTTGCATTCCCACCTGCAATGGATGAGTGTTTTCCTTACTCCACATCCTCTCCAGCATAGGCTATCATTGGTGTTTTTTATTTTAGTCATTCTGACAGATGGAAGATGGTATTTCAAAGTTGTTTTGATTTGCATTTCCCTGATAGCTAAGGAAGTTGAACATGTCCGGAAGTATCTTTTGGCCATTTGAAATTCTTCTGTTTAGAATTCTCTGTTCACTTCAGCACCCCATTTTTTAACCTTCATCTGTCAACAGATGGAGATAGAGACAGAGACTCACATTGGAGCACTGGATGAGCTCCCAAGGTCCAGTTGAAGAGCAGAAGGAGGGAGAATATGAGCAAAAAAGTTAGGATCACAAGGGGTTGGCCCACCGACTGAAACAGTGTGCCTGAGCTAATGGGAGCTCACCAAATCCAGCTGGACTGGGACTGAAAGAGCATTGTCTCAAACCGGACTCTCTGAATGTGGCTGACAACTGGGGCAGACTGAGAAGACAATGATAATGGCACTGGGATTTGTCTCTACTGCATGTACTGGCTTTTTGGGATCCTATTTGGACGCACACCTTCATAAGCCTAGATGTAGGGGGGAGGGCCTTGTACTTACCACAGGGCAGGGTACCCTGCCCTCTCTTTGGAATGAATACCCGATGATTATTATGCAGGAGATGAAAGTATAAATCTACTTTGTAATATTTTCTAAAACTGAAATGTTTGTTTTTATGGTTATAATTTGTGTTGAATCCCATGTGGCCAATGAGAAGATACACAAAGATATCTCTGGAAAACCTTGTTCTGTCCTTTTCTGATGTCTTAGTTTTTTCATATTATGTTATAGTAGGACATTAATATCTTGTATTATTATCGCTTAGAAACCTGTTTGTTTTCTAATGAGAGAGAAAAAGTGGGTGAATCTGGATGTGAGGAAAAATGAGGAGGAACTGGGAGGAGCAGAAGGAGGTGAAAGTATAACCAGGTTTTATTGTATGGGAAAGAGAAGCATTTTCTATAAAGAGAAATAAAATAAAAAAATCTATAGTCCTTCAAATGTGTAGAGCACCCAGTGCGCAGGTCTACTGAGGGAAATAATCTTGAGACGCCCTAACGTATCCCAAAAACAAATGATAGGAATTTAATATGAATGCTGGATGGGAATATTCTGCAGTCAGATAGCTATACAAGCTAACTATAGTGATGGACAATTTTGCACCTATCTTTTTTTCTATCATAGTGGCTCTCAAGCTTCCTAATGCTGTAGCCTTTTAATACAATTCCTCATGTTGTGATGACTCCCAACCATAAAATTATTTCACTGCTACATAACTGTAATTTTGCTACTGTTATGAACTGTAGTATAAATATATGATCTGCAACCTCTGTGAAAGAGTTGCTCAATTCCAAAAGAGGTCATGACCCACAGGTTGAAAAACCACGATTCTAGCATAAATACAAGTTTGTGTTACTTTGAGATAGCAAAATGACCAGATAATTGCATTTAAAAAATTTAAATGAGACTACCTTGGAGACTTCAAGAACAGTAAAGTAAAATTTGAGAAGAGAGGGAAATAGCATTTCTCAGAGCCTGGTATTTGTATTTAAAAATCTATTTTTTATGACTATTTTATCTCTCTAAACATACTCATGCATACACAACATACAATACACATACATACACACTTATTCATATTATTAAGTACATGTGCTCCAAACAATTTAGATTTGTATTTATATCTAATTTTGAAACTTAATTTTGAAAAATTTAGCAACTCTTTCCTAGTCTTAAGTATTCCTAAAAGAGTGTTTTGTGCCTTCATTCGATTCTAACTGAAGGGTTGGATTGATATTTTTCTACTGATAATAGAGAACAGTACCTTCCAGTATCCTATCATGATAAAAAATGTTGTAAGAATGTCTTTCTCATATAGAATTTTGAGCACAGCCCTCATTATCTTTACAGATACATGGACTCCTGAATGTGGGATCTCTGATTTTAAGAGCATATGCCTTTTGTGATTATTGTAGCTTTTATTTCCAAATTATGCCTCAGAATACATGTAACAACTTAAGTTGTACCAGCATGGAATGAGTGTGACATATTTTCCTCATTTGAGAAGAGGTTGAAATGTTGAACCAAGTTTCTCCAGAAAGAATGACCTATGTAACTTTCCAACCAAAGACAAGTGAACCAGAAGTGTGGCAGAATAAGCAGATCGGGACAGCTGCCTGAGTTTTCAGAATAGAAGAAAGGGATGGGTTCTATGAACAGCTTCTTAATAAAAATGACTATGAGCCTAGAGGAAAAGAAATCTTTGGAAGCTGGAAGCTGTATTAATAGTTATATTATTAATGCTTAAACTCTTTTCTCTGCTTTGGCAAGTGACTTGAATGACTAATTAAAATAATACCAGAGCCAATTTAATGACATTTTTACCTCCTGGCAGAAATATGTTTAATTAGGCGCCATAGTACTGATCACAACTATTTTAAGAACGTCTCTCAGTCTTCCTAGGTTTGGAGATTCAAGCAACTGTTATTTCATGGTATTTTTTAATCATTCAGGATGTGAAGCAATGACTCATTACTAAGATTGTCTATATATCACATAAGTCAATCACTGGGATTTATTGGTCTAAAATAATAAAACTGTGCAAAAATTTTGTAGGAGTATCATAAAAGTGATGAATCACTGATTACTTTCAAATGTTATATTAATAATATTAAAACCTTCTCATCTCATTGGATTATGAACTTTAAAATGAAATCTCATTGTCTTTACTGTTATGTGTTAGATGGAATACATTGTATTTTCCTACTTAAGGAAAATAATTTTAAAATCATAATCATGTTTCTCTATTGAAAGATATAATCTGATGATTCACTATACATGTATACAATTTCTATATAAGATCGGATTTAAAATGTATAAAGATGCAGAAATCCTGATATTTTGATTTAACTATTACACATTATCAAATTTTCATGATGTACACTATGAATATGTACAGTAAAGTATTAGTTTTTAACATAATGATTCTGAATTACAATGGAAATATGACTCCCCATGCTGGCTATCAAATGGGAATACATGGCATTGTTCTCTCAGGTCTGAAGCAGCTTGTAGACAGTCCACGCCTTGGCAAGAATTCAGTAAGAAGGTCTCTGAATGCGATCCTCTAAACAAGAAATGTTCCCATTTTCTAGTGTTTTCAGAATTCTAACGTCAATATACAAACCCCAAGGATTCACAGAAATAATGAGATGATTGTTTTAAACTTTTCTTCACCCAATATATTTTATCTTAAAAACTCAAGATCAGACTTTAGAAAGATGGGCAGTAGGGGAAAATAGTCTTTAGAAACTTTGTATTCCCATAGGAAGAACAACAGAAAACAACACTGAGATATATGGAATATGAAAACAGAGTAAGTGACTACTCCAAGAATGAAAAGAGTATGAGGGATTTATGGCTGACATGGGCTCATAGGAGCTCTGGACTGACAGCTAGGGAAAGCATAAGGGCCCTCTACAAATGTATGACAGTTGTGTAGCTTGGTCTTCTTGTGTGACGCCTAACAGTGAGAGCAGGGCCTGTCCCTGACACTTAAGCTGGCTTTGGGAACTTATTCCCAATACTGTATTGCCTCACCCACCCTTACAAATGGGAGAAGCTTAGTCCTACCTCAACTTTATACATCATGCTTTGTTGACATCCATGGGAGGCCCTTGCTGAACAGAAACAGAGGGGGACTGGACTGGATTGGGGCAGAATGGAGGTGGGGGAAGGGAACAGGAAGAAAGGAGGGAGGGGAAACTGTGGTCACGGTGTAAAATAAATAAAAATTTTTTATTAAAATATAAAGAAAAAGAAAATGAAAGATTCATGAACCTAGCAATAAAGAACGCATTCTATAAGACACCAGCCTAGCACAAATCACGAGGAAAATTTGTTGCCTACAAAATAGTTCCACAATAGCCTGAAATGGAGAATAACAAAAGTGTATTTGTCTGAGAATAAACTCATAGAAAGAGTAGCGATATGTAGTCCTATGCTGTGCTAGGAACTAGAACTAAATACAGACTTCAGTGGCAAAGGGAAATACTTTGGGAACCTAGGAAGACAAAGTAAAGTCAGGAGCCGGAGACTGACCAGCTGTGAAGTGTGAGAGTACTACTCCTACAGATGAAGTGAGTTCAGTTCCCATAACTATGTGAAGCTTCAGTCCAGGGAATCTGGTGTCCTACTCCGACGTCAAGGGCACCTGTACTTATGTAGACACAGCCTCCACATACCTGTACATAGACGGATAATAAAAATAAACCAAATTGTTCACAAAGAAAAGGAAAAGGAGTAATATAATATGGCAGACCAAAATATGTTGATATATTTAACATATTTAAGGAAAGATTTTATGTACAACACTATTGACTTCCAAATATTCATGGCATAGCTTTTATTAGCATGCAAGCAAGGATTTGAAGACTATCATCAGTATATTCCTTCTCTGATGACTTAAAAACATTTCAATGAATATTGAGAAGACCAATGACTAACTAAATATATACTTATACATGTGATACCAAGTGGAAACAAAAGAGAAAGTATCCAGCATGAGGTGGCTGTGTGCATTCAAATGTAGCAACTGAGGACAACCAGAAAAATCAACCACAGCCCATTTTTACAGAACTTTTATTTTCCCAATATCACAGATTCAAGATATACAATTTATGAGCATTTCATGTATATTGCTTATTATTTGACTCTGTCATTCCCGTGTGAAACTCAGGGATATGAACCTTTATAAACCTGCTCTGGCGCTAACATTGGGAATACGTAGGAATTCCAAAATATGAGCTGCTGAGCAGCATTGAGCCACTAGGAATGAAAGCATATGATTAAGCAGTTTGGGCTATTTTAACTGATACAGGTACCCTTTGACTTGTGTAGTAAAACAAACCATTTTCTCCATCAATGAAAACTGCTAGAGATACTTGCATTGAACATAGGCACTTTCTTTGAAATCCAAGGAAAGCCAGGCTGTATGTACACCGTCTCAGCGCCATGGGTATGATTAAGAGAGCCCTAAGTGGGTAGAATGAAGTCTTGGATTTTAGATTCTTTGAAGACATTGAAAGCAAACAGTGGGAAAGAAATATGTGTATGGACAGCATAAAGAATCTTGAAGAACAGTAGGAACAAATGTATGTCGCTATTCTACTCTGCTCCTAAGAAATTAAGAGGCTGCACCCCAAAGGACTCTTTTGGCACAGCAGTGGAAAAAGTCATTCGAAATTGGTATTACTAAAAATGCTCTCTTTCTGCTTTGCAGTTTACAGAATTTCGTTTTTGTTTTATTTTTCAGTTGTTTTTATTGAGCTATATATTTTTCTTTACTTCTTTCCCTTCCTCCCTGCTTCCCTTCTACCCCTTCCCATTATCCCTTCGCTCCCAATTTACTCAGGAGATCTTATCTTTTTCTACTTCCCATGTAGATTAGATCCATGTGTGTCTGTTTTAAGGTCCTCTTTATTGTCGAGGTTCTCTGGGATTGTGAATTGTGGGCTGGTTTTTTTATGCTTTATGTCTAAAAGCCACTTATGAGTGAGTACCTATGATATAAGCATGCTCCCTACTAAAAGATAACATGCACTTCAGGTGATAGAGATTCAGTGCATAATGTTCGGTATTGGGTGTTCCGTTGTTTTTTTTTTTAAATAAAATTATAAAAGAAGATTCCTATCCCTTGTGTCAGAGATCTAAATAGTTTTCTTTTTTTTCCCAGAGACTATGTGTTTATTCTGGGAGTGGGGACACAGCCTAAGTAGCCTGCGGGAGTGGTCCTTGACCCTCCCTGGGGAGGGGTCACCGCTTGGTAGGCTTTCCCAGAGGTAGAGTCATGTGTTCATATGTTAGATTTTTCAAAATACCTATAGAGATCATTTGTCTCAATATCAAGCTTCAGAACTTCCATTTCAAAGGTCTTTATTTTTCCAGATGCCCTCCACCCTTCTCCCCCCTGATATTCTTGAGGGTAGTCTTGCAAAATAGACTGCAGTTAAAAAAAACATGTTTTTATTTCATTTGTTTACTTACTCTGATTGTGTGTGTGTATGTACACATCTGCCATGACATGCATGCGCCCAAGGCACACAGGTGGAGATGAGAAGAGAACTTGCAGTTGATTCTCCTTCCACCATGAAGGGCTTAGGGGCTAAACACAGGCTGTCAGGTTCAGCAGCAAATGCATTCACCTGCTGAACTGTCTTTTTGGTCCAAATATAGACAGAATTAACAGGTTCCAATTCTAGTTCTGGTTGAGTTCTACCAATGGAGAGCCCCAACACAGAGCGAGAATGAAATGTGTGTTTATTTTCCTTGGCTCTCTCCCCTAAAGGTTTCTGGAGCTGGCTGTTTTCAAGCACAGCCATTGTTCTTGGGTCAATGCTCCTCTAATGGGTGCAAGCTGCACCAAAATAGTGCATGTGAAATTATATATTATTAGTTAAATCTGCATTTCCTAGTGTTATTTAATTTGCATTTCCAGTGAGGCTGACCATTGTTTCACTCCTGTAGCTTTGTTCATTTTCTTCTATAGGATTATTCATCTTACAGTTTCCCTATAATTTCAGAATTGTAATACATTACAATAGTTTCTTTTGGTCTATGACTTGCCTCTTAACTTCATTTATCATAAATAAATTTAAGCTTAATGCAAAAAGTAAGAATTTTCAGTCCTCCATTATAACTTGCTTTTGATTATGTTTTACATGAAATTGTCTTTTCTTTTTTAAATTCAAATGTTAAAGTTTCCTATGTTTTCCTCACAAATTGATAAAATTTAGTTTTGGACATTCAAGCTTTTAAACATTTATTCATCCCACAAACTTCTCTAATTCTGCAGAAACAACAAAGAAGAAAATGAATACTGCCTCACCTGCTGTTTTTCTTATCACTATTTTGATTTCATATAAAATTTTATTTGGTAAAACATGGTATTTTGCTTTATGCTAAAACATTGATGTCAAGTTGAATATGTCAATTATCTGCCTTGTTTTCGTTGACTTTTAAAGTCTGTAACTTCACATTTATTTTTTATAACTATCAGCTAATAATAAACTTTGTCATGAAACTCTGAGAAAATTAAACTTTTGCCCATGTTTTATAAATTATAAACTATGCACATTTTCTAATTGATATTTAATATTAAATTTCCAATAGAATAACCTGCTAAAATATTCAGTAATACTAGTTTTCCATCATTCATGGAACAAATATTTATTGATCATCTTCTATCTGCCAATTTTGTATATGATAATATGTCTTCCTGGGAGTCAAATTTGAGCCACATTATCAGTTAAGAGAAGGAAATAAATAACCATTTATTTTATGTTTTAAAATTATTACTAATGAATCATTTCTGTTTGTAGCAATCAAAATCCTCAGCAAAAACATGCAAATATCTATAGCATTATATTTGATTACCTTCTTGCTTTCAATTATCATCAAAAACCCATGGCTATAACCAGTATACCATCACTTTGAAGGCCATATGGTAAAATCAATCTAGTTTGAATTAGAAGATGCCTGAAATATCCAGATCATTGCTTTGTCATCCAGCCATTTGGGATACCATATTAATTGATTTATATTCTATAAATTCTATGGTAGGCACATGTCTTTATGATTTAAAACATCAGCTGTCAAGTGGTCTACTTTGGTCATTGAGCCTTTGATGAGAAAGTACATAAAAATTAGCATGTTCACATTGTTGCCATGGTGACCATTGTGATAAAAAGAAATCTGGAGAAATACAGATCATAAGGTTGTATGTTTTTAAAGCACAAGTAATAAAACATATATTTACACTACAGATTTGTTCCCACTGGGGGTTGACTTACGGTCCTTGTGTGTGACCAGATGTTTTATATCACTCTCTTTTCATAAAGTACAAGCCTCCTACACCAGCAAGCAGCATTTCTGAATACTAGCCAGCATGCGTCTGCAGAGCATTTTAAAGTGATTGCATGTACATGAGACAAAAATCTCTGAAATGTTGCTATGCACACGTACTTAGCAAATTAATAGTGATTACTAGCTAACTGAATTTAAAAAAGTAAAAGTACTAGAATATAAGAAGAAATAACTCATCACCATACTGAATATCCATTGGTCAAAGTAGTTATAATTACAGTCGAGATGTTTGAGACTGCTGTTTTATTTTTATTGATTAATCTCACTATTGACAATTTCCTGTATTTGCATAATGTCTTCTGACTACTTGCTCCACTCAACCATCCCTTATCTCCCCACATCTGGGCCAAGCTCTCCCTCGCTATCCTTGGACCAATCTATCCCTCGCTAACCCTCTCAGTACCATCTGCACATTCATCATTTCACCTTTTGACCCATTTAGTTTAACTGGAGTTGCGTGTGTATTAGATTGGAAGCGGCCCTTGGAGGCTGGTGGGGTCACAGTGAATACACAAGTAAAAAACAATGATTTCCTCCTCTCCCCTGAATTTATCAATTAAAAAATTGCCCCCTGAGCACCTCCCATATTGTACCTGTCAATGAGGTCATTGCTATGTGCAAACATTGCTGTGAGCCCATGACTGTGAAGTCTGTGTCTTGTCCAGAAGACAGCATATTATGACATTTTCTCCTATCTCTGTCTTACATTCTTTCCAACCCTTCTTCTGCGGTGTTCCCTGAGTCACAGAGGGCTGGTTTAGAGGACCCTAAGAGAGATATACACAGATCTAATCTACATGGGTAGTAGAAAAAGACAAAATCTCCTGAGTAAGTTGGGAGCATGGGCATCTTGGGAGAAAGTTGGAGGGGAAAGGAGAGGCGGGCGGGGGGGGGGGGCAGAGAAAAAAAGTAGAGCTCAATAAAAATCAATTTTAAAAAAGGTCTTAATTGGGATTTAGTATTCTTCCATCACTTATCCTCAGGCACTTGTCCAGCCATAGTTTTAAATGTATTATCAATTTTATAGAAAACAATAAAACATGTAAATATGTTATAAATAATAACTACTATGTAAATTCAAAACCTTATATGCTCATGCCCATGTTCAACCATTACTTTCAGCCTTAAGCAGGACCACCTGTCTTGCTGGTGAACAGTGATAAATGCAGAGACTCATGGCTGGTAATCCAACAACCATGTTGCATAGCAAGCTGGGAGATACAACCCTACATACACCCAGAGGAAGGAAAATCAAAAATATCAACAGCATTCAGCTTGCATAACCTACTAGAAAGATCACAAGATGAAAGGCACAATCCCTGTTCTCTGTGCTGATAGTCTGCCTGATCTGCAAGCGAGACCTTTGCAGACTGCTAGAGTGGCGTGGTAATATCCTTGCTACAACACGGGAACTGGCATAATAATAATGATTCAAATATAAAAGGAGAGTATATGAATTGCAAATCCTCAGCAGTTGGCTTTTATATTCAGCTTGAACTAGTAGGGGAATTTGGAAAGGTGTAACTGGGGAACGGATGGTGCTAAAGGCTTTTTAGGTGATGCTGATAAGGAGTTAAAAAGAGAGCATACACAGACATCACAGCAGATCTAAACTGAATTTATATGAATTAACAGCAAGAAAATTAGTAATCTTGGAGATTTTGGAATGATGCAGGACCAAGGTCCTCCCACCAATCTAGGCTGAACAAGGTATCCCTCCAAAGAGAATGGACTCCAAAAAGCCAGGTCAAGCAATAGGAATAAATCCTGATCCCACTGTCAGTGGCCCCACAAACTGCCCCAGCCATACAACTGTTACCCACATTCAGAGGGCTTAGTTTGCTCCTATGCTGGTTCACCTACTGTCAGTTCAGTCAGTGAGTTCCCATTAGCTCAGGGAAGCTGTTTCAGTGGATATCCCCATCATGGTCTTGACCTCTTAGCTCATATTTTTGCTCCTCAGCCGCTTCAACTGGACTTTGGGAGCTCAGCCTAGTGCTTCACTGTGGATCTCTGCATCTGCTGCCATAGGTTGCTAGATAAAGTTTCTACGATGACAATTAATTAATCATCATTCTGATTACAGGGAAAGGCCAGTTCAGGCACCCTCTCCACTATTGCTTAGGGTCTTATCTGGGATCATGCTTGTGGATTCCTGGGAATTTTCCTAGTGTTAGGTTTCTTCCTAGTACCGTTATGACTCCCTCAATCAAGACATCTCTTTCCTTGCTCTTCCTCTCTATCCTTCCCCCATCTCAACCATCCTGTTTCATCATGTTCTCCTCCAAATTTTTCTTTCTTTCTTCTTCCTTTCTTTCTTCCCTCTTTCTTTTTTTATTTTTTTTAGGCCCTGTGTGGAAATTCAGGCCTCATACTGGAATGACAAGATGTATCAGGCCTTTTCTTTTAGGCCACTGACCAGATCCCCATCATTGTACAGAGACTTTTTACTAGTTTTGAATGTACAGCCTAGCTTAGGCTCATGTCTGGCTAGCTCTTTTAACTTAGATTACCCTGTTTTCCTTTTCTACTTTTTGTCTTGGGGCTTATAACCCTTCTTACTTCTGTATATCTTACTTTCACTGCTTCTCTATGTATGACTGGCTTCTAGTCCCAGGCATTTTCCTTCATTCTCCTCCTCCTTCTCTTGATCTTCCTTGTTCTTCTGTCTTGAGCCCAGGTTTCTCTTCCTTTTTATTATTTCTCCCTTCCAGCCCTGCCTATCCTTTCTCTTGCCTATCCACTGGCCATTTAGCTCTTTATTAGAACAATAAGGTGCCTTAGGCAGGCAAGGTGAAACAAATGCAACATATCTTCACATAATTAAACAGACATCCTTACTATATCATCAAACAAATGCAGCATAAACAAAAGTAACACACATTTACACAGTTAAAGTAATATTCTGCAGCATAAACAAATGGAACACATCTTTGCCTAGTTAAAATAAAGTTCTACAACAGGGAGGAGAGGAGAGGAGAGGAGGAGAGGAGAGGAGGGGAGGGGAGAGGAGAGGAGGGGAGAGGAGAGGAGGGGAGGGGAGGGGAGGGGAGGGGAGGGGAGGGGAGGGGAGGGGAGGGGAGAGGAGAGGATTTAAGTAAATGTGTGATCCATTTCCACACTGCATTAAATAATTCATACGTTCTGGTAGGAATGTGAGGCGAAAGGCTTGAATCTGTTTTTCCAACCTCTTTTCTTAATTCCTTCCATCTCTCAAAACACTAAACATGGGTGTTTCAGGAAGTTCGACATGATGCAATATTAACACACATTTTCTGTGCAATCTGATCCTTAAACCTAAGCTAACTATTTTGAAATTTGTTTGATAGAAGCAACAGCTAGCTCTTTTTTTTCAATTAAAAACAACAGCAACAGCAGAAAACATGTATACCAGGGTGTCCTTAAACTCCCAGAGATCACCATGCCTCTGCTTCCTGGGTGCTGGTGGACTGAAACAGTTAGAGATACTTGTGTTCCATATCACATCCATTACAAAAAGATAATAATTGCAAGCCATTGTTTCGTTAGTGTCATAAATACCTGTATAAAGAAACTTAGGGGAAGAAAGTTTTATTTTTGCCCAAAGTTTGAAGGGATATAAACCCCATGGGAGGGAATCAGTTGGGGCAGGTTACCCCTTGGATGCAGGTTACTCTTTGTTTACACTTCAACAGGAAGAGAGGGAAATCGATGTTTATTGCTCACCTGGCTGTTTCTTTTGCTGATCTTTATGAATATGAGCCCTAGCCCATGATCTACCCATTTTCACTGGGCCTTCTCTTCCCCCATTAAGCTTCTCTGCCAATGCTCTCACAGAAAGATGCAGAGGTGTCTCCTAGGTGATGCTATACATGATCAACTTGACAGCCTATACATTTGCAATGTTTTTAAAGTTATGTGAAAAAGCTAGCTCTATCAGATTAGTGTATTTATCAACTGCAGATGTTGCTCATAATTCTCATCAATTGTGTCTTTTAGGTTGTTTACAAAAGAAATGTGACTATTTTTGATTTCCAACATGTGTTTGACTAGAGGTCTAACTCAACCTATAAGAAACATCAATCTCAAAATTAAAGAATTTAAATATTAGAGTTTCTATTTCTGTTTACTGTCAGTCTCATTCTAAAAGCTTTATTTTCATACTGTCCATGGGATATTAACATGCTACATGCACAATTGTAGTAGCTAAATAGATACATTTATGTTAAGAGTATCTGCTCAAATTTTACTTTTAATGTGAATGTGTGCTTAGAAACAGTTAGGTACCACTGCACAAACCAATTTTTCAGATGTATAAATGACCACTAGAATCAATACATCCATAATTTGATTTATCTGAATGGCAAAAAGTATCCATTCATATTGGGAAATTCTAGGGTCATGAAATACAGTCTGGACAAATCATTTGAGACTGGAGATAAATGATGCTGAAAACTAATCTGATTTTTAGATTACTCTTAGCAACCAAACAGAGATGCACCTGTCAAGAATTATACAGACTGACAATGCCAGGTAATGAATATGAGAAGAATTCCCAAGTTATAGCTTGGTGCAGCTGGGAAAATATATATGATTGGTTAATACTGCCTTCCCAGGGCCCTAAGCAATGGCAGCCTTGGTGTTCTTGGTGTCCTTAATCCTGTTAATGCCTCAGATCCTTAAATAATAGTGGTAGCTGTGGTTTGGAAGACTGAGCAACAGGCATAGTTAAATAATTTTAAACCCCTGACCTTACTTTGTTTACATAAAAGCCACATAATACCTTATACTTTACAAATAAAAGAAATCAATAATCTTCCAATCTGATGCTGATTTCCACTGCATAGACCAAAACAATTTGACATCCCCATGATTAATTTGATCTGTGTATAGAAAACAAATGCAAATTAAGGTATTGTTTCTTTTTTATAACATGAGTTACCGAAGTAAATCATGGTTGTATTCTAAGCCAGTTCTTCTATGTCTCAGCATGCCTGAGGCTATGGTACTATGCCCGAATACAACACAACACAAGACATAGACAGAATCCAGACAGGTGGCTTAGACAAGGTAGACAGAGCATATGTGTAAATGTGATTTACTATTCCTGAGCTGTTCAGTGAGACATATGCATAGGGCCCTTGTTTATAGTTACCCTTATTCCAAGACCTCTGACTCCTGGAAGAGGACAAAAGAGTAATATACTCCTATTTTCTATATTTAACATCATTGCCAGCCTACACAGATAAAGCCAAGTCTATTATTCTTTGAAAACAAGAAGTAAAACCAACATCTTATAGATAGGATCCTAACTGCTCACAAAGAACTCTTTAAGTTCCTTTAAGTTACTCCTACCAACTTACCATATGGATAATTACATAACCACTTAGACTTTCAGTCTTATCAAAGGTGAAAAATAGTAACCATGAAAACCACCATGTTTGACCCAATAGAACACAACTGTGATAGGCTGCAGCACACTCCAACTCCAAAGCCACTTTTAATTTTTAATTGGACTGGTACTAAAAAGAAAAAAAAAACACCACTTGCAATACATGTCTACAGAGAACAGCAGAAACAAACATTTGGGAAGATTTATAAAATTTTATCCTGAAAGATAAAAACAAAACATGGTTATAACCCCAATTTTAGGGAGGTTTCCTTTTGGCAAGTTATATCTGATCAAATGAAAAGCATTTGTTAATTTTACAAGTTATATTTTATAAATATTGAATAGCCATGCTATTTGACGAACTCTCCCCTCTTTTAATCAAGAGGTCTTTCTTGTTCAAATCAAATATTTATCAATTTTGATAGTACCCATAGCTTTTCTTCTCCACAAATAACATAAAATATCTTGGGGAAACACTAACCAAATAAGTGAGAGACCTGTTTGACAAGAACTTTAAGTCTTTAAAGAAAGAAATTGAAGAAGATAGCAGAAGATGGAAACTATTCATTTTTTATGACTATAACCTTGTTCTTTTCTTAAGCCTATGCACATTTTTCAAATATACTGTGACCCATTTAGAGGTCTTTTAGAAGCCATTTAGAGGTCTGAATCTCTTTTATTGTATATCTTTAACCCTTTGTCTGTATGAGCAAAAGCTATCTCTGGCACACAGCATGCAGCTGATTAGCATCTCTGTATTGAGGCCTGTGTGAGACTGCAGAAAAACACCACACACCACACAGCTTAGCTTATGGTGGCTGGAGGCTGGTAGCAGCTCCATCTTGCAGGCAACTGTGGGGAGACAAATATCTGTGCTGCTGCTGGCCTGAGACTGTGAGAGTAGGAAGCCCAGTGTAGCTCCGTTTCTGTGCAGTAGGACCATTTTCAGTTTTCTCAGGTCTTATGTCGGGCAACAGATTATACACGATCTTACTTAATCTTAATAATAAAAACCTGGAGTCAGATATGGGGTAAAAGCTGAAATATCAGAGGAGTAAAGGACAAGACACACTCTTACTTCTCTGACTTCTGAGACTAAAAACGGCTGAGTTCCTGTCTCCACCCAGACTTATCACTTCCTATCTATCTGTACAGCCCTCCAGAAGTCTATGGTTAACTAGTGCCTAGCTCCACCCCCTGATACCAGGCAAGCTTTATTTATCAGAACACAAACAAAATATCAAAACAGTTCTCTGTGTGGGGTTCTGCTTAGTATTGGTTATCATGTGTTCCCTGCTTAGAGTTCTGGTCAGTAACGGTTATCATGTGCTCCCTGCTTGGAGGTCTAATTTTAAAAATGACTGGGGTTTGTAGAGTTTAGACTTCGAAGAAGGAATTTTTCCCATGAGAAGAAATTTTTCATTTTGACAAACTCACTTTTGAGCATGCAAACAATAAAAGTTATGTTGCCTGTTAATTACTTATTGGCAAACAATTTGAACTTATTGTATTAATAAACTTATAGTTCCATGCAAAATCTTGTTTTAAAGAGAATTTTTCTGAATGATCAATATCAAAGCTAGACATTCCTACATCATCGTGATTTATTAGTGTCAAGAAACAATCATGAACAGAATAATTATTTATGGTATTATTAATGAACAGAATCAATTTCTTAACTGATTCTCCTTAATTTCACAGATGATTTTCTGAAAAAAAAATTATTTCAAGATGTTCTTATTAATTTTTAATAAATTCATTGCAATCTTTTTCAAATTATATTTTTATAATATATATTATAAATAGCCAATGAGCTTTAGTCATTAGAATGTGAAATTTTTAACTGAGAAAATACTCTATATACAGTTTTATGGGTCTTCTAAGCTCAGAGAAAACTGACCTGGATGAGGATGAAGAAGATTATTAGGCATGCTTCATTATTCAACTACATAAGCATTTTTTACCTAATATTTTCAAATCTATGGTCCTTTCTGCCTTTCCTCTTCACAGAGTACTTGTTTAAAGTATATGCTTTGGTGTGTATGCATATGTGTATTGTGTTTATACATGTATAAAACCAAATATGTGCATGCATGTTTCCATGTATATTTGTACACATATAGTTGTACATACATATGTGCATGTATACATGCTTGTGGAGGACAGCGGTTGACATGAGGCATCTTTCTATAAACTGAATCAGAATATCTTGATGAACCTATAGTTAGCCCATTTGGGCTACACTTCTAGCTTGCCAAGTGTGCTCAGAGATCTCTTTTCTGCCTTCAAAGCACTGGGGTTGCAGGTATCTGCTACAGCTCTTATGTGGGTGCTATTGATCTGAAATCTAGTCCTCTCACTTGTACAGAAGGAACTCTATCCACTGCTATGCCCCCAGCTACAGAATAATTTTAAAAGAAAAAGATCATCAAATGAATGCTTTTATTTTATTTCCCCATTTTTC
Source organism: Microtus oregoni (assembly GCF_018167655.1). Taxonomy (NCBI): domain Eukaryota; kingdom Metazoa; phylum Chordata; class Mammalia; order Rodentia; family Cricetidae; genus Microtus; species Microtus oregoni. Next base: position 25,407,744 of record NW_024543071.1, read on the forward strand.
TTTGCTTTTGTGTTTCTTGGCTTAAAACAATTTCACAATATAGTTTGATCCTATTCTTTGTCCTCATCCTACTTCTCATGGTCCATACCCACCTTCATACCCATCCCAATTTGACATTCCTTCTCTCTTATACTTTCAACTAAAACCAGAAATCTAAAGCAAAAAAAAAAAAAGACCTAAATACATAAGACATACCAAACAAAACAGATGATGTTCCTTTTGTGCTGGCCAACTATTCATGGACACGGGGCCTGTCCCACAGTGTTGCTGATATAATCAGTGTCACTCCACCAGAGAAAAGTGATTTTTATCCCCCAATCATTTGCAAATATCTTCTTGGTTAGGGGTGTGCCCGCTTCTCCATACTGGGATTTTGTTTGGTTTAAGTTGTGCAGAGTTCTGCATGATCTCACAATTTCTGTGAGTTTTCATGTTCATAAGTCCTGTTGTGTCTGGAATACACTGTTTCCTTGGACTCCTCTGATGCCTCATCTTGCATATAGATACCCAAGCCTTGAAGTGAGGGGTTTAATAAAAACATCATATTTAGGGCTGAGTGCCCAAGCACCTTTCACTTTCTGCACATTGTCCAGTTGTGAGTCTATGTTAATCCCCATCTACTGCAAGAAAATGTTTTTTGGATAAGAGTTGATTTGTGGGCATAGCAATATGTCATTAGGAGTAATTTTCTTGATGGCAGATCACTGTTGCAGGTCTCAGAGTTTGTATCTCAGTGATACTTAGGATTACTCTTCTTCTTTGGTGTTGTTCAATATACCTTCCAGCTCCAAGAATGCTGGCCAGTAGTGAAACTTCTAGTTGGCACCAGACTGATTTTGAATATCATGTCATAAGAATTATGGATTTACCATGAGTTTGTGGAGAGTAATTGACAGGATTGACAATAGCTTATATATTTGGGTTGTCTATTTAACACACTTAAGCTAATGACTCAACAAGAGGTGACCCATACTTGATAATGAGTGTTTTACCTGGTATCATACTATGTCTAGGGGCATTGTCTCCTCTACCATATGAAAATTTCAAATAAGTTCCTTTTACATATGTATATATTTTAGGAAACAAAAAGGTGGCTCTCTGAGAAAATCAATAAGACTGACAAAACTTTAACCAAACTAACCAAAAGAAAAAGAGTTTACAAATTAATAAAATTTGATATAAAAAAAGATACATTACACAGAAACCAAAGAAATTCAGAGAATCATAAGGTTACATTTTAAATATATATATTCCACCAAATTGGAGAACCTAAAAGAAATGAATGAACATCTTGATATATATGATATACCACAGTTAAACCAAAAAAAAAATAAACAATTTAAAAAGACCCATAACCCCTAGTGAAATGTAAGCAGTAATTAAAAAATCTCTCCACCAAAAATATCCCAGAGCTAGTTGGATTCAGTATAGATTTCTACTAGGCTTTCAAAATATAATTAACTTCAATATTTCTCAAATCATTCCATAAAATAGAAATTTAAATGTAACTGGATGTTTCTCTCCCACCCACTATTTCCTGAATAACCACTCTGAGGTTTAATATTAATTACAAACTGTTTGGCTTATTAGCTCAGGCCTATTGTTGGCTAGTTCTTACATCTTAAATTAATCAATTTTTATTAGTCTATATATTACCATGAGGCTTGTGGCTTGTTACCTTACATCTTGCTTCTCCAGAAGCTGCTGGCATCCCCCTGACTCTGCCACCTTTCTCCCTGTATCTGTTTGGATTTCTCACCTGTTTGGACTCAGCCCTGCCATTGGTCAAAGAAGCTTCTTTATTATTAATGGTAATAAAACATATTTACAACATACAGAAGGGCATCCCACATTACTTAAGGAACATTTCCAAAATCCTACTATGGAGCCTGAAAGACCTATAGTCATTTTCAAGAACATTCCATTTCACTTAAAAACAAAAATATTTACTAAATCATGTTTCAAAACCTCCATTGAAATAATATTTCTACAAAGAAAGATATCAAAACTAAAATGACGAGAGGTAAAAAATTAAGATTCATTTGTCATTTCAGTATATATCCCTTAGCATGCTTTATTTTCAGCAGTTTGAATTTCCTAAAACAGTCAAAAGGAAACCACTGTAGTAGTGCATTTAGTGAATAGTTTAAATAATTTTTTCAAGTAATTTTGGAGAATATATAAAATATTATAAATTTTCAAGCAACTACTGAAAAATTATTAATTTTTTCAAAAGATAAGAATGTATAAAAACTTCATATTATTGTGGAACATCAACAATAACATAAGCACTAGTTTTTTTTATTGAGAAAAGGAAAAAAAAACAAGTTTCCACCTCCTCCCAGCCTCCCATTTCCATCCCCCTCCTCCCACCCTTCTCCCCCTCCCCCTACTCCTCTCCCCCTCCCTCGCCAGTCCAAAGAGCAGTCAGGGTTCCCTGTCCTGTGGAAAGTCCAAGGTCCTCCCCCATCCGTCCATATCTAGGAAGGTGAACATCCAAACTGGCTAGGCTCCCACAAAGCCAGCACATTAAGTAGGATCAAAACCCCGTACCCAGCACTAGTTTTTTAAAAGTTAAAACACCAAAAATAATCAGCTTTGTTTTTTGAAAGAGAAACTGAAATTGTGTGCTGTTGTGTAGATGATTATCTAATATTTATTGATTTCATCTCACAGATTGTGGTTTTCAGCTTCATTAATTGTGTGAGAATTAGAGTAATGCATAAATTATAAGAATGATACATATTGCTCCAACTGTATTATACAGCTGTATAATGTATAGTTATATAAAATACAAGGCACTGAGAAGATGCTGACAACTTCTATTGCCTTTGGTGGATCACCACTTTGTACAATATAAATTATGTATTTTCCAAAACCAATTCCAAGTACATTGAATTATGAACATGTTTAATTTAATACTACACTGAATTTCTATTAACCTGCCACATTCACTATGAACAGTTTTATCACTATGGCATTGATACACTAAGATTCATAATTTGGATAATTGATAAAAATGAATTTTATTTTCAGTCATTTAATTGAATATGCATCTGCATATATATCAGTGGTTTGCAACCCCTGTGGCAAACCACTATCTCTAAAAACATTTACATTACGATTCATAACAGTAGCAAAATTACAGTTATGAAGTAGCAACAAAAATAATTTTATGGCTGGGGATCACCACAGCATGAGGAACTGTACTTAAGGGTTGCAACATTAGGACAGTTGAGAATCACTGAAGTACAGCAATATTGTTTTCCACTGGACTTAGTAAACTTTAAAAATCTTTACTTTTGATAATAAGAACTGGTGTGGAAGTTTAAAATTACCAAAATTATTGAATCTTTTATTTGAATTATGAGATGCTACTTAGTAACACTGACATCATTTCTTAAAACCAGTCTTCTACTGAAAGAGCCGATACTGCAATAGTTATTTTTTAAGTATTTACAAAATCTTGCACTTAAAATTATAAAGAATTAACAACCAAAAGAACCAGCTATTTTCTCTGCAAAGTTCTGTTTACAATAGACAGTTGCATCCGAGAAATAAAATTGCAGAGCAACCTTCTTCGAATACCTCCCCAAAACTGCAGGCTGGTACTCACCTCTTCTGGCTACCTGAGATTATATTTTGGTGGCCGGAACTGTTACTAAGCAAACGTCAATAAACAATTTATATACTATCATTTGCTTAATTCACTACCTCTTTTTGTCATCCTTAGATTTTATTGTTAACATGCAAAGGCGGAAGTATTATCAAGTTGTCATGTTTGTTTTCATAGCTTCTCCCTTTCTCTTCCCAGTAGCCTCCCTTCTGTTTGCATGACACATAATTTTATCCCACTTTTCTCCTGGTTGAGATTATTTTCCTTCATGAGCTGCACAGGAATGAGAGATTTGAAAATAGAAAGAGGATTTATTGAGAAGGGTTTCAGTGGGAGATGAGAGGGACGGGACAAGAGAGGAAATGGGGGTGGAAATGGCTAAAATTCATGATATAAATGTGTGAAACCCTCAATCAACAAAAAAATATGTATCTTGTTTCTCTCCCATAGTTCCCTTTCTAGTGTTATGACCTACTCTCGATGCAAAGAGAGGGGGGAGAGAGAGAGGGAGAAAGAGAGAGAGAAGAAGAAGGAGAAGAAGAAAAAGAGAGGTGAGGGAGAGAGTGAGGAGGGGAGGGAGGGAAGGAGGCAGAGAGGGAGGGAGGTTCTAGGATATGAATGCTTGAAATATGTCTTTCTGAGCTTTGTAGTAAGAGGAAGAGCCGGCTGTGTCCTGCCGCCCGACTAGCTTAACCTCCAAAATAATCTCACAGAAACTGTATTCATTTAAAATCATCCTTAGATTTTATTGTTAACATGCAAAGACAGAAGTATTATCATTATCTCTAGCCTCTTATTGGATAACTCTCATATCTTGATTAACCCATTTCCGTTAATGTGTATTGCCACTTGACTGTGGCTTACCAGCATGAGTCTAATCAGGGTCCATCTCGGGCAGGAGAATCATGGCATCTGCCACACTTCCCTTCTTCCCAGCATCCTGTTCTGTCTACTCTGCCCACCTAAGGGCTGCCCTATCAAAAGGCCAAGGTAGTTTCTTTATTCAGCCAATGAAAGCAAAACACAAACAGCAGAACCTCCTACACTAAGCTTAACTTATTTTAAATATTTCCAGTCTAGTCAGTTTACTGCAAATGCCATGGTTTCATTTCTCTTCCCTGCTAAATAAAATCCCATTGTTTATATTCCATTACTATCTACACCACATTATATTTATGTATTCATCCATTCAAAGAGATGTAAAAGGGGATACTTTTAAATGTTGTGTATAATGCAACAATGAAAACTAATGTGTAAAAATCTCTGCGGTGGGACTTACAGCCCATTGATATTTATCCAATATAACCAGAACTAATGTAGCTAGATCATACAATGGCAGTATATTTAAGATTTCTTTCCTTGCTTATTTGTTTATAATGGAATTTTTTATATACCTCAGGACATACTGGAACCTGCTCTGTAGACCACTCTGAAATTAAATGTAAGGTAATCCCCCTGCCTCAGCCACCTGTGTACTGGGATTTTAGGTGCTGTATGTCACCAGGTAAAGCTTTATTCTTTTGGAAATCTCCACACTTGTTTCCATGGTGGCTATATCAGATTGCACTTCAAAAAGAAATGAGTATAATACCTTCTCTCATATCTTTTTTTTTTCAGAAAACACCATAATGAATTTATTGCCTTGTACGTTAATTTAAGAAGATAAAAACGGGAAATGTCTGCTTACACAGTAACAGTAATATTAGTAGAGCAACTTCATTAAAGAACTATTATAATGTGCATATACAATATGATATATACATATAATCTCACATACATGCAAAATAAAATAATCAACTAGCTCTTAAAAGAAAGAGGTCATTATACCAAAAATTAAAGCTTTGATGATTTCATATCTACCTGGTTGGTAACCATTGCCCCAATGTCACAAACAGGAACATGCACACACACACACACACACACACACACACACACACACACAGTCCTTTGACCAAAGGCCTATTTTATTTTATTTTACATTAACAGGAAACGGTTTGGACCTGAGTAAGAAAGGCTCCAACTTGATTACAAAACAAAGGCAGTGAACACATGCTCTGTGGTTTCTAGGCAACCAGTGAAGCCCTCTAAGTGTGGGAGGAAGACCTCCCCATTCTTCCAAAATCTCCACAGTGCAGAGAAGAGATGGAAGTACAGCCGAGGGAGGTACCACGGCCCTGTGGTCACAATGTCTGATGGTTTAAAAAGAAGGGTCTGCAGTGCTGGTCTCAGGAAAAATATGCTAGTCAGAAGGAGTAGATAGTATAAGCTAGTCAGTGAATCCAATTCCTTGGGGCCTGTGTGTGTAGTAGCTGGGAGTCCAACAGCTTGCAGGCAAGAGGAAGTCAGCTGAGACACTCTGCGGTATTCTGAGCATACGAAACCACAAAACCCACCCCCACAGTGACGCACTTCCTCCAACAAGGTCACGTCACACCCACTCCAGCAAAGCCACGGCTCCTAATAGTGCCACTCCCTATGAGATTATGATGGCCAATTACATTTTAAACTATCCCACCCATGCTTTCCTCCAAGCACACTCAACCACCTTGGAAATTCTCACTGTACTGAGCATGCCTTCTCTCATATCTTAACCAGATTCGGTGCCACCTTTTTAAAAATAATGGCTAAATTTTTATACTGTATATACTCTTAGTGGTAGTGCTGGGGATCAAACACATGGCCTCAAACATATGAAATACATATTCTGCCACTGAACTACATCCCCAACTCAGTAAATTTTATTTTTTCTGGTTAGTAGACTTTGGTAATTTTTGTTTTGCTTTTACTATGAAGCTGTTTAATTTCGTATGATCCCACTAATCAACTCGAACTTATTTCCTGTAATATTGGTAATCTTTTCAGAGAGAACTTGCCAATGATTGTACCTTCTTTTTAAAAAGAATTTACTTATCTTACGTTTTAGACCCTTAAGGAAATGACTAAGAAAGACACTTAAAGAAATGCTCAACAGAAAATTGCAAATCAAAACAACTCTGAGAAACCTGTAAGAATGGCCAAGATCAAAAACACTGATGACAACTTACGCTGGAGAGGTTGTGGGGAAAAGGGAACACTCCTGTATTGCTGGTGGGAGTACAGCCCCTTTGGATATCAGTATGGTGATTAGGAAACAACCTTTCTCAAGATATCACCTTTGGGTATATATCCAAAGGTTTCAGGACTTATATTAATGTTAGCTCTGCTTTGAACTGATTTCTGATCACGGTAAATGTCATCTACCCAATTTTATTCTCTTGCCATTTTCTCCAACACATTCGTTGAGGTTGTTGTCTATATTCCAATGTAAAAGTTATTTTTGGAAATTATAATTTTCCCCTTACCTTTCCTCCCTCCAAACCTTCCCATGTTATGTTATTTCCCCAATCCTTTCTTTCAAATTTATAACCTCTTTTTCTTTCATTGTTACTACATACATGTATAAATGCATCCTCCAATTTTGGAATATTACTTGCATGTATGTGTTTTCAGAGCTGGCCATTTGGCACTGAATAAAATATTGTTTGCTCTTCTCTGGATTTAATTAGTTTTTTTACCAAGTTGGGTGACTACAGCGGCATGGGGATTATTTCTTAGGCTCCTAGGACATTCCATTTTTCTACATGTCTATATCCTGGTCCATGTTGTCTTTGACTGCTGCATGAGGTCTTTGTTCTTCCATATGACGTTTAGCATTTTTCTTAGTTTTGTGAATCATGTTATTGAAATCTTTAATGAAGACTACATTGATTCTAGAGGTTTCTATGTGTAACATAATCATTTTCATGCTACCAATTCTGTCAGTTTATTTCTTCAGTGTCTTCAAGTTTCATGGCAGAAGCCATTTTCTTCCTTGCTTATGTTTATTCATGGATTTTAAAAATACCTATTGTGAACTGGATACTTTTCCTAATTACTTGCTTGGCATGTGACTTATTGATATATAGGAACCCTGACTTCTATATGTTGGTCTTTTCTCTGCTATTTTTCTAAGCATATTAACCAGTGATGATGTTACTGTATTTTTCTAAGCATATTAACCAGTGATGATGTTACTGGTAGAGTTTTATGGTCTCGTAAATTATAATCTGTAAATAGATATAACCTGATATCTTCCCATATTAACTCTTTCTTTTGTTCGTCATTTTTAAATTAGTTATGGCTTGAGCAGTATGCTGGGTAAAAGTAGAGGAAGCAGTAAGATTCAAGTCACTCCAGATTTTGGGAAAAATTGTCCCATTTCCCCTCTTAACATTATATTGGCAACAGGTTTCTCATTTACAATCTTTATCATGTTGAGACATATATCTGTTATTCATAATTTCTTGAGCTCTTTTTTGATGAACAAATAAAAAATTTTTTGTCAATGCCTTTTGTCTATTGAAATAATGTTATAACTTTTGTTCTTTAAGAATACTGATAAAATTAATATATTAAAACAAATCACTCTTGCTGATCCATCCCAGAGACCTCTTTGTGGTGATCAGAACGTGTCTTGTGCCTGAATTTCTGCTTTTGGGTTACTTTGATATGGAGGGTTGTAAGTTTGTTTATACTTCATCCCTCTGGTGGCAGATAACATCAATTTTAACTTTTGTTTTTATATCTGTAGAACTTGGCAGATAATTCAGGATCAGACTTAATTCAGCTACAGACTTACAGTCTTTGATTGAAAGCTGAAAATTTTACCTAACATGATGTTTTCAAATTTTCTGCAAAAGAGTTTCTATACCCTTTCTGATTATATTGTTCAGGACTTGCAAACCACCAGGAGACACTGACTTTCTTCCTAGCATATACACGTGTATTTTGAGCATTCCCAGGTAGCCTTTTGGGTTGATTGCCCCCACTTTCCTTTCCAACAAACCTGGCAGTATGCATGTGATTATGAGTGTGTTATTGTTTATAAAGCCTTGCATTTAGATGATCAATTGCACAGTTTACCAAAAAGCATGGCATCTGCCAGGTTCAAAGGAGTGCAGCATATCAAAACATCGTATTGAGCAAGATTGCAAAGCTTTGGAGACATGGACATCATTTTCAAGTAAATCTGAGTAGAATATTTAATAATTGTGTTTTGTTTTGTTTCTCTCTTCTACATTAATATTATTTTTACATGAGGTTTTATGTTGTTTTTAATTCAAAGATTTTCATACAATATACATTTGAGCATATTCCCCACTCTTTACTTCCCTACCCACCCACTTTTTAATGGAACTCACAGACAGATTAATATGAATGATCTTCAATATATAATTTTTGAAAGGTTTATTGACTGTTATGTTGTGAGTATTTTGCCTGTTTGCATATTTGTGTATAGGTGTATTACCACATGCATGCCTAGTGCCATTGATAGTCAGCTGAGGTGTTAGGTCCCTCAAAAACCACAGCTGATGGCTATGGTCATTCATGTTGTGCTGGGAATCTAGTCTAGATTCTCTGCAAGAGCAGAATTGCTATTACCACTGCACCATCTTACTATATGTGTGTGTGTGTGTGTGTGTGTGTGTATTAAGTTCCATTAGGATTAAAATATTAAGCATTATTTAGCTACCTTAGTCAAGTTTTGAATTTTGTCCTTGTCCCCCAAGAGTAGTGATAAGCTGAGTAGTAATTTCTCTCTGGGCTGAGCAGCAGCAGGGAGCTGCAACCACTAGTCAGTCAGATTACCTTAAAAATAAATACCTGATATTATAAGTTGTCCTGGCTGCTTTTATGTCAACTTGACACAAGCTAAGGTCATTTGAGAGTAGAGAATCTCAGTTAAAGTCAGGATGTATTATATAAGAGAAGAATCTATTTTCATTTTAAGAAAAATAGAAATATCAATCTACAGAAAAAAATCAACTCCATAAAACAGTATAGCCTGTATTATGAGTTCCCAGCTTCTTCTTCATTCTTGGCAATATTTCACAGTCTTATGCAGCCCTCCAGGACTGGCTGTCAGTCTGACAGACTCACATCTATCATCCCTTCTATATATCACTCACAAGAGGAAACGTTCTGCATGATTGGCTCTGCCATCTTTAACATAGAAGTGCTCCCATATTTCCACAGAATAGTTTCTGGATCAAAAAAAAAAGGTAAAAAGGAGAAAAAAAGAAAAGAAAAGAAATAAATTGTCTCCATAAGATCAGTCTGCAGGGAAGCCTGTAGGACATTTTCTTAGTGACTGAGTCCATTGTGGGTGGTGCTATCCCTAGGCTGGTGTTCCTGGGTTCTATAAGAAAGCAGTGTAAGCAAGCCATAGGGAGCAAGCCAGTATGTCTCCAGATTCCTGCCCTGTTTGAGTTTCTTTCTTGACTTTCTTTGATGATGACAGTGATGTGGAAGGGTGAACAAATAAAGCCTTTCCTTCCCAACTTTCTTTGGTCATGGTATTTCACTGCAGCAATAGTAACCCGAAGGCAATAAGGTATTCCCTTTTGATAAGCTATGATGTTCAGAGGTTTGCGAGTACGAAATGCATTGTTTACTTCGGGAATTTTCAATTCATGATGAAAGTTAGATAAATTCTATCCACGGTAAATCTCTACAGTTAAATAAATCACAACTAGAATTATTCCCAAGACCTTCCAAACTTCAAACACATGTCACTTCTTTGACTTGACTTTGGTTAAGTCCAAAAATAATACTTTCCTGGGGAAATTACCTCTCAAGGAAGAGGCGGTTTTGTTTGTTTGTGTTTTTAATTTTGTAGGGAAGGATAGATGGTATAAAAGATGAAAACAGGTCTGTCAACACCACAGGAAGGCAGGAGATAGTGATTATTTATCATAATGTGGTATAGTGTAGAGGGAATAATGTTCAGTTGAAATTCAGACAAATTACTCAACACCTGTGAGCCTTGTTTTCCTTATCAGTGAGCTACATTAATATCTCCCCTACTTATAGAGTGATGTATAACTGTAAGGAATCTTGAGTGATTTCGTATCAACATCATCAACATTTCAAAGAAGAAACAAAGGAATGAAAAAAAATGCAGGCTGGGGAAATAGCTACATGGGTATCTCTCTGAACTAAAAAGAACAGGAGGGTTTGATGTGCAAAAATGAGGACCTGAGCTCACATATCCAGAACCCATGTAACAGCTGGATGTAGTCATGCATCAATCTGTGATAACAAGACTGGTGGTCAAGTCTGGGTAGTCCTTGGAAGCTTGCAGATCTAGTAGCTTGCCCGGATAACATGAGAGGTGAAAACTGTCATCCTATGAACTTCGTACGTTTGCATTCACACACCGGAATATACATGCATGTCATTCACATACAAATATAACAGAAGTAAATAAAAAAGAGTAAAGAATCTAAGACCAGTGTCAGATTAAATGCATTAATACCCGAGTCACAACTAAAAAGTACTCTAGACAAACGGCCTAACTAGATGTTCCTGCATTGAAGGATTGTATTTTATTTGGGAGTTTATTTTGCCTAGCATATGACATTAGAATCTTTTGGTTTTAGTTTTTTGAGGGGCAAAGGTAGTAATTTCTTCTCCCATCACCAAGGAACTAACATATAAGAAACATGTCCAACTGGACAACTTTAAAAAAAAAACAGGCTGTCTGGGCAGGATAACCTATATTATTTAAACAAAACTGAACCTTTCTCTCACTGAAAACTAATTAGATGGTGGCAGCAAAGATTCGGATCTGTGTCAAAGGTAAAGAAGAAGAGTAAGTCTTTGGGCTTGGTGTGGCACTGAATTTAAGAGAGGAAAGAAAGCCACAGTGCCAAGGGCATCCAAGTTACCCGCATCTGTGCTTTCAAACAGAAGTTAAGAGCTGGAGCCCTGGATTAATGAATGACGAATGCCATGCCCATTAGCCCAAGAGCCATTAGAGTTTCAGGTAAGCACTCTATTGTTTCCCCTGCATAAATGTTAGTGTGTCTGTTTAACTTGAATACGTCTGAAGAACTGACAAAAGTTACATGAGCTCAAATTCAGAACCCTGGAATCAGAGAACCAAAGACTGAAAGAAAAATAATCAAAGAGTTGTTTGTCTTTTTTTCCCATTGGAGAGGATGGACTGACTCTAAGACATAATTTTAACAATACATTCCTATTTACTATATTTCCTGTATTCCTTTCATATATTGTTCTACCCTGGTTAGCCTAGGCCATCACGATGGCCTAGAGAATCATGATAATATGGTATAACAGCAGGTCTTCTCTCTTCTCAAAGATCAGCCTGTTACCACTTCCCACTTCCCACCCATGGTGTAAATTCCATATTTTGTGGACATTTCCGTCCAGCAAGGGGGTACAGAAGAAAAGAGATTATTAGGCAATTCACAAAAAGATTTTTCTTTAATACACTCTCAAAGGTTTGAAGCTTTAGAAGAACCTTGCTAAATAAATCCACCAGTGACTCTTTAAGGACATCTATAAAGAGAAGTAGAAGAATATTATACATTAGTACGGAAGGATATTTAGTGGAGAGGAAGAGAAACCAAACTCAACTTGATTGGCCACTTGGTTCTCACATATGGTACCACTTTGGTCTTGGAAACTTCCCAAAGGATAACAGAAATGAGTTCATCTTTTAAATTGAGGCTTGACCAATATCGATGCTTGACTCCAAATCCAGCACAAAGTCTTAAGTGTGAAATAGCCATTCTCTTCTAATTATCCAATCGTGGAGTCAGCAAGAGATTAGCACCACAGAGCAAAGTTAACTCAACTGTATTGACTTTGAATTTTGCTGAGCAACAGATTACCTCCAAAAGACAGTAGTCTTACATGGTAACCACTTGTTTCTTCAGGATTCTAGATAAGCAGTTTGGAACTGACTCATCTGGGAGGTTCTCATCCTACTTTTGCCATGAGTCACGCCATTGGGACAGCAATTAAATGTGGCCTCAATGACCTTATTTAGTATGTGTTGCTGTATTTGACTAGACATTTGAAGTCTCCTCTACATGATCCCTCTTCCATGTTTTTTTTTTTTCTGAATCTTTCACACGGCAGCATTTAGTCCAAGAGGACAATGAGGGGGTGGGGTAATTCAGGGTCTGCTTTCATCAGAACCTCAGAACACATATAATGTCAATTGCTCCCATCTGTCACAAATTTGTTTAAAATAGTCACTATCTTACATCCATTAATCAGGCTGATATAAGTTATTTGAAACTTAGTTGCTCCCTATCCCATGTGGTCTGTACATACTTCCCATTACTACATAGCCTAAGAGAGATACGACAGAGTCTGTGTCTGGCTCCTCATCCTACGTCTCAGAAATGAAACCTACTCATAGCGCCTGACTGTGATGAATCCTCATATTAATTCACTTTTCTATTTTGTGTAATAGAGCACATCCCAAACATCCTCTGGAAATCCTAGAGATGTATAAGTAGCTTATAAAATGTATAGGTAATTCAAAAGATTATGAATGATTTTCTTTTTGGTGTATTTTCTTTGTGTTTCCACATTAACTCAATAGAGTGTTCTTTTTATTTGTATAAATACCACACAAGAACTTCTGCTCCAATTAGAAATCAGGCTTCTGAGGAATGAGCTGCTAGTTTGTTAATTATTCCATTATAGGGAAAGAGAAACATAGATTGCATAGTGTTCAGATGATTTCGGGAATAACATATGATCTGGTTTTTTTCCTGATAAATAGTTCATAGTTGTTCTTTTTAAAATAACTGCAATCACCAGGAACTTCATTGTGTCTCTTCTGAAACTGCTGTTTTAAATTATTTAAGCAAAAGTGATAAGATACTTGCTTCACACATTTCCCTTGTATTGACTTGTGCAAATGATGCATTTAGCTAGTTTCCTTTGGGACCCGGATTTAGAAATCTTACCACTCTGAATAAGGACTTGAAAGCTATTTTTTTCTAGTTGGACATCTTATTTCATCAAAGAAGAAATATTTGTAGAACTATTTTATTAGCTCTTTAAGAAGTGCATTTATGAGTAGTGTGATTTTCTTGTGATGTTTCTGTTCTTTGCTCATGAAAGGCAATTATAGCTGTGATGTTTTTCTGAGTGTCCTGGCATCAAGCTGCCAGGTAAATACGATCAAAGACTATCTATACAATCTACCAGTGGAACCAAACCTGCAATTTTGCAAAACAGCTCAAAGCTGTGTGAACTTTGCCCTCCAAACAGTAGAGATAATGGATCTGAAGGAACAGAGCATATGATACAGAGCAGAAGATAAAAGATGTTTCTGGCTAAAAAAAAAAAAAAAAAATGGATCTTATTCCTTTAGGACTCTCTGGTCTCAAATTCATCTTTATCCCTATGTTTGTGCTTTCTTAAATTTGGTCTTTAAGATAAAACCTCTGATTGGAGACTTGACAGCTTTTTCTAACAGCTAATTGGTAACTATAATCTAGTCCACATAGGATCTTTATCTCTTGCTTCTATTCCAACAGTGCTTATTATTTCCAAAATCTCGAACTTCACTCCTGGTTCTCATATGTACACATTTTAATTTTAACATTGTAACTATCTCCTTCTGAAACCTCTCTAGATTTCTGGGATGTATTTTCTCCATTAGCTCTGCACACCCACTTTCTCTCTGTCACCCCTGCAATCCTTACCTTTTCTAACCTTAGCCTCTTTTATTGTCTCACTCTTTCTCGTGACACTAAAAGCCTTAACTTTCCAATTTTCTCTCTAGTCACTCTCCAATGATTTACTTAGATTGGAATAACCCTGTGCTTATAACTTTCACCTAGAAGTGTAATAGGCACCCCGAACTTGACATGACCATAACAGAGTTATAAACTTTGACTCCTGCCTTCTCTCTGCACTGTCTCCAGTTCAGAGTTGTGTCAACACCCTAACAGTTGACTCAAGTCAAAAGTACAGATATTTGCTTGTTTAACCCTACTCTAAATTAACAGACAAACTCCGCCCTGCCTTTACTTCAGCTGTGGATTCACAATCCACCTGATCTTTCTATCTCAGCCACTTTTCTCCTATTCCAAAATATTCCTATTCATTTCCTGAACAACTGCATTTGCCTCCTTACTTTGATGCATGGTTAAATTTCTGTTGTTATTTGTATTTTAAATTATTACTAGTGATTACTTTGTTACATTTTACCTTTAGTTTTAATTGTAGTTTTTACTTTTTAATGAACATAAATTCTTTTCTCATATAATATATCCCAATTAAAGTTTTCTCTTTCTCTACTCCTTACCACCTCTCTTCCCAATCAGTTTCACTTTCTGTTTCCTTTCTGTGTTGCATTAGAAAGGAAAATAAAATAGACTTCTAAGAGATAACAAGAAACAAAATATAATAGGATAAATAAAAAAACCATCACGTCAAAGTTGGGCAAGGCAAACCAAGAGAAAGCACAAGAATCAGATATCCACTTGTTCACACACTCTCAAGTTCCATAAAAAACACTAAACCAAAAGGTATAAGACACTAGCAGAGGACTTGGTTGCAGAGGACAGATGTGTTTTGGCCCTGTGCTTGCTGCTTTAGTCTCTGTGAGTTCATATAAGTTTGATCAGTTGATTTAAAGGGGCTTGTTCTTGTGATGTTCTCAATCTGCTCTGGGACTTGCACTTTCTTCCTCCTCTTCTGTGAGGTTCCCTGAGCTCCAAGAGATTTGGTGGAGACATCCCATTTAATGCTGTGTGTTCCAAGGTCTCTCTCTGTCTCTCTCTGTCTCTGTCTCTCTGTCTCTGTCTCTGTCTCTCTCTCTCTCTCTCTCTCTCTCTCTCTCTCTCTTTCCCTCTCTCTCTTTCTCCATGTATGTCTGTGGGTCTCTGTGTCTGCTCCCATCTAATGCAGGAGGAAGCTTCTCTAATGACTGAAAAAGGCACTGATCTCTGAGTATGCCAGACTATCAGTGGAAGGCCATTTTATCATCAGTACTTTTTTTAAAGACTGCTTTTATTTTTAGTTGTGAAGCTAGTCTTTAACAACTGATCCATCTCTTCAGCCATTTTATTTTTATTTATATTTTTAAATATTATTTAGTTAGTTAGTTATTATGTATACATAGTGTTCTGTCTGCATGTGTGTTTGCAGGTAAGAAGAGAGCACCAGATCTCATTACAAATGGTTGTGAGCCACCCTTTAGTTGCTGGCAATTGAACTCAGGACATCTGGAAGAGCAATCAGTGCTCTTAACCTCTACATCATCAGTCTGTAGGGACAAGGACCTATCCCTAGTGCTTGAACTGGCTTTTTGGAACCCATTCTCATTGGAGGGATACCATGCTTAGCGTAGATATAGGGGAGAGGGCCTTGATCCTGCCCCACAGAGATGTACCAGACTTTGTTGACTCCCCAGTGGGAAGCTTTACCCCTTCTGAGGAGTGGATGGGGTAAGGTGGGCAGAAGATGAGTAAAGCAGAAGGAGGAGAGGGAGAGCAACTGGACTGGGATGGAGATATATATATATATATATATATATATATATATATATATATATATATATTAAGAAAAGATAGTTTAATTAAATCAATAAAATTTTTAAAAATACCAGTTGTGTTTGGTTTTGCCTTAGGTCTCTCTCTGGTTTTTGGTCACCCAAGCAATGTCAGGTATATTTTCCATCTCATAAAGTGGGCTTTAAGTCAAATCAGACATTGGTTGGTTACTACCACAAGGTTTGTGCCTCCATTGCTCTAGCACATTTTGCAGGCAGGACAACATCATAAATCAAAAGGTTTTTACATTTTACTTTTGATAGCCTGCAGAATATCATCCCATATTGAAGTCATTAGAACATGAGGGTAAAAGTTTTGTGTATGCACAAGATCATCCTGTCCTTGTTCAATGAGTTGTGTGGATGTTTGTCTCCAATAATGGGACCTGGCTGTCGTTTATGTAGAACATCCTGTAGTCTAGGCAATAGCCAGGGGTTGTTTTGGGGATCTTCATGGGACCCCTTTAGGTCAATAACTCATTTAGGTATAAGCCAGTCTTAGTATTAGAAGTTTTATTTGGTAATAAAAGATTGCCAGTTGGGACTTCATCTCCTTCATTATTTGGAGACTTCATTAGGATTGCCTTAATATATATCAGGAAATTTCCACTTCAGTGGGTTTTCATACTATCTCACGAATTCCTCTCAATTATATCTGTCTCTCTCCACATTCCTCCATCAATCCTGTCTTCTCTCCCCCTCGACTACTGATACTCTAGTTCCAGTTCTCCCTAAAAATGGTTCATCCATAAAATCTATTTCCTTCTCCCAGGAAGATTCATGTGTCCATCTTAGTCCTTTCCTCTATACCTAATCATTCTGGGTCTATGGACTTTATCATGTTTATCATTTATGTAAAGGCTAATATTCACATATAAGTGAATACTTACCATATTTAATCTTTATGATTCTGGGTTACTTCATCCATAATGATTTTATTCTAGTTCCATCCATTTAGCTGCAAATTTCATGATGTCGTTTTTAATAATGGAGTAATATTTCACTGTATAAATGAATCAAATTTATTTTATTTTTCTTCTATTAAAAGACATCTAGATTTTCCAATTTCTGACTAATATGAATAGACCAGCAATGAACATGATTAGCAAGTGTTCTTGTGGTAGAATAAAGAATCCTTTGGGTATATGCTTAAAAGTGATATAGCTGAATTTTGAATAAGATTGATCCCCAACTTTCTGAGGAACTACCATGATGATTTCCATAGAAAGTGTAAAAGTTTGCACTCCCAACAGCAATGGAGGAGCGTTCCCTTTGTTCTACATCCTTGCCAACATGAGCTGTCACTTATGTTATTGATCTTAGTCATTCTGACAGGTATAAGATGGAATCGCAAAGTAGTTTTGATTTCCATTTTCCTGATGGCTAAGGACGTTGAAAATTTCTCAAACTGTTTCTCAGAGAAACACTTACTGGGAATTCTCTGTTCAGATGTATACCCTATTTTTAAATTAGATTATTTTGAGGTTTTTATATTTAGCTTCTTGAGTTCTTTATATATTTCTGATACTAGTCCTCTATTGTATGTGGAGTTGGTAAAAAATCTTTTCCTTTTCTGTAGGCTACCATTTTGTCAGAAATGACAGTGTCCTTTTTTCCTTAGAGAAACTTTTCAGTTCCATAAGATCCCATTTATTAATTGTTGATCGTATTGGCTGTGTTAATGGTATTCTGTTCAGAAAGTCTTCTCCTGAGCCATTGATTTCAAGACTATTCTCTGCTTTCTCCTCTATCAGATTGAGTGTATCTAGTTTTATGTTGGGGTCTTGATGCACCTGGATTTGAGTTGTACAGGGTGATAAGTATGAATTTATTTGCAGACTTCCAATTTGATGAGCATCATTTGTCAATGATGTTGCCTTTTTTCTATTATGTAATTCTGGCTTCTTTATCAAAAATCAACTGTCCATAGGTGTGTGGATTTATGTCTGGGTCTTTAATTCAATTACTTTAATTAACATGTCTGTTTCAATGGCACTATCATGCTGGTTTTTTTTTTTACTATAGCTTTGTAGTATATCTTTAAAGTAGGAATAGTGATATCTCCAGCTGTTCAGAATTGTTTCATCTATCCTATTGTCTGTGTCCGTGTGTGTGTGAGAGAGAGAGAGTGTGTGTGTGTGTGTGTGTATTTACATAAAGCTGAGGAGTGTTCCTTCAAAAACTGTGAAGAATTATATTATAATTTTGATAGGGATTGTATTAAACCTGTATATTGCTTTTGGTAGGATGGCCATTTTTACTATGGTAATCCTACTATGGTTGTTGCTTCAATCTTCTGATATCTTCTTCAATTTCTTCTTTCAAAGACTTGAAGCTATTACCAAAAAAGTATTGACTTGCTTCATTAGAGTTACCCCAAAATGTTTCATATTATTTGAGGTTATTGTGAAAGGTGTTGTTTTCCTGATTTCATTCTCACTTCATTTATTATTTGCAAATAAAAGGGCTACTGATTTTTACAGTCAGACTTTCAAAGAAGAGCTAATGTTTATACTCTTCAAGTTATTTCACAAAATAAAAACAGAAGAAATACTGCCCAATTTCTTTAATGGGGCCACACAGTTACCCTGATACCCATACCACATAAAGACTCAACAAAGAAAGAATTACAGATAAATTTCCCTTATGAACATAGATGTAAAATTACTCAATAAAATACTGACAAATCAAATCTAAGAACACATCAAAAGGATCATCCACAATGATCAAATAAGCTTCATCCCAGAGATGCAGTGATGGGTCAATATATGAGGATCAATAAATGTATTCTACCATATAAACAAACTAAAACAAAAATACATGTTCATCTCATTAGATGCAGAAAAAGCCTTTATTAAATCCAATATTTCTTTATGATAAAAGCCTTGGAGAGATTAGTGATAAAATAAAAGTTACATGGCTCAGCATAAAAAGGGCCATTTAGAGCAAGCCAACAGCCAGCATCAACTTAAATAAAAAGAAACTCCAAGCAATTGCATTAAAATCAGGAACAAGACAAGGTTGTCCACTCTCTATATATCTATTTAATATAGTACCTGAAGTTATAGCTAGAGCAATAAGACAACTGAAGGAGACCAAGTGGATACAAGTTAGAAAGGAAGAGGTCAGTGTCTTGTTTGGCAGATGGTCTCTAGAAATTTCACCATGGAACTTTTACGGCGAGTTAAACACTTTCAGCAAAGTAGCTGCATGCAAAATCAACTTGCTTTTAGTTCTTTTTTTAAAAAAAATTATATGTATGTCTGTATGTAGTCTTGTGCATAACAGTGCCTTGGGATACTAAAAGAGTTGGGGTTATAAACAGGCTTTTGTGAACCTGCCAAAGTGGATGCTAGAAACAGAACTACGTTCTCTATCAGAGCAGGAATGTTCTTAACCTTTGGGCCATCTTTCCTGCCCCATAATGCTAAAATACATACATTGTAAAAGGAATTTTATAATGAAACTTCATGAAACGCTCAGAAGTGATCATCATACTTTCAGCATTATTTAAAGTGATTGCTATACCATCTAAATTTTTAGACAGCTAAAACAGATAATTAAAAAAAAACTCTTGATATTTGTATGTATATGGTTTCAGGGCTAACTGCTCGAATTGGACAACAAATAAGAGGCTTATGTCCAGGAAAGGCTCATCTCCTTCCAGTAGTCACTTGCATATATCTTTTTTTTTCTCTCTCTCTCAAAGAAAAATAAGCTATCATTCTGAGGGTGAGTGAGAGGACACATGGGAGGGGGTAGCGAGATTAAGTGAAGAGTGGAAAGGTAATATAATTTTATTTCATTAAAAAAAATTTATAAAAAACTATTGAGAGAAGAAAAGTATGAGACCGCTACAATGACTAAGTATATGGTAGAGAAATGGGAGAGAAGAGAAGCAGAGCTGTTCAGGTGCTGTGGAGAAAGGAAGAACTGGAGGCATGACCATGGCGAAGAATAGTTAGATGTGAGTGGCTGTGAGGCCACCTGGGACCATGTAGTGTCCAGGCCTGTGCTGCCATTAAGGGCCATGTCTGGGCCCATGGCTCTACTGTAGTTGGGGCCTGTGCTGATGACCATGGCCCATGGTACCTTCCACTAAAAACCATGAGGATGCCCATGGACTGGGCTGACACCTAAGGTCATGTTGATATCCAAGGGTCATACTGTCACTAGGTTCATACTGATCTGAGTGGCTTGTGCCACTCAGTGCCACTGGTGATACTTGGGCTCATGCTGCTGCTCGGGGACATGTCTGGGTCCATTTTTCAACCACAGCTGCATTAATCAGTCTGTGACCTATGTTACCACCAAAGGCCATGCAGATGCCCATAGTCTGGACTGCAACCTGAGGCCATGTTGGTGTCTGAGGGCTGTGTGGAGCTGGCCCTGCCCTTCCTGGGAGAACTGGTCCCATTGGTATGAAAATGAGAGCGGGCTCTGATGGTGAGGTCCAGGAAGGTCTAGTCCTTCCTGTTGTAGGGGTGGGGGGGGTGTCCCTGTGGAGGCCTAGGTTCATCAACCAGTTACCACCCAACCCCACAAGAGGGTTTTGAGTTGACCCACCTCAACATCTACCCCAGCTATGACCTGCTAGAGCACATGAAGGAAGAAGTCCTGTGGAACCATAGCTGCAGATAATCCAGCACAGGACCAGGAGCAGGATATCCAAGAGGAGACTCAGTGAAAGTGCAATATTGATGGTGTAGCAGAAGCCAGAGGTCAGGAATCAGACCGATGACTCATTGCAGTGAACATTTCCAAGTAAAACTGTTTGGGCAAAAGGGTCTACTGCGTGACACACTACAGTTCCCAAGGTTGTTATGATGAAAAAACACATGATGGAGAGGCAGGAAAAACAAAGGGTGAAGTGATTGGATTATTTTTTTTTATTTCTATTCTTTTTTAATTTTCTTTTGTGGGGCTACAAGAGTGGAGGGCAGACATGAAAGAACTAAGAAATGAGTGAGATTGGGGAGCATGATGTGAAATTCCCAAAGAATCAATAAAAAATTATTTTAAAAGTTGCATTGATCTCAATGGCCTTATACTGAATGAAATTCCATCCAAGATGAAATGTTTATATGTTACGTCCTTCCATTTAAGTAACATTCTCAGTGTCAAAGTATAGATCTGGGAAAAGGAAAGTGGTTACCCAGACTGGAGCTAGAGATAAGAATTAAACTTCCTGGTGGAATCTCAAGCACACAGAGTGTCTTTCTTTGTGATGGAAGAAGAGTTCTGCAGCACAATTATGATGATGGGTATACTGTACACATTGCACAAAACGCCATGAAGCTAGTAATGAAAATCACTACTTAAAAAAAAAACTCTTAAAAATACATATGAAAATGTGTGAAATCAAATTAAGTTGGGAAATGGAGGTAGCACGGTGGGTCTCATTTCTAGGACAATTTCACTCTATGGAGATATTTAAATATCTAAATATTTAAATCTATTCAATTATATTAAATGTATTAAATCTAAATATTTAAATATCTCCTATATTTATATTTATCTCATAGATTAAACAATAGCTGGAGGTATTTCTGCTTACCCTATCCCAGAGGGTATGTTGCTATGAGTCCCTGATAACTTGTGACTGCAATGCTGTAAAAGCATTTTGCAATGCCTAGGACAGCCACCCTGAAACCAAGAGTTGTGCAGCACAAAGGTGTTAGCAGAACTGAGACAGAGAGTTTGGGTTTTAGCACTGTTTCAATGTGGATGTTCTGATCTGGCTTACATGGTGTGGTCACATAAGATTTTATCTAGAAAGAAATGAGTAGAGCATACCGGGATGTGCCGCACTGTGTTTTAGGTCTTTGCTGTCATCAACTAATCAAGATAAAGGTTTAAAGCAACTGAAAATTCATTTGTTCCTCCTTTAAGTCTCATTGTGCTTAGATAGAACTCGAATACCTAACCACAGCGAACAGAAAACACAAACAACTGACAAGAGCTAAACAGTAAACCAGCTTGCAGAGCAAATTATCGCCTCGCTTTTTCCCTCTGACAGTTGCAGAACTTCCAGAAAGAGTTCTGGCCTGTCATCTCTGCTTGTTTGTAGAGGTGGAGCAGATCTCCTTTCCTTTGGGGTGCCTAGGAAGATTAGCCAAGATGTCCTGGCATTGCTGGGCATCCATTGCCGACCTTGTTATAATAATAAGACCCGAGGCACTGAATTCCTTTAACTCTTTACAAGCCTGAAGGGGCACTGGAGGTTGGCCAGGTTGTACCACTGGTCACTTGACACTTTGTGATTGTTACCAGAGGCAGATGGTCCAGGGCAGGCCAAGGAACAGGCACAACTCTGGTGTATAAGGAAACAAGATGAGTACTGCACCCCCCTGATGTGAGGAAGTCAACACAAACAACATCAACCTCATCAAGATCCGAAGCCAGATCCTCTGTGTTTTATCATCAGGCTTGTCGACAGACACTGAGACAAGAAAGTATTTGAGAGAAAATTCTGTTATCCAAATAGTCAGCTCACTATAAGTGCCAATCAATTTACTTTTTAAAGAAATTGATCGCTATTACTTTTAAAAGGTAATTAAAAGTAGGGCACTTACTTTTCAGCATAACTTTAATACCATTTCCCCTCAACAAATTGTTTTATGTAATATATTATTCAATCCACATTTTAAAATATCTGAAGGTGTGCCAAATGTCTTTTATAGTGTTTTGTCTGAATAACAGTCCAAATGAGGTCTCTTTGGGCTTATTCCTTTCAGTTCATAGTTAAAGAGCTGTTTTTTCCTCTACTGTATAACAAGAGGAGGTTTTTAAGATAGAAAAATCAAAACACAAAATTCATACAAAAGTGTAGGAGAGGAAGAGTACTGAAGAGAGAATGTACAAAAGATCTATTTTTATTATTATTATAAAAGCTTGGCCTTAGGTTTGGCTTATTCCTAACTAGCTCTTAAACCTTAACCCATTAATATTAATCTACATTCTGCTATGTGGCTCATTACCTCTCCTCAATACCATATATCCAACTTCCTCCAAATCTGGCTAGTGAATCTCCTGAGTCTCAAATTCCTTCCCAGAGTTTCTATATCTCTCCCTTGAAGTATCACCTTTCATTTCCTGCCTAGCTATTGACTGTCCGGCTCTTCATTAAACCAATCAGGTGAGGAAGGACAAGAGACACATCTTTACACAGTATACAAAAAAATTTCCTTACATTCTCCCCCTTCAGTCCAATAAAAGGCTTTCTCTGACATAGATAAACTATATACAATAAAAACAATTGTCAGGTAAGAATTACATTAACAATGTCCAGTCCATTTGTACTTAGCAACTTTGGTGAAAGTACTCTGTTATCTATCCTCTCTTGCTGAGTACAAAATGTTGCACCTGAATCACTTTCTATTATGACTTGCATTACCAACCTAAAAGTAATCTTTTTTCTTCAAAACATTTTCTCAGATAAACAACTTAGCCTTTTATATCTCTCAACCTTTAAAAAAATTACATCTCTCTTGTGAGTTTCTTTTCTGAATTTGGTAAAAAGGGAAACTAAGACTCTAGCTATCCTAGTCTCCAATCCCATTAGAGACCCGAGAAAGACAAACTATTACCCAAGTAAACAGAAAAAACAAATCAAGAACACTGAAGGTGTATTTTAGTGGCAGAGTGCAGGCCTGACCTCTGTGAGGGGCTGAGCTCAATCTAGCAATAGAAAGAAAAGAAGATAAGGCAGCAAAGGACCAAAAGAATACATTACCTGCAAAGGAGCAACAAGGAAATAAAAAAAGTTCTTAGCAGAAACACTGGAAGACAGAGACAACAGAACAGCTTAATTATAGGGAAGGGTTACACCTGAGAAAACAAGAACTGTGAAGCAGCAAATGTTTTGTTTTATTTTGTTTGCCACTAGATTTTTTTTTATTTCCTTTTTGAGATTATAATGTAATTACATTTCTATCTTCCCTTTCCTTCCTCTAGTCCCCCATAAAACTCATGGACTTTTTTTTTCTAATTGTTATTGTATGCACATGGATAAACATATATATTCCTAACATAATGTGTTCGGTATGTATAGTGTTACTTGTATTTATGTTTTCAAGGATGACTCTGGCACTGGACAAACAACTGGTGTGTTCTTCCTATGGAAGGGCTACATCTCCCTCTCCCAGCTTTCCTTGGGTTCCTATCATTCTTTTGTGTTGGGTTGAAACCACTACAGAAAACCACAACCAAACAAAATACAGAGTTATGGGACCAAATTCTAAGAGTTATATCTACAAAACACTCCCACAACTAAAGCTCAGGCAACATTGCAGATGAGGGGGCAGAAAGATTGTAAGATTTAGAGGATCAGAGAGTTTGCTATGAGAGTGTGTTAGTAATAACAAAAGCTATGCATCTAAGTGTCACCAACTTGACCACCCAAACAAGAGCTGAGCTTGAGAATACAAATGAGCATGCCAAACTGGATGGGAAAAAGCTGATGAGGCCTCAAGTCTACATAAAGCATATACTTAAAAGTAAAAACATGAGAGGAAATTTTCAAAAAAATGAGAAGTCAGGATGTCTTGTAACCAGCATCACACTAAAAAAAAAAAATAAGATTTGTTCTCCAGACATTAAACAAACTATACCCAAATGTAAACAAAATTATGTAAGGAAAAATGTTTAAAGTCAAAATGAATATTAACTACAGAACTCATTAATAATAGAAATCTGGTGTGGTTTAATATGTAGAAATAAATTGTATACAATAGTAAAATGTAAGGTGCTATGTAGCTGGGTGAAGTAATTAAGTAATTCTATAATTCTTGAACTTTCTGGAAGATGAAAAATTACTAATTTCAAAAAAAGTTCCAATAAGTCAAGGGCATATATCAAAATTTCTACAGTAGCCGCCAAGGAGTAGTAAGAAAATATGTATTGAGCTAAGAAAGGAAGCATAATAGAAACAAAAATACAGCTATGAATATAATAATAAAGAAAAAGTTAAGACAAGGGAAATAAATACAAGCAATACTAAGATAACAATATAAATCCAAACACAACAACTATGGAGTACAACAACTATGGAGCTCTTGGTCATCAGGTAGAATAAAAGGAAACAAGTATAAGCTTCTTTCAAGAGATATAATTAAACTATAAAAACACACAGATCTCAATATAAAAGAAAAACATGTGAAAATTAAACACATCAAAGCTGCTGTAGTTATACTAATGGAATGCAACTACACATGAAGTAGAGATGGAAATGATAGTTCAGAAAAGACGCTAAGAGACTTTGGCACTAGGAGATCCTGGACTCAGGAAATACAGAAGGTTGACCCAGCTAGCTGACTGGTGGCCTCACTTTCTATCATCTTGAGCTGGAAACTGACAGGTGAGAATAAATTATTCACCGCTTTCAAGGGCAGACTGGAAACTTAAGATCTGGTGGTGAATTGACTCCCTAATACTGCTCCATCCTGTTTCAAGGACAGCACCTACAAAGGCACACTTTTGATGACATTAATTTCTGTTCTGCTCCTTAAACAGAATGTAAAATCTTTTCATTTATCAATGTGATTAATATAGTTTCTGATCTCCCAGATGAATCCCATGGTGTGTTAACTTTTCCATGCCTACATGGGATAAAGAGTATAGAACTAAGTTTAATGGATGACACTTCAGGGCTAATAATTTGCAGGGCAGTTCTAACTATGTCTCCATCTCCTGTTCCTAATGCTGCTTTTTTTGGTGGGGAGCAGGAATCTGACCAATGGTTTAGCATTCAGCTGTTTTGACAGTTAATATGACAGCAAGAGAAATAAATAGTACCCAGAATGATAACTTACCTTGCCAGATTTAGATTTCAAAATATGAAAGTAGGGAAGGTAACAGTTTGGAAGTGGAGAATAGAGGGGGATGGTGGGCTGCATTAGGCATGCAAATGACTGACAGACTGGGTATAATATTTGAAAAGGAGAGAAACTGCCACACATCTGGCAAAGACAAACACTGAAAGTACAGAAAATCTAAAGAAGAAAGAGGAGCGGAAGAAAGCCTTCTAGATACTTAGATGTACTCTTGTGTGTTTCATAGTAGAATTTCGAGTATACTATCTCATATTTAATATATAATTCTCATAGAACAAACTTAAATAAGTTTGATGGTCCTTCTTCAGCAATTATCCTCAAAAAACAAAAAGAACTAGTAGACTGAAATTAGTAGGAAAAAACAACCATATGAGTTTAAAAATAAAACAAATTGGGGTTATTTCCTAAAGGGACAAGAGACTTTTCAAGATTTAATTAGGTCTTGAAGGCACTGTTCATTGAAGATGTCAAAAATATTGATCCTGAGTCCATCAGAATTATAGCCACAATATATTTAGAAAGACAAAGGCATAACGGATTCTTCCTAGAAATGAATCTCCAGGAAAATTAAAGTATGAAAAAAGTGGCATTATATACAAAATCTTTAGCAACAAAAACAACAATAACAAACATATACAAAAAGGCACGGGAGATGTGGCTTGATTAGTAGAATACTTGCCTAGCATCTATAAAGCCCTGGGTTCAATGCCCACCACCGCATAAATTGGCTATAATGGTACATGCCTGTAATCTTGGCACCCCATAGGTGGCAGCAGAAGGATCCAAAAGTTCAAGGTCATTCTTTCAGTACTGAGTGAGTTTTAGGCTAGCCTCGTTCATATGAAACCAACCTTGTCTCAAAAAAAAATACTTAAAAATAAAACTAGTCATTCAACACCTATTTTGTGTAAAGAGTGTGAAAAAGCTTAATAACAACACAAAACATGCAATTATTCTCCCTCTGAAAGCAAAACAAGCTAGTGTTCACAGAAGACAAATTTTATAGCCTTCCCATTGGAAGTTCATCCTCAAGATGCTTTGAAGTCTCCAGTTTTCATGTGCAGTCTTTTTCTTTCTCTTTTTAAAAAATTGGTTTTATTGAGTTATGGTGGGGGAAGTATTTCTGCATATGTGTTGCTTTTATTGGTTAATGAATAAGGGAACTGCTTTGGGCCTATAGCAGAGCTATAGGGGAACAAAGCTAGGTGGGGAAAACTAAACGGAATGCTGGGAGGAAGAAGGCAGAGTCAGAGAGATGCCATGGAGCTGCTGCCAGATAAAGATGTGCTGAAACTTTGATGTTAGGCCACAACTTCATGGTGATATACAAATTAGTAGAAATGGGTTAAATTAATATGTTAGAGTTAGCCAATAAGAAGCTAGAGCTAATGGGCCAAGCAGCGATTTAATTAATACAGCTTCTGTGTGATTATTTCGGGGCTCAGCAGCCAGGAACCAACAAACGGTTCCTTCCAACAGTTATACATTTTTCTCTGCTCCCTCCCTTCCTCCCCCCTCCCCTTTCACCCTCTTCCAAGGTCTCCATGCTCCCAATTTACTTAGGAGATCTTGTCGTTTCTACTTCCCATGTAGTTTAGATCCATGTATGTCTCTCTTAGGATCCTCATTGTTGTCTAGGTTCTCTGGGATTTGTAGGCTGGTTTTCTTTGCTTTATGTCTAAAAATCACTTATGAGTGAGTACATATGATATTTGTCTTTCTGGGTCTGAGTTACCTCACCCAATATGATGTTCTCTAGCTCCATCCATTTGCCTGCAAATTTGAAGATGTCATTATTTTTTTCTGCTGTGTAGAACTCCATTGTGTAAATGTACCACATTTTCCTTTATCCATTCTTTGTTCAAGGGGCATTTAAGCTGTTTCTAGGTTGTCACTATAAGAAACAATGCTGCTATGAACATGGTTGAGCAAATGTCCTTGTGGCACGATTGAGCATCCTTTGGATATATACCCAAAAGTGGTATTGCTGGGTCTTGAGGAAGGTTGTTTCCTAATTTTCTGAGAAATCGCCACACTGACATCCAAAGGGGTTGTACCAGCTTGCATTCCTACCAGTAATGCAGAAGTGTTCCCTTTACCCCACAACCTCTCCAGCATAAGTTGTCATCAGTATTTTTGATCTTGGTCATTCTTACTGGTGTACGATGGAATCTCAGAGTTATTTTGATTTGCATATCTCTGATGGCCAAAGATGTTGAGCATTTCCTTAAGTGTCTTTTGGCCATTTTAGATTCTTGTGTTGAGAGTTCTCTTTTTAGGTCTATACTCCTTTTTATTGGATTATTTGTTCTTTTGATGACCAATTTCAGCTGAACCATTTCTATTGGATTTATGATGACTGACATTGTATTGTAATGACACTTTAGTCCAGTAATCCAGGTTGTAAAGAAATATTTTTTCTCATTCCTGAAAGTATAAGATGCGGCAGAAAAGTGATTAGAAAAAGCTCTTGCATGCTTGCACTTGTGTGGAGGCTTCCTGCATGACTTCATGTGACATGATGCTTGTAACCATCTGAAACCCCATCAACTCCATCCATGCAATTTGTTCACTAGTGACATCTGTCTTGTATAATTTAGAGACAATCCTCTGTGTGTCCTGCTGACGAGTACAATGAAATCACAGTAACATCAGCTAATATTGCTACTGTTGTGCTTGCATGCAAGCACTGGTTCCTTCGAGAAAACTTATTAATCAAAGAGAGACCAAGACTTACAGGCTTTGAGGGGCTTGTGGCTTAATAGAGGAGAAAGGCAAACCAACAGGGTATGTGAATCGCCTGATTTAAAGGAAGTCCATGCATATGAGAGAAAGAATCAAATATATTGAGATTTTTTTTATTTGCCCAAGAAGACTCCAAAGACAAGTGCCTTCCCATCTTGCAAAGTGGCATGTGGTATCTAAATACAGCAGCCCTTCCATGACATATGTGCTGTTGCCTGCTTCAAATATAATTTCTTGAAATGGTTCACATATGGATAAAGTCACTGCTTCTATTAAAATCCCCTGAAGGCCTTCTCCCATTATCAGCACATTTTTGCTATTTGATGGTAGAGAGCAGAATGCCAGGATACCACTGGTTGTAGCTCATGGAGACTAACCAGAAACAAATGTGAAGGGCCATTAGAGTCTTGACCAAGGCACATTGAGTGCAGTCCTGACAGGCTGGCATCCAGGGAACTGCTATGTAGCTGTGTGATCTTTAGATGGAAGACTGTGAGCGCAAGCTGAGTTTCTAACAGTGGCTCTCAACCTGTAGGTCACCATCCCTTTAGCAAACCTCTGTTTCCAAAATATGAACATTATGATTCATAACAAGAACAAAATCATGAAAAAAGTTATGAAGTAGCAACAAAAATAATTTTATGGTTGGGGTAATGACAACATGAGGAACCATATTAAAGGGCTGCAGCATTAGGAAGGTTGAGAGCTACTGCAATTGGAGAGACCAGATGAATGCAGTACTCCAGGCCCCTGATTGTTTCGTTGCAATACTCATCTACCTTGTCTTTCTACATTCCTCAACATTCTAAATTTTAGGATATTTGCTTTTGTGTTAAATTTTGGGTTAAGTCAAAGCACAAGTCAGTACAATGGGGTTCCACATGCAGGAGAGCAAGATCACAGAATTGCTGATTGGAGGGAAAGTATCCTGCACATCGAATCTGTAACTGCCTCTGTGTCTCACTTGGAATAAAATACCTTCATTAGAGGCTAACCCCAAGTGGAGTGTCATCAAGGACTTGTTATCACAAAGTCACTAAAACCCACATTTGGAAGAAGAAATAGTAAAAATCCAAACTTCAAGTCCACTTGGATAAACTTACTCAGCATTCATAGTTTGCATTCCTGAGCCTTTAGGGAGGCGTTTTGTTCCCTTTTATACCATTAACAGAGTTTGGGATTGTTCTTACTTGCATTGATGACACTTATGCAAAGCATTTTTGTCTGCTTAAAATAATACATAAAAATTGAAAAACGTAAAATAAGAGTTATGAAGAAAATGTAGTGATCCAATATTCCACTCTGGAACCATAAGTAAGGCCGGAGAGATGGATCAGTGGGTAAGACACTTGCTGCTCTTTCAGATGACTCTGGTTAAGTTCCCAGCACCTACATAGCAACTCACAACCATATACATAACTCCAGTCTCAGAGACTCTATGCATTTTTCTGGCCTCCAAGGGCACCAGACCTACAGGCAAAACATTCACACATAAAAATATAATATGTGCATACAAACATACATACATACATACATACATAAATGAGATACAACCTTGGAGAACACGAAAAACAAAATTAAAAAAATCTATTTTTGAAATCATGCTATGGTTTTTCTTTTTCACTGCCACAGATTAAAAACTGAATGAGAACAAAGTGTCTATTTGAAAGGAGGAAGGGACACACATCTGGAAAAAAAAAGTTAAAAATAACCTGAATATCATTAAGTATATGAAAAAAATCTAATTTATCTTTTTTGTCTGATTTTCCTCAGCTACATCAGAGACTTGTTAGTAGTAATTTGTAGTCACTTTCTTTCCTCTAGAAAAGATTATGTTTCTTCTTTAAAGGTCATTTTAGTTATTGTGGGAACTTTGCCTGCTGAAATAAACAAATAACCATTTCTTCTAACCAATGAACAAACAAAATCCAGAACATGATGTGAATTCACTTTTCATAATCTTTGAGGCTGGGAAAGCAACTCCGAGAACCAGTTGGGAGAAGCAGTCATTCCTAAGGCCCAAGACTTAACCTAAAGCAAGAATGTTTTCTGATATTCTCCTGCTTTG
The DNA here is from genome assembly GCF_018167655.1 of Microtus oregoni. NCBI lineage: Eukaryota > Metazoa > Chordata > Mammalia > Rodentia > Cricetidae > Microtus > Microtus oregoni. Next base: position 25,438,412 of record NW_024543071.1, read on the forward strand.
AAGAAGCATCACATAAGCTGTTTTTCTTCTTAGGAGTAGGCTGTATTCTTGTATTCACGGATTCATTGAGTGCTTGGCTTGTATTTTTTTTTTAGCATAGTTATGTAAACTCTCTTAAATTGTAGAGGTAAAAATATAATGCTAAGACATAATAAAGACAAATGAAATTTCTACTTGTAGAACTCAAACATCTAGGCTCTATATCTGCTGAGTAGTTGTGACATAGCATATATTGTGAGTGTTCTCTTGATGCATAAGGAGGTTTAGGCATGAAATCACAGTGTTGAGCTGTGGAGATGGAATAGTAAAAAATCCATAGACTGGGATTCAGACAATGTTTTATTTTCTGGTTTTGCAGAACCTAATTTTAAACATACAGGGTCTTTTTCTTGGTTTATAACTGGATTTCTAATTTACAGGCTTATGAAATTAGAAAAACATATAGTAACTCACATGGGATAGGTATCAAGTAACTAGATTATGTACTGACATCATTTACATGGGGTAACTTCTGATTGTGTCTGCAGGGGACACTGATTTAGCCTTGATGGTTGTGGTTATACCCAGATCGCTCACTGGACTATACCACAGGCCAACCAAGTGACCATTCCAAGAAACTACCAGAAGAAAGTAGTCATTCTTAATGCCCAAACTAACCACAAATGCTTTCTAATACTTGTATTTGATGGGAAGTTCTGGGAAAGCAAGGGCTAAAGGTCTATTGTTTTCTCTTTAATACAATCCTCAACTGAATGGACCCTCAAATGTTTAATGAATGTATAAACACCCACATCAAATTAAATGGGATTTTCATGTACACTTTTCTTTACTCTAGCTTTATTCACTAACATTGGCTTTCTTTTGTATATGCCTTTGACTTAGTATTTTGCTTCATTATTAGTTTAATTTTTTTAATTTTAATTATCAGATGATGTAACTATTATATCATTCTCCCACCCAGTGCCATACCTTCCACTCCCTATCAAACTCAACTCTTATTTTATTTAAGTATCACTACATATATTATACATGTGAATAAAAATGTAAATACAACATGCTGAGTACATGTAGTGTTGCTTGTATCTGATTTCATCCTGACCAGTTGGTATTAGGTAACCAAATGGGGACTTATTTCTGGGAAATACTAATTCTCCCAATCCCTGCAGCCATTAATGAACTTTTCATCTAAGGTTGATGGCAATTGAAGGTAATTTTCTGTACGTGTATGTGTGTGATAGGCATACATGGGTGTAAATGTGTTCACATATGTGGGAACACGTGTGTGTGTGTGTGTGTGTGTGTGTGTGTGTGTGTGCTCGTGAAGTGAATATATTCAAGTGTGCATAAGGACTGTCTTCCTCAATAGCTCTCCACTTTATTTGTTGAAGTGAGTTTCTTGAACTTGGAGCTCACTAATTTCAGGTAGCTTTTCCCAGAGATGCTCTGTTTCTGCCTCCCAATCTAAAACCAGATTTCTGATATTGGAGGCAGCCTCTATGCTTATCTGCCTGGAATTTACCTGGGTCCTGGGGATCTGAATCCCAGTCCTCAACTTGGGTGACAAGTGCTTCATCTACTGAGCCACCTCACCAGTTCCGATGGCAATTTTAAGAACAGGAAAATATCAAACGGAAGTGCAGAGACTAGAAACCCAGAGAAACACCAGTAAAGGGCTGCAGCCTTGTCGCTATTCTTCATCATTTAAATTTAAATCAGAATTAAGGCCTTCCAACCAGGAGACTGCTTTGAGATAGAAGCACCAGACAGGACAGTTCCTGGAAAGAGAGGCTGTTTCCTAGGAACTAGAATCAAAGGAAAAATCCAGCACTTCTTGACAAGCTTGCAAAGGAACCCCCACACCTCCATGTCACCAGTAGCACACAGGGAGATATCTGATAGCTAATACACACAAATATTTTCTGAATGTTATTATTCCAATTAAGAGTGGGGGGGATTTGGTATTGGAGGACAGTAGATGCTCACCATTCCTCAATGCGCCACACTTCCCACTACCTTAATCACCCAAGGGACAGAGTCTCTTGCTAAAGACATCCATCCCTTCTTATGGCACCAGGTTCAAGAGAGAGAGAGAGAGAGATCTAATGTGTTTCTTTCACAGTGACTTGACCCAAGGCATACAAAAATCTCTTAAGTTAAGGGAACTTCAACAGGGAAGTGGCTACTAACTCAGTCACTTTATAAAGCCCCATTGGAAGTGCTTTTTCCTGTGTTCATTTTCAGTCATAACTGAAGACAGATTTACTTACTGTGGACATGAAGTTGGGTTGAGTCCTATGCCTTGTTTTTCTTTAGTCTTGCTTCCTCTCCTGTGGCTTTTCTCACCTTTGGTTGTCTCCCAACAATTCCCGCCACTAGCCTAGGGACTGAGAATCCTACCAAGATAACTGCAGATCCCCCAGGTGTATTAGTGACTTGGCTCACTGTTACAAGAAAATACATGACAGGAGCAACTTAAAGAGGATAGGTTTGCTCTGATTTACAGTTCCAGGAGTTATAGCCCATCATGGAAAGAAAAGAATGGCTGCAGGAGTGAGAGGAAGCTGGTCACATGGTATCCACAATCAGGAAGCAGGGAGTGATGAACACTGGTATTCAGGGTTCATTTCCTCTTAATTTAGTCTGTGAACCCTTCATCCACATTTAGGGTAGGTTTTTTTTTCTATTTCTGTTAACCTAATCTAGATAATCCCTCACAGAAATCTATTCCCATGATAATTCTAAACTCCACTAGACTGCCAAACAAGAATAATTGCTGTGCTTGTCTGCCCACCAGAACTAGATGATTAGACCCTATTTCTGAAGATTCCATGCATTTTACTTGCAAGATATAGTGAAATCAAGCTGGAACAGAGGGGCGATCTTCCTCCTTGCTGACTTTCTTTCATGTACCAGGAGGTACTCTGCAGGATGGTGGCAGAGAAAAGGCAGCAATGGTTTTATCCAACTGCTAACCCTGTAATACACAATACACACTTGTCAAGCAAGATGTACCTACTTATACAATAGTGGCATTACTATTGCAAGGGTGACCAACTACTTTCTGCTTAGGTTTTAGGTCCATTCCACAGAAAGAACAGATGTTTGGTATTGTAAACTCAAACAAAAACTTACAGCTGGCAAAGTAATAGGTGTTAAGAGGGAACTTCTTACCACTGTTTAGCTAAATTAAAACAGCATCAAACTGCCTTCTAAACACCTATATTTATATCCATAGGCAAATGCTATTCTTAGCCTAACTCATTTAAGTCTCTCTGATTAAAGACATGATAAATGAAGACTTGTGGTTGTTCGAGGTGCTAAGAGTAAGTGATCATTGACTACACAGTCCTAAATAAGACATTTATACTTTCCCCTTTATGGCTCAGGGAACATTGAGAAAGAGAATAGAAAGAATAAAAGGCCAGAAAGATAAGAGGAGGCAGGGTTGTAAAATGGATCTTCAGGGCATGACAGAGACATTACAATCATGAACTCACAGCATCTGCCCTAACCAACAGTCAGTCACAAACAGGGGAGGGGCCTATGGGAACCCACACCTCTCTGCTGAACTAGTCATTACAGATTGATTCTGGGAGAGGGGAGTCAATGCCTTCAGTTGTGTACACTGGCGAGTCCTCCAAGCTCTGATACATAATTCGACACCTGCAGTTCCAGAGACATTCATGATTAAACTCAGCGGGTTAAAAACTAAACAGACATGCATGTGAGAGGGAATTGTTGGGAGGATGGGGAAAAGGTGGACAGAGTGAAGGGTAGATTAGAGAACATAGAGGGTTAAAGTAATCAGCACACACTAATACAGGTATCAAATTATCAGTCCATCATAAAAACAAACACTGAAAGATGGCTGATGTTGTAGGGTGTACTAGAAACAAAGTTGCGGTCAGGATAACCCTTCCGCCAAACATTTTCAGCTCCCAAGGAAATGACTTAGTTTCAGCAGTTTTCGAAGTCTCCACTCACCTGTAAAGTGTCAGAATTCAGTGAGGAGCGGCGCATCTTAAAATTCGTAAGTCAAGCTTTCTCAGACACAATATGAAATCCAAAAACTGGAAATCAACTCTAAGTGCCAAATAATTATCCTTTTCACTATTTACATTTTACATTTGAGCATTTTAGTCTCTTTTGTCTTTTGCATCCACTAATATCAAATTCCTAAAACAGGAACTAAGATGTTTAAGTGCTTTCTCTGTGCCAAGCGTTTCCCTTAGTTTTAACTTAATTCTCTCAATTCTATGAAGGAGAAAGTTCACAAGCAAAGCAGTTGATGCTCAGAGGGCTGCACCAAGATGACATTTACCCTGTACAGTCAGAGCAGAACTCAGATGCAAAACCAGTAGAGTATAATCATACATTAAAATATTGGTTTGTTTATTATAAAGCAAACATCTGGGCATGTAAAATTTAACAAAAATTGCAAGAATATTAAAAATGAGATAAAATTAAAACTGCTTTAAAATTCCACAAATAACTACAACTTATATTTGAATGTACTCCCTTATAAATATAAACATAGTAGGGGTGCAGAGAGGTGCATGTCCGAATGTGTGCATGTCTGTATGAAGACAGTTCTGGAGGATTTTTGCTTTTATTTTCTGGATTTATCGCTTTATATATTTATTTGGAGAAGACTGTAGAGATATAAAAATTAGTGGCATAAGAAAATCTTTCAGCATAAAACCAGCATAGAAAATATAAAACCAAACATAGAAAAGTATAAAAGGCAGAAAAGTCTTCATTGGTACTGATACTTCAAGAGCATCAAGAAGAAGGCTAAATTATGGTCTCTTTTAAAGGGCTTAAAAATATATAACTTTAAGAAACTTATTATTGCAAAGTTAATTTTTGTGGGGCGATCATAATCTAAACTGCCAGTTTATATAATCTGGATTATAATTTCTTGTGGTTCCTCTTCCCACTTACCAAGAGTGGCCTCTTGCAGGGTTTCTATTGTTGAAGAGTCTTTGTTCCTTTTTAATTTCATGTCCTCTTTTATCATTAACTGTTGTTATATGTGTATGAGTGTTTGTGTGTGCATTCCTAAATATATAAGTATATCCTACTTAGTCTGTATAATGTTACTTGTACGTAACAAGTTACAAATCCACAGCTGGGACCTATAGAAGCCCAGCGAGTGCTCACTGCTTATAGGTGGTATAGCCTTAAAATTCAGAGTTTGAAAATTATACAAAGTTACATAAAAGATCAGCAAGAGGTGAATGAATGACTTATCAGTTATTGATAACATTCCTGAAAACAATTGCTTTATAAGACCTACAACTCCTTTTGTCATGTACACAATCCTTTTTGTTCTCTTAACTTACCTTTCAAAAATAAAATAAATATTTTTATTTAGAAGACATTTGATTTTTCATATTACTCTTTTTTATAGTTTCTAGAAATTGTTTTTCAATAAATCTTAATAAAGTGGCATGAATGTCTGCAATAACCAACAGCTATCTAACCATACTTAAGATCTGATCAACAAGAGGGAAGTTATGCCTGATATTAGAAAGCTCGCCAAAAGCCCGGGGCTAGTGAAGTTGTTGATCCTGGAGAACCTACAACTGTCACCTTACTAACCCAGCACAATCCCTAACTCCATCCAAAAATCTGTCCTTATAAATGCAGATAAGTTTAGTCCTCACTCCTCATCAAGGAAACTTCCCTTTTCAATAGACAAAGGCCATTGCCACAACCAATCAAAAGACAGAATTGTAGAACCTCTGCTATTAAAATTCTAGCGGCTTACTTTACCTCTGTACCCATGAAAGGCACAGAAGTCACAGGCTGTCCAGATAAGAGCCTCCTTCTAACAGCTCCTTGGGCTTTTGGTTTTATTTGTGACAGTTTTTCTTCAGTGAGACCTCATACTGCCATGTTATCCATAGCCATCAAGGAAGAGAACCTTTAATTCCCTGTCTGTGAGTATTAGAAGTGAAAGAGCCCTGAAAATTGAGAAGATGAAAACCAGAAAGGTGAAAGTAAAAAGAGAGGAGTACACACAGTATTATCGGAAGATACATGGTTCAACCTAGTCTTTGGATGCTAAAGTGTTTATACTAGGAGGACCTAAGACAAAATGCTTCATTCCTGGTTCCCCCCAAATCTCTCACCTATATCTATTCCTAGGTCAGTATTCTAAAACCACAAATAAAACTAGAAAAAGGGAACAGAGTCAAATACCCATTTATTCTTAGTTTGTTTAAGTGTACATTCTAGGCTTATTTGAATTTTTAAAAGACTATTTCCCTTTTTATATTGAAAATAATTTTATACAATGTATTTTGAGGATGGTTTCTCATTCCTCAATTCCTCCCCAGATCCTTCCACCTCCCCATCACCCAAACAGCTCCTCTCAGTTCCTCCCCACCTCCTCAGCCACCCAATAAACTTCTCTTTTTTAATTTTTCTGTTTAGATTTTAGTTTTTTTCCTGTTTAAAAGAGATAAATAATTCTATTCTGGCTATGACATTCCTGTCGAAGTAGAGAATACTTTCCAAAATATAGAAATACTTAACAAAGGGGCTGAACTATTTAAATTTGTTTTTTGATTAAAATTGAAGAGCATACAACTGAAGTAGAGAATATTTTCCAAAATATAGAAATGCATAACATAGGGAATGAAATTTTATAATTTATTTTTTAATTAAAATTCTTTGTATGACATATTTTGATTAATTATTTATAGTGAAGTTCTTACAATTACCATTCAAATTATTTCAGTTTGCTTTGTGTTTGTGAGATCTGAACCTGAGAAAGGTATTTTCCAAGCGAGCATAAAACTGCAGAGAAATACAAGATCCAAATATCTACTTTGGGTCTCAGTTCCCCCAAAAAACTTTAAAGAGTTTCCGTGGATGGGCATGTACAACTCAGCCACTTTTCACCAATGTTCGATGGAGGTTTCAACATTTCTCGGAGAGCCTGTAAGTACTGATGTCTTTGCAAAAGCCCAAATGAGTCCCATACTTAGTAGAAAGTGAGAACACCGTGTAACACACTGGACTATTCGTGGAAATTATCCAGGTGCTTCATAGGCAGCATCTGCCCCCAAAGCACACAATATTCACAGCACATATTCACAGTAGTTAGGGAATGTGAACATGCTTTAAAGTCCTCTCTTATTAATTGGCCTATTCTGTCAGTTTCTGGGAGGTGTTTGTTAGACTATCCCAACATAATGCATTTACCTATTTCTCATTTAATTCTGTTTGGTCTTATTTATGTATTGGGAAGCTCCATGTTAAACACATAAATATGTATGTGTGGGCTGTCAACCAGATGCACTTGACGTTTATTCTTATGCAGTATCCAAGCAGCATTCCTTGCCTTTGGTAGCAAACTTTATCCTTAGTAAAATTCTTTGTATAGCATGTATCATTTTGATATTGCTCCTTTGATGTCCCTCTCTTCCTTATGTTCATCACTTGTCATATATATATATATATATATGTATATGTATATATATTTATCCTTTTCGTCTTTGTTTCACTACAGTTTTATATTTAACTTATAAATCTAATTAAATACATGAAGTTAGCACTTTTGTCTATTTGACTATCTCTGACCATTAATGAGTTGATTGTACATTATTGATATGTTTGAATTGTAAGTCAGTAAGTCATTGGTTGTACTATTTGTTATTCCTCCATATCATAGGAATTTTTCCCTTTTTTAATTCTTTCCAAATTTTTTTTAATTTGACACAATTTTGAAAGATGCATTCAGTCTATTTGACGACTTAACAGTACTTCTATATGTTTCTAGTGATGGCATAGCTTACCCACTCCTTACTTTGAATTCAATGTGCATAACTTTCCATAAATCTCCACTGGTTTTTTTTTCTTTCTTTCATTGCACCTCTTTTTTTCCAGTGGCAGAAACATAAAAACATCACTAAGACAATTCCATTTGAGCTATAAGAATTAAATCATAGGAGTATAAATATAGCTCCATGTAAGAACCCCCCTATGGGGGAGTATAGCAGCTGGTCTAACACAGAAGCAGCTGCCCTGAGAAAGGTTGTTTAAAGAAAATATTTTTAGTTTCTTTGAATTTCCATCTTGGTTTCTGGAACCGTAGCATCCGTTGTACTCTATACCATATGTTGGGAATGTTTATACTTTGCAGCTGAGTTTCCAACTTAGGACAATTCTAAATTATCCTGGAGTCCTTGAGGTAGAGATCTCTAAAACCTATATATTGCAAAATACAGAAACTATGTTTTCCACAGCTCATGGGTCTCATTCTGATTCGCATACAGATGTCTCAGCAGTGACTTGTAACTTAAAAGGCATTTTCAGTCTTTTGTAAGAAGTCAACAGATGGACTCTAATGGCTATTAGGATGGCCCAACTACTGAAATACAGCTGCAAAGTCTCCTTATTAGTGTGTATCAGTTGTCTAAGATGAGGGATTCCTTTGGGACACTGCTGTGCATGCATATGGCAAACTTTAGCCACCTGTGACAGTACATGCTTCAATTACTCAAAAGCCTTATAGACTTAGAATACATTTCGGACCTATTATGGAACTGAATGTCAGAGAGGTGAGATATCTAATTTATGTTGTAAAGCCAGAATCTGAAACCACTGCTCTCTGCTCCAATGGTTTCCTCCTAACTTCAAAGTCTATATAACTAAGGTTTTTGTCATGGGGCTTCTGTTGTGTCCATTTAAACATAAGAAAGCAGTTACATTTTCCAGAACCAAGGACTTCATTTTTCCCCTGATATTCCTTTTTCTTAATCTTCTTTGTTGGTAGATTTTTGGGATCTAACTAGATACAGTGATGTGCAAAGATCACAATTCACAGATTGTCTTACTGTATGTGTCCCAATGCAGTTAAGTTCATCCTAGTAAGATTATGAAGAAATTTGCGAATACTTCTGAAAAATCCCCAAGAAGAAGAAGAATTACACCCATTTTCTTCCTTCCAAATTACACTTTACTTCTTAGGATGAAAACTTACAGAGTCTGGAATGCCAATAGTTATATTTACCTCTGAGGATGGACTCTTTGTCTTAAGGAGGGTAGAGTGGAAGGCTGGATAGAGCTGAAAACCTTTAAGGAAACACAAAAATCCCAAACTATAAACTCCATGTTTCTTTCACACACAAACAGCAAACCATCTTTTAAAGTTGGAATGATGATAAAAGTCACAAAATAATCCCACACCAGTTAGAATTATGAATAATAAAGGGTTATTTACTTAAGGGAAAACTTACAGATCACTGTCCTATTTAACTGTCCTCTGCGTGAACAGGAACAGTGTCTTGCAGCTGGAAGCAGGATCCAGAAGCAAGAGAGTGAGCACATGCTTTACAGCTGATTTTACAGTATCAACAACCATGCCCAAGTGGGCTGGTATCATACTAGCTATTGGCTAAAGGAGCGCAATGTGCTCCCACAGCTATGGAAAATTCCTAAATTATTATTAAAATTATTCATATCTCTTTTGAGTGCTATCCATCACTCTTCCTTCTCTTTGCTATCCCTCCAATTTCCCTTCTTTTGCTAAAAGCAGACTCACTTGCATCCATTTACTAAGCACTGGGCTTTAACAAGCAACTTTTATAATTAGAAGACAGCTGTATTTTACTTAGAATTATTCATTCTATTTAATGTGTATGAGTATTTCTCTGCATGTATATATTTGTACCATGAGCATGTCTGGTACCCACAAAGACCATAAGAGGCACTACACAAGCTCTCTTAGAAATGGAGCTATAGATGGTTGTGAGCTGCTTGTGTGTGCTGGGAACTGAAACCAAGCTCTCTGCAAGAATGACAAGTTCTCTTAACATCTGACCATCTTTCTAGCCTGAAGAGCTATTTTAAATCTAAATTTAGGTCAGCCCCTTGAATATTGGTCCTCAGAGCTAGTGAATCTGTGTAGAAGGCTGAGTAGTTGGATGCTGATGAGGTCATCCAGTGTTTTAGGTGGTTTTGAATATGATCATGAAATTACTTTATTGATTTTGGAAGCTGTAATGATTGTTCTTGGTTATGAGAATGACTACATCTAGAATTAACTAAAATCAAAGGAGCTGAATATATGAAAGAGAGAGACTTTTTATTGGTTAAATAATTTAAAGTGGTAAGACCCGTTTTTAATCTGGATCTTTTGAGGTGGAAAAAATATACCTTTAATCTTGGCCACACCTTCTGCTGGAAGCCAATATAAAGGGCATGGAAGAAGGAATCTTGTTCTGTCTCTCTCTCTCTGCCTCTCTCTCTCTCCCTCTCCCTCCCTCCCTTCTTCCCTCCCTCCCTCCCTCCCTCCCTTCCTGCTTTTTCTTGCTCTTACTACAAAGTTCATTTCTTCACTGGCATTAGAGCCCACTTTTTTCGAATACTGATGTATACTGAAGACCAGCTGAGACATCCAGCCTTGTGAACTGAACAACTACTTGATTCTTGATCCTTCCTTTGATAGACTGCCCTTGTTAGACTAGCTGTGCAACAGCCTATAATTCATTATAACAGGTTCCTTGTAGAAATTCTGTTCCTCTAGAGAACACTGACAAACATAGAAGCCATGACACAGTTCCACATGTTTCTATGATACATATCACTTGTTGCTAAGGAAATTTTCCATTAATTTCTTTGTCTTAGAATTGTCAGTTTAAGGGAGGGTTGCCTATGTTCCTCTGTGTCTTTAGGTATTTTGTGGGGAGACACACAGATGTGAGCCTGTTTTACCTTGACTGGAGGTCAAAAAGTTTGAGCTTATCATTGTTCTTTCAAAGTTGTTGACAACAAGTATAGCTCCACACCCTGACCTAGGATGAGGTTACTTAGTACTTTGGATATTAAGATGGCCTATAGAGGTGGATCCTGCTCCACCCTGGCCAAAGGTCAGAAAATTCTAGCTTACTTCTTTCTGCTCCTTCTTTTGAAACAGGAGGTTTGACATAGGGAGTGGCTGTTTTAATCAGGAAATAATGGCTTGATGTCTTAAGTATTGAAGCAAGTAACTGTTCTAGTTGTCCTTTTTGTCATATTAAAGCAGTCTTTTGCCTTCTCCCCCTCTCTTCTGTATTTGGGTAGAAAGCATAGAAAAATTGAGTATTCAGTATCTACTGAGTTGTCCTCCTGGTTCTACCCTGTATCTCTACATTTCTTTTATATCTCTGTTCCTCCTACCTAACACTTCTAATCCTCATGCCCCTACCCTAGAAGTTATGAACCCATCGTGGGCTGGATCACAACAGAAGTCACCCCAAAATGTAGTTTATGAAAGATGGCAGTCCAATGTGGCACTTACAGCAGCAGCATTTGACCTCGTTCTTCTACAACTCTTGCATCAAAGGTGTTGCTCTACTTCTTGATTTGTTATTTTCTACCTACATTACTGGAACTATGACTCCAGACTTTTGCACATATAAGAGAGATAATGCTGCTGTTTAGGTACTGAGGAGTTCCATCTGGACGGGTGAGTATGTGCTTTCCAGGGGCGGATTGTCCCAGAAGAGAGCACAGGGCCCCCTCCCCCAGCTCCTTCTGAAGGGCTGTCTTTCTTACACACGACACCCCCCGACCAAGAGCCTGCATTATCTGCTATGTCCTTTGCTCAGGAACAGTTTTCTGCTCCTACACTAAGGCGACCCACCCAGAGCGGTGAGTGCCTGCCTACTGGGCAGGCCTCAAGGACCCCCCCCCCCCGAAAGAGAGCACAAGCACCTTCAACTTTTGCGGCAGGGTATCCTGTGTTCTACTCGTCCCTGCCCTGCCCCCCCAAGTTCTCCCTTTTGTCCACGGGTCATTGGACTACCAGGCGTCTATGTTTCGGTGCTGAGAAGTTCCATCTGGACTGGACAGTTCCTGCTTCTACACTGAAGAGTTACAATCAGAGAGTCAGTCACAGCAAAGACTGGACCAAGACACCAAGCCTCCCCTGGCTCCATTTGAAGGAAGAGATGGGAAGGTGCCAAGGCAAGAATTCCTCCAACAACCTGAAAAAAACCATAGGATCATTTCATTAGATGCTGAAAAAGCATTTGACAAAATCCAACATCCCTTTATGATAAAAGTATTGGAGAGATTAGGGATACAAGGGTCATACCTAAATATAGTAAAAGCTATATACAGCAAGCCGACAGCTAACATCAAATTAAATGGAGAGAAACTTAAAGCCATCCCACTAAACTCAGGAACACGACAAGGCTGTCCACTCTCGCCATACCTCTTCAATATAGTGCTTGAAGTTCTAGCAATAGCAATAAGACAACATAAGGGGATCAAGGGGATTCAAATTGGAAAAGAAGAAGTGAAACTTTCGTTATTTGCAGATGATATGATAGTCTACATAAGCGACCCCCAAAACTCCACCAAAGAACTTTTACAGCTGATAAACAGCTTTAGTAATGTGGCAGGATACAAGATCAACTCCAAAAATTCAGTCGCACAAAGGATATGGAAGCAGAGAGGGAAATCAGAGAAGCTTCACTATTCACGATAGCCACAAACAGCAGAAAATATCTTGGGGTAACTCTAACCAAGGAAGTAAAAGATCTATTTGACAAGAACTGTAAGGCATTGAAGAAAGAAATTGAAGAGGATACCAGAAAATGGAAGGACCTCCCTTGCTCTTGGATTGGGAGGATCAACATAGTAAAAATGGCAATTCTACCAAAGGCAATTTATAGATTCAATGCAATCCCCATCAAGGTCCCATCAAAATTCTTCACAGATCTTGAGAGGACAATAATCAACTTTATATGGAAAAACAAAAAACCCAAGATAGCCAAAACAATCCTATACAATAAAGGTTCTTCTGGAGGCATTACCATCCCTGACTTCAAACTCTATTACAGAGCTACAGTGATGAAAACAGTGTCGTACTGGCATAAAAACAGAGAAGTCAACCAATGGAATCATATAGAAGACCCGGATTTTAACCCACATACCAATGAACACCTCATTTTCGATAAAGGAGCTAAAAGTATACAACGGAAGAAAGAAAGCATCTTTAACAAATGGTGCTGGCACAACTGGATGTCAACCTGTAGAAGAATGAAAATAGACCCATATCTATCACCATGCACAAAACTCAAGTCCAAATGGATAAAGACCTCAATATCAGTCCGAACACACTGAACCTGATAGAAGAGAAAGTGGGAAGTACCCTACAACAGATGGGCACAGGAGATCACTTCCTAGGTATAACCCCAGCAGCACAGACATTAAGGGCAACATTGAATAAATGGGACCTACTAAAACTGAGAAGCTTCTGTAAAGCAAAGGACACTGTCACTAAGACAAAAAGGCAACTTACTGGCTGGGAGAAGATCTCTACCAACCCCGCAACAGACAAAGGTCTGATCTCCAAATATATAGAGAACTCAAGAAACTACACTTTAAAATGCTAATTAAAAAATGGGGTACTGAACTGAACAGAGAATACTCACCAGAAGAAGTTCAAATGGCCAAAAGACACTTAAGGTCATGCTCAACCTCCTTAGCAATCAGGGAAATGCAAATCAAAACAACTTTGAGATATCATCTTACACCTGTCAGAATGACTAAAATCAAAAACACCAATGATATCCTTTGCTGGAGAGGCTGTGGAGGAAGGGGTACCCTCATCCATTGCTGGTGGGAATGCAATCTTGTGCAATCACTTTGGAAATCAGTGTTTCGGTTTCTCAGGAAATTCGGGATCAACCTACCCCTGGACCCAGCCATACCACTCTTGGGACTATACCCAAGAGATGCCGATCATATGACAAAAGCATTTGTTCAACTTTGTTCATAGCAGTATTATTTGTAATAGCCAGATCCTGGAAACAACTTAGATGTCCTTCAATGGAAGAATGGATGAAGAAAGTCTGGAATATATACACATTAGAGTACTACACTGCGGTAAAAAACAATAACTTCTCTAATTTTGCATGCAAATGGATGGAAATAGAAAACACTGTCCTGAGTGAGGTAACCCAGACCCAAAAAGATGAACATGGGATGTACTCACTCATAATTGGTTTTTAGCCATAAATAAGGGTCATGGAGTCTACAATTGGTGAACCTAAAGAAGCTAAATAAGAAGAACCTTCATCTGGTGATGGATGGAGATAGAGACAGAGACCCACACTGGAGCACTGGACTGAGCTCCCAAGGTCCCAATGAGGAGCAGAAAGAGGGAGAACATGAGCAAGGAAGTCAGGACCACGAGGGGTGCACCCACCCACTGAGACAGTGGGGCTGATCTATTGGGAGCTCACCAAGGCCAGCTGGACTATGACTGAAAAAGCATGGGATAAAACCGGACTCTCTGAGCATGGCGAACAATGAGGGCTGATGAGAAGCCAAGGACAATGGCACGGGGTTTTCAACCTACGTAATGTGCTGGCTTTGTGGGAGCCTAGCCAGTTTGGATGTTCACCTTCCTAGACATGGACGGAGGGGGGAGGACCTTGGACTTTCCACAGGGCAGGGAACCCTGACTGCTCTTTGGACTGGAGAGGGAGGGGGAGAGGAGTGGGAGGAGGGGAAGAAAGGTGGGAGGAGGCGGAGGGAAATGGGAGGCTGGGAGGAGGGGGAAACTAAATTTTTCCTTTTCTCAATTAAAAAAAAATTATCAAAAAAAGGAGAGATAATGCTAAATCCTGTGTCATTTATAGGTATTTTACAATGTAAGTTCTATCGAAAATATGAAGCTATGATTAATATGAAGAAATGATTAATAAATAACTCATTCTAACTGGAATCTCTGAATACAAAGGACTGTATTCAATCAGCAAAAACACTTCTATTTTTAAAGTGAACATGTTTATGAGATGGTCCACAAATACGGAGGGTAGAGAAGACAGGAATAAATTACTCTGTATGAAGATGTAGAAATAATTTTGTGCTTAGAAAGTCAGAGTATATGGTGTGAGATTCTGAGTGTTATAGGAAATGAACGTGGATAAAAACAAGGAGTCAAACAGTATAGCAATGAGCCAAAGTTCCCCCTTGAGTAGCAGCCTAGGTAGTATTATTGGTGGGACAAAGAGTTGCAATGCCCTTTCAAACCAGCAAAGCTTAAGGAAAGTCTTATGATATGTTGTTCTTGAAGAAATGTAGATACTCTCCAATGGGAGAGGCTGATCCAAAAAATGGCATGCATGTTTGGGTACATATCTAGCTTTAATTATCTGGGGAGAGAAGTTCAGGATCTTTTGAGGTGGCAACCTGACTTAATGTGTATGTGATGTGAAAGAAAAAAAATCTGTTACTCTAAAATGTATTTTTAATAAACAACTAATAAAAGTAAATGACAGCTATTTCCTTAAATAAATACCCAAACATTCATCATATCAGGTACATGTTTGCATGTAGGGATAAGTCCCGCCCCTCAGGGGGCGTGTTCGCCTCGGGCTAATGTTTGCTTTTAAATTTGGCAAGCATGCTCCCAGCCATTTCTTCTGCTTTCCTGGTCTCCACGGCAACGGTGGTTCTGTAAGTCTATTTCGCCATTAAAGCTGTATATATATATATATTTTTACAATCTGTCTACATTCATTTACACCGTTACATTTTGGCGTCCAACGTCGGGCTAATTTGCCCCCGACTCAAGCGGGTAGCTCGCTAGCTAACACAGCACCCTCTCGGGTACTGTTTTTTAGTTCATGATTCCGGCTCCAGTGCCGAGTCCGAGACACACTGGGCCACACAGGCCCATTCTGCCTGCCTTGGCTAAGTTTGCAGCGGAACCCCACTGCCTGAATTAGCAGAAGCTCAAGAACCTGCGGTTTTGCAACAAAAGCCGCCACAGCGGCATATTTGGTCTGATACAAAGTGACTTGGCTGAGAGGTGGTGGTGCACACCTTTGATACCAGCACTTGGGAGGCAGAGGCAGGCGGATCTCTGTGAGTTTGAGGCCGGCCAGGCACTGGTAGTGCACACCTTTATTCCCAGCACTTGGGAGGCAGAGACAGGCGGATCTCTGTGAGTTCGAGGCCAGCCTGGTCTACAGAGCTAGTTCTAGGACAGGCTCCAAAAACACAGAGACCACCACTGGCAGGAACCGATCATTGCAGGTAAAAAATTTTTTCTTTTATAAATAAAATGTCTGAACACATTAGTATTCAAGAATTTAACAGTTTTTTTTAATTGTACCATGTGGGAGATTTTACAAGAGGTGTCTATCACCCCACATCTATGGATCCTTCTGGAATTTGTAATTTTCATTGGCACTAAATGGTTTGATAATAGAAATATGATTAAGTCTTTATGAGACGAATCCAGGATTCTTAAGGCAGAAATTGAATGCTTAAAGACAATTGAGAATGACAACAATCTTCTCAAGAATCAGTTTGAAGTTCTCCAGGCTGATGTTAAGGAGAAATTCATTACTATGGAAGAGGGAACAGCTGATCTGGATCGTAAGCTTCAGTCCCTTTCTGTAGGAACTGAAACATTAGTGGCTGATATTATGGAGAAATTCATTACTATGGAAGAGGGAACAGCTGATTTGGATCGTAAGCTTCAGTCCCTTTCTGTAGGAAATGAAACATTAAATGAGAGAATCAAAACTGCTGAATGTGACAATAAGATTTTGTCTAAAACTTATGAGAGATTGATGGAAAGATTGTCAATACAAGAAGGCACGGTTTATGCCATAAAAATTATGTCCAAAGATGAGATGTTATCTCTAATGGACAAACTTCATACTTTAGAATCCTCAATGAAGGCTTTGGAACATAATTCTGGACAGGAGATTCAGACATTGCAGAAGGCAATGGTGAATAGAATTGAAAACATTGAGGAATTTCTAAATTCTGATGAAGAAGAGCAAAGGGTAGAAAGGCAAATTTTAACTACATCTGTGGGTAAATCTCTCTGGGACAATTTCCACAAAGCTCTACCTACAGCTCTACCTGCCTTTCCAGTAATAACAACAGAGAAGGTGATTGGTTCCAGAAACCCTAGGGTCATCAAGGAGGATACATGGGAGCCTGTCCGTATGAATGATCTCAAGGAAATAAAACAGGCTGTCATGACTTTTGGGATGCAAGCCTCTTTTGATAAAGAGATGCTAAGATCTTGGGCCACAACAAGCAGAGCAACCCCCTCAGACTGGTTCCAGCTGAGCTCTGCAGTACTTGAGAGTGGACCGCAATTGAAATGGAAATGCTTATTCAGGCAAGAGGCTAGACTTTTAGAACAGCAGGAAAAGGCGAAGGGAATTGACATTTCCCTAGATAAAATTCTAGGTGAAGGGCTCTTTTCCGACCCTCAGGAACAAGCTAACTTGGATGAAAACACACTCTCCATGTGTACTACAGCAGCTATAAGGGCTTGGGACAGGGTACAAGACCCAGGACAGAGAATGGAATCATTTGTCACAGTTAAACAGGGTCAGAGAGAACCCTTTAGTGACTTTTTACAAAGATTAACTAAGGCTGTACAAATAGGGATATCTGACCCAGAAGCAAGATGAATAATGATTGAGTCTTTGGCTTATGAAGATGCAAATGTGGAATGCAAAAGGATTTGGGGCCCTTTAAAGCTCAGATCAGCGCCCTTGGAAGAATGGGTCTTGCATACACTCAATGTTGATACATTTGATTATGGCACTGAAGCATGGGTAGAAGAAGGAAAATTAAGGCCATATGTAACCAATATTGAAATGAATTTATGGGGTCGTGACCTATTACAACAATGGAATACCCAAATTAACATTCCTGCTACTTCTAGAGCCTATATTTCTGAGAATAATATTAAAAGATATTACAAACGGAGAAAACCGGCCATTCGGGCTGTACAAGAACAAGCAATTGATGTCCCTTCAGAGATACCAACAGCCTTGCCTCTAAAATGGTTGACTGAGAAACCAAAATGGACAAAGCAATGGCCTTTAGCTGAGGAAAAGTTACAGGCTTTAGAACAGCTGGTACAAGAACAATTAGATGCTGGACATATAGAAGAATCTACCAGCCCTCGGAATTCTCCTGTATTTGTGGTTAAGAAAAAAAATCAGGTAAATGGAGAATGGTGACAGATCTCAGGGCCATCAACAAGGTTATTCAACCTATGGGCCTTCTGCAATCTGGAATTCCTTTGCCCTCTTTATTACCAAAAGGATGGCCTCTCATAGTTATTGATTTAAAGGATTGTTTTTTCACTATACCTTTGCAAAAAGAAGATAGAGAAAAATTTGCCTTCACAGTGCCTACTTATAACAAGTCTAAACCTTCGAGGAGGTACCACTGGACCGTCCTCCCCCAGGGTATGTTAAAAAGCCCCTCCCTGTTCCAAAATTTTGTGAACCAACCATTGCAAATAATACGCAAGAAATTTCCCAAATTTATAGTATATCATTACATGGACGACATTTTGTTATCCGGTTCAAACATGGATACCCTGAACAGACTGTTTGAAGAAATAAAGATACTTTTATCTAAATGGGGATTGCAAATCACTCCTGAAAAGATTCAGAAGGGAGATTCTGTTAATTATTTAGGTTATAAAATAGGTTTGCAAAAAATTAAGACAAAAAGCACAAATTAGGAGAGATCGCCTACGGACACTTAATGACTTTCAAAGACTGTTAGGAGACATTTCCAGTCTACAACCAGCTATTGGAATAACACCTGATCTAATAATTTATTTGAACAAAACCTTGGATGGTGATAAAGATTTAAACAGTCCCAGAGAATTAACAGCTGAAGCAGAAAAGGAACTGACAATGATTGAGGAAAAATTACAACAGGTACATGTGCACAGGGTGAATCCAGAGCTCGATTGTATTCTCGTCATACTATCATCAAAAATTTCTCCTACAGGAATTTTAATGCAGAGAGATGATATTATTTTGGAATGGATCTTTTTCCCACATACACCAAGTAAGAAACTGAAAACTTATGTGGAAAAAGTCTCTGAGTTAATTATAAAGGGCAAGCTGAGACTTCGTCAACTAGCAGGCATAGACCCAGCAGAAATTATAGTGCCTTTCACTGCTGATGAACTAAAGAAATGATGGGAAGATAATGAACCATGGCAAAGAGCTTGTGCTAATTTTTTGGGAGACATTAATAACAACTATCCAAAAAGCAAGAGGCTTCCTTCACTTCATAAGGAGAACTTTTTGGATTCTTCCTCGAATTGTCTGTGACGCTCCAATAACTGGAGCCCATACATTCTATACTGATGCCAATAAATCAGGGAAGGCAGGTTACATATCAGAAGACTTGGGTAAGGTGGAACAAAGTCCTTATAATTCTGTCCAGAAGGTGGAATTATATGCCATTCTTATGGTGCTAAGGGATTTTAAAGAACCTATTAATATAGTCACTGATTCACAATACACAGAAAGAGTTATTTTACATATTGAAACTGCTGAATTTATACCTGATGATACAGAACTAACCTCATTGTTTCTTCAGGTTCAAGATTTGATCAGGAACAGGCTTTGCCCTATGTACATAACACACATCCGATCCCATATGGGTCTGCCAGGTCCTCTAGTACAAGGTAATTCAGAAATTGATCAATTATTGATTGGTAGTGTGCTACAAGCCTCTGAATTTCATAAAAAACATCATGTTAATAGCAAAGGTTTGAAGAAAGAGTTTTCAATTACATGGCAACAAGCTAAGGAGATTGTAAAGAAATGCCCTACTTGCTCTTTCTATAACCAAACGCCACTGCCTGCAGGGGCTAATCCAAAGGGCACCCAAAGGAATGAAATCTGGCAGCTGGATGTGTTCCACTTTGCAGAATTTGGCAAATTAAAATATGTTCATCACACCATTGACACTTATTCAGGCTTTCAGTGGGCAACTGCTTTAAGTTCAGAAAAAGCTGATTCAGTAATCACTCATTTACTAGAAGTCATGGCTATCATGGGTATACCTACACAAGTAAAGACAGATAATGGTCCTGCTTAGTTTCTAGGAAAATGAAACGGTTTTTTGATTATTACAATATCAAGCATGTTACAGGTATACCATACAATCTTACATGTCAAGCAAACATAGAAAGTTCAAATTGAACTATAAAGGATATGTTGAACAAACAGAAAGGGGTGGAAAACACCCCCAGAAATAGGTTACATAATGCTTTGTTAACCTTGAATTTTCTCAATGCTAATAAGAAGGGAACAACGGCTGCAGAAAGATATTGGATAATGGAAAAGTCTACTGAACTAAATCAACCAGTTTATTTAAGGGATGTGCTGACCTCACAATGGAAGCCAGGAGATGTGCTACGTTGGGGAAGGGGTTTTGCTCTTATCTCCACAGGTGAGGAAAAATTGTGGATACTGTCAAAATTAATAAAGATAGTTTTGAATAGTTCCTTGCCTTTAATAATGGTATGTCAGTTATGTTAGGCCTTAGCCAAAGTTGGTTGACTCAACATTGCAAACAAGACTTTGGGTGATTGCCCAGGTAGTCAGTTGTCTCTGTCAATTGTTGCACATTTTGGATATATCTCATTTGTTAAGTAATATTTTTTCCCTTCTCAGATCGTTGACGGAGTTGAAGATTATATAATTGCAGTTACTCTCTACATTATTTAGACTCCTTGACATAGAATGTTTAGCAAAACTTTTGTTCTCAATATTGTTTGTTATATTTATTATTTGTTATTATTGTATATAGTTGTATTTGGTTTAGTTCTGTCTTATTTAGACAAAAAGGGGAGATGTTGGGATAAGTCCCGCCCCTTAGGGGGTGTGTTCGCCTCGGGCTAATGTTTGCCTATAAATTTGGTGAGCATTCTCCCGGCCGTTTCTTCTGCTTTCCTGGTCTCCGCGGGAACGGTGGTTCTGTAAGTCTATTTCGCCATTAAAGCTGTATATATATATATATATATATATATATATATATATATATTATATATATATATATATATATTTACAATCTGTCTGCATTCGTTTACGCCATTACATTTGCATTTCTGAATTGATCAGAATGAATCTTAAACATGTTTTCCATATTTCTTAAATTAAAAAGAAGATGTTATAGTTTTTAACATCCTCAGCAAAAGACAGCTTTTAGGTTAGGTATATTCTCTTTTGTAGTGGAATTTTAAAATGTATTTGACAAAACTCTTCCCTGCTGAACAAATGAATTATTAGAATCTGTGTCTACTATCAGTATTGTAGTATTGAGGGGGGAAGGGAGTAGACAGAGATGAAAAAAAGTATGTCACAATCAATAAACTGTGGTGTTTCCAGAAGCATCAGTTTGGGGCACAAAAGATAAATGAGAACCTCATTAGCTAAAGGAAACAAATCTTAAATTTAAAATTAATAAAAATTTTTATCACTCATTACCTATTAGACTTAATAATATTATGGGATCACTTATGAGTCTTGATATCAGCCATTCACCCTATCTTATTTTTACTTCCATTTTCCAGTTAAACACTTTGCATGTAAGTGCTATAGATAACAGGCACTGTGTAATTTAGGAAACAGAAATGGATGTTTAATGTTCCATTAAATTAGAAACTGAAGCTGTGGGATTTGGGCTATGCCAACCAGAAATAATAGAACCCAGAGAGATTATAGGCACATTTTACTTGGTGATGAAAGATTTGCCCGTGTTTCAAAGAGGAAACATCAATGTCTTTCATCTGTGTATGTGTTCAGTGTTGAACTAGAACTCTGTAGCTGCCTGTGATTTCATATATCAGCATTGCAACGAGACTGCTCTAGGATGGTGCTTGTAGTGATGAGACCCAGGTAGCTATGGCAACTTATGCTGAAGAAGTTGAGGGGCAGTAGGATGGAAATCCAGACAGCATGTGTCTGAAGATTTGGAATCATCAATTCTGTGCTTTGAGATTTGTAACGGAATATCTTTCATTTAATTTTGAAGACCTCATACCTGAGTATACTGTATTTTCCTCATTTTCATTCTCTCCTCCCTTTCCTTCTTCCCTCAACCATTCCTTCTCTGGAGTGTTTTCCTCTGTGGAACAAGCATTGAAACATCCAAACATATGGGGGCCATTTGCACTCAAACTATGACAAATATGTTAGTAGTAAGTTCTCATCTGGGACTTATAACCTCTACAGTCACAGATTTTGAGCTAAGTTTATAGTCCCAGGTATAAATTTTCTACAATTGATTGGAATTGAGGTCCAATTATACAGCTATCATTTACCTCTAAGATATGTGTCACTATTGCCACACTGGAGGCATTTTGTCAGTCCTGTCACTGTTGATGTTTTTAGGCTTTATAGCTAGCTAGAGATATTGATCAATTTTCTCTCTTGGTAGTTTGCATTGTACCCTCTGATACTGTAAGAGTTATTTCCCAGGTTGAGGCTTCCATGTCAGGACCTGCCCAATTTCTCTAAGTCTTGTGACTGAAGTATGTGGTAGCTTCAAAAATAATGACTTGCCTTCATGTTCTGGCAGGCAATCAAAGAAGAACAGCGATAGTTCATGTTATTTTTGGGGGTCATTTTGACCCTCTGACTAATAACCCAAATGGATGCATCCTCTGCCTAGGGCTGGGATTTCTATTAGCTAGCCTATATGACTCCTGGGGTAGGGAGTATTATCCCACAGTGTGAGCTAACAAGAGCAAAATCGTGTGTGAAAATATTTTTAATTGATTTTTATTGAACTCTACATTTTTCTCTGCTCACCTCCCTGCCTTTCCCCTCCCTCCTTCAACTCTTCCCCAAAGCCCCCATGCTCCCAATTTACTCAGTAGATCTTGGCTTTTTCTACTTCCATGTAGATTAGATCTATGTAAGTCTCTCTTAATGACCTCATTGTTGTCTAAGTTCTCTGGGATTGTGATTTGTAGGCTGGTTTTCTTTGCTTTATGTTTAAAAGCCACATATGAGTGAGTACATGTGATAATTGTCTTTCTGTATCTGTGTTACCTCACTCAAAATGATGTTTTCTAGCTCCATCCATTTGCCTGCAAAATTCAAGATATTGTTATTTTTTTTCTGCTGTGTAGTACTTCATTGTGTAAATGTACCACATTTTCCTTACCCATTCTTCGGTTGAGGGCATTTAGGTTGTTTACAGGTTTGGGCTATGACAAACAATGCTGCTATGAACATAGTTGAGCACATGTCCTTGTGGCACGATTGAGCATTTTTGGATATATACCCAAAAGTGGTATTATTGGGTCTTGAGAAAGGTTGTTTTCTAATTTTCTGAGAAATCGTCACACTGACATCCAAAGGGGCTATACCAGCTTGCATTCCCACCAACAATGCAGAAGTGTTCCCTTTCCCCACAACTTCTCCAGCGTAAGTTGTCATCAGTGTTTTTGACCTTGACCATTCTTACAGGTGTAAGATGGAATCTCAAAGTTATTTTGATTTGCATTTCTCTGATGACTAAGAATGTTGAACATTTCTTTAACTGTCTTTCAGCCATTTTAGATTCCTCTGTTGATAGTTCTCTGTTTAGGTCTATATGCCATTTTTTATTAGATTATGTATTCTTTTGATGTCCAATTTCATGAGGTCTTTGTATATTTTGGAGATCAGACCTCTTTCTGATGTGGGGTTGGTGAAGATCTTTTCTCATTCTATAGGCTGTCATTTTGTCTTGTTGACCATGTTCTTTACTTTACAGAAGCTTTTCAGTTTCAAGAGGTCTCATTTATTATTGTTTCTTTCAGTGTCTGTGCTACTCGGGTTATATTTAGGAAGTGATCTCCTGTGCTAATGTGTTCAAGTGTAATTTCCACTTTCTCTTCTATAAGGTTCAGTGTGGTTGGCTTTATGTTGAGGTATTTGATCCATTTGGATTTGAGTGTGTGAAATGTTATAATTTGTAGATATAAGAAGCCTTAAAAGTCAAAGTGTTGACATGACTACATTCCCTCCATGGGGTCTGGAACAAATCTCTTTCTCCTGGTCTTTTTGAGCCTCTAGAGGCCACCTACATCTTTTGGCTCATGATGCCATATCATTTTACCTCTGCCTAGTTACCAGTTCTATGTCTCTCACCTCTCTTATGAGGACTTTGGAAATGCACTGAAACTACTTAGAAAACCCAGGTAATCATTCCCTTCTCAAATCTCTCAGTGTATTCAATCAAAAAACACTATTTTTGTTGGCATGTATAGCAATGCAGTTACTGGCTCCAGCAATTAGTGCAGGCATGGCTTTGAGGGAAATGTTATTCAACTTACCGTATCCATATGTTAAGACCATGTGACACTGGAGGCTTATCCCTGTTATGTTCTAATTTCCTGGCTGCATTCACTTTCAATACCTCCTTTCTTCCTCCATACTTAGAAGATAATATTCTCATCTTCCTACCTATACAAACCGTCTTCAATGTTATCATGACACTAATGTCTCTCATGTCTTCTGGAACAATCTTCCCCTAAATATATTTCTTCTTTCCTACATTTTCAATGTCAACCCCATTGTTGGTAGATATTTTTATTGTATTGTTCCTTAGACAAAACTGTTTTTTTTTTAAGTTTTCCCCACACGTTTCTGTTACATCAGACTCTTGGTCTTTTGTAGTAGGAACTGCGGGTTGCATTCCGCCACCCAGCTCCCGCCACCGGCTAGCTTTACCCGAAATAACAACACACAAATTGTATTCACTTAAACACTGCTTAGCCCATTATATCTAGCCTCTTCTCGGCTAACTCTTGCACCTGGACTAGCCCATTTCTAATAATGTGTGTAGCACCCTAAGGTGCACTTACCGGGAAGATTCTAGCCTATGTCCATCCTGGGTCGGAGCTTCATTGCGTGTGCCCGGAGAGGGGAGCATGGCCTCTGAGCTCACTTCCTCTTCCTCCCAGCATTCTGTTCCATTTACTCCTCCCACCTATGTTTTAACCTATGAGGGCCAAGCAGTTTCTTTATTTTTTTAACCAATGACCTTCCTCCATCCGTTTTTTGTTTGTTTGTTTTGCTTTTATGTTTTTGCTGTTTTGTTCTTTTCTGTTTGTTTGCTTGGTTGGTTGGTTAGCTGTTTTTTTTTTTTTCTTTGTTGTTCTTCCTCAGATTTTACTGATTTTGTTTTCTGGATTGTCATCTTTTCCTTTGAATATCAATTTACTGCTTTGTATCACAACGAGCAAATGAGTTATAAATCAATGTCTTTAGCCCTCCCTTGGTTGGAGGACCTAGTAAGAAAGTTCCTTCCAGACTTCTGTGGTGAACACACTGGGCTCAGCATGCCCATACTGATCTCTTCCTCCTTGTTCATTTTCTCTCTTCCTAATTAATTCTCTATTTTCTCTGTCATAGATAGTGGCATTCTCCTTTTACTCAAGATAAAAGGTCTAGTGAGATATTAAACACTTGGATAGGCTTTATTTCTGCTTTCCAATTAAAAACTAATCACCAATTTTTCCTAATTTTATCATGAATGCATGTGTAAGTATGTCATCTTTGAACTACACTTCTAAACCACCACTTATCTGCCACGGCCTTCTAATTATCACACTTTGCCGAGACTTTGATCTCCTCGGATTCATTACAATGATGTAGGACCACATGCCTAAGACACAAATCTTCCTTATAATTAGATTTCTAAGCTTTTTTTTTAAATCACAACTTCTCAAAGACTATCAATCACTTCAGAAATGTTGAGCTCTCTGACATGTCAAAGGTTTTCAGTATTATGACCATTTCCTACCTGAGCAGGTTCCTCGCAGCTGCCCCTTGTTCCACAGTAGATAAACTACTTGTGGTCCTAAAATACCACTCAATTTCCTGTTTTATGTCTTCCTTCATTTCTTCTAACTAAAATTATCTTGATATTTTACTATATGTGTCACTCAAAATAATAAAAATATTACCATGCATTGTAGCAACACTATAACCTCAGTTTTTAAGCAGGAAAATTACCACAAGTTCAAGGAAGTCTGGCCTGTACAATAAATGCCAAATTATTCCAAAATACACAGAGAGATTCTACTTCAAAAGATTAAAAATATCCACATATAAGTGAATAAAGATCATATCAAAAAATCCATCCCATCTTTTGGAAGAGGGAGCATCCTGTTCTTGAAGTTGTTTCTTGCTCAGTATTTCTATGGGAACCTATTTTTAAAAAACTGAATTTTTCTTTTAGCAACATGCTTAGGTTTAGAGGAGAAAGCCACACTGTAACTCCAAAATCAGCTTTATTCTTTACTTGAGTTGGAATTATAACTTTTTTGAGAAATAAAGAGAAATTAATTTTTAGGTAGCGAGAATTTTCCTTGTGGAGAATATTGGTATCACCAGATCTGATTTTTCTTTGTTTAGTATTTTTTTTTTCTGGATAGCTTTCTTTTCCTGTTATTTGCCTAATGTCTAAGGTCTTTTGACTTCTTAATGATGGGTGTTTCTGTTTCTCTGTAAAGACAAAAAAACCACAGAACCTTTCCTGACCTTTATAAGGTGAGTTTTCTTTTCAATATATTGAATTGCCACATTGATTGATGAACTATTACTTCTCCTTATGAAGAGGTCTCTCCTGTTAAAATTGAATCTTTATTAATTTTGAAGGTATTCATATTTTTCTTCTCCTGTGGAAATAAAAGCAAAACCCTTTTCCCAACATAACACAGATCCTGATTTCCATTCTGAGGTCAACGTATCCTTAAAGTACACAGGCTGATTTAGTTCAGTGGGATTTTTTCTATTGTCTGGTGCCTTTATGATTAGCATTTAGAAAATTTAAAGTTAATATGACATTCTGCAGTCTATATCTGGGGTATTTATTATCCCTTTCTGTTTACCAAACATTTCTTTTAAAGTGCAATAGATCATTTGACAACCATTGTTCTGTAGGATTATGTTTATATCTGTAATATGCTTTACATATTTACATATGCAAAAAAACTCTTTCATTTTACTAAAAAACATATGTTTTGTTTCATTTTATTTTATTTTAAAAAGAAAACAAACTAGCTTTTTTATTTTATATACCAATCCCAGTTCCCACTCCATCCCCTCTTCATATTTCCTCCATCTCCCCTCCCCTATCCACTCCTCAGAGAAGGTAAGGCACATTGTTTTGGGAAAGGTCAAAGACCCTCCCTACTACATCTAGGCTGAGAAAGGTATCCATACAAAGAGAATGGGTTCCCAAATGGGATAAATCTTGGTGCCACTGCCAGTGGACCCATAGTCTGTCCCAGCCATACAACTGTCACCCACATTCAGAGGCCTCCTTCCCTGTTTTGTTGGAGTTGGTGGGCTCCCATAAGCTCAGGTAAGCTATTTCAATGGATGTCCCCATCATGGTCTTTAACTTTTTGCTCATATTCTCACTCCTCCACTCTTCAACTATACTTTGGGAGCTCAGCCCAGTACTCCACTGAGGGTCTCTGCCTGTTTTCATCAGTTGCTCCATGAAGGTTCTATGGCAAGGCCAGTTCAGGCACCCTCTCTTCTATTGCTCAGAAATGAATGGAACTAGATAAAACTATTCTGAGTGAGGTAACCCAAACCCAGAAAGATGAGCATAGTGTGTACTCACTCATAAGTGGATACTAACTATAAAGCAAAGGATACTGAGTCTATTGTTCATGATCCTAGAGAAGCTAAGTAAGAAAGTGAACCCTAAGAAAAACATATATAGATCCACCTGGAAAGGGGAAATAGACAAGATTGCCTGACAAAATTGGGAGCATGGGGGTAGGAGGAGAAGGGAGGGCAGGGGGAGAAGAAGAGTGGAGAAGGGGAGAATGGAGGAGAACTTGAGGGAACAGGATGGTTGAGATGGAAGGACTGAGATGAGAGCAAGGAAAGAGATAGTTTGATTGAGGGAGCCATTTTGGGACTAACAAGAAACCTGACAGTAGAGAAATTTCCAGGAATCCACAAGGATGACCTTAGCTAAGATTCTAAGCAATAGAAGCCATGACTTCTAATGGGTGTGTAATTAATTACAGAATCCATCTTTTCAGAACTCAAAGCTGTTGCCCATTAAAATCCTGAAAACGTATCTATTGTATGCTGTACATATTTTAATTTTTCAAATTCCGAGAAATAAAAATCATCCATTTGTCCGTTTCTTTGCGTACCTATAAGGTTAGTTATTGCAGGTAGTAGAGTTTGATTATACAAGGAACAAGTGGGGACATTTTTCACAATTTTCTTGACTTGTTGCCAAGTGATAGATAAATCCAGGATGCTAGACAGAGGAAGTAGCTTCAGCTCTCAGTTAGCCAGGAAATCAGAGTGGAGAAACAGCTGTATTCTGCAACAGAATGTATTGCTTAGCTGTGATTTTCAGTATTCTGGGTATATTAAAACATTTTTAACTTATTGTGGACTTAGCAGATCACAAACCCACTCTGTGTTAAAAAGCATCTGCACATTAATATTTTCCATGAAACCTAGTTCTCCATATGTGTCTGTAAAAGTTTCATTCTGTTTCAGCTGTGAAAAATAAAACTGATATATAATTCAATATGTTCAATAGATCAGCCTTTAGATTTTGTGGTTTTTAAATCCTCTGCATGACTACTATCTAATAAAAATAGAATAGAACCACATATTTAACTTTAAATTTTCTACTAACTACGTTAGAAAATAAGGCTAGGGATGAAAATCAATTTTAATAATATACTTTACCTAACCCAGAAGATCCATAATATTATTTTACTGGTACTCATTCAATATTGCTAGAAATTGTATTCTTTGTACATATTGGCTTTAAAATACAATGTCGTATTTTATGCTTAGAACCTATCTCAATTTGAATTAACCATATACTGAATGCTCACGGGCCACTTTTATCCAATTACTATCATATGAAACAGCTCTACGTGCTTATATTTATTTTAGAGTGTTTTGAATCAATATTTATTCTTATATATATATAATTATCTCTCACTATATTTGTGAAATTTTGGAAAGTTTTCATAGCTTGTTTCCCCTTCTCTTTAATAATATGTTTTGAAGCCATATGTTATAAAATGAATAAAGGTTTAGTTTAGAGAAATTATGTTTGATGACTTTTGCTTGCTTGTTTTGTGGTTCTGGTATCAAGCCCAGGACCTTATTCACAGTAATCAAGCACACTAACAGCTGACCACGTCCCAAGCCATGAAAAATATACTGTGAATTTTTCAGGTCTATCCTGATCTCGGACAGCCTCATTTACCTGGAAGTGCAGTATCACAATGGATAGGACACATTCCAACTTGAAGAGACACGCTCAGTGTTTCAGTGGTTCTATTTTACCAACAATTATATCACTACTGTGCAGGGTGGAATGCGAAGGGCTTCTGTAAATCTGCAGAAAGCTTTGCTCTAGCTAGGTGATGGTGTCGCATGCCTTTAATCCTAGCAGTCAGGAGGTAGATGCAGGTAGATCTCTGTGACTTCGAGGCCAGGCTGGTCTACAGAGCTAGTACCAGGGCAGACTCCAAAGCTATACAGAGAACGCTATCTCGAAAAAACAAAAAACAAGAAAGAAAGAGAGAGAGAGAGAGAGAGAGAGAGAGAAAGAAAGAAAGAAAGAAGGCCTTGTTCTATCTAAGACAGCAAGTGATTGACACAAGGTGAAATTGGTACTCTCATTTTCTATGTAAAGATTTTGCTTTCTAGTACATAGAATTTGGAATGTTTCTTCATTGGCAGAAGGTAACTTTTGTGTAATCTCTCCCTGTGTGTAGGCTGTTCAGTTCCTACTATTCACAATGTCCTTCCTAAGTGCATGGTCAAATCCCTTTAACAATACTCGAGCTGCTTACTCAGGCGTGGAGTGTTCGGGATAGAAGCTGTCTCAGATACAGTCCAGCATGCTCTTCGCGGTAAATAACTAAGTCTCCAGGGGTTCTTGCTATTTTGTGTTATTGACTCTCATTCTCTTCAGAGCCTTATTTGTATCCCATACCCTCATTTCTTGATCTTGGCAACCCAGTAATGGGAATAAACTAAGGAGTATTTTGCCAATTTTGTCAAATAAAAATTAAAATTAAAAAAATTAATAACTCTCCCAAAATTGATGTGGTGGAAAAGAAGCATATTCAAATATTCCAGCCAGGGCTCTGTTATTTATCTCCCAAATTCTAAAGACTCTAGAAGAAGCTGCACCTTGCTTAAAATGCAATGCAGAAGAAATAGTTCTTTGACCCTGGATCAGCTGAAAGAACAGAAATCAAAATCTCAGTGATCTCCTAGAAGCTTTTCTTCAGAATATAGAGCCTCATTTCAAATGAGGTTAGAAATTTAAGCAAGATGAAAGAAAGAAAAACAAGCATCTAAATTGGGACCTCTCAAATTTCCAGAAATACGCATGATGACAATTTGCTCAGAACATAAAATTGCAAGCAGTGTATATGGGGTTGCAATTTTAGCACCCCAAACATTTGTCAATTTTAAAATGCAGCAATTTCAATGACATCCAAAGGACTGGGAGTGCTCATGCATAAATTGATAAGTCGCTTTGATCTGGCTAAAGGTTTTCAGTGTGATTCAAATGCTTCCAATTACACGATTGAATGAATTAGAGGAATTTGGCTATATTTCTGAAGTTTTTGGTCAATGCCAAACTAAATACACTACTGAGGAAAAAGGAACAACCAATGTATAGATTGTCTTCAATTCCAGCGGAGTTGTGTTGTCAGAAATCCAGCATACCCTGAAAATACGACTCGAAAATACTTCTAACACTCTTAACAAAAACATCTGCACATTAGAATTTATACTCTTGATCACATGATATCTTGATGGCAGATCACTGCATGTCCCAAAAAGGCACAGAAGAGAACATATCACTAGTTTGTGAGAAAAAAAATCAAAATTTAAAATTTGAAGTGTGATTTCTACTTAGTGCTTGCTACCTTTACACTTTTATAGAGTTAAAAATCCTCAGTAGAACTGTCTTAGCCAGGGCCTTCCTATCATTTTAATCACCCTGACAGCAGATGGTGTGTGGCTCTTTAATATACCTCTGATTTCCTCCTCTTTGGAGCCAGGGTTGTAGTTGAGCATTATTGAGATATTCAAACTCCCCTCTAACATTCCTGAGAAAGAATCTTGTGACTGAGATTTGCCCCAAGAGAGGGGCCAAGATCATCATACCTCAGGTATAACCAAAGTGAGAAGGCCTCTGTGCACCAGCATACTCCTGGCTTCTATGCCCCAGCATCCTCCTGGCATCTACGCACAGGCATAT
This sequence comes from Microtus oregoni, assembly GCF_018167655.1. Lineage (NCBI taxonomy): Eukaryota > Metazoa > Chordata > Mammalia > Rodentia > Cricetidae > Microtus > Microtus oregoni. The sequence goes on from NW_024543071.1 coordinate 25,469,501, forward strand.
TCCTGGCGTCTGTGCCGCAGCATCCTCCTTTTTAGCCTCAGTTAAGAAATTCTAGGGAAAAGTTCTACCCTTGGATTTTGTCTATCTACAACCGGTTTTACTGTCTATGCCTGACATCATCTTCATGTCCCCTGCTCCATTTTTTTCACTTTGGATATTTCTCTCAAATTCTACCTCATTAACTGCTGCTTTGAATATCCACATAGGATTTATTACCATTCTCGCAATTCCTACCACAGTGCACAAAACTTGTGCCACTGAATTCATGCATCAACACTTAAGACACTAATAACATATGCCCAACTCTGCTTCAACCTAGAAATGACAAGCCAGAGCCACCACTCTCCAGAATCCTCCATGTATAAGATCGTAGCACTGACACACTTCCTAAGAGATCCTATCTCCTGACACAGCTCACTCAGGGTCAGCCATGCAAGCACAAAGGACTGGCACTTTATAAGGAGAACAAAGACTGGCACCTTACAGCCTGGCTCTGTGCTCAGTAGATGAGGGTTATTGGTACTATAGAGATTCTAATTTTTCATCTTTTATATCAAGTAGAGTTGGAGTAGAAGTGAAAACACAGATCTGGTCTTGACACACGCTAGCTCTGGAGCCCTAGCAGTAGCTCCAGCAGAACACTCCATTGAGCTGGAAATGTTCTTCCCTTTCTCCCAGTGAACAGCTGTATCTCCAGATGTAATGGCCACTACATGAACATCTTGGGCCCATAACACCAAGCAAGCAACAGCGCATTCTACTTGAAATGACAGATGGAAAAAAAACCAAAACCAGAAAAAAAGTATATCTTTCTGGGTTTCACTTGTCTCCTTTCTTTGCTTAATTTTTTCAATTCACATTTGTCAAATGATGTATGCCAGACCTTGTAGTAGTAGCTGGGAGTGTATGATTTTTGTTCTCATGAATCTAGACTTTAAAAAAAATAGAATGGAATATGTAAAACAACAAATAGAGATTAAAATAGTGATCTGCCTTCATATAGCTTCTAAATCTTGCATAATTTAAAAATTATGGACCTCTAAAATAAAGTTCTAGACAAACTAAAGCAGGGGTGGGAGGCTACAGGCAAAGTTGAGTAAAATGACACTTGAACAGAATAATTGAGGGGAGTTTGGTAAGTGGTTATAGTGAAGGTATTTGAAACATCTAAAAAATAATTATAAAAATGTATGCAACAAAAGATATTCTTCTAACCATTTTTGATGTATGATTCAGAGATACACAATGTTATTCAGCTATTGCCATCTACTATTTTCTGAAAAGTTTTCATTATCACCAATAGAAATTCTGTACTCATCAAGTAATAATTCTGCTTCTTTCCCTGCAAAGTACTTTGTAGTTTCCAAGCTGTTTCCTGTATCTATGACTTTGTTCCTTGTGGATAATTTATATGGGTGAAACCACAAAACACTAGACCTGTGCACATGGTTCTTTTCATATAGCATAATATTTTAGGCATTTATGTATTTGTAATGGCTCATATCAGATTTTGTCTCTTTTTTTATCAAATAAATGCCATCGGGCATTTGTGTGAGTTTCAAGTTTGTTTTGTTTTGTTTATGGGTAGAATTGTTCAAACCCTAGTCAGTCTATGGCTGGCTTTTAAAATAAAATTTTTGGTTAAATTTTTTGTTTAGTTTGATGGTGACCTGTGACAATTTACACATGTGGCAGTCAAAAGTCAACTTTTGAGTTGTCTCGCTCCTTCCACTGTGTTTACTGAGTTCATCAGGTTTGGAGGCAAGTACCCCTGACCTTCTGAGCCATCAAACATGGCCATAAGTTTGACTTTTTGAGGATCCACCAAAGCATCTTTTCTAGAAGTGTCACTCCTTTGTGTTCCCATCAGTAGTTACAATTCCTCCACTTCTTTGTTATTCTGTATTTACCCTCAGTAGATTTGTTGTTCTATACTCAGCCTTGGAGGATTGCTTCATGCCTATTTGCGTAAGGATTGAGTTCTTTACTCACTTCCAGTTCAAATGTTAATTCTTCTTCCAAACCCCTGGCTAATGTACACACCAGGGATAAAGCTGCTCCTTTTCTGTCTTGATTAGACCTGGATTTGTTTTTTGGATTTTTTTTTTTGGTATTTTCTCATTCTACTGTTTGTGATTTGGAATATTCCCAGGTACCCTCACAGGCTGATAATATGTAATTTGAGATTGTTAACTCCCAGGGATTTACAGCTAAACATTACTTTTAATAACAGGAGACAGGGCATAAACTGTTAGTGAATACTGGAATTGCCAAGAAAGTGAAGACTGAAGATAGAGCCAATGCATTGTGAGTTATAAGGTAGACATTAGCTTTTGGGAGCTAAAGGTAGAATGCTCATGTCTGCAGAACTTGGACACTAGATGGTGGTTTAATTAAGAGGTGACTAGATCATGAGGATGATAACTTCATCAATGAATTAACAACATGATGGGATCAAAGCTAAATATGCTATTAATAGGTGGGGCTTGAGTGAAGAAAACAGGTCACCGTGAGAACACTTCTGAAGGATGTGGTCTCAAGACATTTCATTTTCTGCTATCCCTGCTTCCTGGCTACCATCAGGTGAACATTTTTTTCATCATGTCCTTTTTTTTGATATTTCTCATTTGTCTCAGTTTTAAGCAATGAGACCAGTCTACTTTGGTCTGAAACCTCTAAAATCCTGAGCCAAAATTAATCCTTCATTCCTTTTTTTGATTTAGTGTGTGTGTGTGCTTGTGTGTGTGTGCGCACCCCATCTATGTACAGTTCCTGATGAGGCCAGAGGATCACTTGAGATTAGAGTTACAGGTAGTTTTGAGCTCCCTGGTGTGGGTTCTGGGGAATAAACTCAGGTTCTCTCAAGAACATTAAGTGCTCTTAATCATTGAGTTACCTCTCCAGGCCCAATCCTTTACTTTTTAAATTTTTAAAAATGATTTTTAATAGAGATAGAATTATATTACTTTAACCTTTAACCCTCCATTTCATTCATCAAATCGACATCATGTACATTTCCTCCCCCTCTCCTCAAGCCCTCTCAAGCTGACTACCTATTTGTCTTGGAGTATTATTGTTACACATGCACACACACGTGTGTGTGTATATGTATGCACAAATAAATACAGCCTTCTGATTCTGTTTTTGTGGTTGGTTTTTAGAATATTTTGCCATAGCAATGGAAAGCTAACACATGCCACTTCTCTGAATTATACCAGTTTCCACATGTTGCCTTATTTTCAAATGCATGGAAGAAAGCACACCTCAAAATGGAATAAGCATAGAGTTAAATATCATGGTAGAAGGAAAAGAAAAGATGCTAGAGAACCTAAATCTAATATAACAAAATAAGACATTAAAGTATTTGAATCTGTGAAGCATTTAAATAATTTCTGGCACAACAGAACAAATATGATGTAAACCAACATTGGGGTCATTATTTTTGAACTGGTAGAATGTAAAGATAAAGGAAAAATGTTTCAGTAGTCAAGTTTTAGTGTAATAGTTACAAAGCAACAATTGGAATTACCATGGACTGAGCAGAAAGTACAAAGGCTGGCAACCAATGAATGATCTTCAAAATGTAGAATGAAAATATTTTTATATTTTATTTTATTTTATTTTGGTTTTTCAAGACAGAGTTTCTCTGCATTAGAATGAAAATATTGTAGAACTAGAATTCAGTGTCAAACAAAGCAAGATAAAGTAACAAAAATACAAAACTTTAATTTAATATCTAATCAAAAATTGTTTAGTATCAGAGATAAAGAATGGTATTTTCAGGCAAAACTATAGGTACATTCTACCATACCAATAAACCACTAAATCCTAATGGCTAAACACTCCCAATTAAAAGACAGTGGTTATTGAAGCAATGTAATAAATCATCAAGACCTGACCTTATGCTGTCTATACAAAATACGCTTTAAATATAAACATGAATTCATTGACATTTATAAAAAGATTAAAAGCTTTTATATCACCCAAAATCAAAAAGTGAGTGGTATATCAAGCAAGAATTGAAAGGCTGTAAAGGAAAAGGGCTCTTCTAATTCATATAAATATCAAGAATGACTTTGGTAAAGCACTAGTAAAGAAATAGATGACTTAAACAACACTGTCAGCTTCTCCTATCTAAAGGCTATAGAACGCTAGCCCCATCACCTGTATAATAACATAAAATCATTTCAGAATGCAGGGTGCATTCACCCCCATCATGCCCTGGAGAGTAAACTAGGCTTAGTTTGTTGGCAAATGCCTGTATAACTGACTTTCTTCAAGTAGACTTTTCTCGAAAAGACAAGTATGAATTGAGCTGTACCTAGTCTATCCAGTTTTTAAAGGAAGACATGTTGGTTTGTTTCCTGTTACTGTAGTTGAGGCAAACTATAAAGAAAAGAAGTTCGCATAGTTAGCACTATTGGGGGTTCATAAGCCTGATGCAGGAGCACCCTCTTTTCAGTGAAGTCACCTCAGATGGTATTAAAGTTGCAGGAGTTTGTAGAAAAGGGAGACATTGTATGGTGCTGGTGTTGACTAGTTGTTTTCGTATGGTGGTAACCACTACATTTGGGAGAACACCCGAAAAACAGGAAAACTTTATTTTTCCTCAGTTTCCAGAAGTTTATCTCATGACTGCTCATCCCTACAACCTTGGACAGGTCTTTATGACAATAAAAGTGAATGACAAGAGATATTCTTCTCCTCATCATAGACAGAAACCAAAGCACAGAAATGAAGAGGCTATGGATCAGGTTTAATCTGCAAGGGCAGTGTCTAACAATCCTTCTTCCAAGATACTCTCCTCTTAATGTTTCTCCAACTTCCAAAACAGTGTTACCAGCTGGCAGCAAATGTCCCATATGTGATTTGTGAGAGCAATTTGTATTTAAATCATAAGAGACAAAAATCCAAACCAAGATAGATATCACACCAGAACAAGACAGATAGAAATCCCTTTTTAAGGTACACCTTCCCCTAGTGACCCACAAACCTTCTACTAGGTCCCCCACCTCTTACAGGTCCCACCAAATGTCAATACTGCCACACTGAGGACATTTCTTCCAACACATAAACTGATTCAAATCATATCCCAACTGTATCAGAAGATAGGCTCACTTCTTCCCTCGGTGTATCTGATCGTGGTGGGATTGGGAGCACTGTGTGACTCACCCCCAAATGTCCTGCTCAGTTCACAGGAGTTTTGTTCAAAACTAATGCAGTATTATGAGGACTTTTGTTGTTGCCAAACCTTCATGACCAAACTGCACAGAATGTCAAATTTAAAATAAAATATAATAAATTATATAGAGCGAGGAACAGCTTTTGCGGCAAACAAACAGGTATGAGTACTGCCCTGGCATTCATTGTCTTTAGGACCCTCAGTTGTGATGGTATGGCTGTTTCCTCATGTATAAGATAAGGATCCTAATGACATTGTTTTAGGATTTCTGTAACAAGTAAATTTAATTATGTATGCAAAATGGCATAATTTTGTTCAAGTCCTACAAAAATCATTTAAATATAAAAGGATATGCTATACAGACATAAGATGCCCCGTACTGCACAGAGGCATTTGGTGATGACTGCTGTTAGTGCTCGGAGCGGAGAATTAGTTTACCAGCCACACTGCATAAAAAAGTCAAGACTCTCTGACAGTGAGATTAGTTAGCACAGCTACCATGGAGAGACCATGTCGTGCGATCACATGTCTAACAGTGATTTCTAAAATTGTATCCTAATAAAAATGATCTCACACGCTTAGACACAGCTAATTCTGAAATCCCGACATTTTATACCATGTGTCAGATAGCCTTCTCAATTATGCGGAACTTTTAATTTTGGTTTTTAATTTTAAAGGAAGTTGTCATAGTAACTTCCAGGCACTGCTGGCAAATGCTGTAAAAGAAATATGCAAACATTTTCATAGGGTTTTTCAATATGTTGAGAAAACATTATACAATATTTAACAGAAACGCCAAAAGTCATAGTAAAGGAGAGTCCTCATGGAAAACTAAAATTGTACTTGGCCAACGGCTGTAACGGGGGAGGATAGATATCCTTGGGAAGGCTAGGTGAGAAAACACTGTGGTCCAAACTTTCTGAAAGTGTTAATGAACTGTTGAAATTAAACAATCTCAAATCCAATAAATAATAAAATGGAAGCAAGAGTATAAATCTGGGAACACTTTCTTCTGAGTTGTGGTATTGTATTGTGTTGTCAGATTAGAATGTGCCTAGTTACTACCATCTGGTGACTATAACATTGAGTTCCTGTTGTTTTATAACAAAGCAGTTGCTCTGGGGAAAGGTTGAAGCCCTAAGGTCTGGGACCAATGCAAGGTTATACAGGCTGGAAGAAGCTGTTCACAAGTCAACTCCAGACGATTTCCAGGAGTAAGCAAAGATTTCCGAAGTTTGTTGGCCAAACCATGGTAGGCAATAAGGATGTGGTGGGACAGTAAAGCTTCTAATCTCTTCTGTGCTGATGAAAAGGAATGCCTATGGTGGGAATGTATTTCTCATCTCTATGAAAACTAGGCAGTCCACGACCATAGTGCTGCAACTGGATGGTGTCTTTCCTGTTCTATCATCACATGGCAGAATGCAGAGGGGCAAGAGAGAGACACTCAGTGTCACAAGTCTTTTGCACTTCAACATCTGTCCATTCATAAAGGTGGAGCGATTAGGACCTAAACACCTTCCCAAATGTCTCTGTTCAATAGTATTGAATTGAGGAGTAATTCAAAGACATGAGTTTGTAGAGACCCACCAAAAATATAACAAAATCGTTAACCTCCCAGAAACCTTATCAGCTTGGAGATGATTGATGCCTGTGTCATAATATGTTCTTCATGATTTCCCAAGGGTGAAAGTTTATACCGCTCTTACCCCAATTCTCAGAGCACTTCAAGTAATTGAAATTCACAGCTGCTTTCTGAAAATAAGACTCAGTCTGGGGTCTACTGTACCTCTGCCACTAATACACATTAGGTATAGCTTTAACATGAATGATATATGGATTTATTGTATTACTAAAACAGATGAATCCCATAAAGAAATATTTTTCTCTAGAAATCAAGCTACCATCTTACGATTTGTTCATCATCCGTTGTCATGTAACAAGTCATCTCAAATTTCTCAGCTGATGCTTTCTAAACACCCATGTTTATACTATAGATGAATGTTGTTCTCAGCCTTAAATCAGAAAAGTTTCTTTTTTCAGCAAATAGGGGTGAATGCAGAGATTCAGTTCTGCAAAAATTGCTGAGAGTTAGTGATGGAAAAGGGCTTGGCCCTGACCGTTTCATTGACATCATCCTTGTTGTGGAAGATACGGGAGTACAAATGTGAGGAGAAGATGCTGTAAAATGCCTTTCTACAAACAGAACACAGCATTGTAGTCATGAGCTCTCAGCAGCTATTGATGCCTGCTCTTGATATACACAAGACAGGGTCCAATAGCAGCGAGGTGAAGATGGAGGGAGAGCACTGGGAGCCCAATCTCTTACTACTGAACTATTGATACATGGAAAGGGGAAGCAGAAGCATTACATTCAACTGTGTACTCTCTGAAGACCCTACCAAACACCAATGGATAGTTCCAGTCCAATTGTTGCACATACTGCTCGGGTTAAACTAAATGGATCACAAAACAAAACCAGAAGTCATAAAACTTGAAAAAAGGACAGATAAGGCTAGGTGGGGAGGGGGGAGGGATTAAAAGGAATAGGAGATAGACAAAAGAGGGTGTGGGAGGAGAGAGTAATCAGAATACATGATATTAAAGTATAAAATTGTTAAATAACATCATTAATATAAAATGTAGTTAATGCAGCTGGAGAGAAGGCTCAGTGGTTTGGGACACTGACTGCTCTTTCAGAGCACCTAGGTTCAATTCTTAGCACCCACAGGCTTGTTCATAACTATTTGTTACTTCAGTTCCAGAAGAGCTGACACCCTCTTGGGACTCCAGGGTCACTGCATGCACATGGTACAAAGAAATGCATTTGGGGAAAACATCCATAAACCTAACAAAAAATATAAATCTCAAAATACACTTTAATAAAATTAAAAGCATTAATTAGAACTGGCCCTGATGGCATGGTTATAGCAGGACTGGCCCTGCCCCTTGCCTGATCAGGAGGTAGCCACAGTGGCTTGGACTAACCAGCTCAGCTAACACCTAGGGCCACAGCAAGGCATTGACTTGGATCACCTTAATATCTATGTTGTCTAGGATCTGCTGCAGCTCTTGAACAGGTGGTCCTGTGGAACAATACCCATAGGATCTCCATGATTGGGGCAGCCATGGGATATCTAAGAGGAGCTTTAGTGAGGAGCCAGTGATGATGGTGTGCAGAAACCAGAGGTCTTGAACCAGATCTGTGATTCATTACAATGAACATTTCCATGTAAATTTGACTAGACTAAAGGGTACACTGCATGACACATCCTGGCTCCCAATGCCAGTAGGACAAATTAAGAGGTGTTGGAGAGATGGAAAAGACACCTTTATTTGGTTATTTGTTTTATTTTGATTTGATTTGATTTTGGGGGGGAGATATTTCAGGGTTAAGAGCAGATATGGGGGGACTGGGAAGTGAGTAGAATCGGGGTATGTGGTGTGAGATTCCCAAAGCATCAATAAAGAAATTATATTTAAAAAGACAAAAACAAAAACTAATTAATTAGCACACTTCTCTGGATCTGCATCATGTTGCTGGCATGCTGCCTTTCATGAAATGTCATTAGTGTCCCATTGCGGCTGCAGCCTCATCAGAAAGCTCAGGGAAGGGCAGAAGGTGTGTGCCAGTTCGGTCCCTCCGTCGCTCAGTTAGCACGCCATGCTCTACCCTCACCTGAGCCCTCAAACAATCTTTATTTCAGTAGGGCAACTGAATTTTCCCACAGCAAGAAACTAAAGAGACTAGCAATATTTTATGTTTTAGAGCCAAGGCAACAGACACAGAAGTTCTCAAAGACGTGTTTCCTAAGGGGTTTAGTATCAGAGGTAGGGGGAGCTGGAGCCCACAGACTGCCTAGGACACAGGCCAGAGCTATCACATGACTGCCACATGCATTCAGTGAGCTTCATTCCCACGGAATACATCATCCGTGATCTTCAAATGCTGGCACGACAGTACTGCTGTCTCTCTTAAAGAGGAAAATAAAGATCTGAGGAGTTCAGTCACTTCCCAGTGGTTGCACACCTTACAGGTAATGGGGACAAACTTGACGTAGTCTTCCCAACTTCTCCGTGACTCCTTCATGCTGATTCCACTGCTCATAGTATCGGTTTCACTGAACACTTTAAGACATAGAATGCTGAACCTTCCAAACACTGAAGAGTCAGTAAGCTAATAAAACAGAAAGTAACTTGAATCTTTTGCCAAAAAAAAAAGTATTTCGAGTATTCTCATCACCAAAATAAAATTTCCCCTGAGATGGAAATTCATTATTGATGGCACTTTAATGACAAGACTCTTTAATTGTGACCCAGAAATAATATTAAATAAATAATGATTTCTGGAATAATGACTTTTTCAAATGGAGAAATTGTAAGTTAACATAACATGTTACAACAAGTGAAGAGAAATGGCTAATGACTATGTTACTTAGAAACGTTTTCATACATGGATGTTAGTTATATATGGGGCAGTACGTTATTAAAATTCCTAGCCAATGTTCTTTTGCAGAGAAACAAAAGCTTCAATTTTCACTGGAATTACGGGACAGCAGAAGAACAGTGCTGTGTTTATCCTGTAGCTTTTCTGTTTCTGTGTTTGACTGAAGAGAACTGATAGAAACAGGCATCTGGGTGAGCAGGGAGCATGTGAGAAATGTGTTTTCCTGTTATGGCAAAGGGTTGCACCAGGCTGAAATCGCCTTCCCGATGCAGCACATCCATGGCTACAGGGAGACAGCACTGCTCCCCAGCTTTCCAAATCATGGGGATGAACTGAGAATGTCAAGGTAGCTGAGAGTGTTCTAAAACAACTCGGAATTATTGCAGCAGAACCAATAAAATGGCAGAGCACAGAAGATCCTTAGGTTGCCGAAAAAAGTATAATCACAATAATGAGAGCACGCTGTTACACGTTTGTCCGAATCTATGGAACCCACAATACCCAGAGAGAAAGACAAAGAACCACTCTGATGGGAATGTGGGTAATGTTGGAGGCTTTGAATGGTTAAAGCAGAGACTATATCGAACGTCTCTGTATCTCCCCCTGGGCTACTCTATGAACCTGAAACAGTTTCAGCAAACAAACCCTTTAACATAGTAACTGTCAAGAGAGTGCTTATAATTAGAGAGAGTTTCTTAGTCTAAGCTTGTTTATAAAACTCCAACCTGATACCATTAGTTTTTATATCTTAATACTTTTAAAATATTTTTATTCTTCTCCCATACATTATATTTGGACTACAGTTTATCCTCTCTCTGCTCCTCCCAGTTCCCCACACACCCACCCAGAAAGGAGCCTGACCCACTTCTATAATAGCATTCTTGAAATCGCTAGTACCCTTCTGGGAAGCTGTAGCAAGCTGACAAGAGGGCTCAAGCCATAGCATCCATGACTTGTAGAACCAAAGAAAGAATGCTCTAGACTATACAGGACCCTGGAGGATCCAGGTCATCTTGTCTGCAAAACCCAGACCTGTCCATAAAGATGGATTTCTAACTGTGACACCATGGGGACACAGGAAGTAACTGCAGTAGCTAGATGATGAGGATCCAAACCCTCCCTCTCTCCCGACTACTGTACATGGAAATTTGGGAGATCACACCCTTCAGGTACATCACAGCTTTTCTGATTTTCCTTTTGTTAATTTTGTTCTTGTTGATGGTGGTATTGTTTTATGATTCATCAGTTTAAGGAAGGACACAGTCACAAAAAAAGATAATTAGGTCTCATGCCAAACTGTTGCATCAAACATTGCTTTAGTTTTATTTGTAAAGGAAAATAAACATGACTTTATCAAAGCACACTTTTGTATAGGCCTTAGTACTATTTATTATAAATACAACCATGGTTACTCTTGCATTCTTCTACCTATAGTACAGTCTCCACTGTAGCCACATAGTAAATTTGTATATTCCAACTAAAAAAGTCATATTTTCTAATTCAGTTTTTACATTTTATCTCATAAGTATTATTGAAATTTCTGTCAATGTCCTCTAGTCAGCCACCACCAGGAACAGACTAACAGTTAAACAAGTCAGGTTTTTTGTGTGTTTGTTTGTTGCCATGAGAAGAGATTCTTACTGTTAAACCTTGGGATATCTCAGAGACAGAGTGCTGGAAATGATTTACTGCATGATATAGTGACATGTTATATGATTTGACAAGTATTCAAGGAGGTAGGACTTTAACTTTGCATTAAATGCTCCCAAAACGTGGTAATTTTAATTATTCATTACAATTAATCTCATCCACAAGAAAGAAGGATTAGAACAAGGTAAATCTGTAATTGGTTTAAAAATGAAAATCTGTCACTCATTAGTCAAGAAAGAGGAATATTGGTCACAACCATGGTTTGGAAGACATTTACAGTTTTCCTATATTCAGCCGCTACGAGTAGTCTTATTTTGCCTCGATTTGTTTTGTTCACAGTTCACAGCAACCAGTCTGACTCTGATGTTTTTTGAAATCATTCACATTTAGCAAAACAGCAAAGCCTTTGTAAGTGCCAAACAATTTAAACAACATTCAAACCAAACTACCGTGGCTGTTCAGTTCCTAGTAGCTGGGAGCTGCTTTTCTCCTTTTCAATATATCATCATATAGTAGTGCAAGAGCAACACCATTTGTAGGGACAAAACTAAATCAAAACAAAAACTAAAAGTCAGAGGATTAAGTAAACATATTTAAGACATCAAAGAGAAGATGTCTAAAAATAAGATTAATAATATTATTGATCGAGTTATGTCCTCAAAGTTTGCTGAATTTCCATAATTCAGGATTTCATAATATGAATTTGTTTGGAAATATTTTTATTTCAGATATAATTAAACCTAACTGAAGTCACACTGGAGCAGAATGATCCTTCAACCTAACAGAACGAGTATCATTCTAAGAAGAGAACATGTGAGGGCAGACATACAGACAGAACTGCAAGGATGCTGGAGGCAGAGATTGCAACTACAGCTGACAACACAGGAAGCTAGGAAGAAGCATGACAAGAATCTCTTGCAGGTTGAGGAAGGAACACTATCATTTTAGTCCTTGGTTTCAAACATTTAACCTTCAGAGCTAAGAGAAAATAAACTTCTCCTCCACTTTCGGAGAAGACTCCAACTTTGGAACATGCTTACAACTACCGTTCTCTATACTGTGTGGTTGTAGAAAAGGGTGTAAGTCTGAGATGCTCCCAGCAAAGGAGAAAATGTGGTGAAACGGTCCTGATGAAGTAAATGAGACTATTGTGTATCGTCATCCATGAATGTGACAGGCATTTCTGAGCCAGTCCTTACCTTGTGTGAGCTTAATAAATAAATTAGAAGCATTTTTATTGTTCAATATCACATTTATGCATTTTGCTACAGCAACTACAATGAACTAACATAGATGGGCTGGACTTAACTCCTGGTGAAAACATGTGTCTTCGTTGTGTAGAGTGTATACTCTACTGTGCAAGTGAATCTGGCTGGTCGAAAGGTCAGAATTAATAACAACCTAATTTTAATATTTTCCAAGTGGCTACCATTTAGTACTCATTTCACACAGTCTTAGATGGAGGTGCTCTTCTTGGGTTCTTATTAAGAATTTTATTTAAGGAAGTGCTTGGTGAATGTCAAGCTTAAGAGTAGTTTCCGTTCTTGTGATGCCCAAGATACAAAATAGTCCAGGCAGCATTAGGAATATAAACTCCTTTTTGTAATTAATCTTTTCTACTTGAAAAGTATATATAAATCTAAACTACCCACCTTCCCCAGATACTAGGGAAGCCAGTAACTCATATCTAATGACGGAGAATGTCAAGAATTCTAATTTTAATACCAGTCTACCTACCATATGTCTCAGTTTGATTTGGTGTTTCTATTACTTTACTAGGGAAACGAACTTTTTCATTAATTTAGCCTTTCCTTTGTGCACAAAGGGCAGTGAACTTCATCATGACTGGAGTGATGAAAATGAAAAGTACAACAGGAGTGGCAAGGCCAAAAGTAAGGAAACATGAAATATGACTTAGACTTAGAGATCTAAGTTTTCTGATCAAAATTTAATCCACCGATGAAAAAAAATGGGATTTCTGAATACATTCTGTTTCTTGCAGCCAAGTCTGACCCAAAAATGACCACTTCTTGCCAATCGGCTAGTTACCAGACTTTGCTCTCCCTGCAATGACTTTTCCAGATGACCAACTTCTAAATGTTCTGTTCAGAAAACAAGACGATGGAACAGAAAAAAATTGAACTCATTTATTACTCTACCTGTGTTTTGACAGAAATCCTAAGCTCTAGAAATAAACCCTGCGGAGTTAGAGTGTAGTCATGTGACCTGACTCTCCATATTGGTCAAGGTAGAAGTTACTTCTGATTTTCTGGTCTCAGCATGGTGGACCACTTGGTCTGCCTAGTCATGCCATTCAATCCCTCTAGAACTCAGTCAGCTTCTTTTGTGTGCATCTCCTGATTTCCACAGGCATGAAGAATTTACTTCCCCCTCTATTCAACATACATTGCTTATACTCACTGTGTGCTACTTGAACATCTTCCTTACCAATATATCTCAACAGTCTACTACTTACTTGTGGGCAAGAATCATGAATTATTCATCCTTGTGTCCTCAATGTCCAAACACAGAATAACTTACGTAATCCTCACTAATGTTTGTTGAATGAATAAATTACCTATGATAAAGTATCTTTCTGAGACTTCAAAGCTATTATTTTCTCACTTAATATAAAAAATAAAATGTCTCTCTTATTAGATTTGTAAATATTTTATTTTACTTAAGATACATGTTTTCAGATATTAATTAAACAACCATTTTTCCTTATGACCACACTTCAGTACACAATACAATTAGTCAGTCTTATGTTGGTGACTATTACTGGTCAAGTGGTAACTGGCTAATCTAATCTAGTCATTTGATTGATTAAAATAAGTAGACAGTGTGAAGGAATGTTCAAGGAGCTTCATAAATAGGCTTTATTTGCTGCTTGAACAAGAGGGTTGTCTCACAAAACCAAGTTGAGATTATGCTGAGGGAGAAAATGAAGTTATAAGATAAAAGCTGTCTTTTCAATAATTGTCTTACTGCTAGGAGAACAAAATGTTCCTCAATTAGAATAACAGAAACATATCTCATAAATAAAGATGTACAGGTAAGTTCTAGATCTTCGTAGCTGCAACACACACAAATACTTTCCCACAAAATGGAAAGGGGAATTCAGGGCATATAACATATAGCCTGGTTGTAGAAGTATGTATGATAACTTGAAATTAGTTGAATACAACTTACTAAGATAAATAAATGAAATACTTAATTTCAAATATATTTTTAAATAAAGCGAAGTCTTTTTCAGTCATTTGTAGTAGACATTCTGCCTAGTGTTGAGTTTAATGATTCAAAGTAGGAACCATCAGGCTGTAACACTTGAATCTGTTTTTACAAAGTAAATGATATTCTAATGGTCCCTTGTGAAAAACATATTTTCCAGGATTTAACACCTGGTAATCTGTCATTCCATCCACAATTAAGGCTCTCTGTGCACATGATTTAGTTGCAGGAGGACTCTGGATGGAAATATGATATTGATTTTGTAGTGAGGCAAAACAACCACATTCGGGGGAAAGGGCAGGGAAACTGGCCAAGTGCTTCCAGGTGTCACTGACTGCTGATTTTCAAATATGCCTGGCAAACACTTCCCAGAGCCCCAAATGCTAGTTACTTTCTCCATGTTCTAGCCTTTCTACACCAAATGTGTCAGCTAATCAGGACACTAAGCCAGCTTACTCTGGAGCTGCAATTGGGACGTTGTCCTCAAGTTTTACATGAATATTTTAGTGACAATTTCCTGGAAATTTTGTTCCTGTTATCTTTTTTATTTCATCTGATCTTTTAGTGTCTCAGAGTCAAGATTTCAGGACATTAGCTGAGTGACCAAAGTCAATTGCTGCCCTGAAAATCTTAGGAAATTACTATTCTCTGGATTGAAAATGGTCATTTAAAACGATCTCACATTTTAAATATTCAGGTAAGAAAAAAATTTCATTTCTGGATAAGCTGTAAAGAAGCTGTGCTGCCAGAAACATGTTAGAAAATAATAGAACAAGCAAAAAAATGAATGCATGATAGAGTCAGTCAACACAAAAGACAAAAATTGTGAGCAAATGACCAACTCCAGGGGCTCCCAATATGAAAGTATCTGATCCTGATTAGAGAGTGTGCTTGTTGAAGAAACTGTTGGTGTGTTAGTGTCCTGTAGCACAGAATAAACGTAATAAAAATAATTGTGCCAGTCAATGTAGACAATTTCTATGTATTTTTTATTTATGAATCATTCATGCATGTAAGGTATACTAACCAAATCTAGCCATCATTTCCCCTTCTCCAATCTTTTCCCTATTGTCTTACTGCTTTTAGCTCCCAATTTTGTGTGCTCTTTTCTTCAAGATACACTGAGTTCACTTATTGCTGTCTGTATGTACATGAATGTGAGATTGTCTAATAGCCTCTCAGGGTTGCATCCCCGAGGAAAATCAATTCACCCTCCTCTAGAAGCCTACAGTTGCTGCTTGGCTATGAGTGGGACTTCATGACCTCATCCCCTCTCTATGCTCGGATTATTGCTGGTATGGTCTTGCACACACAGTCACAGCCCCTCTGAGTTCATATGTACAATGCCACTGTCATGTCTAATAAACACTCTTTTGCTGCCGATGTTCACTACTTCTGGCTCTTGCCATCTTTTTCTGCACCCTTCCATGGTGAGCCCTGATCCTTGGGATAGGACAGAGAATATATATGTCTCACTTAAAATTGAGCACTCCACAGTCTCATTTTTTTTCTGCATCAGGGCCAGGTATGAGTCTCTTCATTAATCACCATCTACTACCAAAGGAAGCCTCTCTGAGGAAGAAGCAGAGACAGACTATTGTAGGAGTAAAAGAAGAATTTAATATTATCTCCATTTATCAGGATCATAGCATTATATTCTCTATATGGCATATGACCTAGGCAGCCATGGTTTGGGTCAAGTTAATAGTACCATGTATGAGTTCTTTCTTGTGGAGCAGACCTTAAATCCAATCAGAAGATAGTTGGTTACTCCAATAATGTTCATGCTACTCTTGTACCCCTGGATTTATCTTGCTCAGGCAAACATTAGTGTAGCTTACAGGGATCACAACATGGTAAGAACGTTTAAAATTATCCTCATACACTTATTGTTTGTTATTTTCTTTTTTCTTTGAGATACAGAAGTACATAATCCTCCCTCTCTTTTCTCTCTCTAAGCACTCTCATATTCTCCTCCTTGCTCGCTTTCAAATTTATTATCTCTTTTTCATCAACATATATATATATATATATGTTTGTGTGTGAGAGTGTATATCAACATATATGTATAAATATATATAGATATATATGTTGATGAAAAAGGTGATATATTTGTAAAAGAGCAAGAAGGAGTATATAGGAGTGTTACATATGATGTTATACATATACATACATATTTATAAGTACCTAATTATAAGATGTCCACTCTTTATATTATTACTTACACTTTGTTTTCATGATATTCTACTTTGTAACAAGAAAACTGAGATTCTGGTGAGTTAAATAATTTTTCTAAAGGAACACATGTAGTAAATGGTGTATCTCAAACACAGATAAAGTGATCCTAGAACATATGATCCTATATTCCAGCCTTTAAACTGGTGGTAGACTTGGGAACACCATCACTTCATCTCAGAGTTTCCCCTTAAAGGATTTATAACAAGCTGGCAAGAGTGCAGAGGGCAGGTAGCTTTCCACACCAGTCATTTGGGACTTTGCTATCGAAAGTGAACTGCCATCCCATGTTTATTAGCCATCTCTCTTGTTGCTGTGACAAAATAGCTATGCAGCTTAAGGAAATAATTTACTTTCCTCTTTGATTCAAATGTGATTTACTCTTTGTTCTCTGACACATGAAATGGTGCTACCCACAATTAGGGTGGGGCTTTATAACTCAGTTAATACAATGTAGGACTTCCTCACAGAGGAATACTTCACTTTCCAAGAGTGACTCGATCATATCTTACCTTCTGCTCTAATTTCTTTCCTGTTGCTGTGATTAAAAACAGTTTGACTAAGAGAAACATAGAGGAGGAAGGTTTGATTTCACCCAACACTGCTGGGTCACAGGCCACCACTGAGGGAAATCAGAGCAGACATTTAAAGAAGAAACCATGGAGGAATTCTGTCGACTGATTAGTCATGGCTGGCTAAATTTCCTATACAGCCCAGGACCAACTGCCCAAGGAACAGTGCCACCCCCAGTGGGCTGGGCACTCCTCCATCTGCTGACAATCAAGACAATCCCCCACAGACATTCCTGCAGGCCAATCTGGTGGAGGCTTTTCTTCTCAGACTATTATCAGCTCTGTTAATTTGTCAATTAAAAAAACTAGGCAACCTTTTATCAGTATTGGGAGAGAATTCCAAGAAGCTTTCAAAACACATGTGGTACCAAAATACCACATATGAAAATAATTCATAGTAGTATTTGCTTGCTATTATGTTTTTCTGCTTTTAAAATATTTTTTCTTGTTCCTTTTAGTTTCTTCTTGTTGTTTTCATCTTCTGATTGTTTTTATTTCTTTTTATTTTATTGTAATCTCTTTTCAAGGCACCTAAGGACTCTCTTAACACCCCTAATGCTTTTTCCCCCATGAAAATGCTTCCCAGATGCATCTGCCTCTGGATTCCCTCAGTTTCTATGCTCCTTCTCGAAATCCCCCAATAGCCAGTGTTCTCTGCTGATTGACTCAAACTGTAATTACCATTTCTCCAGTGGGTCCCCAATGGGGGGTCTGGCAAGGGAATATTTTTAAATGATGAGATTGGTGCAGCACCCTGACCCTCTTTCATTTCAACGCAATTCTTTTCAGAATCCAAACTCTGGTCTCTTGAGCCAACTTCTTTCTTCTATCCCATGTTCTTTTACATGTATGTGAGTGAACATTTTTGCATGTCTCTCTGAATAAAGGCATTAGTATTATTTTACTGCAATCATAAGCTATATGGATCTTTTCATTTTTAAACTAGTTTACCAAATGTAAACCAGCTGCCTGTATGTTCTGTCCCCTCTCAATCCCAGAAAGGTGTGTATTTTATTTCCTCAATTAACCTTGCTTCACAGCTGCAGGGTTGCCTCACAGTCATGACAAAGTAATAGAGTTCGAGTGAGGAAATGATGTCAGTTCGGCTTGCCCCGTTTCACACAGCTACCTAGACAGGGCTAGAAATTCAAATGTAGGCAGAAGTCCTTCCCTACCCTAGTCAATAAACACAGATCAGATGATTTCCTTTTAAACTAGAGGACATTGGCTATAATACTGTTCTATGACAGTATCATGCAGTGTATGTCTTCATGCATATGAATTATTCCTAGAATTCAATTGTTTGGGGAGGTTTTTTCTTATTAACATGAGAAAAGATGAGTCATCAATGAAAAAAAAATGGTACACACACACACACACACACACACACACACACACACACACACGAAAGATACATTTGACGTTAGAGATGCCCAGATAACACACAATAACATTAGAAACATGGCTGCTGCAGAATGAGAAAATAGCTTGAACAGAAACTATGTGACAGCATGGGCCAGAATGCCAATTTCTCTGCTGTTTTATACCAAGACAGGAAGGCAAGAAAAATAGCATCTCCATGAGGGAATTCCAAGAAACTCCCCCATACTTGGGCCTGTTTTTGCAAAAAAAAAAAAAAAAGTAGGACAATATATTTAGGTTGTGAACAGAAGTGTGGAATGTACTTCTCTCAGATGGGTTCTATGAAGATGTCATTCATCAATGGCCCTCTTTCTGTAAGTTCTACCTTTACATGTTTAATCAGCCATGGGCTGAAAATATTCCATAAACAATACAACTACTACTTACAGCATTTTTGATGTATTTGTTGTTATATGTGGTCAGAAGGTGCTTAGGTGTATGCAGAGAATGTTTGTGGGTTATATACAAATAACATAGTCCTTGAGCATCTATAGATTTTGTTACGTGTAGTGGGGTCCTGGTACCAATATGCAGAGAATGTTTGTGGATTATATACAAATAACATAGTCCTTGAGCATCTATAGATTTTGTTACGTGTAGTGGGGTCCTGGTACCAATATCTTGATGGTACCTTGGAGAATGACTACATCACTTACTAAATTTTTATTTATACAGAAAAGAGCCACAGTTTAGTGCCCCTCGTATACTTCCAGACATGCTTGAGGAAGAACTTTTTAACATAGATGTCTAAAATTTTAATCTCAATTTTGAAAAATCATTAAACATTTCTAAGTTTATTTGCTAAAGAAAAGACTCTTTTCCTAGACCTAGACTCGTGGATAGTTGAAAACTATTAAGTTTATGAGTTCTCCCTAAAGGGAGATTTCACTGTGAAAAGCAGAAAATGCAGTTATAAGAATACAGACAAGGTAAGAAGATAGTCACCAATCAGGCGAAGATCAGTTAAAAGAAGAGCATCAGCCCCAACTTTTTATAACATGGGGTAAAATGTTCAAAGACTATATGCATAATATCTTTCATGTAAAAAAGTAAGAAACATATTAAACATATTAAATTAGCAAAAGAAATAGAGAACAAATTTTAAATTTCATGTTTTAAAAGAAATTTAAAAGAAATGATACCAATTATAAAATAAAAAATAAAAGAACTATATTGATAAATACTGCTACGTTCCATAATCAAATAACAATATTAAATCTATTTTTAAATTAGCAAATATGTTTAAAACATAAGGCTTGTGATAGGTCATAAGATATAATTTTTGTATATTGCTAAAAGTAGCAATTTGACACTATTTGCTTTATAAATATGTCTTCTGTGACTTAATATTTTAATTCTGTGATTTTCATAATTAAATAAATCAAAATATGTTACACAAAATTACTATATGAACTTACAGTAGGAAAATATCTTAAGATCAAACCATGAGATAGTTAAGTAAAATGAAATTCTTCACTCAATTAAATGCACTGCTGTCTTTCAAAACAGTATTTATGAGGTGACTTTCCCACATTAGAAAATTCAACCATTTTAAATAAACCAAAATAACACACAGAAAAGGGCTGAAAGTAAACACAGAAAAAAATATTATTTATTGTATTAAACTACGTACATTTTTCTTTCTGTCCAAATGTCATGCTTCTAACTTCCTACAATAAAATACACTGTTATTACAATTGCAAAGAAAATTAAAATTAATTTTTAATGTTACATCCCTTATTACACTAAAACCACTAAAAAAACTAAGCTTAACATAAAGTTGAAATGGTATATGCGTGTTTTCCATAAGCTGTTATTTGTTCTTTTACTTATTTTATGTTCAACACTGGAGCACTGGACTGAGCTCCCAAGGTCCCGATGAGGAGCAGAAGGAGGGAGAACATGAGCAAAGAAGTCGTGACCACGAGGGGACCACCCACCCACTGAGACAGTGGAGCTGATCTATTGGGAGCTCACCAAGGCCAGCTGGACTGTGACTGAAAAAGCATGGGATAAAACTGGACTCTCTGAGCATGGCCAACAATGAGGGCTGATGAGAAGCCAAGGACAATGGCACGGGGTTTTGAACCTACGTAATGTGCTGGCTTTGTGGGAGCCTAGCCAGTTTGGATGTTCACCTTCCTAGAAATGCACGGAGGGGGGAGGACCTAGGACTTACCACAGGGCAGGGAAATCTGACTGCTCTTTGGGCTGGAGAGGGAGGGGGAGAGGAGTGGGGGGAGGGGGAGAAGGGTGGGAGGAGGGGGAGAAGGGTGGGAGGAGGGGGAGGGAAATGGGAGGCTGGGAGGAGGAGGAAATTTGTTTTTTTTTTTCTCTTTTCTCAATAAAAAAAAAAAAAAAAACATTCCTGAGATTTAGGTTGCTACCCATCATGCTACCCATCATCTGGTCACTGCCTTTAGGGATGGAGAGAGCTCTGTCTGTAGCTGGGTTATAACAGGCAAAGTCAGTAGACCAGATCAAAATCATGGGTCAGGCTGGGCGGTGGTGGCGCACGCCTTTAATCCCAGCACTCGGGAGGCAGAGGCAGTCAGATTTCTGTGAGTTCGAGACCAGCCTGGTCTACAAGAGCTAGTGCCAGGACAGGCTCCAAAACCACAGAGAAACCCTGTCTCGAAAAACCACAAAAAAAAAAAAAAAAAAAAAAAAAAATCATGGGTCAGTCCCCACATAAACTAACTGTTTTTTTTTTTCCTGACAGCAAACTCCACTCCTATGATGAAGGATAAGACCTAAGATTGTCACTCACTACCACACTACCACTAATGCATGTGCTAACATATTGCAAATTCACTACTATACTGTCATTGTAATGTTGACTTTAGCACCATTTCTTACATAACAAAACTGAGGCAAAAAAAGAAAGTTAAATAATGTTTTTAAGATACAAAGTAGCAGATCTGACACATGACCTAAATTTACTGATCCTAAATAATTTATTCTTACTCTGTATAAGAATATAACCTTAAAGTAGATTCTAGCAGTTGTTACCTCTATGTATTTATTGTGGCAGGCATTGTCAGTCAGCATTTGAGCCTTGGGCTCTACCCTTGATAATATTAAGTATCAAGTCTTCACCAACTCTCTTTGAGGATGCTTGTTTGAATGAGGACATTAGCTGTCTTTAATAAACATCACTATAGGTTTATACTCTCTCTTTCTCTTTCTCTCTCTGTCTCTTTCTGTGTGTGTGTGTGTGTTACATGCATGTCATTGCACATACGTGGACAGAGGACAGCTTGTAGGAGTCAGTTCTTTCGTTTCACCATGTACTGCTGTCCTGAGGATTAAACTTAGGTTGTCAGATTTTGTGGCACGATACTGTTACACAATGAGTCATCTGGTCAACCATGTTTTTTGTAATTAATTAATTTATTTATTTAAGATTTCTGTCTCTTCCTTGCCACCGCCTCCCATTTCCCTTCCCCTCCCCCAATCAATTCCCCCTCCCTCGTCAGCCCAAAGAGCAATCAGGGTTCCCTGACCTGTGGGAAGTCCAAGGACCACCCATCTCCATCCAGGTCTAGTAAGATGAGCATCCAAACTGCCTAGGCTCCCACAAAGCCAGTACGTGCAGTAGGATCAAAAACCCATTGCCATTGTTCTTGAGTTCTCAGTAAGACTCATTGCCCGCTATGTTCAGCGAGTCCGGTTTTATCCCAGGCTTTTTCAGACCCAGGCCAGCTGGCCTTGGTGAGTTCCCAATAGAACATCCCCATTGTCTCAGTGTGTGGGCGCACCCCTCGTGGCAACCATGTTTTATAAAAATTCTTTCAATTAATCTTTGAAAGTCCCCACCTTAAGATTCTCTTTCTCTTCTTCTATATTTGGTCATTGATCAATAATGCAGAAACAAAACAAACCCCAAATATTTGTATGATAACACACCCCATGTTTGTAACCCACACTATGCTGTGGGACTCTTGAGTGATCCCCTGTGTTTTTTGGGAAATCACACATCTACCCAGAAATTCCAGTCAGGCCAAAAAAAAGAAAATGACAGAAATATCTCATGCAGAGTATAAGAGTCATGACTCAGTATGTTCATAGACTACTAGACTGAACCACTCACATGGACTCAGGCCCAAATGAGTAAAACTGGAGAAGCATATAACTTTGTCTTTTTTTTTTAACTTTATTTTCTTATTGAAAATTTCCACCTCCTCCCCTCCTCCCAGTTCCCTCCCCTCCTCCCACTCCCCCTCCCCCTCCCTCTCCAGTCCAAGGAGTAGTCAGGGTTCCCTACCCTATGGGAAGTTCAAGGTCCTCCCCGCTCCCCCCAGGTCTAGGAAGGTGAGCATCCAAACAGACTAGGCTCCCACAAAGTCAGTCCATGAAGTAGGATCAAAACCCCGCGCCGTTGTATCTGGCTTCTCAGCCTCCACCATCAGCCACATTCAGAGAGTCCGGTTTGATCACATGCTCCATCAGTTCCAGTCCAACTGGCCTTGGTGATCTCCCATTAGATCAGTCCCACCTTCTCAGTGGGTGGACGTGTAACTTTGTCTTTTACATTATGGATGCAGAAAAAAAAAAAGCTGCCAAACAAAATACCCAAGAATCAGATCATTTAAATTAATCTGGGTTAAAAAAAAAACACACACACTATTTTAACAAGCAAACAGAGTCTGTCTCATCACCAGGATCATCTGAAATCTGTGTGTCTGTGTCATTATACCTGAAGCCACTCAATAGCTTAGACAATGAACTAGAAAGAAGAAGATTATGTCAGAAATGTTATACCACAAACACATTTTTTTTTTCAAATTAACTCCAGGTCTCTGCCAAGACTCTAATTGCACGTCTGTCCACTCTTTATCCAAATTCAGACTGTGGTACAGGAAATTACTCTTCCAAACTATCCATCCCGTCTCTTAAGAAGGGCGTGTAATGCTCACATTCTCCCAGCTAGCACAGGCCTTGCAGAGCTTCTGAGTTGGTGTCAGATACTTCTCCACACTCACATGAGGCTTAGTTATCTGTCTTGCTTTGACAATGGAGTGTAAGCAGTTATAACATATGCTACATCTAAGGAGGACCTTTAAAAGTGATATCAAGCTTAAACACATCCTCTTGGGTGTCCCTTCCTAGAAGAACAGTATGTCCCAAATAGGTAATTCTTCCTTCCAATGGACCTGAAATAACAAGTGAAATCAAAGCTATAGTTGACTCACAACTACCATGAAACATATGAGAATAGAACTTTTATGATTGGAAATTACTGAGGTGTGGGACTTATTAATCACCACCGAAAATTACTTCCCATTTTGTTATAGCAGGTTGCTTTTTCTTGGGCTTTTCAGCTAATATTTGAACCTTGGGATGTACCCTTGACGATGCAAATACCAATTTTATTTGCTAACTCTTACAAACATGTTCTCTCAGATGATGATATCATCTGAGTCTGATTATTCCTTATCAAACCTGAAATCCTGCTGATTACTTCTTAATTAAATATCTTTCTTGTGCAATTGTTTGATTTAACCCAGAGTTTTATTATGAGTTTTTATATTAAGTTTGAAATTTCTTAGGAGCTGAGATTCTATTGATGCCTCCTCTGCTCCATCTACATATTTTCTGCCATTCTCATTTAGAAGGCTTTGCTCTGAGGATGTGATCTGCAATCAATCTTTTTTTTATAATTATCAACTTATGAAAATTATCCATCTATATTCATTTTTGAAAGGTAACTAGCTAATTTTGGTCTAAACAATTCTGCATATGCCTAATCAATACCTTAATTTTATGAATAGGCAATAAGAAACCAGAAGGCATACTAAGTATTAATTTTAGAAAGCATCATCTGAGGAAAAAAAACTAGAGAATCATTGAAAAGTCAATTAAAAACAGCTTTCTTCCATTTTTTCCTATTGCATGAAGAAAATTGGCATTGAAGAAATGAAGAATGAACTCATTCATGTAAACAACATATAGGCAGGAGGTACTGGAATCTCTAGTTTAACAGCAGAGAAAATTAGAAAAGTTTACAAAGCAGAGTAGGAGAAAGCCCAACTGGCCTTTCAGGACTGAGTGTAGACTGTAGAAGGCTCCCTTGACACTGAACTGGAGTGACAGGAGCACATTCAAGAAGGGAACCTTGACAAATTGGCTTTGTACTCTCAGCAATGGGCGCCTTAAAGGGAAACAGAAGAGAAATGGGACAGAAGCTCAACTCAGCAGCAGCAGGGTGGGGGATGCGAAAGTCTGCCCTGTTAAGCACTTGATTGGAGTGAAGCTGAGACGTCATTTCCAAACTCCTGCTGGATGGTTTGGCAACTCAGATTCACTGAGAACTTTACTCTCTGGAAACACAGAGCAAGAATCAAGAACTCATATCCTGAGATGTGTATGTCACACCTAGCTCTCTTCCCTTCATAGTTATTTGTCCTTTATTTACCCAATTCATAGTGGGGAAACCCTTGGCTAGTGAATGATTTTGCATACAGTTTTCTACTTTTAGGAGGACACACTATGATAAACATCATGGTACATACCCCTATTACAATTTAATACATTGTAAAAAATTATAAACACACTAACAGAATGAATGACTTTTAAAAGACAAAAACAAAGACACAACTAAAAAAAAAAAAAACCCATTCAATGGTTTAAGACCAGATGTGCAAGTCCTAGAAAACATGAAAATTCAAGGCAACAAAACTATTAAAAAGTATTAATCTCACAGTAATGCCCTCCTGTGAAGATAAATTAGATAAAAATCAAAGAAGTCAAGAGAAAGATTATACGTATTTTAAAAAGAAAGGAGAGAAAGAACACCAAAGAGAACACAGATAAACACCTAATGAATTCCAAGAGAATAGAAACAGCTTAATGAAATAAGAAAGTCAATGTAATAGATGAAAGTACTACTCATTCTAATTAAAAACACTAAAAATACAAGACAAAGACAGTACATGAAAGCTGAAAGAGAGAAACCTCATCTACATACAAAGGCAGGCCCATCAAAATAATCGAAGATTTCTCAGCAGGAACCAGGCTGCTTGGAATACTATATTTCAGTCTCTAAAAGATAACTTCTGAGAGCCAGAGAATCAGAGAGTTTGCTATGGCTTGTGTCTCCCAATAATAGCAGAAACTACACCCATAAAGTCTCACCAACATACTCTGAACAGGGATGGTACCACTGCGCATGCGACAGTGGACAGGGAAAAGCACATAGGGCTTCAATCTTACACAAACCTACAGGAAACTGAATGCTGGAAAGGCAGTCTTCCCCAGGGAGGAGCACACTGGCTGTCCAATGCTAAACAGTATTAAAAATATACATTCTTGTAATATGTGTACTGAGCAGAAAATATTTAGGCATATGTATATGTGAATATATGTATGCAATGACAATTAGTGAAAAATAGCCCATAATTTGAAGAAGAGCAGGCAGCGGTATATGGAAAGGTTTGGATGGAGGAAAAAGAATGGAGAAATGTTGTGATGTTATGATTCCAAAACTAAAATTTTTGAAAAATGAAGAAGTAAAAAAAAAAGCTGCCAACCAAAGCACTATATCCAGAAAACCATACTTGCTCTTGCAAGACCCCGAAGTAAACAAGTTTAACTTGATTGGACTCATAAGAAGGTGAGGTGGGGTTCCCACTTCAACCCACAATGAAGCTATAACCTGTGGCATGACTAAATTAGTTCTCTGCTGGATAAAATAAATTGTATGCAACAAAATACAGATTGGGAAAAGAAGCAACTGTGGTGATTTCGGTTTTGGTTTTTTTGGTTTTGTTTTTTGTTTTGTTTTCTCTCTTTTGGCTCTTGACTCTTTTAGGAGTCCGACCCGCCACCCAACTTCCAAATAAATGATATGGAGTTTTATTCTTTCTTATGAATGCCTGGCACGAGCTTGGCTTATTTCTAGCCAGCTTTTTTTAAATTTAAATTACTCCATTTATCTTTTTTCTTTCTGGACTTTTATCTTTCTCTGTTTCTGTATACCTTTCTTTACTTCTTACTCCATGGCTGGTTATGTAGCTGGGTGGCTTGCCCTTGATATCCTCCTCTCCTCCTTTTGCTCATTGATCCTCTCTTCCTACATTTCTCCTATTTATTTTCTCTGCCTGGTTTATCCTGCCTAACTATTGGCCATTCAGCTCTTTATTAGACCCAATCAAGTGTTTTAGGCAGGCAAAGTAACATAGCTTCACGGAGTTAAGCAAATGCAGCATAAAAGAATATGACACATCTTTGCATTATTAAAGAAATATTCTCGAGCATAAACATATATAGCATATAGCACATCTCCAACTAATATTCTAGAACAGGCAACAGATGCACAAAGCAAAAAAGCATGTGAAGGCTTCTGGAACATTGAAGTCATTATTCTTGCGGCAATTTAGGCTAATTAAGAGACAGGCATCTGGATATATGGACTTGGGTTGTAGAAAGAACTACTGATAGATGAGTCGATTATATTGATAAATCTTAACTCCATCCTTTGATAAGCAAAAATCCAATTACTGTGTTATAAGCAGTGGAGAAAACACACCATATTTTGTTTTCAACAATAACTCAGATTTCGAGGACTAAGTATTTAGCTCAATGGTAGTGATTGTCCAGTATGTTCAAAGCTCTGAGATGACCTCCTAACAACACACACACACACACACACACACACACACACACACTTGGATGCATGCACACACATGCATGCACACATGCACAGGGAGAAAGGAGAAAGAGAATATTAACTAGGGTTATTAAAATGACCAGATAATAGATTTATGTAATAATCTTGTCTCTCAGTAACCGTGACTAGAACTTGGGTAGTAACAATGGATAGAGTTGTGAGTTGATTTTGCATGTTCCCCTAAAACTAAATTTTGACACACCTTCATATTCAATTTATGCCACATAAAACAACTGAATCCTGGGGTACTTAGGAGGTTGAGCAGACAGCAGTGACTGTGTAAGCCTCAGAGGTCCAGAGAGTGCAGACAGAGCCACGGGCCATGCCAAGGGTGCGGACCAATGCTGCTAAAGTTGGTAATCCTCAGAACCCATTGCAAAGCTAGGAAATGGAGAAAGTCTGAAAAAACTTCCAGGGTCCAGTGAGGGGCATGTTCAGCTAGGTGTGTGCGAGTCACATGAATGATTCATAGACTTAAAGATTTTCAATTTTGATAAAAAAAAGACACAGAAAATAGACATCTTTAACTAGTTAAATGCAAGTGCAACTACATAACCGACCGTGACATCCGGCTCCACCCTTTATCATCCAAAACAAAACTGTCTCCCCAGTTCTGAGTACCAGCATGGAAGGCTTGTTTATGGAAGAAAGCATGTTTACTGAGTCTACTGTAGGTGACGCTGGCCTTGGAACACAGATTCTGGTGAGCTGGAGAAGTGGCTAGTTTTATGTCAACTTGACAATAAGCTAGAGTCATCTGAAAGGAGAGATCCTCAGTTGAGACAAATGCCTCCATAAGTTCCAGCTGTAGAGAATTTTCTTATTATTGTCACTAAGAGAGTTCATTCTATGTGTGTGAGTTTAGGGATACATTTGAAATACAAAAAGTTAACATCATGGGTAAACACTTGCAAATGAATTATCAAAACTACCATCAGATGTGTTCTATTGACATTACTTGGTTAATGGAAAGTATCTATCATAAAAGAGGAGTATATTTTTCAAAAATAATTAGAATAACTATGTATTTTCAATTAATGGAATAAAATCTATGAACTAATTTTATAAGTACTTATCTAATACAAATGTGAAGTTCCTGTGAAGTGAATAATAGTATGCAATTAAGTTAATGTAAACTCAATTAATGTCTCCGTACATCCATCTGCTACTAAAGCTTTACAAAACCACCAGCTGTAATCTGTTCTTTGCAAGCTTTCTGACGTACACTTCAAGAAGCTATCACCTAACAGATGTGTTACTAGGAATCTCTTAGTCATATCCATAGATAGAAAAGTCTATATTATCATTTTTCCTGTTAACTTTATCTTGCTGCATTCCACATTTACAGAAAGACTTAAAAAGCCTATTTTTTTTTCACAGTTGATATCTACTTCACAAGTCCGGATTCATTTAACAGGTTGGAAAAATAATGCTGGAAGCTAAAGGCTATTTTCATTTTTAGCTTTCTCCATATGGTATGTACTTGTACCTATGTAGGAGTAATCACTCCTTGGCCAATTGTACTCTGAAAAGAGAATAAGCAAAATTCATTGCAAGGATTAGAATAAAATACCAATTACATTTTTTATTCACTCCCTAATAGTACCATCTCATAGACCGAATTACAGTCCCCATACAATATTCAGAAACTGGAGAAGACAAAATGCATCTCTGAATTGAACTTGATCATTTCTGTACAATTCACCAATCAAAGAAAGGCTCAAAAAGATAGCTGGATTTGTGGGCTTGCAAATTGCTAGCTGTTTCAGAATAGTCAATTTTAAAATTTGAGTTGCTGATTTCTTTTCAGCCTTAAAAATAAAATGATTTGTATAAAAGAAATAATGCTTCTGCATCAATATCTTCATCAGTGTCAAGCCAGTACTGACATGTAAGCTTCCTTCCCGCTGGCTACCTTCCATGGTGCTGTAAGATGCTATATAGGGTGCTGGAGAAGAAAAGTCAACAACAGTGACCACCCAGCTGTGAACTCTGCATGCAACAATGACCAACTCAATGAGATATGCCCATTGGAACAATAGCGGTATAAATGTTATGGGGGTGACCACCACTTTTGAAAACTAGAGTTGAGGTCCAGTTTACAGGAGAGAACGTGTTACAGTACTATAATAAATGTGGCCAGGACCCCATGGCTGGGGAGTTCCAATAAGCCCTAGGGAAAAATTTACTATTACCATTTTGCTTAATTGACATTGTATCAAACTGTCTTTTAAATATTTATTTTCATATCCTTAGATGAGAGCATCTCTCAGCCTCATCAAAGAAGTTTATTTTTGCAATTGAGCAGTAATACTCAATGTTCCTAATGCAGCAACCCTTTAACACAGCTCCTCACATTGTGCTGATCCCTCAACTATAACATTATTTTCTTTGCTTGTTCATAACTGTAATTTTCCTACTGTTATGAGTTTTAATGAAAATATTTGTGGTTTCTGGTAGTCTTAGGTGATCCCTGTAAAAGCATTGCTCATCTCCAAAGGGGTCTCAACCCATAGGTTGAGAACAGCTGTAATAGAGGGGAGTTAATGAAAAGATCCACAACTGCTTCAAGTGGAGAGAACAAGTCACTGTGAAGCAACACAGTGAATCACAGTCTCTCCTCTCTGATGTGGGAGTGTCATATATCAATCTGTTGATTTCATTGGTTAATTAATAAAGAAACTGCTTGGCCTGATAGGTTAGAACATAGGTGGGTGGAGTAAACAGAACAGAATGCTGGGGGGAAGAAGACAGTGAGGTAAGACGCCTCAGACAGAAGCCATGCTGCTCCTCTCCAGGGCAGACGCGATGAAGCAAGCCGCCAGATCAGACATGCTGAATATTTCCTGGTAAGCCACACAGATTATTAGAGATGGGTTAAGCAAAATATGAGAATTAGCCAGTTAGAGGCTAGAGCTAGTGGGCCAAGCAGTGTTTAAATGAATACAGTTTGTGTGTTGTTATTTCGGGTGTAAAGCTAGCCATGCAGGAGCCGGGCAGGATGAAAAGCAGGCCTGCCTGCAGCTCCCACTATACCTCTCAGGTTTGGGAACCATGGTAAAAGCTGTGGTGACAAGACTATATGTAGCTGGGGAGAACAGTTACAAAACAGTGTCTTCTGGACATGAACTCATCTAATGGCTATGCCTGCCTGTATGGGAAAAAGCCAGTCTGAAATCCAGCATGGATGATAAGTGCTCATAGAGCCCATCCTCACTGAAGAGCTATTGACAATCAATAGCTACTGGGAGAGGAAGAGTCGGTTTTCTTCAAGAATGTGGCTCCCATTAGGTTACCATTGCTTCAATGGATATCTCTACACTAATGAACACACAGGAAGCACTAACTGGACTCAAGTGGGTTAAAAAAAAAAGGGGGAGGACACAAATTAGGGAGGGGAACATTCTGGAAGGATTCCAGGAGGAGGTGGAGGGAGGACAGAGTTGAGGATGATCAAAATACATTGTATACATGTATGAAATTTTCAAAGTAAAAATACAAAATACATTTTTTTAAAATAAAGAGGGCCCCAAGCTTGAATCATTTGCAGGCCATTGTGATGTTTCAGATGATGAGATTTGTAGATGCATTTAAGGACAGAAAAGTTTTGTTCCTTACATGTTATCCATACATATAACTGTCCTTTAAAGCCCCTCTAGAGGTGAATAAAATTCTAAACAGAAATATTGGCTGTATAATTTATTGTTTCTATGAGATCAAAATATTTTAAGGTCATCAGCATAAAGTTTCATATATAGGACACTGTTAGCCTTTGAGCTGTGTATCATAAAATTTGTAAAACTTATGGCACAAACTCTTATCCAGCACTTGCTTTGACCTCTTCAGTGCCTGAGTGAAGGGTTTTTCTGAACCTAAGTTTTCTATTCAAGAGACTATAAGAAAGTATTCAAATGCCCCGATTTTTTTCAAAGCCATAGCCAAGGCTAAATTTTCATGTAACTAACCTCTGGCTAGTACTGGATGCATGGCTTCGTTTTAATTAGCACTTAGGCTAGAATGTGAAAAGTTTACCCATTACAAAAAGTTGAACTCTGAAAAAATACTGACCGAGTTTTATGAAAAAATTATATACTCTTATCTCTTTTTGTAAATCTTAAATTTGATGTAATTTGTGCCTGAGGTAACATGTTTTTATACTCAATATTTAAAACAGAGATACTTCAGAAAATGACCCAAAAAAGGCACCCTAACAGTTTCATGTGAACAACAGCCTGAAACCAAACAATCCTGGGAAGTGTGGGCCCTCCATCACTTTCGTTTGAAGTGATATCTGATCATCATCTCATCTCATTTGTGATGTGAAAGGCTAAGTGTCCTTCTCTTCCCTATTTCTAAACTAAACATGGAAGACAATAAGTCCTGTTTTTAATACTACCCCCAGGTCAACAGAAAGGCCAGTTTATTTTGGTTACTAGACCTGGATGGAGGTGCTCTTTGGGCTGACAAGGGAGAGGGACTTGATTGGGGGAGGGAGAGGGAAATGGGAGGCAGTGGCGGGAAAGAGACAGAAATCTTAAATAAATAAATAAATAAATAAATAAATAAATAAATAGAAATTGTAGAATAGAAAACCACTCATATACTAGGATTATTACAATTAGCATAGGAAAGAGTGAAGGAAAAGCTCAGAAATCAATTCAAATTGAAGCAGAAATATGTTCAAATAAAGGTTGATCAACAGAGTAAAAAGCATGGAAATACAGGCTTTTACAAAAATGTTGAATTATCAAAGAGGAAATAAAATAATCTTTGTTTTCATTCAGCCATTCAGCTACTGAGAAAACTTGAGAAAAATGCTTATTACAGAAACTCTATGGTAGGATCTATGCAGATATTTTTCTCTGTTGAACCTAAAGGAATTATATAACCATTATGTTCTCAAAAGTTCTTCCTTAAATATCTCTACTTGAGTTTATCTTGCGCAAGGTGACTTTTGGTAGTATACATTTGCCTCAATAATTTGGGGGTGGGGTATTTGTTTTATCTTAAGCCTATACTAAGAAACCTACAAATAAGTGAGAAGCACAATCTTGGAATCTGTAATGGGCTCTGGTGACTGTCTGTAATCTGTCTTGTTCATGATCATCTGCTTGCCTCTGGATATAAGTGTTCATCCCTAAGAGGATTGTTATATTTATTAGTCATGGTTCTCTAGCATAGCAGAACTTACAGAAGGAATATCTATATCTATATTTATGATATATATATATTAAGGATATACATACATATGTATGTATACATATGTGTATATATATATGAAGGAGAGTATTGGAATGATTATAGGCTATAGTCTAATAAACTCAGCAATGACTGGCTATGAACAGAAATTCCTAGAATTCAGAAGCTGTTCAGCCCACGAGGTTGGATGTTTCAGCTGCTCTTCAGTAAACACTAAAACTCAAAGAACTAGGCTCTAATGTCTGTGAAGGAATGGGGTTTCTAATGAGAGCAAGCAGACAAAGAGCAAAATCTTCCTTGTTCCAAATGCTACATAGATTTCCAGCAGAATGTATGACCCAGATTAAATAAGTGTCTTCCAGCCTCAAAATCCATATTAAATTCAGGCATGTGTTTTCCTGCCTCGACATCCCGATTAAAGGTGTGTGTCTTCCTACCTCAAAGGTACATACTGGATATGGAGCTACCCACTTCAAACCAAGCAAAAATATCTCACAGGCGTGCCCTTCATCTCAGGATTATAGTTCATTCCAGATGTAGTAAAGTTGACACGCAAGAATAGTTATCACAACTGAAGAAAAGACAGTGCCCGGGGAACTTCAGAATAACTAAAGTGAAGCTCAGAGTCTTAGCTTCTTTGTACCAAAGCAAAATCTAAATCTGAGGTTTTATCTAACATGCTAACACTGTCTAGTCCACTGCTCCTGCCCCCCCCCCAATTTCCTTACCCTCTCATAAGCTTCCTTGAGAGTAAGTTCTTGTTAATGACTATTCAAACTTCCAGCTCAGTGGGCTTGTGAGAAAACTGCTATTCAGCATTTTCTCTCAGGTGAAACACTCCCATCTGAAAGAAGGATAATAAGTCCTGAAAAGGTCAGACAATACTCACAAGCCCCATCTCCAATGTTAGATAAACAAGGTGTTGGGAAGAGAAGACTTTCTCCCATGGAGCTGCCTACAAGGAGAACTAGCAATGCCTTTGTGCATCATGACCTATCCTGAGGAAGGTTTTTGATGATACAGCTGTTTGAGTAACCCAATGTCCTGAAGAGTACCCCCAAGAAACTCAGTGGTTTGCCATTCTAGAATGGAGTGAATCATTGCTTTGGTCTGTCATTGGTGCCTTATCTGGGATGAACAGACATTTGCTAATGCCTCCCCAGGAAATTTTGCTTAAATACTAAAGCAAAAATCAAAAATTTTTATTTCAAACCTGGTTATTCCTAGTAGCTGTAAAACCTTGAAACCTATCATGTTATCCCAAGGAGCATAAGAGTCACTAAATGTAAACTAATTAATAAGAAAACAACTGATACATGTTTCTGCTTGAATTATAGAACCACTGTGGATATTAAATGATCCTATGCATTTAAAGTGCTTGGCATAGGCCCACTGTACAGCATGCAGCCAAGCTAATTGAATATTAATACTTTTTTAAAATTTATTAATTTTTTTTTTAAAAAACTATCTTTTCTCATTTTATATCCCATTCCCAATTCCTACTCTCTCCCCTCCTCCCACTCCCTCCATTTTCCCCTCACCCCACCCCTCATCAATTCCTCAGTAGAAGAGAGGGAGGAGAGACAACATGAGCAAAGGGGTAAAGACCATGATGGGGATGCCCATTGAAAGGGCTTACCTGAGCTAGTAGGAGCTCACTGACTCCAGACTTACAGTAAGAGAACCAACATAGGAGCTCTGAATGTGGGTGGTATTTGAATATTAATACCTTTTGAAGTGTTTTGGCTTCTGGGATTTAAAATCCACAAAATTACCTTTTTTTTTTCTTTCAGGCTCCTTACTGAATGTATGATGTGCTAGTTTCACAGAATTTGTATCTCTTTTTCCTGAATTAACTCTTATTCCCTTGTTCTCTTGTTCTTTATCAAACTTGAGTAGAAGGAAAGATTGCCTTTGACCACTCTTTGTAGAGCTGGATTATATGAATAACTCTTATAAATCAACTCATGGATAAATATCAAAAAAATGAACTAAAAATTTTAAAAAATGCCAAAGATGTTTTTTCCTTGATAAACTGATGGCTGTCTCTTTATACAATGTATGAAAAAAAAGTTGGATAGTTATTTGGTAAATTCTCCAGTTCATTACTTGTTTGACCTATAGATATTTGAAAACATCTGTGTAAGAGACAGAGAAATGGCTCAGAGGGTAAAGGAGCTTGCTAAGCAAGCCAGAAGACCTGATTTTGATTCTTGGACTTTAAGTAAATGTGGAAAAAAATTAACTGACTTCATAAGGACTTACTCTAAACTACACACACACACACACACACACACACACATATACACACACACGTACACACACACAGACACACTATACATACTTACATAATATGTATAGCCAATATGGCATATATTTAGGAGTACTATGTGTGTATGTATGTGTAATTCAATCCTTCAAATCCCAGCAATGGAACTCCTGATTGTTCTAGAGAACTGCATAATGTCTTCCTTTGTTTTTATATCTGGTCTGCTGGTGTGGGAAGTCCTTCTGTATATGTGTTGCTTTTATTGGTTAATGAATAAAGAATCTTCTTTGGCCTGTAAAAAGGCAGAATAGACCCAGGCAGGAAAACTAAACTGAATGCTGGAAGAAAGTAGGTGGAATCCGTGAGAAGCCATATAGTCGCTGCTGGAGACACCTGTGCTGGAACCTTGCCAGCAGACCACAAGACTCATGGTAAAATAATAGAAATGGGTTAATTTAAGATGTAAGAGCTAGGTAAAAATGCGCTTAAGCTATTGTCCTAACAGTATTGCAAATAATATAGTTTCTAAGTGATTATTTCAGGTCTGGGCAGCTGGGACAAATGAGCAGCCTCTGACATTAGCCTGTGTTCTGGATTCTGAGCCCTCAAAGATGAAATATGCTCCTGAACTTTCTTTAGAGAAAATTAAAGCTCCATTTTCCACTATGCAGTAAAACATGTGCCATAAAGCATGGGCACCTGGACAGAACTCAGTGATTTGTGGTCTGCTAACAGGTCACCCAAGTTCATTTACATAATTGTTTTCCTCTTTATTCCCAGATGAGTTAAGGATGAAAATAAAAGTAGTTAATTATTTAATATTCTAGAGTCATATAACTTAGTTGTACTTAGGAGATCCTAGCAGCTTTCAAATGCCACAGTTCTTGCAACAATGTGTTATAAGGATGTGCACTTTGATGGTATTGATTTTTCAAGACTTTTATGAATATCTTTTCTTCCTTGAATTGTTATTATCATGTGATATTCAGATGTCATTTGTATTTACCTTCATCTTTTGACAAAGAGCATAATAAAGAGGAAGTTTTATGAGAATAAAATTGTTTTTAAATTGTTATACAAACAGTAGAGTATAATGTTCCCTTTGAAAGGATAAAAAATTAAAAACAATCACATTACCAAATTACAATGACTATATAAACCTGTCTTCATTGATGGAACCCAAAACAAATGATAAAAATGACATGCTTTCAAAAGTTGGCCATCCATTTTCTAGATTACCTTGTTTACAGAGCACACAGTTAATGGGAGTCTTATTTGACTATTTCTTTCTATGAAGAAAATTTTGAATTTTGAATAATACCTGAAGTAGCCCCACATGACCTAATATATACCCATTCTAATGTCATCACTGTGGATTTGATTTTCTCAGTCTTTCCTAGTTCCTGTAATAATGTAACCTTTCAAGTTATGACATAAGAATTAAATGCATAATCCAGTCAGACTGACAGTGAAGAATAGGTAGAAGGTCTTGTTACAGAG
This sequence comes from Microtus oregoni, assembly GCF_018167655.1. Lineage (NCBI taxonomy): Eukaryota > Metazoa > Chordata > Mammalia > Rodentia > Cricetidae > Microtus > Microtus oregoni. The sequence continues at coordinate 25,505,879 of NW_024543071.1, forward strand.
AGAAATATGAATGTGAAGTTTCACAGAATAATAAGGATTCTGTGGCCACTTAATGAACTAACTTCTGTTGTGGTTTTTATGAGACATGAGAAGAAACACTTACGATGTCAGTGGTGAGTGTAATCTTATGACTGCCTCTAATTCCATATAGTTTATATGTTGAGAATGGCATTAGTTATAGAAAAGCCACAGTCTTCCAAATTTTCAAGAGTTCAGAATATGGTTAAGTCAACCCTGCTACATAATTATGAGCAGATTACTTGCATTATTTGCTTCTAAGGGGATTAAACATGAAAAATATATGAAATTTTTAGCAACAAAATTTTCAGCATTTCAGATCCAACAAATATACAAATTGAGTTGAGTTTCCTTGTTTGGCAGGTTTTTGGATAGACTTCACAATGGAAGTTTATTAGTATGGATGTTTAAATATTATGCAGAATCAAATCTTATATACTGTACACACACACACACATACACACATTGAAGAGGTCCTGATGGCACCAGGTGTTTTTACATATAAGACTTCCTTAAAGTTTGATGGAGATGATGAAAGAAGATATAAAGGACCTGTTTGGTATGGTAATATATAACTTCTACATTAATTGAGCAATTACTCAAGTTTAGTCAAATAAATCCTGAACAAAAAGAATATTATGGGAGATATCACCTTACTCGATTTGAGTTATACTACAATGCCACAGTAATAAAAACAACATGGTATGGTCAGAAAATAAGCAGACAGGTCAATGGGGGTGAATAGAGAACCCAGTTTTAAGTCTATACAGGCAAAGATGCCAAAGCATACATTGGAAAAAAGACATCCTCAACAAATGGCGCTGAGAAACTTGGAAACGAAAAGATAAAAGAATGAAACTCGATCTTTATTTCAAGACCTGAACATCTGGGAGCCACTCTAGGTTCAAGTCTCTTGCCAACTCAAGCCGAGGTCCCCAGTTAGTTCCTTGGGCAGCTGAGCATAGGGAACCTGAAATGACCCTATCCTATAGCAATACTGACGAATATCTTACATATCATCATAGAACCTTCATCTGGTGATGGATGGAGATAGAGACAGAGATTCACACTGGAGCACTGGACTGAGCTCCCAAGGTCCCAATGAGGAGCAGAAGGAGGGAGAACATGAGCAAAGAAGTCGGGACCACGAGGGGTGCACCCACCCACTGAGACAGTGGAGCTGATCTATTGGGAGCTCACCAAGGCCAGCTGGACTGTGACTGAAAAAGCATGGGATAAAACTGGACTCTCTGAGCATGGCCAACAATGAGGGCTGATGAGAAGCCAAGGACAATGGCACGGGGTTTTGAACCTACGTAATGTGCTGGCTTTGTGGAAGCCTAGCCAGTTTGGATGTTCACCTTCCTAGGAATGGACGGAGAGGGGAGGACCTAGGACTTACCACAGGGCAGGGAACCCTGACTGCTCTTTGGACTGGAGAGGGAGGGGGAGAGGAGTGGGGGGAGGGGGAAAATGTTGGGAGGAGGGGGAAAAGAGTGGGGAGAGGGGGAGAAGGGTGGGAGGAGGGGGAGGAAAATGGGAGGCTGGGAGGAGGTGGAAACTTGTTTGTTTTTTTTTCTCCTTTTCTCAATAAAAAAAAATGGCAAAAAAAAAAGACCTAAACAAAGTTGAACTCCAAATATGTCAGAGCCTTCAGAATGAAACATGATACCCTGAAACTGCTAGAGGAAAAATCAGTGAGCGTGTTTCAACTCATAAAAAGTAATACTTTGTGTGTTATATGATCTTAACATAAAAACACATGTTTAATTTATATGTAAGTATAAAAATTCTTGTAATATGATTTGGATAATATATGCAAATTGGTAGCTAGGAAATTAGTTATCAGTAGTTACCTCTTACCAATAAAAATGCTGAATACATTTAGGCTTATTATAAGATAATGATTTCTCCACACCTGTGACATTCAGCCATTCATTAAGTTACTCATGATCACATTTAATTTTCTAATAACAATTGTATGACCAGTAGGTAGCAATGATTGCTTATTAAATCTTTATATAAGTAGAACCAGAGATATTTGTTGAAAGTCAAATTCAGTGAGGTTCTTTTCCTTTCAAAATGCCAAGACAAAGGTATGGTATGTGTAGATGTTAAACACCACTTATTGAGAATGATATGACAGATTTTATAAGAGAATGGATCATCCTCCATGATAATTTTCTTTTAACAGTTGTGAGACTATTCTATTTTGTATCTTTAGTACAAGTAACTTCAGAATTTAAGAGTGGTAATTTTATCTTCATCATCTTGGGCACTTATACTTACAAATATAGCTACTTCTTAATTATTTTTTAAAAAGCTGTTTCTGATTAATTTACTATGTTTTGGTCAGGTTTCATCACTATGACAAAAGCCAATGAAAAACTATTTAAATGAGAACATTTTTTATTTGGGTATCAAAGGTTCTGTCTCAGGTGGATACAGTAGTTGCTTGAACCTTAGGCAGGACAAGATATCATGGTCAAAACACCATGCGGCAGGAGATGTTCCCACCTTATGGTAGCCAAGAAAGAGACATAAACATACAGAGTTCCCAGGACAGGCTATGGCCCTCATACACATGATTCCAATTCAACTCAGTGTTCCAAGCATGTTGTATAAGGGGTAGACTTGGGGGTTGCTGCGAATGCACACTTGTTTCCTTATACACTGTTCCCAAGTGGGAAGAATAAGCTTTTTTTTAACAGCATTTCAATGATAAAAAAAAGTCACATGCCTGTGCCTAGCTGTAAATGGAGAGGGTTGGTATGAGTGTTATTGGAAAACTATGGCTACCTGCTTCTTCCTAACAAATATGTCACACTGTGAAAGGTGGGGACTATCTATCCCACACCCTATCTTCAGTAAAGAAAGTAAGGCTGATGTATGCTGTGAATACCATTGGTTAATAAAGAACTGTCTTAGGCCTGCTCAGGAAATAGAGGTAGGTGGGGAAAACTAAACTGAATGCTGGGAGAAAGAAGGAGGAGTTAGTGAGAAGCCATGTAGTTCCACTGGACACAGATGCCAGAATATTACCCAGTAAGCCACAGCCATGTGGTGATACACAGATTACTAGAAATGAGTTAAAGTAAGATGTAAGAGTTAGCCAATAAGAAGCTAGAGCTAATGGCCAAAGGGGGAGTAAGCCCCACTTCCTGAGAGGAAATAGACTCCACAGAATTAACAACAGCAGAATTACAGTGGTGGGGGGTATTTGGCCATATTAAGGATTGCAGAGAAGGTAGCAGAAAGTTCTGTGGCTACATAAGAGATAGTCATGTAGCTGTTGACCCTGTATCAATAAAGGCACCCAGGGAAGGGTCACTGGAATAGTGTCGAGTGAGGGTTTTATGCCCGTGGGCCCTCATGATTCTCATATCTGCAGGAGATAGATGAGTCTCCCAGGACGATAAGCTGTATACAAAAAATAGAATATATTTTGATCAGCCACTTAGTCACACTGAAGGATAGGACATCTCGACCAAAGACTAGTAAAATTTAGAGAAACACAAGGACATATGCACTCAACAGATATCTCTAACTTCCGAAAATTCACAATTTTTGTATTCAGGATAAACACTTGATAATAAAGCCTACTAAGAACCCTGAATGTAAAAGAGAATAAAACATTTGATTAATTCTAGCAAATATCAGGATAAATTGAAGGATCAAGGCTATAACTTCCAGCCTCTCTGGAAAAAAACTTTCTGATTAAGGTATCTATAATTTATACAAATTTGCAAAAGAATTGCTACATACTATCTGTAAAGTTTGCATCTATCAGAACACTTATTATACATAGAATATATTTGTTGGTTAAAGGCTGACAAAAATAACATAGTGTATTATCTTAAAGCAAAAACTGATACTGTACATAATATCTGTACTCAAAAGGTAACTTTCACAGTTATGTGCTTCTGTGTATGAGAAATACATATTTAAACAAATATGGAAATCCAATGACAATTTACAACTGGTTGGAAGTTTTTTTACAAGGGCCAAGTAGAAACTTTAAATTTGAAATATAAATTTAAATTATTATCTATAAAATAAATCCCCAAATTCATGAACTACCCTACTATCTTGGAATGACTATTTTTCCTTATAGTTTTTGCTCTGGTTTTTCAAGACTACTTTATTTTGCTATTGTGTGTTAATAAGCTTGTAGATGATTCTAGTTTTCTGTACTGACTGTAAACAGTAACTTTAAAATTTTTATGTAAAACCAAGGTCAAGCTGATGCTACTTTTGGAATGCTGCTGGCCACTAAAGGGTCATGTGTTGATCCTCATTGTGATCATGTATGAGATGACATAGCATTTAGCAAGTGAGACCTACTGTGAGATCCTTAGGTCATTGGTGATGCTGTCCTTGGATGGAAACACTGGTCCCATAAAAAGGAGTCCTTGTGATCTTGTTACAAAAGCCTGGTCCTTTTTCTTTGGCTATAGAATCCATTCTTCATGTAAAAATTCTCTTCATGATGTACCACAGCCAAGAACACCCTCAGCAAGGTGGTTGATGTCCCTTGAGCCTCCAAAACTTTGACTTAAATACTCCTTTTATTCTAAAGTAGTTTGACTTGAGTATTTCATTGTAGCTGCAATATACAGAGTATACCAATAGACCAGGCAAACAGAAGAGAGACAAAAACTTTTCTATTCGATACATTCATGCAATCAATTGGCTACTTTGATTACTTCTCAAAAGAGTGGATGAACTTTATACAGTAACAACGTGCATAAAGAAGTATTTTACTGAAGATAAAATAAAAACTTATAAAAGTTATCTACAGCATAAAATATACGATAAAAAAGTTAATATTATAAATATTACACAGACACACTAGTAGCTGAAGTTCCTCCAAACAAAAAGCAATTTGAATAAACTAAAGGAAATTATAGCTTTAGCCATGGACTTTCATCTTGAAACCTAAGACTATAAGATAGTTAAATAAAATGAAAGTTCACAAATGGAACATAGCTGGTTTGGACTTTGTGCTTTGCAAATATCATTTTCTCCAGGCACTTAATAGGATATCCATTCCAATACCCAAACAGTGCCTTTGCTAACAGTATAAGGAAGGATGCTGACTTACCATATCTGTAAAACTGCACCAGTTCTTCATTTTACAGGGATTTAATTTTACTTAACTGGATTATCATCGATCCTCTCTCTAGCAGTCTACTTTATTATGATTCAACTATCACAGTAGACTTGGTCTTAGTAGAAAAATCACTTTGTTTTACATATTCATCTTTATCTGCTTTTCAGAAGGATAATTTTGTTTCTTCCTTGTCTGGGGTGATCTATAGATCATAAACTGCTGACAGTCTGCTGTCAAATAATTCAAACCAGACTAGTATTGGGGTCAGTTTGCTGATACTGAAGCACCAGTTGACTATTTGATAATTTTTCTAAATAGACTTGCAAATGATCAATGAATGTTCTATACTGATGAAAAAATCAATAGAAGCAACTTGTCTGTTGTACTATGCTGTTGGTTTATAAGGGTTGCTCAGAAGGTTGGGGAGCACCGTTCTGCACTCAAAATCCCTTGTGTCCTACTGCACAGATTTTAGGTATCCATCCAAGATGCCAAAAGCAACTGTGCAGCCGAACTCCCATGGATCAATAAACCTACACAAGATTTGTTTCCAAAGCTACCTCTGTGCTCTCCTGATGCCACTTTGTCCTTGTTATCTCCTGGATTTGTGACGAACATAGTAAAGACATATGGCTGAAATGATAAAGATGCAGCATACAACAACACAATTTAGAGGTCAACGGCACAGATATATTTTCAAGGCTGTCAATGAGAATATTTGACAGAAATTCTCTTACATTGAACTTAAGAATAAAGAAGACAGATAACCTGAGCTCGTGGGAGTTCAGGGACCCTGGACCAATAGTTAGGGAGCCTGCATGGGTCCAACCTATGCCTTCTGCATGTGTGTGAATAGGTCTCTTAGTAAGGCTTCTAACAGTGAGAATAGGACCTCTTCCTTGCACTTAGCTTGCTTTTGGTAACCTAGATTTCTTTGTTTCACCTTGACATAAGGGAGGAGCTCAGTACTGCCTCAACTTGATGTGCCATGTTTTGTGCAAGCCCATGGGAGGCCTTTCCCTTTCTGAATGGAGATAGAGGAGGAGTGGGTGTGGAGGGGCGTGATAGATGGGCAGGGGGAGAGGATGGGAGAAGAAGAGGGAGGAGAAACTGGTTGGTGTGTAAAATAAATGAAAAAGATGTTATTTAAATAAAATTTTAAAAAAGAATAAGGAACTTCAGGAATCATATGATTTATATGGAAAACAAACCTAACTCCCCTCAAATATGCTCACCCTTTTTATTAAATATTCCCAGGTATGTATCACTAAATGCACTTTCATCAAGACATTCCATTCCCAAATTGTTTTAAAGCTCTTGTCATCTAGTTAATCAATACATCTTTATTCAGAATCTACTTATATCATCCATCCTTTACGTACCATAGGTATCATCAAGAAAAAAAAATGTGGTCCCTCTCTGCTTTTAAAATGTGTCATCTACTTTGGAGAATTGTTTAAGACCACCTCAAGAAAATAAGTAATTAAGTATCCACAGCCAGTTTATTAGAAATATGCTTCAAAGGGTTTTACAAAATACGTAATATTATTAACTGTGATATTTTTGAGTGATCAAAAACACCTTCAGGGGGTTAGAGAAGTGGCTCAACATTTATGAGTACTTATTTCCCTTGGAGAAGATCTAGGTTTGATTCCTAGCATCCACATGATGGCTTCCAACTATCTGTAACTCCAGTTCCAGGGGATTTGGTGTCCTTCTTGGGATTCTATGGGCAATAAGCACACATGTGGTGTCCCTATATAAACACAGGTCAAACATCCACACATGTAAAATAAAATAAAATTGTAAAGTATGTCCTGTCTCTTTGAGAGACAAGCCACACCCACTCTCTCTCCTGTCTGCTTGAGGCAAGGGGATCTTCCTGCTTCCTGCCTGCTTCTGCCTCACTCCCTTCTCCTCACTTCTCCCCTTCCCCCATTTCTCTCTCTGTCTGCCTCTCTCTGATCTTCCCTTTATCCCCTTCTCCCCTTCTCCACTCTCCCCTTACCTTCCATTACCCACTAAATAAATATCCAATCTCATTCTGCAAGGCGTGCCTATCCATCTCAGTCTCTCACCCACTGCAAGGCTCCCTGCCTGGGATCCACTGCCTCTTGTGGCCCACGAACCACTCAGAAAACAGCACCATTTTATTATTATCATAACAAAAATAAGTCTTCAGAAACATTCTAAAATAGACAGAACTTAAAATTAGCCATAAAAATGGTTATAGGTTTCTCTTTCTTGACCAGTAAGATGGATCACTGATTCAAGGAGCTTGAAGGCTGCAATGTACATGGTATTGGTGAATTTTCGTATGTTGTTTAAGCTTGTTAAAGAGAAAAGTTGGGTTACCTCACTCAACTCAGACCCATAAAGACAAATATAATATGTACTCACTCTTAAGTGACTATTAGACATAAAGCAAAGAAAAACCAGCCTACAATTCACAACCCCAGAAAATCTAGACAACAAAGAGCACCCTGAGAAAGACACACATGGATCTAGATAGGAAGGAGAAAAATATAAGATCTCTTGAGTAAACTGGGAGCATGGGGGTCACAGGACAGGATAGAAATGGACGGTGAGTAAAGGGAGTGGAGAAAAATGTATAGCACAATAAAACAATTGAAAAAGAGATAAAAAAAAGCAAAGTTAGAGTGAAGGAGACCCTCTGCTGTCATCTCCAAACCTTCCTTTCCTGGGGTAGTCTGGTTCTTGACTTTATAATTAGGAAAACAACAATAAAGTGTTTTTTTAAAAAAAATGCATTCTTGAGGACAGCAGGGAGATAAAGCTTCTAGATCACTATTGTTAATCCCATAACATAAAAATATCCACAGTGGGAATGGGAAACTATATGCTAAGCCATGGTTAACTCATCCATAGAGAGGAAATTCAAATCTAGATGACATTTTCAATTTCTCTAGTTAGTTTCTGCTGGATATTGTGAGCAGAGACATTGTAGTTGGTGATGGTATATATCTGTTACTGTGTGGTTTGTTTGTCTGTTTTCTGTAAGCCTCATGGAAGTAGGCATTCTACTCTACCTGGAACTCGAATAGTTAGGAACTGCAGCTGACTGCCTCAATGAGTTTCCCAACCTATTTCACCTGGAAGATTCTAAGCTCCCAAATTGATAATGTTGTCTTTCATTCATTCTCTCCACTGATCTCCCATTGTCTCTGCTCCTGTTGTGAGCATTCAGAGGAAGTCAGGGCAGCAGGCAATTGAACTGGCTGGTCATATTGCATCTAGAATCAGGAAGCAGAAAATGATGAATGCATGCTGTTGTTCAGTTTGCTTTCTTCGCATATAGTCCAGGATCTCAGCCAGAGAATGGTGCCACCCAAAGTAGGCAGGTCTTTCCACTTCTATTAATACAATCATGAAAATCTCCCCAGGCATGCCCAGAAGCTGTTCTCCAAGGCAATTCTAGAGTCTGACAAATTGAAAACACTCACCACCAGGGATTCTCTTACTATTACACAGCTCTGATGATCTCACTGCTCCCTGTGGATCTTTTAGCTCCACTACTAGTGGCAATGTGTTATATTAAAATTCAGACACCTAAAACATTTTTCTGATTTGTAGAGGCTAATAGATGGCACATAAAATGTCATCATGAGTGAGAATTGATAGAATTTGGCTGTTTATATAGAAGTTGAAGGTAAGAACTGATAAAAAAAATAAAACATGATTCCTATACCTTCTTCAGAAATCATTTTCATTGTGAGAAAAACCAGTTCATAAGATAAAACTGTGGCTATTAAATGAAAACTCCATATTGGATTTTTACTCAAAAGATAGTAACAGTCTTGGGCAAGTTTCAGACCATACATGTCAGAGGCCTTTGAGAAGGTTGGATTTTGCATAATGTATTTGGTAATACTATAAATTATTAACTATTGTGGTAAATTTGGGCATTTTAAAGATTAGAAAGAAAATCAAAGGAGTTAGCATGGGGGAAAGTGGCACAAGATGAAAAGGAAAATAAAAAGAAACTTGGCAGGGCTGAAAATATTTGTCTCTGGACTGGAGTTTCCAAGTCATGGCCAGCAGGTTAATCAGCAAGTGTACTGATCCACTTAATGGTGGGGGCCCACGGATGTGAGTTCTGTTCCGCCTTGACCAAAGGTCAGAAAGTCGGAGCTTATTTTCACTCATTCAAAGTTGTTGACAACAGGTGTGGCTACAAACAAGATATCCTCACCTAGGATGTGGTTACTTGGTATTTTGGACATTAAGATGGCCTATAGAGATGGATCTGCTCCACCCTAATCAAAGGCCAGAGAATTCAAGCCTTCGTTTTAAAACTGGATGTTTGACATGAAGAGTGTCTGCCTACAGGATACTTGGTCTAAGATGTAAATTCACTGCATATCCTGCCCAAAACATCAGAATGCTTAACTTAGGAATTAGTGGCTTGATGTCTCAAGTACTGACGCTAGTAACTGTTCTGGTTGTCCTTTGTGTCCTGTTAAAGCAGCCTTTTGCCTTCCCATCTCCTTTTTATATTGGGATATATAAGTATATGGAAAATAAATGTGGGAAAATTTAGCATTAAGTATTCACTGAGTCGCCCTCCCAGTACTATTCTATGTCTCTGTATTTCTTTTGTATCTCTATCTATTCTTGCCAACATCTCTAAACCACATGCCCCTCCCCTTTAATGCAAGAACTCATCCAGGCTGGACCCCAACAGATGTCACCCTAACCTGTGGCTCACAACAGTTAATAACATTTAACTAGGAAAAATAACACTTAGTTTACTCTGAAGAATGCATGATTTTTTAACTAAACAACAGAGTTGCATAGAGGTGACGATATCATCTATCCCTCAAAGCCTGAGTTCTGTCCTCTGATGTCCTCGTCTCAGACTTATCAGTCTACAGTTCCCTCCTAATATTTCTATTCACATCTGAACTTTCCTGGCTTTAAGAATATGACAGTTGCAATGCAACTTTCTTCTTGGATAAAATTATCCTCATCACCATAGCTTGCCATCTGGATTCTAGTGAAAGTTACTTGTTAACCCATTTCTATTTAGTCCCAATGCATGGATTACTAGAATAATGTGTTAAAATATAAATTAGGATACTTCAATGTTCAACACTCCCCATTAACTCCAAACACTTTTAAGATGAAATTGTAATTATTTTTTATGGCATTGAGGTCACGTTGACATCACTGACCCCATGTTCTGTGTCGGTAGACATCTTTGACCCTATGTTCTCTGACTGTAGACATCTCTGATCCGTGTTTTATGACTTGCTGCTTGAAGCAGGCCAAACCAGTTGGTTTCCTAGAGCTTTTGTCAGTGTTGTCTACTGTTATTTTTTTTTAAATAAATCATTCTGATCCTCGTAGCTGGCTATTCCCTGATATTTTTATCACAGCACAGATGTAACCATTCAGGAAAGCCATCCCCAATTTTTGCGCTGCACTCAGTAATGTTCCTAGCACTTAAACCCTGTCCTTTCTACCCAGGCCATGTTCACTTGCCCTCCCTCATGTTCCTCCTTGCCCTCCTGGACATCTGATATTATATCTTTCCTTTACTCACCATTTTCTACATGACAGTGAAATCTTTTCCTCAGCAAGAACTTTGTCTCTTGAGTTCATTGTTGCGTTTTCAATGTCCAGGCTGATTTCTGGAAGTTCAACTTGGGTTTATGGGTTTATTGGTTGAAAATTAATAAACCATATAAGTATCAATTTATTTCTATTTTTCCTCCCCATACTTCAAACACTAAGAATCCAAATAACATGCAATTTCTATATGTGTAACATGCTATATCACCTGAATTCAATTAATGACTGTCTGTTGAACAGATAATTACCTATTAAGGAAATTATTAAAAGACTACTCAAAAACTGTAAGCATGCATGTTAAAGGACTAGAGGGACTAGAGTTTTTTTTTGTTTTTTTTTTGTTTTTTTTTGGTTTTTCGAGACAGGGTTTCTCTGTGGTTTTGGAGCCTGTCCTGGAACTAGCTCTTGTAGACCAGGCTGGTCTTGAACTCACAGAGATCCACCTGCCTCTGCCTCCCGAGTGCTGGGATTAAAGGCGTGCACCACCGCCGCCCGGCAAGGACTAGAGTTTTAACCTAGAAATATACAAACTATAATTAAACATTAGATAATTCTTATGAAATGGCAGATATTACTACTATTGAGCTTTGAATATTTTGAAAGAATTCAGTTCATAATGGTGGTGACAATTTAACTTATTGGCCAATTATTTTGCTTTTCAACTATTACAAGCATCTATAGATACCTCTGTTTTGTTTGTACTGGTATTTGTACTTAGTCATCAGTAAAACCTACAACCCAGCCACCCACAAACATAAGTCTATTTCAGACACAGTCATCAGCTTAGATGTCAGACAGTATTAAAATGAAACAAAATCTTACAACTGAAAGTCAATTTACCTCAGGGTTCCTTCTAATGTATATGCTTTTGTTAGTTCAGACTTTGCTCACAATGAATAAAGAATAGAAATCTGAATGTCATGGCCATTTTCTTTCTAAGCTAATTTACGTCCTAAAGGAAGAAAAAGAAATCAGTCTTCATAGGTGGGAAGTTATTCAAAAATCAGTCAATTCAAAACCCAAGATTACATACTATGATTGAAGGTCAAACTTTGAGTTTGAGGTATATGTGTTGCATAGACTTCAAGGTCAAATCTGAAAACAGGGGTGGAAGGAGTTGGCCCTAAGTCTATAAGAAATTGAATGTAGACAGAAGTTTCTGTCCCACTTGGTCTAGCAGCCATTCATTCCCAAAGAAACACACAGAGGCTTATATCAATTACAAATTGTTTGACCTATTAACTCAGGCATATTATTAACTAGCTCTTACAACTTAAGTTAACCCATTATTTTTATCTATGTTTAGCCACGTGGCTTGATAACTTTTATTAGTGAGGCATTCTCATCTCTGTGCCTAGCTAGTGACTGTCCTTTCCTCTTTCCAGAATTCTCTTAGTCTTGTCACCCCACCTATACTTCCTGCCTGGTTACTGGCCAATCAGCATTTTATTAAACTAACACAAGTGACAAATTTTTACAGTGTACAAGAGCATTCTCCTATCCCCCCCCCTTTTTTTTTTGTTTTCAAAACAAATGAACCCTAGGGAAACCCTGTCTTAGAGCTGGCCCCGTGCATGTCCAGATACAATGTCATTATGTACCAGCGCTTCAAGTTAGAGGGTCAGTAGATGTTTCATTGTGATGGCAGCTGTCAGGCCCAGGCCCGGCGGGGCATGGTCTCTTTGCAGGTCATGATATTCTAGCATCTGCTCTCCCATTTGCAGAGACACAAAATGGAAATTGTCAGAGTGTCTGCATTTGATTAATCCCTGGGAATTTAAAAGAGACTGATACATACAAAACAGAGTGCCAATTTTGCAATTTACACTAAGAAATATAACTGCTATGCAGTTCAGACAGTTTATGTCAGCAGGAGAAAACAGCCTCCTAATGACATGAGGTAAATCACAAGCACAAGTTCTCTGGGTGAGCAGGGAGCTAGATAGAACAAGAGGAGGAAGCTGGCAGACCTCAATAACCAGTGTCATTGAGGCCTGACACATCCATCTCCCAGCTGATTTTTCTTGCCAAGAAAGCAAGACACGTGTATTTGCTGGCCCTAGTTGGAAATGCACGGGCAATTCTGCTCACTGTCCCTCTTTTTCCTAGATCCCTGGATATTCGCTCATTCACTCTTCAAGCACATCAATGTCATTAAATGGAATACATGTTTGTTTATTAGATACAGCTTCATTAAAAAGTACTAATGAGCTGATATTTATTGAGAGGTAATAAGGACTAGATGAATGCTAATAGTCATTTCTATATTTGGAAAAGATACTGTTGTTAACAAAATGATTTGTATATTAGCAAGCAATTTGAACAAAATGCAAACTTAATTTTCTTGCATGCATTTTTTTCTGAGAAACACTAGACAGAGAGAAAGCTGGAGTCAACTGAAACAAACTGCACAGAACATAACAAAGATGCTTTTCAACCACCCCCCATCTTTCTTAGTTCATCATGTTTTAATTCATATTCAAGGTTAAAACATTTCAGACAATTTCAAAGAACGCTTCATCTCTCAATCTACCACACCTTGCACTGCCTTATCTGACTTCCAGATCTACAGCTGACCCTTGGTTCGATCTGTTTTAACAGTTATGCATTTCCTAACTACTTAACACAGGTAAAACTGCGCTGCCATTTTCATTAAGATCATATCCTCTTTATGAATGTCTTTCATGGATATTTTTCATACTAAGTCTAATTCCCATTAATCCTGAGGCTTTTGTTTTCTTATTTTACATAATACGCTGTTGTTGCAAAAAATGGTGGCAGCTTTATAGAATTCTACTCAATTCTTACAAACATTATTTTTGTGAGGAACTTGGGAGTCAAGAAGCTCATTTAACCAAGAACAAACACTGTAAACTGTAAATCAAAGATTCACACTATCTACATGTTATATGACGGCATCTTAAGGGTAGGTCTTTTAATGTAGTTTTACTGAGAGCCCATGATCTCTCTCACACACTCTGAGGCACTAGTGAGTGGGAGTAAAGAATACACTGGAGTAAAGAATTCTGTTCCCTGAATTCAGATTCTGGCTTAGTCACTGGTCTGTGCAAACTGGCAAGTTCCTAAGATAGTCTGTTACTATAAAATAACAGCAGAATTTTTTTCCTCATGTTTTATCGTGACCAAATACCTGGCCATAAACAGCTTAAGCAAAGAGGAGTTGTTTTGCCTTACAGTTCTAGGGTACAGCCACTCATAATTGGAAACACATCAAAGCAAAAGTGACTCTTGACTGTGGAGACAGAAACCTGAGACAGTTGGTGGTCACTTTGTGTCCACAGTCAAAAGGCAAAGAGAGGTGTAATAAGCTTCCTCCTATGTGACCCCTTAAATCAATCTGTTCTTATCAGTTTAATATTTTAATTTTTAAAAGATTCTAAATTCGAACAGCAAAGTAAAAAGAAAAGAAGACATAAAAGCAAGTGAGCCATGAGGGATAAGTCAGTAAATAGCACTCCTCCATGGCCTCTTCTTCAGCCCTTGCCTCCAGTTTCCTGCTTTGAGTTCCTGTCCTGACTTCCCTTCATGATGGACTGTAAACTGTAAGATGAAATGAACCTTTTTCTCCCCAAATTGCTTTTAGTCATGATGTTTATCACAGCAATAAACAAGGTAGGATACCTCTGCTCTGGTATAGATTGCTATATATGTAAAAAGAGTGGCCTATAGAACAATAATTTATCACTATTATTATCACTGTAATTATTGTAACCCAAAGTTTTCAGTGCTGCTTGGTTCATTTTGGTCCATTCTTAGGATTTCATTCACAATTCCAGGATGACATTGGCCAGGGCTGGTACGCTAGTGTTACACCTGGGATTTGAACATTTGGAGGGCCTCAACTGCCGCTCAGGTCCTCTTCATTTCACTCCTTCCTCTCTATCAGGTATCTCCACATTACTACCTTGAATTAGAGTTCTTACTTTTCAGTTGAATATTCCCAGAGTGGTTTTCCAAAGAAACGCGGACAGAAGTTACACAGCCTTTTTAATTTTAGGCACAAAAACTGCAGTGTCATTTTGCTCATTCTGTTTACCAAAACAGCCCTTGCTCGAGTTCAAAATGAAGGGACATACGTCCACTCATCTTAACACATGACACATCAGATGTTTTTTAAGACCAATATGATTTCTTTACATGCATCTGTCATTCTCATAAAAAAGTTGTAAGGTTAGTAACAATTTTTGACATGAAACAATTTTGCCTAGAGAGATTAAAATGTTTAAATTGATAAATTTTAGTGAATTTAACTGATAATTTCTCAGGGCCTTCAATCCACCAAGAATGCTCTGAGTCAAATACCATAGTTTTAACTGGTCCATAATGCTTCTAGTTCCATAGTTCAGTCCATAACATTAGAGGGCATAATAACCATTGAGTTAGAGGGTAGCCAATTGTCACTCCCATGTATGGCACTCTATATGTTCATATGCAAATAAATCACCAGTAAAGCCATTGTTCTAAATTCTTATCTCAGTCTATTTATTTATGCACTACTGCTGTAAAAATGAATGACTCACAGGAAAGATGAATAAGAATTCTATGAGAAATCAAAACTGAGAATTATCTCTTCTTTACAACATAGAGGCTCATGTACTCATGTATCTTTTAGTTGCATAGTGATTTTTAGACTCCTCAACCAAAGTTTATGCACCATGAATGAGACGGGGAAAGGTCTAAGAGGGAAACAAAATTGTAAAATTACTCTTTAACTCCAGATAAAGAGACATCAGACAGAGAAAGTGTGAAAAGTTTAAAGAAAGCAAAAAGATGGAATAGAAGTAAAAAGAGGCAAAACAGTTTAGGTGTATGTGGGTATATAGGTAGGTTTGTCTTTCTTAACCTTTTACTCTGTTGCCCCTTCTGTCCACATTCTTTACCCTTCTCCCACCTATAGAGTCCTACATTCATGCCATCACACTGTATAAACATGACTCTAGCTTCCAGATATGAGAGAAAATGTGATCTTCATTTTTCTAAATCTAATTTATTTTACTTAATATGATGATACCCAGTCTATCCATTTTTTTCTACCAATGATATAACTTCATTCTTTAAAGCAGCACGAATCTTGTGTGTATGTGTGTGTTTGCGTGCACGCGCCTATGAACACACACACAAGCATACAAGCACATAAGTGTACATGGGGTGTCAAATATTCTTTATCTATTGATGGGAATCCTAGCTAGCTTCTTACCTTCACTACTACAAATAACTTTGTAGGAAACATGGAGGGGCAAGTGCTTTATGATCTGCTGTATAACCTTTCCTTTACATACTCAAGATTGGTATAGTTACATCATATAGTAGTTCTATTTTTTAATAGAATCTCCATGCTGATTTCCACAGTGGGTGAAACAGTTTGCATTCCCACCCACGCAGTGCATAAGTGTTCTTCACCCACATCCTCATCAGCATGTTTTGTCATTCATTTCCCTGATGATAACCACTCTGATTGGGGTGAGGTGAATTCTAAATGTTGAAATGGCATTTCATTCTGCATTTCTTTGCTGACTAAGAATGTTGAACATTTTTCATGTATAGTGAGCATTTGTGCTTCGTCACTTGAGAAATATGTTGTTTATTTGTCCACTTAATAATTACATTATTGAGAGTTTGTGTTATTTGTTTTAGTGTCTTTAATAGATTCTCCATATTTCCCCATCAGATGCATAGATGGTAAAGATTTCTTAGCATTGCCTATCAATGGTGATTTTTTTTTCTATTACGCATAAACTTTTCAATTTTATGCAGGCAATACCAAAAGAATTTTATTTTTTCAAGATTTATAAATTCCAAGAGAATACAAGAAAACAACAAAATGTATTTTAAAAGATAATAGACCACATAAATGGGCAATTAAGTAAAGATAATGATTTTTTTCGCAAAAAGAATTAACAGAAATTTGAAACTGAGAGATGTATAATACTCAGTATAAAAACCTCACCATTACCTTATATCAAATTAAGAAAAACTATCAGGGCTTGTTGATAATTAGGAAATAACATTATTAATTCAATAAGATGTCAAAACTGCAACCAGAGTAAGAAAGACATAATAAGGAAAATAGATTATTTAAGACAAAAAGAAAATAACAAAAATATCTGAAATTATTGTATAACTCGCAATAATAACATTGAATGTAATTAACTCACCACTTAAACGTTGCAGAGTGGTGCAGTCTAGTTGGTATTCTGTATGTTTCATGGGCCTTGATAGGCACCTCCATCTTTAGGTTGGAGAAATTTCCTCCTATGATTTTGTTGAAAATATTTTCTCTGTCTTTGCCATGGATTTCTAATCCTTCCTCTGTTGCTATTATTTGAGATTTGATCTTTACATAGTATTCCAGATTTCCTGGAACTTTTATGTTTGTGTTGTTGTTATTATTATTTAAATTTAACATTTCCTATTTATCCTATCATGTATTCAATATCTGAGATTCTCTCTTCTATCTCTTAGCATTCTGTTGGTGAGACTTACCTCTGAAGTTCCTATTAGAGTTTCTAAATTTTTCATTTCCAGATTTCCCTCAGTTTGGGGTTTCTTTATTGATTCTATTTCCACTTTCATGTCTTCAACTGTTTTCTTCACTTCAGTTCACTGTTAGTTTGTGTTTTCATAGATTTAATTAATAAATATATTCATTTCCTCTTTAGGGGCCTCTCAAATACTCACAAAACTATTTTGAAGTTCTTGTCTTGTGCTTCCACTATATTGCATTGCTCAGGGCCTATTGTAATAATGTTGCTAGACTCTAATGGAGACAAGTTCTGACTGTTAGAGATTGTGTTTTTATGTTGGTATGTATGCATCTGCATTTTGAGATGATTATAATTCTAGGTGCTGGTCTCTGGTCATGCCTTTGTTCAGTGGGTGTTTCATCCCTTGATCTCTGTCACACTTTTTGTTTATTAAGAGATATGCTAACTGTAATGAATGCTTCTGATATCCTGTTAATTGTGGCTACAGTGGGTTTTGGTGATATGATTTTAGTTAATAATTTTATCAGATGCTCAAATGAGAGTCAACCCCCAATATTCTTCAAATTATTGCACAAAATAGAAACAGAAGGAACATTTCCAAATTCTTTTTGTGATGCCACAATTACTCTGATACCTAAACCACATAAAGATCCAAAAAGAAATAGAATTATAGACCAACTTGGGATGTGAAATATCTCAACAAAACATTTGCAAATGGAATCCAAGAACATACCAAAAAGATCACTCACCATGATCAAGTGGGTTTCATCTCAGACATACTGGATGATAAACTTAGATAAGTAGAATTATAATCCACCATATAAACAGAAAGATAAAAATTACATGCTCATCTCATTAAAGGCAGAAAAGGCTTTGACAAAATCTGTCACTCCTTTATGACAGTCCTGTAGAGTTTAGGAATGCGAAAGACATGCCTCAATATAGTAAAGGCAGTTTACATCAAGCCCATAGCCAATGTCAATATAAATGGTGAGAAATTCAAAGCGATTCCACTAAAATCAGGAACAAAGCAAGGTTATTTATTCTTTCAATAACTATTTAATATACTATTCAAAGTCTTATCTAGAGCAATAAGGCAACTGAAGGAGATCAAGGGGAGGTAAATTGGAAAGGAAAATGTCAAAATATCTCTATTTGTAGATAATACGATAGTATACATAAGTGACCCTGAAAATCCCACAAAAGAACTGTTACAACTAATAAACACATTCAGCAAAGTAGCTAAATACAAAATTAACTCATAAAAATCAGTAGCCCTTTTATATATAATTGACAAACTAAGAATAAAATGAGAGAGAAAACACTTTCCACAATAGTTGCCAATATTAAAAATACTTTGGGGTAACCAAACAAGTGAAAGACCTAACTTTCAAGTCTTTGAAGATTGGAATTGAAGAAGATATCACAAAATGAAAAGGTCCCCCCATATTCATTGGTAAGTAGGATTCACATAGTAAAACTGGATGGGACTAGACAAAAACATCTTGAGTGATATAATTCAGACCCAGAAAGACAAATATGCTATGTATTCACTTATATGTAAATGTTAGCTATTAAGTCATAAACAAGCTACAATCCATATTACCACAAAGGTTAGATTAAAAAGTAAGGGACTGTGGAGAAAGGATGGCTCTCCCTAGGAGGGAAAAGAGAATAGATTCTTATGGGTGGATGAGGGGTAGAAGGACTGGAATGATGGTATCAAGCATAGAGGGGAAGAGGAAGAGAGGCAAAGAGAGAATACACTGAGGGACAGCTAAAACCAAGAGCTTTTGAGGGCTTGTATTCAAATGTAATACAGTAAGCATCCTATAATATATACATATATGAAGGTGTTCTAAATGAAATTCCCAAATAATGAGGAAAACAGAGCAACATCTGAACATCTTTCATCAGCAAATGAAGCTTCCAGTACTGTGATTGTGTTACATCTAAGCGAGCTGTTGGCCAAAGGGTCTCTTTGGAACCCCAAGCAGCCCAGACTATCTGTGACTTCTGAAATTTATGGTTAAGTCCTATTACTGAAAGTAACACCTACAGAACTCATTGAGTACAGAGAAGTTACCCAGAGCCTTCATCATACAGTCTAGTATTTGTGGCCCAGGAAGGTACTCTGCATGCTACCAAAGAGGAAGGTAAGCACCTGGTGGAGGAAGGTCATTGGCTAATAAAGAAACTGCCTTGGCCCATTTGATGGGCCAGCCTTTAGGTGGGTGGAGTAAACAGAACAGAATGCTGGGAGGAAGAGGAAGTGAGCTCAGATGATATAGCTCTCCTCTCTGAGGCAGATGCGATGAAGCTCGAACCCAAGATGGACGTAGGCTAGAATCTCCCTAGTAAGTCACCACCTTTTGGTGCTACACACATTAATAATAGAAATGGGCCAAGCAGTGTTTATATGAATACAGTTTGTGTGTTGTTATTTCGGGTAAAGCTAGCCGGTGGCTGGGAGCCAGGGGGCAGGAACGCAGCCCACTGCTCCTTCTACAAGCACTACAAGCACCAACTCAGTTAAAAACCCTTCACTCTACCAGCAGCACCAGCCTGCAAGATATTTTGGTGCAGTGGTGGCACAAAGCTTTGAGAATAACCAACCAGTATCTGATATGAGTTAAGGACCCCTTCACAAGATGGAACCTATACTCAGTGCTGCTTGAATGGCCAAGCACAGTAGATAGTGCAGAGACCTGGTAGAAAACCAAATACTTCTGTTCTCCTAAAAAGAATAACAACAATAAAATGAATGGTAATAACATTCTACTATATTCATAGGTTCATAGATGCCTTGCTCGGCCATCATTAGAGAAGCTTCCTCCTGTAGCAGATGGGAACAAATACAGACCCACAGACCTATATTCTGCTGTGAATGGGAGACCTTGGAATACTCATCCCTAAAAGGATGTCTCCATCAAGTTCCTCCCCTCTTAGCTCATCTAACTCACAGGAAAAAAGGCAGAAAGAATATAAGAGCCAGAAGTGATAGATGGCACCCCAAATCCAAGGTGTTCTAAACACAACAGGCCTAACACACACATGAACTCAGACACTGAGGCAGCATGCACAGGTCTGCACTAGATGGGGTCCTAGAGTTGAGAGAAGTGGACACATACCACAATCCCTCACCCAGAAACTACTCCAACTGATAAGCCCTTGCAGATAAAAATTCCATTTAATTCAAGGGAGTCTCACCAGGGAAACAAACTACTTTTAAGCTTAGGCAGCATGCTCAGCAGTAGACAGTCAACACAAAACAAACTCAATGGCATCTTTGGAAATTCTTCATCTCATAATCACAAACAGGCATTTTTATCTTACCTTACAGGTCCTATGTGTATATTGCTCCTGGCTTGGAATTTTTATGGGATGCCTCTATGTTCAATCATGTGTGTTTCTGCATCTTTACATGTTTCTTGTAGTGGCATTTCATTCATATTTTAATAAATAAAGCTTGCCTGAAGATCAGAAAAGTAAAACAGCCAGACACCAGCTTTTACCTCTATCTCAATCAGAAATGGCGATCCTACCTCCAGAAATCTCAGGATGAGACTGAGCCTGAAAGCTTTCTCCTCATGTTTTATAATCCTCTCTAGTTCTGGGATTAAAGGCATGCACCACTGGAATTAAAGGCATGTACCACCCAGTTTCTATGGCAACTAGTGACTACTAGTGACTACTGAGAATAAAGGTGTGTCACCACTACGTAGTCTGTAAGGCTAACCAGTGGGGATGTTTTACTCTCTAATCTTCAAGCAAGCTTTATTTATTAAAATATAAATGAAATGCTACTACAATTTCTTGTTCGTTTTTTGGTTCTTTTACTTGTTTTGTCATATTCTGATTTTTTTGATTCATTTTATTGTATTCTATTATTATTCATTAGATGCTTGTTTGCTTTCTAATGAAAGATCAAAAGAATCTGGATGCATGGAGAGGTTTGGAGGAATAGGGAGGAATGAGGAAAGAGGAAACCATAATCAAAATATATTGCTTAAAAAGAATCTATTTTTCACATAAAAAACAAAAGATTCAGACTAATTCTTAACTTTTAAAACAGAGCCTAACTTTGTGCTGCCGTAAGAAATCCATATCACCACCCAGAACATATATGGGCTGAAAATGAAAGGGCAATGATACAAAATAATATTTTAGAGAAATGGACTGTCAAATCATGCAGTACTCGCTATACTCATATATTTTGTCATATATGAGTATAGCGAGTACTGCATGATTTGACAGTCAAAGCAAAATAATCAGAAGACACAAAACTATCCAGTAAATGTTTTTAAAGAGAATGTACCATCAAGAACATGACAATTATAAGCATAAATTATATATATATGTACACATAAATACATGTATATGTTATATATCACTCAGAAGTCAAAGAATTAAATAATATAAAGTGAATTCTATTGGGTAGTAAAGAAGTAGACCTAAATACAATATATATGATTTACTTCACTATGCCACTCTCACCAATAGATAAGCTAGAAATAAAGAGATAACATAATAAAATCTACATAACAAGTACAAAACCATAATGAATCAGGAAAACCCTGAAAATATTTGCTTTAAAATTATTACCACTTCTATTCCATATGGTACTTGAAATTTTAGCCATAACAATATAAGATATGAGAATGAATAAAAGGTATATAAACAGAAAAGGAAAATGTCAAATTATTCTATCTAACAGATGATATGATTCTATACTTAAAATATCTTAACTAATAACACAGACTTTTTAATCTGGCTGAGAAGTTCATCAAAGCAACAGGATACTAAGTTAATGTATACATTCTATTAGCATCTTAATGCATTGATCATGATCTTGCTGAGAAAGAAATAAAAATATCCCCTTCGTGATATCTTAAAAAAACACATCAGACTTATCCAAGAAGTTGAAAACCTTTTTGTAATGAAAATTATGATGTACAATGAAAGAAATTAAAGAAGACACTGAAAGAGCCCATGTTCATGGATAGGCAAATTAATAATGTGAAAATGGCTATTTTGTTAGATGCAATCTGGAGATTTAATATAATCTCCCATAAAATATGAATGATCTTCTTCAGGTAAATAAATAAAAATACTTTAAAATTTATATGGTAGTATTAAAACTATCAATGTTGTGGCTATGATATCAAAATATATTATTGCAGAGCTATAGTAATATAAACAGAAGTGGTACTGGCATAAAAACATCAGAGAAACAGAATGGAATATCCAGAAATTAACCCCCATATCTAGGCTATTTAATCCTCAGCAAAAGTGTCAAACCCTCAATTTGGAAAAAAAAATACAGATTTTATGAGAGGAGATACTGTAAAAGCAAATTACCACATGAAAAAGAGTAGACTAGATCCCTATCTGTGACCCTATTTAGGAATCAATTAAAAATTGATCACAGATCATACTATGAAACTTGAACTACTACAAGAAAAGAGCAGGGAAACATTTTAAGACATAGGCAAAGGCTAGAGCTTCTTGAATGAGACTCAATTAGTTCAAGAAACAATATCAAGAGCTGACAAAAGGGTTAACATCAAATTGAAGCTCAGCACAGTGAGAAGATGATTGCAGAATCAAAGAAAACCATCACCAGCTAATCATGCGACGGGGTCCAAAATATACAAAGAACTCTGAACAGTTACCACTGGGAAGAAAGGAAGCAATCTAGCCAATAAGTGTGCAGACGAGTGGAACAGATGTTCTCAAGATAATATGAATGATGAGTTATTGTATGAAAAATGTCCGGCATTTTTAACCAGAAGAAAAATGTAAATCAAAACTACATTGAGATTTCAACTCACTAACATCAGAATTGCAATCATCAGGAGAATATAAAAAGCAGATGTTAGCAAGGTTGGAGATTGGCTTATACAATGTTGGTAGGAATGTGAATGAGCAAAACCACTATGAAAATGAGCAAGCTCGTTGCTCAAAAAGATAAAATAGAACTAAAACATTGTCCGGCTTTACCACTCTTGGTTTGTTTACTTACAGGTATCAGAGTCAGGATATATAAGAGAACTCTACATGTCCATGTTTATCACGCCTTGTTCAAATATAGACAAGTCATGCAATCCACCTAAGCATCTGTCGTCTATGAATAGGTAGAGAAAATGTCATACACATGCCCAAGAATGATTATTCATCTATTAGGAATAATAAAATTAAGTCAAGAAGATGGCTCAGTGTGTAAAAGCACTTGCTGAGCAAGCTGACCACTTGATTTCTATATTCAGATCCCTCAGTGGGAGAACTCCCACTCCTGAAACTTGTTCTCTGACTTTTATATGAAGACTGGCATGTACAAATGTCTGCAGTCATTCATATACAACAGCATATACACACAGAGTAATTTATAAAATATATAAAACAACAAAGAGTACAACTTTATGTCACTTGCAAGATTATGAATAGAACCAGAAGTATCTTGTTAACTAGAATAAGACAGACTCAGAAAAATGGGTATCGTAGATATTCTGTTGTATGATGTAGTGATAAAAGAAAATACACCTTCAAAGTAGAAAGGAGAAATATTTTAAAAAAGGAAGAGAAAAATAAGAAAAAATGGGTGGTAACAAAATGTGCTGAAATAGATTTAATCAAAGAATATTATATGCAAGTATTACAAATGTCACATTGAAGCCTATTACTCTGCACAATTGATGTGTAGTAATAATTACAATAATAAAAGAGGAAACAAAAATAAAAAGCTTACTGTAGATGGTATCAACAATATAATAATAGTGTATATCTCATGGAGAAGCTACATGGTTAAGACTATATCCCAAACCTAATGCCAAGAAAAAGCAGATCCTCTAGTCCCACCCCAGCTCTGTAGCAGAACGCCTGTGGCAGCCTTCCCTGCCCAACCCCCTGTTCCATCTCCTGTGGATCTCACAGATCTTCTCCTCCTAACCTTGCTCCCTTCACTAGTTGCTTTGTCCCAGCCCCCAACCACAGAAGGTACCTCTTCAGCTGACCCAAGAGCTACTCCTGCCAGGGCACAAATAGGCTAACAAATCCACACCTCTCTTTCTGCTCCTACAGATCCAATACCCCTATTACCATCTGCACCTCTGTAACAGAAAACCCACAGTGATCCCCCAAAAGATCACAAAGATCTCCTCCAACCTTCCTTCCCCAACTCATTCCATTATTCCAACCTCTTACACCAGCAGGCAAACCTTAGGAACACACCAGCCAAGCAGGCCAGGGAAGCAGGTCTACCAGGCAGCATACAGACAATCACCACATTCTCCTAAAGTTCAAAAAAAGAAGCAGAGACTAAGGAACAAAACACTCACACACAGAGATAAAACCAGATATCATCACCCAAATGTATAATCATTTCAATCGCAGATGCCTAGATGTCAGCATAAAAACACAATCAGTAACAGCCAGGACAGAATGTCCCCACTGGAGCCCAGATTCAAGACCTGAAGACTGAAGTTGAATCAATGAAGAAAACCCAATCTGAAAGAATTCTGAAAATGAAAATTTGAGAATTCAAACAGGAACTACAGAGGCAAACTTTTCCACAGATTATAAGAGAAGGATGTAAGGATCTCAGACATTGATGATAGAAGAAACAGATATATATGTCAAAAAAATACTAAATCTAAAAATTTACTGACCTGAAACATCTAAGACAGTAAAAAAAGATCAAATGCAAAAGTAATAAGAATACAGGAAGGAGAAGAAACACAGCTCAAATGCCCAGAAAATATTTTCAGCAAAATCATAGAAGAAACTGCTCCTAACCTAAGGAAAGAGATGCCTGTAAAGGTACAAGAAGCATACAGAACACCAAATAAATACAGAAGGAAGTGCCCTTGGAACATAATAAACAAAACACTAAATGTACAGAAATAATCTTGTAATTGGATAATAAAAAAAGAATCCAGAAATACACACTGAAAACAAAACACCATCTTTAACAAACCATCTAACTGTATGTCCACATGTAGAAGAAATGAAAGAGATCCATATCTATCACCTTGCTGAAAACTTAACTCCAAATGGATCAAAGACCTCTACATAAAGCCAAGTATACTAAACCTGATACAAGAGGAAGTGGGTGAATAGTCTTGAACTCATTGACACTAGAGAAATTTTTCTTAACAGAACACTGTGAATGCAGTCACTAAGATCACAAATTAGTATATGGCATCTCATGAAACTGAAAAACTTCTGCATGGTAAATCGTGCTGTCATTTGGACAAAGCAGCAGTCTACAGAATGGGAAAAGATATTCACCAACTCCATAACAATAAAAGGTTAATATCTAAAATATATAAAGAGTTCAAGAAACTAGACATCAGCAAACCAAGTAATCCAATTTTCAAAACAGATCTAAACAGATAATTCTCAATAAAGGAATCTCAAATGGTTGAGAAACACTTAAACAAATGTTCAACATCTTAGCCATCAGGAAAATGCAAATGAAAACTACATCTTACACCAATCAGAATGGCTAAGATAAATAATATAAATGACAGCTCATGGTGAGGCTATGGAACAAGGGAAACTCTCCTCCATTGCTGGTTGGAGTACAAACTTATACAGCTACTCTGGAAATCAATATGGCAGTTCCTCAGAAAGATAGGAATTGATCTTCCACAATATCCAGCTGCACAACATTTGGACATATACCCAAAGGATGTTTCATCCTACCACGGGGACACTTGCTCAATCATGTTCATTGATGCTCTATTCAGAACATCCAGAAACTGGAAACAATCTAGATGCCACTAAACAGAAGAATGGATAAAGAAAATGTGGTTTATTTACACAATGGAGTATTGCTCAGCTATTAAAAAAAATGACATCATGAAATTTACAGGCAAATAAATGAAACTAGAAAATATCGTTCCAAATGAAGCAACCCAGAACAAGATAAGAAAAAATATGGTATGTATTCATTTAGATCTTGATATTAGCCTTTAAATAAATGATAACCAAGCTACAATCTATAGAGCCAAAAGGTCAGGCATAAAGAAAAGGACTAGTAGGAACATACGGATCTCCCTGGGAGTGAAATAGAAGAGATTTTATAGGCTGACTGGAGCCTGGTGGGCAGGGGGGATAAGAGTGGAAGGATCAGCTGGAAAGGGGAAGGGAAGATGAGATTGATGGAGGAAATGAGTGGAGAAACAACCAGAATTGAAGGGCATTTGAGGGACATAATAAAAATCTAGTGCAACAGAAACTTCCTGTAATATATGAAGGTTCCAAATAATAAGGGAGACGGAACCCCAACTGGTCATCTCTTGTCAGCAAAATAAGCTTCCAGTACTGGAACCATGCTCCATCCAATTGAATTTTTGGACAAAAGGGTCCCATGGAAATCTCTAACAACCCAGGCTGTTGTCAAGACCAATTGATAGCAAGTCCCCATTGCAGAAGACAGCACCAACACAACTCATTAAATAAGGAAAGGTGAAGCTGGTGCCTACTCAGAACATTCACGCTCATGTTTGAGTATCTATGACTCTATGAAAAGAGAAATGTAAACATTAACCCAAGCACAAAACTTTTTAGCTACAGTCTGTCTTGCCTACAATACATAAAAGGGTAATGTTGGCACAAACCTTGTGGGAGTAACCAACCAATGTCTACTTTGAGTTAAGGCACACTCCAAGAGAAGAAACCCATATCTGACTTTGCTTGGGTGACCAAGAATCAGACACTAGATATCCCAGATGACTAGGGTAAAACCAAATACTACTGGTCTAAAAAGAAAGGCAATAATAAAAATATTCTGTACTTATAGTTCAGTGCCTTAATCAGTCATCATCAGGGAGCATTCCTCCTATAGCAGGCTGGAACAAATACATAGACACACAGCCAGTGAACTATTTTGGAACACACAGCTATAAATGAGATGTCTCTGTCAAAACCCTCCACTCAGAGAAATAACCCCATGGAAGAGGAGGCAGAAGCAGTAGGGGAGACAGAGGGGACAGGATGGAAGACACCAGGAGAACAAGGTCCTCTACACAGCTGAGCTAAGCCCATAAGAATTCCAAGACTGAAGCAGAAATCACAGGAACCACATGTTTCTGTATCAAGTCCTCTGCACTCATATTATAGCTTTAAGCTTAGTACTTTTATGGTGAGTCCTGAATGTGTAAAAGAGTGGGTCTCCGATTCTTGTGCATTCTCTTGGGCTTTTCTATTTTTCTGTTGACCTGTCTTGTCCAACTTTGACGTGATCATTTTTGTTTTCTTATTATATTTTATTTTGTTATGTTTTATTGTTATCTCTTAGAAACCTTTTCTTTTATAATGAGAGACATAAATGGAGTAAATCCAGGTGAGAGAGGAGGTGGGGGGAACTGGGAGTAGTATAGGAGGGGAGACTGTATTCAGGTTATATTTTATGAGAAAAGAGTCTATTTTAATAAAAGAGGAAAATGACAAAGCAAATATTATAGATCTTTTTTCCCAGTGCTTTAGTGGGAAGCAGAAATCATCCACATAAATGATATCCACATAATGGGGATGAGGCATGCTTTCCTCCCCACTGTCCCAGAGCTTGCTCTATCTTGAATCTCACAGAGCCTTGCTTTTTCCATCGCTTATGACATAATTTGGAGTACTTCATGGCATTGTATTCTCAATTATTTTTTCTTCTTTCACAGAACTTCATTCAGAGAGGGAGTAGGATGAGGGAGAAATGAACATGGTGGAAATCAAAGAAATTAGTGCTGTCTGATTCAGACTTAGCAACCTTCTAGGAATTGGTTAATTGAATATAGTATTCACTTGAGTTGTGAAGACCACATTTGGAGCATGTGTGGGAAGAAATTTATCTTAAAAATGAGCAATGGTGTAAATATGGATGAAGTTATTTTTAAAGAATAAAATAAGATATTTTCCCATTTATCCTTAGAAAAAAAGAAGTCTTGGCCAAAGAATGGTAGCCCCTGATTCTGAGGTGAAATGATATTGTAGTATCTCATTGGAAAGAAATAAAACTGTCAAATTCATGGGATACTCTTGTAGAATAATCTTTTTGTATACTGTGGAGATATGGGCTCTCATTGGTTAAATAGTCAAGTGGCCAGTAGCTAGGCAGAAAGAAGTTAGGTATGACTTGTGAACAGTTGGAGAGCTCTGGAATCAAGAAGGGCAGAATCACCAGGAGACACAGGGAGAGGTAAGATGAACATGCCACACTGAGGAAAGGTACTGAACCACATGGTAGAATGTAGATAAGAAATATGGGTTGATTTAAGTTGTAAGAGCTAGTTAATAACAAGCCTAAGCTATTGGTTGTGTGTTTATAATTAATAAGAACTCTCTGTGTGGTTATTTTGGAACTGGCTGGTAGGAAAGGAAATTCTACCTACAGGATACTGTCAAGGTTGGCCACTAAATCTTTCCCCTAATTTCCTAAGGTTTTTATCCAGCTACAGTTCACTATCTGCTGCAATGCCTCAAACAGGCTCCTGCTGATTCTCAATAAAGTACAGTCATTTAAGACCCACATGAAATGATCTTTTTCTATAAAGGTCTTTGTTCCTCCAAAGTCTCTAGTGGACATGAGTGCAATATAACTATTTGGTTTCATGACAAACCTCCCTTCTGGCAATCAATGGAATAAGCATAACTCTGTTATTCTGTATCCTAGAATAATGACTGGCATATAGAAGATGCTGAATAAGTGTTCTCTGAAAAAGTAAGAAATGTTCTCTTAATCAAATCTCTCTTCCACCAGACCTAACTTGCCACACTTGCCAGCCTTAAAAAGTGGCAGTCACAGAGGGAAGACTAAGGGTGTTCCCAGGAGTCCAAGACACAACAGTAAATCTAATGACCTTTGCTAATTTGTCCCCTTCTAGGAGCTGCATACAGCAGCTTGCCATCACGGTGTGTGAGTACATTTCTGTGATTTGGACCTAGAGAGAGATAGAGAGGAATCCTGGAATGGAGATCATAAATACACAACAAGGTGAGCTAAAAGGTCCATTCCAAAACTTAGGATTGTTGACCAGACCACAGCCTGGCAGTTGGTATCAATTCTGACTCAAGACCAAAAAAAGGATGGAGCCAAAGGTCAGATACATACCCAGAAACTACATAAGGCTTCCTATGGCTGCCTTCCCAATGTATCAGCTGTCCTCAGTAAACTCATTTCAACTAATTCTTCATCCCGTCTGTAACACCCACACGAGCCCTAAAGTTTATTTGACACTCAATTTGCAGTTATATTTTTTGTTGTCACATTGGCCGCTAAGACTGTAGAAGTGCCAGCTTATACCCACCAAACTCTGGAGCTAAAGATATAATTTTAACTCAATGTGTTTTACCATTTACACATTCTAGGATGTCCTTGATTCTGCAATTCCAAGACATCCTTTTCCCTATATCTTGTGTACAGACCAGAATCACCGATTATAGAAATAATCGAATATGGATAAAATGAGGGAAGGGTTTTCAGGGAAATTCTTTTTCTTAGTCAAGCAATGATAAAGTGAAATAGTATTTTATCTATCATTTCCAAATGTAAGAGCTATTCTGTTATATTGCAGCTTGAAATGAAATCTGCAGTCTTAGTGACTCCTGATTGTTCCCTAGCACTTGGTGCAGTCATTCTGATCCCATGTGAGATTTCTGCATCCTAAATTATATCAGCTCTTTGCAGACATTAGCTGCACCTGTAATGAAAACAAAAAGTTATCTGGTGAGATCAAGCAATAACTGTGTATGCATAAAAATGCCACAAAGAATTTAAATTATTCACTTTATCAAACTGACTACTATAATAAAGAAAATCCTTGTTTTCCTTCCTGCTTTATATTCATTTATATAAAGTATATCACCACTTTCATTTCTTACTTTTTATCACTACCAGCTCAGATATGTGCTTATTCTTGACAATAAACTATTCTGTCCTATAGAATTTCTTCACAAGGAGAAAACTAGATTCTTACAGCGATATACTCACTCATGTTTTATTCTATGCTATTGACTGGAATTTTATAGCAGACATTGGCTAGGGAAAGATGAATAAATTAAAGTGGTTTTTTTGTTGTTTTTTTTTTAGTTTTTAGAGACAGGGTTTCTCTGTAGCTTTGGACCCTGTCCTGGCACTAGCTCTTGTAGACCAGGCTGGCCTCAAACTCACAGAGATTAAATTAAAGTTTTGGTATTCAAAGAACTCAAAATACAATATGAGAAAACAGTTGCCACAAAATATCATTAGTAGTGTGGTAACTAATGTAAAAAAAAATGATATTGTCATGGGAAAAAAACTCTAACTTTGGAGAGATGGGGATTTGGGAGGAGTTCAAATGAAATGGATATTTAGAAGCTAATCTTAAAAAAGAAAAAGTGGTGACTCCACACTTGGGCCCACAAGGAAGGAAACAAAATTCTGGCATCTGTGTCTACATTTCTGCCTGTGTCCTTGTGAAGAAGATAAATAGGACTACATCTTGACTGTTCCTACTTATTTAAGCTTCCTCTTGTAGCAGCGTAAACGAATGCAGACAGATTGTATATATATATATATATATATATATATATATATATATATATATATAGTTTTAATGGAGAAATAGACTTACAGAACCACCGTTCCCGCGGAGACCAGGAAAGCAGAAGCAGCGGCTGGGAGCACGCTTGCCAAATTTATAGGCAAACATTAGCCCGAGGCAAACACAACCCCTAAGGGGCGGGACTTATCCCTACATCCTCTAATCACTTGCCATAATTATTAAAGTTCCTGTAAGTATTCCCAAAACAAACTTAAGGTCATTAACCCCTTATCTGTTTATTTTTAAAGAGGATGAATAAATCAACCCCCTTCCATCTCCTCTCTCTACTTCTCACACATATAACTTGTTTCATTGATTGTGATATTAGGAATATGGAACCTAGATTTTTACCCCAAATCTCCAGTCACAGACATTTCAAGAAAGATGACATGGATTGTCTACCCATAGCACACTGAAAATTTTGGAAACACTCTCTTTTGGGGACTTCCTAATTTGCATTCTTCTATTCAAATAATAAGTTAGTAGAAGAATTGTTCATTAAATGCAAAATCTGCATAAATCTTGGCTCTTGAGTTTATTCATTTAGCATGAATTACACCCATAGTCTGAAAGAACAAGGTTCAACTAATAAACTATGCCATTCACAAAAGGTAAGTTGCTTTCGATTACTTGCCCTATAAATTATCTCTTAGGACTATAAGAACCTTAATTCAAGGTTAACTACTCTCAGAAGATGCAGACAAACAGACCATGGTAATTTAGTATCATGGTTGTGGTGGTTTGAATATGCCCCAGGGACTCATGTGTTTGAATGGTTGGCCCATAGGGAATAGCACTATTAAGAGGTATGGCATTGTTGGAGTGGATGTGTACTTGTTAGAGGAAGTGTGTCACTGTGAAGACAGGCTTTGAAATCTCATATAAGCTCAAATCACACCCAGTGTGCAGTTTCTCCTTCTGCTGTCTGTGTATCAAGATGTAGAACTCTCATCTCCTTCTCCAGAACCAGGTCCACCTGTAAGACTCCATGTCCTGCCAAGATGATAAGAAACTGTAAGCCAACCCAATTAAATGTTTTCCTTTATAAGAGTTGATGTGCCTGGTGATGATGGCATGTGCCTGTAATTCCAGCTCTTGGAAATAAAAGTCAAGCAAATCTTAATGAGTTCAAGGCCAACCTAGACTACAAACTGAGTTCTAGAACAGCCAGGGCTATTACACAGAGAAAATCTGTCTTAAAAAATAAAAAATCACTGTGGTTATGGTCTTCTTCACAGCAATAGAAACCAAACTAAAACAATGATATAATCTTAAATGGCACATTTTGTTGAGCAGTAGAGGATGACTTAAGGTTCAATATGGTCATTGCCTGTATATATCTTTAAGCATAAATTATCATCTTAAATAAGACAAAACATATCACTGTCTAAGCACTTAATTATTACAGTTCTAATTGGTTTACTTATTTTATAGATACAAAATCTAGGATTAAGAGAGGCCATGGTACTTGACTGGGGATATACCAGTAGAGATGTTAAACACAAGCATAAAATCCAAACTATTGAGCCCCTGCCTTTAGTCTATCAGACCCATCCTTAACTACCTAATATGTATGATCTTGATTTATTCTTTAGACTAAACTAAAAGCTTTTATAAATCAAGAATCAATTTTTATTTTGTCTCGTCAAAATTTTGTCAAAATGCTCTGAATTAATTTATTTCAAAATGTTATGATTCCCAGACATTAAGATTTAGCAGATGAATGGATCAATGATGGTCAGACTGACTGATGATAGATAGATAGATAGATAGATAGATAGATAGATAGATAGATAGATAGAAAAATAAAATTGTTTAGAGAACAGAAAAGGATGGATAAGGGGAGATCAGCAGTGGACTATCAGCAAGAACTGAAAAGAAATTTCAAATGTAATACTTCAGTTCTAATTTATTTCAGCCAAGTCAAGAAATAAGATACATCCTTACAGAAAAATGGCTAATGTCTCTCCTGATTTATACTTAAAAGGATTTATTGCTAGTCTCAACTCTGTAAAGCAATGTGAGATGAACAGGATTAGTTGTATTATATTGTGTTCTCCACAGAATTTATTGCCAGTTGGGGTTGTTAAAAATTTATAGAAACAAATAAGAAATTCCAATATCTGCTGAAGCTCTAATCCCCTCTAAATGAAGACCAACTTTTAAATTACCATTTTCTTTAAAAGTTTAAACCCAAGGAATTGCAGTTTACAAATGATGCTGAACCACGGAAGAAAGAAGGGCTGCCTAAGCAGATATGAAGGAGGAACAGAAGACACTTTTCATTAAGTGTGTAAGTACACAGAGTGTTGAGTACAAAAGTGACAGTGATATGACTCTGCCTGAAGGAAGAAACATCCTAGAGATGAAGAAAATAAATCTGCTTTGAAAATGTTGAAATCCAAAACAATTACATTAGAGTTAGTAGCATTGTGCTGGTGGTGCATGCTTTTAATCACAGCACTTGAGGGGTAGAGGCAGGAGGATTTCTGTGAGTTCTAGGCAAGACTGGTCTACAAAGCAGGTGCCAGCACAGCTAGGACTGTTGCCCAGAGAAAGCCTTTCTCAAACAAAACAAAACAGAAAAGGAATTGGTAGCACAGACATCTGAAGAAAGCATTGGTGCCATATGCGGTATTAAAGTTTATTCATTCTCACATTCTTTTGTTCATCCACAAGTTTAAAAGATGACTACATCTATCAGAAAGGAAATTCTTTAGCTATAGATAGCCAAGATTTCCTTTGATATTCATTTCAGCTACCCAGAGAGGAAGAGTTTTGTCACTGAGCCTCCAGCTCTCCTGGTCCTACTGGAAATTCTATCCTACCATGCAATCAGATGCGCACAGCTCCTGTGACATGTGACTCCTTTCTTCCTCCCAGTCATTCACTGTGGAGCCTGTGGTTTAAAGAATCCATTCAAGGATGAGTATTTAAAATATATAACTGTCATGTTAAGGTAAAGCATTGGTCCAAGTTTGTTTTGTTGATTTTCTTCTTACCCACTTCTACCCAAAAATCTACCCTCACTTATCTCCAGACTATGTCTGCTATAAGGGGCTGACCCGAAAGGACTACATTTCTGGTTCTCAGGGTCTTTCTCAGACCTTTGACCCTCCATGAGGCAGTCAAGGTCACACAACCTTTTAAATGAGTAAGTGGTTCTGATTGCAAAAGCAAGGTTGAGCACAGCTGTGGCCTCAGCAGACAATGTTACCAAGCTGAGTTACAGGCAAGATTGGGTGTGTTCAGGGTAATATGGCTATACCCAAGTAATATTACAGTCATTGCTCTCTTTACAATGCAATGTCTGTAAAGAAAATCAATGTCAGCTTTTGATGTCCACAATTAAACAGAAAGACCAGCCTTAGCCTCTGTGTGCATGCCTTTTTACTGCGGGTAATACAAAGGTTATCTGGAGAAAGCATTTCTGCCACATTTAAAAATCAGATACTTGCTGTCCCTTTGTTCTGCTTTCTGATCTACCTGCTTTTCTCATGGCATTTGGAAAGAAGATCAGTGCACAAACTATGATTATGGAGAATGAGAATTTGGCAGATCTTTCATCAAAAACTAACATGAGTCTGTCACTTCAAGAAAAACAGCTGACAATAGTTGTTTCCAATAATATAATTTATGCTTTTAAACAAGCAATAGAATTTTTGAAAACTTTTATTAGTGATTGTGATTTTTTGCCCCGTCAAATGAGTCAATATTTGGTAGATGTGCATATTTCACTAAACTAGTATCTTCCAGATGATCAAACCTTGAAGACTCAAAATCATGTATGGTAGATCTGAATATACAAAACAAATCAACGAGTGTCACCCAAAAATTATGTGCTGGAGACTTTGTATGCAGGCAACAGGTCTCTCACTTGGACCCAGAGCTTCACAACCCAGCTCCTCTAGCTCACCAGCTTTCTCTAGAGATTCTGTCTCCCTGTCTCACATACCATGATTACAGGGGAGCCAACATGTCCACCCAGCACTTACATGAGTACTGGGAATCAGAATTCCAGTCCTCACACTTGCTCAGCAAGCATTTTCACCTGCTAAACATCTCCCCAGAGTCCTCAAATTGTAAGGGTGTATAAGAATTCTGTGATCAAATGTTTAAGAACTGATGGATTCTATCAGTGGGTTGTTTGATTCCTACTTTCTGCTTGAGTTTGAGAAGTATTGAACTCAAGCAACAGGTGAGAGTGATACTTTTTATAATTTGCATGGTTGTGTGTCTTCTCCTCTCTCAGTTATAGGCCTTGCTTCGAAGCTCTCCTCCAGATTCTAGTAAGAGCTGCCCCATCGGTCTAGCAGGGGAAGCATTTTGTTGTCATTTCTGAGTGGGCCTGTCCTCCTATCCATGTTTTCTTCTTCCATAATTAGTTTCCTGTTTGATCTCAGCTGAATGAGACTGTGATATAAGCATTATTATCTTTATACACATAAAGTGAAAAGGATCTGTGAATAAAAGGCTCACAAAAAGTCTTCCTGCTCAAACCTGGCTCTTTCCAATATTTTTTCCCCTGGGTCACTGAACATTTTTATACTTCTCATGATCACAGCACCTGAATTTCTTTACATAGTAATCTACATTCTCTCTCATCTCTTGACATCCGCTAAGGTGTTTGCTCATTTTGAGTTTTAATACTGGTATTTTGGAGTTTATGCATGTAAAGATTTCAGTGAGTTTCATTGCTGGGCTCCAACCAATAAGAATGGGAGACACCATTGTCTAAAACCGACGCTGATTCTAAAGGTTTTAAGATGTGATCGCACATATGTCTCAACAGGATGAGCTACAGGTCAATTAGATGCAAGGGATTTTCTGAAAATTGGTTCAGATCTTTCACTTCCTAATCCTCAAATCCTTTTTTTATTGAAACATCACTTTATTTTTTTATTTATTTATAATATTTATTATATTTTATTCATTTATTTTTATTTATTGTTTATTGGACAGGAGGGTGCTACAAGTCTGTCAAAGATTCTAGAGGGCTGATTGATTAATGATCAGAACCTCTATGGCAATGGAAGGTGGAAATGTTGCAGGACTTTTGTCAAATTACTTAGCAGCCATTCATTGGATTTGGCCTACCACCCATGCCTGTGAATATTAGGGAAGTCCTTCCGACATCTCCAATCAGGTCACAGAGTTCCACCAACCTGAAGGCTAGGAGTGTTGTCGGGTGATGTCTGAAACCTGTAACTGTGCTTTCACCCACCTAATACGGTGCTTTTATCCATGTGTTTGAAAAGTTCCCTGCGTTTTCACTTTCTTTGTTCTGTTGCTATTTTTAAAATCTCACAAAACTGTTAGTGTTACAACATAATATTTGGGATAAGTTAATTCTGTGTGTTAATCCATGATTTCTCACCTTTGAATATGGAGTAAACTATTCTCTTTGAAGTGAAAATCAGTTCTTTGCATTTGTATTGTGAGGAATTTTTTAAAAATAGGGGGTATTACCAATCTACAGCTCACTCACCAACCTGCACTTGAATATTTTTTTTTTAACAAATGAATTTTTGTTGCCTTGAGAATATCAGATCCAGCCCCTCCTAAGCTGAAGGTAAACGTGGCCCTTTCCAGTAAGACTTGGTGTGAATCCCGTCTCAAGCATATCCCTGAGCCTCCAAATAGTTCAGCTCCCAGGTCATTTATCTACATATAGAAACTGCCTAATCTTTTCTACACCACAAACTCTAGGAGGGGCCACAAGAATATTTCCCCTTTCCATTGTTGTCTCCTCCTCCTCCCCCTCCTTTTCCCCCTCTACTTCTCCTCCTTCTCTCTCTCTGAAGCAAACCTGTGGATCTAAGACAGCCAGCACAACTGCTCCTCACAGTGGCATCTGTTTATCTGGAACACTCTCTTCCTAATTAGTTCTCAGTTGCTGCCTTCCAGCCTCAGCCACCTCTTCTTCACATCCCCCTAAATCTAAAATGCTGATTGCTGGTTTCCAGCTTTTGTCAGTCCATCATAAGGCCGCTGCCTGCAAAGCCGATTTTGGCTTAGCCTGCCAGAATTCATTCCTGTACAATAAAGACAGGGGTGTGGGGACATGCACACATGTAATTCAGCATAAAGCCACAAGTATTCATTAAGTGCTCACCGGCAGTAGCTTTAATTATGCTGAGAATGCTGCATAATCCTTAAGAAAATGGAAAGGGGTAAAAACAAACGAACTAACTCATAACAAAGCAGGATAGCTCAAAGAGCTGTGTGGTTCATGCCAAGACTCAGAGCTGGTAGATGGAATAGCCACAGTTGAGCCTGTTTCCACCCAGAGAAAAGAAACTATAGGCGTAATCATTCATCTCCTGAGCATTGACTAATACTTACATTGGGCACTGATAGGTAGGTGTAAAACAGAAAAGAAGCATTCCCTCTCAAACAGCTTGGGTTCCTTCAGGAAAACCAGACCAAATCTAGAGGAAACGTAGCTCCTGGTAGAAAGCAGCCTGCCAGCTGAAGCCCACACAAAGCGTGGATAGAGCACAGAGGACCCCAGCTGAACAGCAGAGGGCTTCCAGGAGGAAATGGCATTTGAACTGCGTTTGAATGATAGGTAGAATATAATGAGGATGCTGTCAAAGGAGCTGAAAGTAGGCTGAACGCCTAGGGGTCTAGGAAGAAAGAAAGGGAAGCTGGGGAAAAGGGAGCTATTTATTACCACTGTCACTGTTTGGGGTTTTTGCTAGTTATATTCACAGGCAGCTCAAACTAGAACCCAGAAAGGGCAGGCCCTTCCCCGGGACTGTCTATCAGGTCATTCTCTCAGCTGCTGCTGCTCCACAGCTACCTGCAGACATGCCTGGTGCAGAAGGCTGCCCGTGAATTCTTAAAAGGTTTCTCATCAGTGCCTCTGCTCCTCTTCAGCTTACAACTTGGACTGTCATTTCCTTCTGCACGCTTGCCCAGACTCAAAGAGGCAAGCAGCTCTAAACTATGCAGCTATCTCCAGACTGTCAGTGCAACCAAGGACCTTCACAGTCACCGACCGGCACCCAAGGGTTAAAAAGCTTTTCAAAATGAGAAAAGTGGGCCAATTAGATATCTAAGCAGGTGAGCACTTGCTGCCAAGCCTGATGACCTGTTTCCCTGAGACACACATGGCCAAAGGAAAGAACTGATTCTGGCAGATCTTCCTGGCTTCTTTCTAATGCACACAGTTGAAAGACCCTCACCCACTGGGTGCAGGCCCAAGAGGAAGAAGCCCTGCGACTCAATTAACCAGGACACAGACACATGATAAACAACAAAATGCAAAAATAAAGAAACGTATGTTTGTGTGCGCGCGCATGCACGCATGCTTGCGTATGTACGTGTGCATGTGTGTACACGTGCCTGTGAACAAATATGAGTCACTTTCCTCAGACGGCATCAGACATTGAGGTTGGAATGTGTTCATGCGTGGGAGACAGAGGCTGTCCATCATCACAGCCCCTATCTACCCTTTGTATTATACATGGAGCTTCACACTTTACTTCTTCAAAGAAGAATGACTTTTTGTAAAGAGGCATGATGTTTTACTATTTTTTTTTTCTGAAGTGATCAGCCATTTATAATTAAAGTAAGAAAATGAATGTGTGAAAGTCTGGACCGAAAACTGTAGCTAGTTAATAATAAAGCTGAAAGAAACCCCAAATCCCCTGTCATTCCTGTGATTTTTCTAGCTAAATCATACTTCTTTTCACCTTTGTAAATAAAATTGAAGCTTGTAAGATCAGAGAAAGCCCAGTGCAAGATTTAAATGGTTATAGATCTTATTTTTAAAAATCCTGAAATTGGTACCTTTGACTTCGTCAATTTGTCATGCTGTTAGCATTAAGCACTTGGCTTTGTTTATTGATATCTAGTTATTTTACCAATAAAACTTACAAATTACCTTTCAAAGACACATGAAAGGAAACCAAGTACCTTAGAACGAAGAAAGGGAACTCAACAGTAAGGAAGTAAAACCAAACAGGCAAGAGACTGATAGAAAATACATTCTCTTTGTGTGCCCTGGGAAAGTAACATAGCTGCCCTCTAGTTTTTCAACGGGCAGTGTCATTTCTAGTTCACCATATAAGTCTGCTTCTCAAAAATAAAATCAAACTGCTGTCATGAAGTTAATCAAAACTTTTCACTGAGAAGCCACGGGTCCCATGTGGGCCAGGCATCAACTTCTAATGAGCTAGGCCCTTGGCACCTCCATGACTCATTTTGTATTTCATCTGGTGTTTACACTGGGACTAACTCATGACTCCTAACCTGTGCACACAAATCCCCTAGGAAACTTGAAGTTCCTGCAAAGTCTTCAGAAACAGTGCCCATAAATTTATGACTGGAACAACTTTCCCAGTCACCAATGTTAAAAAATGTGTAGAAACTGTTGTGGATAATATATATATTATAATATAAATTATATATATATGTATATATATATACATATATATATTACTTAATCATAACAAATGATTTACAGGACTTTATTTTCTCATTTTGTAGTTGACAATAATACTAAAATTATTGCCAGTGGTTGAGAATGGAGCAACAGATTCCTTATGAGTATGGAAAAGAATTGCATCTCCAAAGGCAGAGCCAGTCACTACAGCCACCATCTATTCTGACACAGTTGTTTTAAATCCTTATTTTGTAGAGTACGGTAGACACATGTGTGTCTAGAAGACTTAAAGAATGTCTATCCTTTTGACTGTACGCCCTCCTCTTGCTACATAAATATGAAGCTGTATATTATAACCACCAGGTGACATATAAGAGCAGTTGGGGCCACCTGATGATGTATGAGAAGCCTGAAGTGGGTGTATCTCTCACTGCCGTTCTAAAGATAGATTCAGGCAGTACATAGAGATATACATGCAATTCCTCCTATCTTCCCCTTACATAGTAAAAAGAATTCATATTCCAGGAGCCAAACAGTGTTGTCAAGATTGTCTTAACCATGAATATTTGACAGCCAATTGAATCAAAATGTTTTCACCACCACTTTAAAATGCCATTCACGGAAAACCCAATTTTCGGGTTATGTTATTTCCTCTCATTCCTTTCATAAAAAAAAAAAATCAAGACCACAAAGGAGGTGACTGCTATGCGAAATTATTAAATAAAACTAATTTCAAGGAAGTTGAACTCTGCAAAGTTATTTTGTTGGTGTCTTAGAGTTTCAATTGCTGCAATGAAATGCCATGACCAAAAAGCAAGTTGAGGAAGAAATGGTTTATTTGGCTTACACTTCCACATTGGTGTTCATCACCAAAGGAAATCAGGAACATGGAGGCAGGAACTGATGCAGAGGCCATTGAGGATAGCTGCTTACTGGCTTGCTCCACGTGGCTCATTCAGCTTGTTTTCTTACAAAACATAGGACTACCAGCCCAGATATAGCACCACCCACAATGGGCTGCACCCGCTCCCATCAATAACCAATTAAGAAAATGCCTTACAGCTGGATCTTGGGGAGACATTTACTCAGTTAAGTTTCCCTCTTTTTAGATGACTCTAGTGTGTGTGTCAAGTTGACATAAGACTAGCCAGAACAGTTGGGTTGTACTCAATCTGTAATCTTTCCCTTCTGTAATAATTACATGACATGTCAAATTGTCTTCTGAGATTTCTCTGAGATCATTTAGATTGAAAACATATCAACGTTATATAA
This sequence comes from Microtus oregoni, assembly GCF_018167655.1. Lineage (NCBI taxonomy): Eukaryota > Metazoa > Chordata > Mammalia > Rodentia > Cricetidae > Microtus > Microtus oregoni. Next base: position 25,546,352 of record NW_024543071.1, read on the forward strand.
AAGAACACCTAATCCAATGTGTTATGAAATGATAAGAAACTAATTAAAATGAGGGGGAATCAGGACACAGCCAGGCTTTATCTCAATGGAAAAACTTGGCTCTTTTAGAAAGGGTACCTCTAGTCACTCTGCATCGTGGGAAATGTTAGGATTCAAGTTAATGTAGCCATGATAACTTATGCAACGTATAAGGTAAAGTAAAGTATTTTCAAATAACTTATAGAATCTTTTTTTAAAAGATTTATTTATTTATTGTGTACACAGTGTTCAGCCTCCTTGTATGCCTGCAGGCCAGAAGAGGGCACCAGATCTCATTACAGAAGGTTGTGAGCCACCATGTGGTTGCTAGGAATTGAACTCAGGACCTCTGGAAGATGAGCCAGTGCTCTTAACCTCTGAGCCATCTCTCCAGCCCCAACTTATAGAATCTTTTGCACACAAACACAAAACTAATGAAAGATCAGTATAATGGCCAGTACTTTTCCATTATCTTGGATATATTTGTACATAAATTTGCCCAATATAATAACAGGAACTCAGCTCTTGTTTCTCCTCATCTGAAACCCTAGGTACAGAAACTCAGACTTCTATCCAGTTGAGAAATGAATCAACCAATATTTTGAATGGAATGTCTTTTAAGTGGCAAATCTCAGGCAGGAGCTAAAATATTTAGCTTCTTTAACATAAGATGCAGCCCATTGCATTTTCTAAAGTTGATTAAGTACACAAGGAACATGGTTCACCATTCTACATGTGTCCCAAATAACCAAGACAGTGCAGGCAATATTCCCTAGGCGATTTACTTAATCTAAGTGTTCTGACCATGTTGATTCAAAAAAGAAGACAAGAAAACAGTTGAGCTGAAGGTAAGTAACTTGTCCCTACAGTACATCAGAACTGTGAAGCAGAATTTTCAGCTTCTCGACTATAGTCTGTAACCACATTGGCATAAAAAGTGTCATTTCCCATGCTTTGCTTCCCTCTAGCAAAACTACAGCAGCATGGGTAGGAGATACCACATGATATAATTAGGATGGCTCTATTTTGCCAAGCAGAAAACATCAAAAGTTAATGAAAACAAAGGAAATAGAAATCTCATACACTGCTTTTAGAAATGCAAAATAGCACAAATACTATACAGTTTTATGATCACTAAAAGGTTAAGCATAGACTTAAATACAATCCAGAGATTTTGCTCCTGAGTATATGCCCAAAAGAAATTGAAAGCTTACAACACTTACACATCCACAAACATTCAGTAACAAAAACGAAACAACGGAAGTGGCCACCCACAAATGAATGCCTAAACTAAACACAGCACACACTTGCAGTTGACATTATCCAGCCACGCAAAATGAACAGCATGCTGACACCCCTTTCATTATGAATGTTCCTTGGAAACACTGTGCTACGTGGAATAAGCCAGACACCAAAGGACAAACACTGCAGGATTCTACTCTTATGAGGTTCCTAGAAGAGGAAACTTCTTGGAGACAGAAAGTAAAATGTACCAGGAACTGAGGGAAAGAGAAGAAAACAAGTCGTTATAGTAAAGGTTCTCTGTGCAGAATGATAAAAAGGTTCTAGAAACAGAAGGTCATAACAATTTTTTAAAAAGTTCTGTGAATGAATGCACTGAACTGTATGCTTAAAATTGCTGGAGTAGTAAATTTTGTTATGCTTATTTTATCGGATTCTCAAAATTCAACCTTAGAAACCACTACTCCTCAGTTCTTTCCACACACAGATGTACACACACTCTCACCATGATTCTATGACCTTTTACTTCAAGCATCTTTAAGCTACTGTACACATCCCATGACCCCTGGGACTGCTTCTCTTGGGAACTCAGGCATGCCCCTAGCAGGAACTTTTGGGATGTTTTCAGGAAAACGATTATGGACTTAATAGCTGTAACATGTTTTTTAACCAATGGGTTGAATTACAAATTGGTTAAAATGGTGTGGGTTTAAAGAAGGTCAAACTCTAGTACAAGAGTTTTAGAATACAACAGTATATACAAGATGGAATCATTTAAATCTCTAAAGCAACTGAACAGTATTGTTTGAAGACCTGGGGATTTGAAAAAAATGGGAACAAGGGTTTCTTCTATACATTCCCTCAACTCCCCAACCCCCCATTCATAAGAAAACATGACCCTGTAAGAAAAAATACATATCAATTAACAAAAGCTCCAAAAAGTGACTTTGGCCTGAGCAAGAAAGCCTTTATCATTGGGAAGTATTGATCACTAATGCCAAGACAGAATAGAAAAGTACATGAGTCCTTTAGTGTGGTTGTTAGAGACCCATTTCCTCCCTCAGACTGATGGCTACCTCATTACATCCTTGCTACAGGTGAAACACCTATATCCCCTTTGACTTTCTCACTTCATCCCTCATCTGAGTGGGGATTCAGAAACAGTAGCAGAAAAGCACGGAGAAGTACAACTGAACTACTTGCTACTGTCTCTTTCTTGTCATGACAAAAAAAAAAATGTTATCTTTCTGATAAGATCCTAAAGAACATGTGTAGAACAGCCTGCCTTAGATGAAAGTTTTTCCATCTACATGACTGCTCTCTTTCTACCACTTCCCTTAGAAACGTGGGAGCAGAGTCATGAGTAACCCTCCTCCCTACTTTATAAGTTCTGGATTATGTTACTTGCTAACATAGCATTTCTCAACACTTAGGAAGATATTTATAAACCATTTCTCCACCAATCATGGAGTGCAATGACCCAGGTTAGGGATTAGAAATAGACCTACCACTAAGCATGAGGACCGCAACTCTCTCTTCTTACAGTAGGAAACTGAGGCAGTGTGAATTGAAAAGACCTGCCTGGAACCATTAGTGATAGGCAAGGAATTCTCTCTCAGACATCTCTGTGTTTTGGGTGGCTGTTCCCCAAGTTTAGAATATTCTTCAGTTGTAGTCAAGAGAAACCTCACCCTTTAGCTAAGGAAATGTGGCTTTAGTGAGTTGTAAGGGCTCCAAGTAGAGGGAGAATACATTTTATGCTCTTTGAGCTATTGACTCTGAGTCATCACTCGAGATAGTGACCTCCATTTAAATGACTGATGTCATGACAGCCATGACACATTTGAAACTCTTAAAATTTCATCAGACATATGATGTATTGGATTTTACTGAAAACGGGGAAAATGCAAACTGTTCCAAAATGACATTTTTCTCTCCTTTGTGGTTGGAATTTGATAGATAATGTCCCCCCAAGAAATTCCAAGAGTTGTATTTTTTAAGAAAGCTTGACTACTGGTGCAGTTTTAAAACCTTGTTTCTTTTTTGGAAATTTGGTAGATATATGTCTCAGTTGAATGTGTGGCCTGGACTCCACAGTTAATATGATCTGTGATTTGTTTCTCATCCCAATGAAGAAATATTTCAAAACACACACTTAGAAGAAGTTTTTGCTAAAAAGCATTGACTACCTCTGACATCTTGGCTTTTATTCAGTATCTGCCACTTACTTTGGTTGAAGATACAGAGTTAAGACATGGTGCTTAACATCCCTCTTGAGTAACTGTGGAGTCCCAAAACAGTAGCGCCCTTAGGCCCAGCCAACTCCAGAGGAGGGCAAGTAACCAGGAGGACAAGGATGCCCCTGGAGCAGAAGGGATAATTCGTGTAG